>NC_089492.1:191302783-191904778 GCF_036850765.1 Saccopteryx bilineata
TTTTTTCATTAATAAGCAGATTTTAGAAAGTTCTGTAACTGTTGTGGGGGCACTGCTGTTAACCTTTTTCAGTTAACTTGGTTAAGCCAATATGCTGCTGCTTCAGAAAATTAAAACAAATTTAGCCTCAATTTAATCTCTTTCTCTGGTGAAGAAGTGTGGGATTTCTGCTACTTGATTTTTTTGGTCCCTAACTCTGAGTCATTCATTGCACAAATGGGATATATTTTGAATGAGGAACAGCTTGATATCATATAAAAATGACATTTTTACACATTTTTTATATCTCCATAATTATTTTTAAAGGAACTACAATGTATATTACCTATTAAAAGTTTTTCCCTCCAGCTTTTTTTTTTTTTTTTTACAGAGGCAGAGATAGACAGGGACAGACAGACAGGAACGGAGAGAGATGAGAAGCATCAATCATCAGTTTCTCGTTGCGCATTGCGACTTCTTAGTTGTTCATTGATTGCCCTCTCACATGTGCCTCGACCACGGGCCTTCAGCAGACCGAATAACCCCCCCTGGAGCCAGCGACCTTGGGTCCAAGCTGGTGAGCTCTTTGCTCAAGCCAGATGAGCCCGCGCTCAAGCTGGCGACCTCGGGGTCTCAAACCTGGGTCCTTCCGCATCCCAGTCCGACGCTCCATCCACTGCGCCACCACCTGGTCAGGCTCCCTCCAGCTTTTATGGGAGAAAGGATATAAACAGAAAAAAAACTATTACCTACTTTTATAATATGGGCAGCCTTTTAAAAATTGTTGCCCAAAAGGTTTTCTTTTGAGGAAATTGTCTTATGGTTATTCCTGCCTGCCTTCATGGGATCTGTCTTACCATTGTTGGGGAGAATAGCAAATATCCACAATATATCCTTTATGTGGAAGAGCATTCAGGATAGAGTCATTATTTATCATTTATCACATATAATAGATTGATGTGCTTAGTTTAGGGATTACTATGAAAAAATTTGTGTTAATACTGCATTATAGCACATGTTTAAAGATAAGTAGTAGATTTTAAGTTCACAATGCTTCATGTATTGTTTATTCTTGTGGTTTTATTTTTACTTTAGGGGTTTATTCTTCACTACCTGTTGAAGTTCCTCTGAATCACAAACGGTTCGTTTGTGATCTGACCCAAGCCGATCGTCTTGCCCTCTATGACTTTATAGTTGAGGAGACAAAGAGAAAGCGCTCTGATTCTCAGATAGAAAATGACAGTGATCTCTTTGTAGACTTGGCTGCAAAAGTCAATCAAGGTTTGAGATTAATATCATACTTTTATATTTCTTAACTGTCATTCTTTTAGTGTTATTAAGATGATTTGTCAGGGTACTTTGAGTAGGAAGAGTATCAGATATTCACTTATTCAGTGTGTGGAATTTTGCTCTCTTTTACATTTAGCATAGATTCCTTCTGTAAGAATGTTACTTACAGCTGTTCTGTTGCTTTAATGTATGTACCTGAACACGCTTATGTTCAATGATGGCTAGAGAAAAGGAATGGTATAAAGCTTAGCCCATTTATAATATATAATGTATGTAAATATAGACTATTTTTGTGTGCTACATTGAACATGTTAAAATATGATTGTGTTGTTCCTTACTGCTAGTTGTAACAGTTTACAAGTTTCTAAGGATATAGTAATTTTACTTTATTCTTTTACTAGATAATAGTCGAAAAAGTCCAAAATCTTACCTTGAAATTCTGGCAGAAGTGAGGGATTATAAAAGAAGACGCCAGTCCTATAGAGCTAAGAATGTTCACATAACCAAGAAGTCATATACTGAGGTAAGTTTTATAATCCTGTAGAGCTTTTTTGAGAATAGACATTTCCCTTAGGTAATTTCTAAGTCTGTTCTATGGATTTCCACAGTTCTTAGATGTTCTGAAAAAAACTATCTTCAGGCTGGCTGCACCTGATTTTTATTTGCTCCATCACTCTCAGACAAAGGGTTTTTAGGGTACAAAAACATTATGTAAAGAGGTTATACAATCTTTGAGAAAGTGGTAAGAGGAATTTGACTTTAAACAAACCTAGGCTTAAGTTTTGATTCTGCTGCATATCATTGGGCTGTTTGACTTGGGCAAGTTATATAAACTATTTAAGAATTATTACTTTTTTTTCCATTTTATCACAGTACAGACTTTGCAGGATTGTTATAAGAGTTAAAATGATACATGTGGATATGAATTGCTCAATAAATAGCTATGTTTTTTTGGCAGAACTTTTAGTGTGTTTATATGTATTCTGCTATTTGGGTTTAAGAAATGTCTTGGTATAAATTATAATTTGTATAATTATGTATATAATACAATTATATAAGTTATTACATTAATCTCTTGATGTATAATTAAATTTATTTTCAGATATCATTTGGTAGATAGAGTTGATGAATTTTTTGGTACATGAGTACCTTGCCCAGATTCTAAATAATTTCCTAATTGAATCCCTAATTATTCCTACATTATTTATTACTTCTCTCTATGATTTCAAAGACTGTCCCCTCTGGCCTCATTCTACATAGCATTTTTGGTTACTTTAGTCAAGTGTTTTTCTTAAACTATATCTGATTGCACAACTTTATTTTTACCTCTCAAGTCCTAATTAATTAATGTTGTTTTCTCATCTGAAATGCTCTTTGTTTTGCTGTTTTAAATCTTTATTTTTTTATTTTTATTTTATTTTATTTTTACAAAGGCAGATATAGACAGGGACAGACAGACAGGAATGGAGAGAGACGAGAAGCATCAATCATTAGTTTTTCGTTGTGCGTTGCGACTTCTTAGTTGTTCATTGATTGCTTTCTCATATGTGCCTTGACTGCGGGCCTTCAGCAGACCAAGTAACCCCTTGCTGGAGCCAGCGACCTTGGGTCCAAGCTGGTGAGCTTTTTGCTCAAGCCAGATGAGCCCGCGCTCAAGCTGGCGACCTCAGGTCTCGAACCTGGGTCCTTCCGCATCCCAGTCCGATGCTCTATCCACTGCGCCACAACCTGGTCAGGCTAAATCTTTATTTTTAAGATTAAAAAAAAAGTTATAGATTTTAGAGAGGGGGAAGGTAGAGAGAAGAAAGGGACAGAAACATTTATCTGTTTCTCTATCTGCCCTAACCGGGCATCTAACTGGTCAGCTCTACATATCAGGATGGTACTTGAATAAACTGAGCCATCTGGTTCACCCTACAGAGCAGAAATTATTTCAGCGGGGTTTTGGTCCTCACTGGGTTTGCTCCTTGAGTGTGTTGCTTATGGAGGTGGTTGGGTGGTGGTTCTTTGATGTGGTCTGAAGCTGTCCACTCTGTGCACTGGCTCTGGGGCATCCTGGGAGGATGCCAGGGTCAGCCGCCCCCTGTGTTCTGCCTGGGGACCACCCGGCATGGGCTACAAAGTGAACTATAGATGGCTGCTACTTGTGCTGGCCTTGGATGTGTCAAGGTGAGGCCAAGCTGTGAACCAAACGTGGTTGTTGCTAGTGCGGGCCTGGGGCCACTTAGCAAGAGTCACAGGGCTCACTGATGGCAAATGTGCTTGAGAGATTTTAGGAAAATTATGGAGCTTGATTCAAGACAGGACATTTATATGGAAAAACTACTGGAAATAAGTTATGGTGGGCCTGAAAGTTGGATGGGATGGTTCTCAGGGAATCACCAGTGTGGGGCCAACAGATAGATGGTGACTCAGATATGATGCCTGCTAGCCAGTTCTGTGGAAGGAAGGCTCAGAAGAAGAGCAATGGCCTTTACCAGCACTTCTATCTGGGAGAAAGCTGCCATCTCTTGTTCTGATGCTGGCAATCAGTTCCTATCTGTACATCCCTGGAGCTTTTCAAGCTAATGCTCTAGCACTGGAGCTCAGGGAGTTAGAGTAAGTCTGTGTGTGAGCCCTTTAAGAGGAACTTCCTGGGACCTGCAGCCTTCTGTCTTCTTTAGCCTCAAGCCCTGCGGTGGGTGTTTTTTTGTTTTTTTTTTTTTGTGACACAGAGAGGGACAGACAGACAGGAAGGGAGAGAGATGATAGATGAGAAGCATTAATTCTTTGTTGTTCATTGATTACTTGGGCTTCAAGCCAGCAACCATGAGGTCATGTCTGTGATCTCACGCTCAAGCCAGAGACCCTGCACTCAAGCTGGTGAGCCCACGCTCAAGCTGGTGACCTTGGGGTCTCAAACCTGGGTCCTCTGCATCCCAGTCCGACACTCTTATCAACTGTGCCACCGCCTGGTCAGGCAACCCTCTTGTTTATTATCTACCACACATGGGTGTGAAACCAGCCCTTTCCTCATCTCAGCTCCTCCTACTAGTCTCGATGTGGCTTCTTCAATTCCATAATTGTAGGATTTTCATTCAGCCAGATTTTAGACTGTTTTGATTGATGATTCTTTAGTTTCATTGTAATTTTGATGTGGTTGTGGGTTTACCTACACTGCCACCTTGACTGGAAGTAGCTTCCTGGCTGTACGGTTCCTGGTGCTGGTCGTTCTGTGCAGCACTGGGAACGTGTTTCAGAGAGGTGCCAGCTGCATTGTCGTTGGTCCTCTGCCCTCATGCTGTCTGAACTCTGCTCTTTCCTCTCTGCTGTTGCTGCCCTTCCCAGCCCCCCTGTTAAGAGCCGGGCCAGCCCTCTGAAGGCATGGGCACTCTAAAAAATGAGAGACTCCCAAAGACCCAGGTGGATCTCCAGTGAACTTCCCTTCCTAGTTCTCTATGGGGATGCTGCCTCCCTGGGACAGGTGGCTCTGCATCCCGCTGCAGGGAGTGGGCAGGGACGTCCGCCACGCTGGAAGCCTTTCTTCTGCTGTGGAACTCTTGACCCTGCTGAAGGGGCAGCCACAACTCAGCTTCTTCTACCACCTAGCCCTTGGGCTGCTTGTCACCACTAGCCCTGCACTCAGAATGTCTGTCTGCATGAAGGTTGACAGTGAGACTCAGGGAGACTGGTAGTACATGATCACTGCCAGGTTGCCATGTATTCCAGTGGTCATTGACCTGTGGACCAAAAAGTACTGTTTACAATTTGAGGACCCACACCTGTGGGAAAAACATAAAGAAATATGTACACCAGTTACTTATCTCAGAATGTCAGGGGTACCAGAGGGGTCCCCCACCTAGATAAAAAAAAATTAGCTTAGAAAAGTTCCTTTAATATTTCTTGTAAAGCTGATTTGTGGGGATGAATTCTTAAGCTTTTGCTTATCCGGAAAACTCTTGATTTCTCCTTCAAATGTTAATTTTAACCTTGCTGGGCAGAAAATTCTTGGTTGGAAATATTTTTCTTTCAGCACTTTGACTATGTCTTGATACTCCCTTTTGGCCTATATAAAGTCCCTGCTGAAGAAACCTGCTGAGAGCCTTATGGGACTTGCCTTATGTGTAGTAAGTTTTCTTTTGATGTTCTTAAGATTCTCCCGTTAGCCTTAACTTTACCATTTTAATTGTAATGTGTTTTTGTGTGGTTCTCCTTGGGTTCATCTTTTTGGAACTCTCTGGGCTTCCTGGACTTGGGTGTCTGTTTCTTTTCTCAGTTTAGGGAGGTTAATTGCCATTTTTCTTTAAATAAGTTTTCTGGCCCTTTCTCTCTTCTCCTTTTGGGACTCCTATAAATGTGAATGTTATCCCACTTGATATTGTCTCAGGTCTCTTAAGGTGTCTTCACTTTTTAAAATTCTTTTTCCATTTTGCTGTTCTTTCTGGGTGTGTTTTATTGCTTTGTCTTCCAACTTATTGATTTTTTTCTTTGACTTCATCTAGTTTGCTGTTCATTTATAACTTCTCTTTGTACTTTCTTTTATTTTTTCTCTCTTAAAGTTCTCATTATGTTCATCCACAATTCAGTGAGCAATTTCATAACTATCACTTTGAACTCTTTATCAGGTAGGTTACTTATCTCTGTTATTTTTCTGGATTTGTTTTGTTCTTTGGTTTGAAACATATTTGTTTTCTTATTTTGCCTGACTCTGGTGCTTGTCTGTATGTATTAGACAAACCCAACCCAGTCCTGAAGGAGTAGCCTTGTGTAGGAGATGATCTGTGGGCCCAGAGGCACAATCTCCCCTTACCACCAGAGCCAGGCACTCAGGGTGCAGCCCTTGTGTGGGCTGTGCTTAGCCATGGCATATGACAGGGACATCTGTGTGCAGCGTGCCCATCTGTCCTGGCTGCGGTGCAGCTCCTATATGGGGACGGTGGGATGTGGTGTGCTTGCCTGACTGGCTGTAGTGTGGCTGCTGCTTGGGATGGGCAAGGCAGGCGTGCTTGTCTGGGTGGTCTTAGGACGGGCTGGGAATATCACTCTACCTGTACTGGTAGGCTAAAGGAAGGACACCAAAAATGGCGCACACCAGTTTTGTCACCAGCAAGTTAGAATGAGATTGCAGAAATGGTGCCAGCCAGTGTTCCTGTCCCTAGGGAAAATCTTAGCGGCTGCCTCTCTGGCATCTGATTCAAGTTTAGTAAGTGGGCCTCCCTCACTTATGTTCTAGGTTTTTCTTTTTATTTTTTATTAAGTGAAAGGCGGGAAGGCAGAGACAGATTCCTGCATGCTCCTTCATCAGGATCTACCCAGCAAGCCCCCTACCAGGTGATGCTCTGCCCTTCGGGGGCCGCTGCTCCATTGCTTTGGAACTGAGCTATTTTAGCACCTGAGGAGAGGCCAGGGAGCCATCCTCAGTTTCTGAGGCCATCTTGCTCAAATCATTTGACCCATGGCTGTGGGAGGAGAAGAGAGAGAGAGAAAGAGAGAGAGAGACCTTTTCAAACTGTTGTTTTGGGCTGGATTGCAGGGTTAAAGAATGTGCCTGTGAACCCTTTAAGAGCAGATTATCCATTCCTTTCAGTTCTGTGTTTTTCCTGGACTTAATCCCCATTGATTTTCAAAACCAGACATTTTGGGGGCTTTTCTGGTGCCAGATCCAATGGTTAGGGGGCCTAATGTGGGGCTTGACACTCTCTTCAAAGGAGAGTTCTGTATTTTTTTAAATTTCTTCTGGTTGCAGGTAGGTCACCACTCCTGGGGTGGGGACTCAGGTGAGACCCTGCCTCCGCCTCTCCTGCCGTCTTCTTGCATATTTTATCTTTTACTGTGGAGGTGCTGTTCCATTAGCTCTCAGTCCTCTTCAGGGGACAGTTATTCCACATGTAACTATAAATGTTGTTTCCATGGGAGGAAGTGAGTTCAGGGTCTTTCTGTGCTGCCATCCTGAACCATAATCTTCACTGTTTTAAATCTTGATTTTTACTGTTTCCATGAGGTGCGAATTAATTTTGGGTCACCCACTGGCTTTTACTGCACTTACATTCTGCGCCATGTGGCTTAGTACTTAATTTTATGCCATTATTTTTGCAATTAAACTATGTTTTAGACTTAGCTCTCCGAGTAGAGGTCTGGGACCATGCTATTCTGCCTTAGTGATTTTTTTTTTTTTTGAGAGAGAGAGAGAGACCAGCAAGGTAGAGCGGCTGAGAAGCATCAGAGAGAAAGAGAGTGAGAATTAGCTGTTTTCACTTGTGCATTGATTGCTTCTAATATGTGCCTTGACTGGGACTGTGCCAGTGTCTCTTGCTCAAGCCAGTAACCTTGGGCTTTTCATCCCAGTGACCTTTGGGCTCAGATCCAGGGAGCTTTGGGATCGTGTGGACGATTCCCTGCTCAAGTCAGTTACCCCACACTGATGAGCAAGCACTCAGAGCTGGCCACCTCAGGGCTATCACATTGGTGACTTCAGTGTTTTGGGCCAAGGCTTTATGCGTTGAGCCACTACTGGTCAGGTATACCTTAGTGATTCTTACAGTTCCTTAAATGCTTGGTTGTGCATCATTTGTTTCTTTTCTAGTCTGATAACATTGTGATCAAGTTTGTGTTGCTGCTAGTATTCTTTACAATTTTATGGTTAAATTTTTATTATGGAAATACTCAAACATATACTAACGTGGATAGAATAGGTTAATGAACCCTGTGTACCATCACCCAGCTTCAACAATTATCAACATAAGAACTCCTTGTATTATTTATATCCCCATTTACTTCCTATCTTCTGTGCCCTGTTGCTTAGTAATTTTGGAAACATCCTAAATATCTTTCATCTGTAAATACTTCAGTGTTTACAGCTCTTTTACTGATTTATCTCTGGTCTGGGTGTTTTCAACAGTTTATCCATTCCTAGTTTCTTTTATATCATATAATTTTTGTTTGCCTGAGCTAGAATCTTAACTTTGAAAAATGTCAGTAAAAATTCATTATATATTGTAGTTTCTGTGCATATTATACTTCCTTGGAGTATGTGAGTATCAGTGCACACAGACCCCGCCATTAAGGAAAAACTTATTATAGTTTAACAGGTAAAAAAGACCTTTCACAATACAGATTACACTAAATGCAAAAGTGAGGTGAGATGAAATTTTATAGAAGGAAAGATTGGTATAGGCTTCGTGGAGAAGACAGTATTTTGAGAGCAGGGGAGAAGCAGAGAGTAGGGTGAGGAATGTTTGCCCGTTGCTGTTTTCTTTGACGTGGATCTGGAAACCATGTCCAATAACGTTTGCACTTCACAAAGCTCACATAGCACTCTACTAGTCAGGGAGTCGTACAGGGGAGAGCTAGAGCTGGAGTGGGAGTTCAGTTGTGTGACTCCTTTCGTTTCCTGAATTAGACCTTGACCTGTCTTAGAGTTTCCATGAGAGAGTACAGTGAAGGAGGGGAAATTGTGGGTAAGCATTTTCCAGGTGAAGTACTAGTGTTCCTAAAAATAAATAAAAGTATAGGAGTTTTCTAGAGACCCATTAGTAAGCAGGGTGGCTAGAACTTAGGGATTTTGAAGAAGTATCCAGTGAAAGATAAGGCTGACTTCTATCTACTCTGTGGTGTAAAATCATAGAAAGTTTTGAAGGCTCTATTAAGGACTGTGGATGTTGTTTCGTTTTACTTCAGGGGCTGTTGAAAATTTCTTTGAGGTGGGGAGACATGTAGTCAGACCTGAACTATAGCATGTGTCTCCGAGACTGCCACTTGTTTCCCGTACCATTCTTCTGAAAACACTCCTGATTAGGAATCAGGGAAACAACTGTAACCTTCCATTAAGTTTCATCTAACTAGTGACTTTTTTTTTTTTGTTTGTATTTTTCTGAAGCTGGAAACAGGGAGAGACAGTCAGACAGACTCCCACATGCGCCCGACCGTGATCCACCCGGCACACCCACCAGGGGCGACGCTCTGCCCACCAGGGGGCGATGCTCTGCCACGACCAGAGCCACTCTAGCTCCCGGGGCAGAGGCCAAGGAGCCATCCCCAGCACCCGGGCCATCTTTGCTCCAATGGAGCCTTGGCTGCGGGAGGGGAAGAGAGAGACAGAGAGGAAGAAGGGGGGGGGGGTGGAGAAGCAAATGGGCGCCTCTCCTATGTGCCCTGGCCGGGAATCAAACCCAGGTCCCCCACATGCCAGGCCGACGCTCTAACGCAGAGCCAGGGCCCTAACTAGTGACCTTTATATTTGTGCTTGATGACTCCATAGGATAAATAGGAAAGAGAGAAACTTTAAATGGTTCTTAGGTAGCCTGACCAGGCGGTGGTGCAGTGCATAGAGCATTGGACTGAGATGTGGAGGACCCTGAGGTCGACAGCTTGAGCGTGGGCTCATCTGGCTTGAACAAAAAAAGAAAAAGCTCACCAGCTTGGACCCAAGGGCGCTGGCTTGAGCAAGGGGTCACTCGGTCTGCTGTAGCCCCCCAGTCAAGGCACATATGAGAAATCAATCAATGAACAACTAAGGAGCCGCAACAAAGAATTGATGTTTCTCATCTCTCTCCCTTTCTGTCTGTCTGTCCTTATCTGTCCCTCTCTCTGACTCTCTCCGTCTCTGCCACAATAAATAAATGAATGAATGAATGAATGAATGGTTCTTAGGTAAGTGATTTAAGTCTCATTGGGAAAGTATCTGAAGTGAGTGACTGTTTCATGTTTTGTCTGTTACCTTGACTCAATTATAAGATTTTTTTTTTTTTTTTTGTATTTTTCTGAAGTGAGAAGTTGGGAAGCAGAGAGACAGACTCCCACATGCACCCGACCAGAATCCACCTGGCATGCCCACCAAGGGGAGATTGCACCGTTGCAACTGGAGTCATTCTAGTGCAGTGGTTCTCAACCTTTCTAATGCCGTGACCCTGCAATACAGTTCCTCATGTTGCGGTGACCCCAAACCAAAAAATAATTTTGGTGGCTACTTCATAACTGTAATTTTGCTACAGTTATGATTTGGAATGTAAATACCTGATATGCATTATGTATTTCCCGATGGCTTTAGGCGACCTCGCTGGGGTCGCGACCCGTAGGTTGAGAACCACTGTTCTAGTGCCTGAGGTGGAGGCCATGGAGCCATCCTCAATGCCTGGGCCAACTTTGCTCCAGTGGAGCCGTGGCTGCAGGAAGGGAAGAGATAGAAAGGAGAGGGGGAAGGGTGGAGAAGCAGATGGGCGTTTCCCTTGTGTGCCCTAGCCAGGAATCGAACCCGGGACTTCCACATGCTGGGTCGACACTCTACCACTGAGCCAGCCATCCAGGGCCAATTACAAGATTTTAAAAAACTTTTTATTTGTAAATAATCTCAAGCATACAAATAAATTATAAAACTAAAAATAATACAAAGAACTCCTGTGTGTCTATATTCATATCACCTGTTGTTAATGTTTTGCTCCATATGCTTGTCATTTGTACTCTTTATCGTCACATATTTTGCTCTCTGTATCTGTATACTAATTTTTTTCTGAACTTTTTTAAGGTTACATACATCATGATCCTTTATCTCAATGCTTAGTATGTGTTTCCTAAGAATAGGGATGTTTTCTTACATAATCATGGTGTAGTTATCAACTTTAGCAAATTTGGCATTGATGTAATTTCATCTACCATTCATATTCCAGTTGTCTTTTTTATGTTTTCTAAACTGCACACATCCCACAGTCCATTGTATTAGAACTTTTAATAAATATTTGTCAGCAGTGATTCTTTTGTAGCATGATCATCTTAATTTTTTGAACAATCTTTCTTATCTGAAATTCTGTGTTGAACTCTTGTCAGGTGATTCGGGATGTGATAAATGTGCACATGGAAGAGCTCAGTAATCACTGGCAGGAGGAGCAGGGAAAAGCAGTGGATGATGCTGAGAAGTATGTCATTATGTTTATCAGTGAAAGTACTCTGTTGTTAAACTGTTAGCTAGAGTTGTTTAATTGGATTTTAGCATTTCCAAGGCCATTAGTAAGGCACTATAATTCATCAGAATAGTTACTGTTTCCCGTCATTGCTCAGGGTTATTATACTGAGTTGTACATGTTATAAAACTGTTTCTTTGATTGCCCTCTTAAAAAGAGTGTAAGATTATACATAATTTTTATAATGTCTGTCATTGGTCTGATACAGAATATTGGACTTTAGGCTGGTCCATAGTAAAGACAATGGTTAAAACTAACTGAATAGCATTCCTTTGTATGTTCAGGAATGAGGAAAGGCGATCAGCTTCAGTTGATTCCCGGCAGTCTTGTGGAAGCTATTTGGATGCTGAGTGTTCACAACACAGAAGGGATCGGAGTAGGAGCCCCCATAAACGAAAAAGAAATAAAGATAAAAACTGGGACTCAAGAAGAAGGAAAGATAGGTAAGCTTAACAGTGTATCATCCAACATTGAGTTATTTACTTTTGAAAATTAGTTTCTTCTGATATAGTCCATGTTGAAAAAAATAGAAAAAATAGATTGTAAGAGTAAATTATAGTAAAGAGAATAAATAACTGATGAAAATTCTTAACATCAGTCCTGTTTCAGTTAAAATATCCACAGCTGTGGTGACATAGTTCTCTGTATGCCTGATTGGATGTACGTTTCCTTTTCTATTCCTGATTTTCTAACTAGGGTGCATGAAAGTAATGTCTGGGCGGGAAGTCGACTGTTTAAAAAGCTGTTTGCTGTTTTTCTTTTGTTTTTTTGTTTTTTGCTCCTTCCTTTCCTTTCTACTTTCCCTCTCTTTTTTTCTTTCTTTCTCAGGTAAAGGGTGTGTAATGTTGAGAGAAGATTCAAACTTTAGTGTTGGCCAGTTTTTCCCTTGTTAATATCCCTCACAAAATTTTGATAGCAGAGAAATATGAACTAATACTAACATGATAAATTTAGAGCAATTAGGGTCTGTTCCCATATTTCAGCTGCTTACTGGGCATCTGCCTAGATCTCAAGTTCAGCAGGGTTATAAAGGACATTCTCTTTTTCTCAGTCTGCTCTTCTTTCCTCAGCATTTTTATCCTGGTTAATGCATCACCATCATGGAGTCATGTTAGATACTCCTTTTTTATTTCTTACCATCTAGTCTTAATTGTTCCCAGTAGTTCTACCTGAAGATATCTCATACACACCTTCTCCTCCTCTTTCATTATTGCTGTCCATCTGGAAAATGATGGCAGTTTTCCTAATTGTTCTACCTGTCTCAAAGTTTGTGCCTTATAAATTCATCCCTGCCTTACTGCTAGAGTGAACTTTCACCTCTAAAAACCCTTCAGTGGCAGAATTCACATTCCTTAGAACGGTTCTCAAGACCTCCAGGATTAGGGCATCTGCCTACCCATCCTTGTGCTTTGCCACTACACATGGAATGCGTATGCTTTAGCCAGCCTGAACTGTATAGTTCCTCACCCACACTGGGCTACATCTGTGCCTTGCTACATTGTGTTCTGCTGCCTAATGTTTTCAAAGCCTGCTTGCTAAATTCCTTATCTTTTAAGACCTAGCTTAGTCATTCCCATGAAACCTTCTTTTACTTACTCAGATAGGACTGATATTTTCCATTTTGTTACCTACCAGGCACATACTTTTTGTTCAACTTAATTATGGCTCTCCTTGCAAGGCTGAGGGCAGGCCCATGTCTTATCTAGTATTATGTGCACAGTGCTTGTCCAATAATGGGCTCTCAGATGATGTCTTGTCTCTTCAGAGCCACTGGTGATCAAGAATTATAAGGCTTTGGTTTAATAATGTTACTCATCTTACTATCATCATTCAGTTAATAGGTGTAAAGCTAGCTATGATTTAGACTTCTTATAAAAATGAAATTTTTGCTTAGCAATTCCTTTGATTCATGCAATGAATGACACTTTATAATTTATACAAATTAATTCTTGATTAGCTATCAGAAATCATGCTCTTTAACTTCTTTCTGGTTTGTTAGTGCTTGTTCCACTTTAGATTTTGACATATTTGACCAATCCCTATTGACTTTAGTAAATTAGACAAACAGCCTTAAAATCCACACGTGAATAATTTTTTTTTAAAGAGAAGATCACCAGAGCATTAGCAGGAAATACTTCTTAATAGGCTAACCTTTGAGTTCTGTCCCCCTGAGATAGGATGAATTGTGGGGAGTTGGGCTAGGAGCTAGAATAAGGATGTCAAAGTTTCTGAATTTCTTCTCTGACTTTAGGATTCCATTTAAAATTAATTTTCTGGTCATCAACCATGTACAGATACTCAAAGTTAATTTGAAAGTGGAGCTCCAAAGTATAGTTTTAAGAAATCCATTTTGTTTAACTCAATCTCAGTTTTGTCCCTTTTTTTTAATGATGCATTTTCTTAAAACATCACTGTTCAGTTCTAAATGCATGCTTTAATTTGTTCTGGTTTATATCTGATGTCCATATATTACTGATGAATTATTCTAAAGCTCTTCTATTAAAATAGCCATAATTTATAATAGTTTTTTTAACTCCTTTTATTTCAGGGATGAAGAAAGACATCATAGTCATAAAAGAAGAAAGCAAAAAGTATAAATGAAGCATTTGTGCATGTATTAATTGCTGAAGCCATGATAACCAATATGCTGATATTTTCATAATTGCTTTGATAAGGAGAATGTTTATTATTTTTCAGTAAGTGCTTATATCTCAAATCATGAGTATACTGTTATGCCCAATAACTTTGTTTTTCTTATATTTTAATAGATGATTGCTTTCTATTACTGTTTTGGGGTTTTTTTTTGATGATTAATGTGTCAGAAAATTTTTTAAAGTCAGTACTTGAATTAGATACATAGGACATGAATCCATTCTCATTGTATAGGACTGAGGTCCCCTTAGAACACCATCTGTGATCCCCTGACCACCCTGGGGATAGCTGCTGTTTATCCCCTGTACTGGGGAGCTGTGACGGGGAAAGCAGCCTGGTGTAGGTTAGGAAGGGGAGACCCCTGGCCAAATAAAATACATGATAGTTATATCATAGATTTCTATGTCATATTTAAAAGAAATAAACTTTATATTAACATGGATAGACCTCAGAAACATAATGTTAAGTGAAAATAGCAAGTTGCAGAAAGATATACAAGTTGTATCTTTGTACAAAACAATAGTATATGTTTTTAGTGGCAGTTCACGTATGTAAATATATTTTTCAAGGTTCAGAAGAGCCCATACCAAACTCAGGACAGTGATTTGGGGGCAACAGTATAAATGGAAGAGCTAAGGGATGGTAGTGAGGATTGGGAGGGTGGTCAGAGGAGACTTTCGCTTTATCCATAATATATTAATTTTTTATAAAATTTAATGTTAATTAAAAATTATTTTCTTTTTATAAATGAGCTTTAGTGAAATTTATTGAAGTTTTGTTTACATAAAATACAATGCATCCATTTTAAGTGTACATTTCATTGAGTTTTGACCAACTTATACCCCCTATGTAACTATCACCTCCATCAAGATGGGGAACAGCCCTGGCTGAGTTGGCTCAGCGGTAGAGTGTCAGCCTGACGTGTGGAAGTCCTGCCACCCTTCCCCCCTCTTCTTTCTCTCTATCTCTCTCTCTTCCCCTCCCACAGGCAAGGCTCCATTGGAGCAAAATTGGCCTGGTGCTGAGGGTTCCATGGCCTCCACCTGAGGCACTAGAATGGCTCTGGTTGCAGCAGAGCAACACCCCAAATGGGCAGAGCATCGCCCCCTGGTGGGCATGCCGGGTGGATCCTGGTCGGGCGCATGCGGGAGTCTCTCCGTCTGCCTCCACCACTTCTCTCCACTTTGGAAAAATACAAAAAAAAAAAAAAAAAAAAGAACATTTCTATCACTGTGAAAAGTTTCCTTATATCCCTTTTCACAATCAATTTATCTATCCCCAGCTGTAGGCAACTAGAGAGATCTGCATTTTGTTAGGAGCTGTATTTTTTCTAGGACCCTATAAATGGAACACTGCAGTATGTACTCTGCCTTCTCCCACTCCACATACATTGGAGACTGACCCATGTTGTGTCAGATCCTTTCTGTTGCTAGCAGTGTGTTCTGTTACGTGGTAGACCATTCAGTGAAACTTTGGTATTAAATGTTAAGCATCTCATATCTGAATAGCAATAACTTGAATATTGGAAATCGAGCTTAAAGATTTGAAAGTAGGTTCCAAATAGAAATGAAACCTTAATTATTTCAGTATGTAACTGAAAAAGACAGAAAGATTGGCCCTGGCTGGTTGACTCAGTGGTAGAGCGTCGGCCTGGAGTGCAGGAGTCCCTGGTTCGATTCCCAGCCAGGGCACACAGGAGAAGCGCCCATTTGCTTCTCCACCGCTCCCCCTCTCCTTCCTCTCTGTCTTTCTCTTCCCCTCCCGCAGCCAAGGCTCCATTGGAGCAAAGTTGGCCGGGGCACTGAGGGTGGCTCCATGGCCTCTGCCTCAGGCGCTAGATTGGCTCTGGTTGCAACAGAGCAACGCCCAGATGGGCAGTGCATCGCCCCCTGGTGGGCGTGCCGGGTGGATCCCGGTCGGGTGCATGCGGGAGTCTGTCTGACTGCCTCCCCGTTTCCAACTTCAGAAAAAAAAAAAAAAAAAACAGAAAGGTTGACTTGATTTAGGTCAGATTGGCTGTTACACCTCAGGTGTAGAAAACAGCTCTCAGATTCGTAAGTTGGAAACAGGTCACTTGCCAATATGAAGCCCTGCTACTTCCGTCGTACTTCATTTCTTTTTTTTTTTAATTTTTATTTATTCATTTTAGGGGGGAGAGAGAAAGAGAGAGAGAGAGAGAGACGGGGGAGGAGCAGGAAGCATCAACTCCCATATATGCCTTGACCAGGCAAGCCAGGGTTTTGAACTGGCAACCTCAGTGTTTCCAGGTTGACGCTTTATCCACTGCGCCACCACAGGTCAGGCTGTACTTCATTTCTAAATATCTAAAATTAAGATTTAAAAATTTTAAGTGCTTAGTAAATTCTTGAATGGTGGCAGTAGTAAATGTTTGTGGATGAGGAAATTTAGGCATAGAGGTGCTTAGTTATGGTATTTCCCCAACATACAAACAACATAACAAAGATTGGAACTAGGATCCCTGCTCTTAACTACTGTACAAACCACTTTTTTAACTGTGAACCGTTTTTAATGGATTCTAATATGATAGTATCTGTCATTTTATAGTGGTCTCTTCATATCCACCAGAGTTCTCTGAACTCTTATAAAATCCACAAAAATTGAACATCTTATCACCTCCCATTTTGTTAAACTGATACATAAATAAACTTGAATTGGATCTTGCCACCATTTAATTATGCACCAAATTTCATCACATTGGTCAACTTCATATAGCAAGATGTTACATGAACACATGAAAATATGTCACAGCAACTTCTAAATTTAAGAGTGCCAGACAATTATATGCCGGATTCCTGGAGGAATCTCAGTCAACAGAAGGAAGTTGGAATCAGCTGAGGGAAAACTCAGGCTTGCTTTATCTTCCTGTCCAGGGCATTCATCTCCTCATCCCGAGGAAGAGGATGTGGGCATGGTTTCAGTCTGACAACTGGAAAACAAGACTTACCGAATTATCAAAGTTCAAGAGAGGAACCATTGTGAGCAAAAGAAATTAAGAAAGCTTCTCAGATATTTGAACTGACATTGGCCCCTTAAATTTACGTGTTAAGATAGCTGCTGCACAGAGTCCAGGGCCCTGACTATATTCAATAAGAAACTGAACTTTTCACTGTTTTAAATTAATGATCTCCAAGTATTCACCACTTTGAGTAAGGCTGATTGGATAATCTCAAACCTTCTAGTGAAAATTAGTTATCAAATGGTAAACTTGAGATAAAATGCTTTAAATTGGCATTAAAAAATGTTTTCTCTTTTAAAGCTAAATCATCGATGTATTCTATAGTACAGAAATGTTAATACTATAAAACAGTACATAGGGTCTACTGAAGATAATTTTTTTAATGTTTAGTAAGTTTATAAAGGTCCAAGAGTTCTCATGTAAAGCTTTGTTAAATTCCAAGAATAGAAAACTAAAGTCCATGGTCGAATATGAGGCAGTTTCTTCTTGTGTATCTTGCTTTTGAGCTGCTACACTTAAGCCAGCAGGCATGTTCATTATTAAACAAAAGCTCTTTGAAACCACACTAGTTTTATCACATTAGTGAATGTACTTCCTACTCTGGTCACAGATTTGGTCTAATGTAAAGTCTTTTGGATATTTTGATTAGGACCAGCAATTTTTGGTGCTTCTTTACAAAAAAAGAAATATAATTTGTCAGACTTAAAAACTGCAGACTGTACATCTTTACTGAGCAAGCTGAGCTGCTTTCCCATTCAAAAAAACAACGAAGGCTGCTTAAGAGTAAAACTGCCTGCAAAAGACAGTAGAAACTCGTCTTATTTGTAACCCTTTGCTTTAGTAATGTAAGGCAGGAGCCACTTCCAGTGTAAACAGTTGCTACACCCACCTGGATAATATTGAATTAGGGAAGGCCGCAGGCTCTGGGAGTCCTTCCTTATGAGGATCACACCTTGTAGCTCCAATGAAGGGATGTGAGGTTGAGTGGCTTAAGTATTTATGTGTTTATGAGGCTGATTTCCCACAATCATGGGTTTTGGTAACCCACATTGTTCCTCCAGCTTCAAGCTATGATTCCTCTTCTAGACTGAAAGGTAATCAGTGGAGTTTTCAGGAATAGGGAGAGAGATGAGTCACAAACCTGGGCTCTATTTGGTATCACTGACACTAATACAAATGACACTTAAATGATAAATTCTTCACATAGTAGAGGGAAAAGCTTGGATCAAAGAGGGCAGTAGGAGTCATAAGTACAATACAGGTGTGCCTCTTCTTTGCCCTGGAACCCTGGGCAAATTCTTGATCTTGCCATACTTCCTAATCCTCATTTGAAGATTGAGAAAAACAGTGCACTCTGAAAGGGTTGAGGGGTGAAGTTTAGAGATAAGGAATGTGAATTGCTACCTCTGGTGTCTGATAGAAGGCAAGTATTATGATTTGTAATATACTTATAAGTTCTTCTCTTTCTGCTTTGCCTCCTGTGTTTGACTTTGCTGATGTATCAACCAAGATACTTGTTTGGGCCCCAGAGAATTCTCTCACACTTTATTAAGCAAATGTCATGCATTATCGAAATATGTATAGGAAATATGTATAAGAGGTACTTTACATTATCTACCTCTCTAGGGCATATACACAGCTGGTATGCACCTGAATAACCAACTAGTGTTTAGATGCTGAAATACTTCTAAAATGCTTAGTAAATAACTACTGTCCAGAGGCTCACCTACCATCTCCCTGTCTTTCTCCTAGATACTACCATGATTCAGCAAATAAAAGGCCAATGCTTGGTGCAACTTGGGGTCTTGGGGCACCCTGCTCTAGGGCTAAGGGTGGTTGGTGGCTGTTCTGATTAATTGGTGACTATACAGTTAGTCTCTCCCTAAATAATATTAACATGGGACATACTATTCCATTTATCTCTCTGGCCTATCTGTTAGGCTCTGTGTGATGTATTGTGGGAATACTGATCATATGGACATGGTTACACACACTTGAATTAGCCAAAGCTATTTGTAAACAATGGTAGCAAAAGTGTGGAAGAGGAATTAGAAGTGTACTGTTGTAAGATTTCTTAGACTATACAGAGTGGTGTAATATTTGATGACAGACTATGATAGTTAACAGTGTATATTATAAACCCTAGAAAGCCACTAAAATAAAAAGAGGTATACCTAATAAGCCATAGTGGAGAGGAAATAGAATCAGTAAAAACAGTATAAAAGATAAGAAAGGAAGGAAAAGGGGACAAAAGAATAGATAGGACTTAAAGTAGAAAACAAATAGCAAGAAGATAGATTAAAACCCAATATATTGACCACATTAAACATTAATGTAAATGTTCTAAACACGAATTAAAAGGCAGAGATTGTCAACTTGAATAAAAAGCAAGACGTCGCTATATATTTTCTATATGAAACGCACTTTAAGTATAAGGATGAAAATAGGTTAAAAAGAAAAAGATGGCAAAAAATGTATCATGTTAACACTAATCAAAAGAAAGTTATTGTCAGAAAAAGTAGACTTCAGAACAATGAATATTAGCAGGGATAAAGAAGAATATTTCAAAATATTGAAGAGTTCAATTTATCAATAGGACACAACAATCCTAAGTTTGTATGCACCTAATAAGAGTTTCAAATATACGAAACAGATTGTTTCATGACTGAAAAGAGAAATAGGCAAATTCATAATTTATAGGTGGAGATTTCAACACTTGGCCCTTAGTAAATCATAGCACAAGTAAACAGCAAATCAGAAAAAGACTTGAACACTACCAACCAACTTAACTGACATTTATACAACACTCCACCCAACAAACAGCAGAACACATGCTTTTCAAATGCACTTGTGATATTCACCAAGACAACATGCCATAAAGCGACTCTTAACATGTTTGAGAGGATTAAAATCATACAAAGTTTGTACTCTGACCACAGCAGCATTAAACTGGAAACAATAACAGATATCTGCAAAATCCTTAAACATTTAGAAATTGAACAGTATACCTCTAAATAGTATAGCTCATAGGTCAAAGTAAATCATAAGACAAATCAGGAAATATTTGAATCAAAATTGAAACAACAGAAATGTGGCAACCTACTAAAGCAGTATTTAGAAGGAAATTTATAGCATTAAATGTTATGGTAGAAAAGAAGAAAGGTGTCACATTTATGACTAAACTTTCACCTAAATATCAGAAAAAGATTGGTTTAAGCCCACATTAAGCAGAAGGAAGGCAACCATACAGGACAGAAATCAGTGAGATAGAACACTAAAAAGCAAAGTAGGAAATAAGTGAGACCTCTAGTTCAGCAAAAATGATAATATTGATTTTTTTGTCTAAAGAAATTGAATAATTAGGTTGTAAATCCATGGTTTCTTTTGTGCTCAGAAAATCTGAGTTCCTTAGAAGATAATTTTTATTGTATTTTATGGGCATTTACTATTTAAAGGAGCAGAAATGGAACTCAGCCTTTCCTTAGAGCACCCCACCCCCTCTGGCTGTGTTAACTCATCCTCCTTGGTGGGAATAACTAAGTCACAGGCCAGGGTGAAAGAGAAAGTTGAAGCCAAAAAGAGGCAACAGGCAAGAGTGACATTTGTCAGGAATTAGACAATATGTATCCTGTTGTGTCTGCCTTAATTTAATTAGCTTCATGTCCTCAAGTTTCATCCATGTTGTAACATGTGTTGGAATTTCTTTGCTTTTCTGAATAACGTTTTATTGTGTGTGTGTGTGTGTCTATATATATATATATATATATATATATATATATATATATATATATATGGCACATTTTGGCCTATACATTTCAAAAAATGGTATATGAAACATACAATATTAGTTTCAGGCATATAAGATAATGATCAGATAGATGTACCAGTATATATTGCAAAGCCTAGTTAACACCCATCACTACACAGAGTTACACTTTTTTTGTGTGTGTGATGGACGCTTTTAAGATTTACTCTCCTAGCAACTTTCAAATGCGTTATACAGTATTATTAACTAGTCACCATGCTGTACATTACATCCCCAAGACTTATTTATCTTATAACTGGAAGTTTGTATTTTTTGACCACCTTTATCCATTTCACCCTACCGTCACTCCACACACCTGGCAACCACCAATCTATTCTCTATACCTATAATTTGGGTTAAAAATTTTTTTTTGAGATTTACTTATAAGTGCAAACATACAGTATTTTCTTTTTTGTGTCTTAACTTATTTCACTTCGAATAATGCCCTCTAGGTTTCTTCATGCTATTACAAATGTCTGAATGTCCTTTTAATGGCTGAGTAGTATTGCATTGTATATATGTATAACACACCTTTATCCATTCATCCATTGATGGACACTTAGGTTGTTTTCCCATATTGACTATAATGTAAATAATGCTGCAATAAAGTAAGTGGTGCAGACATCCTTTCTAATTAGTGTTTTTGTTTCCAGAAGTGGAATCACTGGATCATATGGTTGTTTGTTTTTCAATTTAAAAAAGTTTTTTTTTTTTTCCCAAGAAATGCAGGGGGTGAGAGACAGAGAAATAGAAACATTGAACTGTTCCTGTATGTGCCCTGACTAGGGATCAAACCAGGAACTTCTGCACTTTGGGATGATGCTCCAACCAACAGAGCTATCTGGCCAGGGCTTATTTTTTATTATTTTCTTAATTTTTATTTTTTAGTGACGGGGAGAGAGGAGGGGGAAGGGAGGCATTCATTTATTGTTCTACTCAGTCGTGCATTCACTGGTTGCTTCCTGTGTGAACCCTATGCTTGACATGAATTGAACAGGATAAAAAAGTTTTAAACTTAAATGTTTGAAAAAATGTCCCCTACTTACTTCCTTATCAATATTTAATCAATCATTTCATAAAATTAAAAAAACCCTTCTTGTTCAATGATATCTGTTTTGCTGATTTATTTAATCACTAGTGTGTCAAAGCCTTAAATTTCTCTCTCTCTCCTCCTTCTTTGTAGTATATGAAAGGCCTTTCTCACACGTTATACTTTAGACATGTGTTTGTGGGTTGGTGGAACCAAATCGCCACCGATCAGATTTCTATGGAAAAATATTCCAAGACCCGAGCCAATGACTCACAAACAAACTTCATCACTGTGGCCAAATTGCTTTAACACTGCAAGCATCAGTCTCCCCACTTGGTCATGAAGATAATAAATACTACTTCATAGATTTTTTCTGAGCATTACACACATTTTTCTAGCATGTAAAAAGTGTTTAATAAATAAAATTCTACTCTAGAGATCATCTCATAATATTTATAAACATCTCAGTTATTTGGTAATACATATCCTTATCCCTTGCTTTCCATGTAAGTAAGAAAAGTGAGCATAGATATTGATTACTCTTCTAAACTCTCATTGTTTTTGCATTTATCCAGACTTCTCCAAGGAATATTTGTTTCCAGTTCAAGAGGATCCCTAACCTGTTACATGGCTTTAGCCAGCACCACCGACATCAGCCGACATTTCTGCATTGCCAGGTCCAAAGGACACTTGGCATCTTTAAATGGCTGGGTCTCAGTGTCTGACTCTATCAAACCCATTGTGATAGGCTGAATTGTTCCTTCCCAAGTTTGTATGCTGAAGTACTAACCCCTGGTGCTTTAGAATATGATTGTATTTATTTGAAGATAGGGCCTTTAAAAAGGTAATTAAGGTAAACTGAGGTAATTAGGGTGGGCCTGAATCCAGTATGACTGGTGTTTTTATAAGAAGAGGTGAGGACATAGATGCGCATGCAAAGCAGAGATTGTGTGAGGACACAGGGAGAAGACAACCATCTGAAAGCCAAAGAGAGGCTTCAGGAGAAACTGACCCTGCCAACACCTTATCCTGTACATCTCTCTTCCAGTGCTGTGAGACTATAGATGTCTATTGTTTAAGCCACCAGTTTGTGGTACTTTGTTATGGCAGCTAGCACACTAAGGCAGCCTTTTTTTTTTTTTTCAAAACTCATCACTGCCTAGATTCCTACAGTGCCACATTCTCCTGGTTATCGTCTCACTTTCCCAACTGTTCTTTCTTGATGGACTACTTGTCTTTTGTCCATTCTTAAGTATTGTGATTCTCCTGGTTGATGGTCTTTTTCGTTCCATATGCTCTGCCCAGCAGATTGTCACTGACTCTTATGTTTGAACTGTGTTGACAGTAAACAATTTCCTTGTGTTTTGATTATGTTGACAATAACCATTTCAATGACTTAAACCCAGTGCTCTCCTCCAAGTACCATATTTATGAGTAAAATTGCACATTCCCCTGAATATGCTCCACATACTTCAGAATCCACAGTCTAAAACTGTGGTCCTCGTTTCCTCCAAAGCTGTCTCTTCCTCCTGAGTTCTTACCTCCCCCATTTGGTTCGCGTTACCATGTTCCTGTGCTAGGGACCTGGCAGCCAGTCTTGATTTCTCCCTGTCCTTTACCACGCTATATTACCTCCTAAGTATATATTAAGCGCATTTTGCCCTTCCCATATTTGCTGCCCCGCTCTAGTCCCGGGGGCACGCCTCTTCTGGCCTGGACGCTGCAACGTTGCTCCTCCTACCTTCATCCTCATTCTCAAATCAGTCCTGGTGTTAGTTGCCTAGGTAATTGCCTGGGCTCCCTCCCCCATGCTCTTCCCAGGATGGTGCTACACACCCTTGGAGATTTTGATCAGGTTCTAATGTCTTCTGGGAAGCCTTGGGGACCTACTTAGAGAAGTTAGACAGAGAAGGACTCACTGAGAAGGTGTTATCTATGATGAGGCCAGAGGAACGAGGAGGCACAGCATGTTCCTTCAGTACACCTGTTGGGTCTTTAAAAAATTCAAAATCTACTTCAGCTTTTTATCCTTTTTTTCCTAGGTTTTAAAGATTGTTTGCTTTATACAAAGTTGTCTACTGCCACCTTATGGCAAAACTTGTAAAGACACTTCCACTCATAAAATTCTGCTAACTGAAAAGCTGGATCATCTCTCCTGTTAAAATGGATGGATTAGTCTCTACTTGGTCTAAGAACACCACCTCTTCTTATGCATTAGAAACTGTCCTCTCATTCACCCAGAAATGTTCTTTGTCATGTTCCCCGATATATTGCCTTGTCAATTTTTCCATCTTTATTGACTTTTCCCCATAAGCATTTTAACCTGCTGATAGATAATTTTAAAACAAAATAAAACAAACAACAAGAAAACCTCAAATACTTTACCTTAACTCTATACTTCTCTCTAGTTACTACCCCATTTCTCTTCTCTTTTTTATGGTAAATCTCTTCAAATGAGTTTTCTATACTTGCTGTCCTCACTTCTTTCTTCCTCTTTTCTTAGGTTGTTGCCTCTTAGAGTCCAAACTGTAGGATTGAGGCCAGAAATGATTTCACATTGCCAAATTGAGTGCTCAAGTCTCAGTCTTCATCTTGACCCAATGTTGATGTCATTGCTGAGTCCCTTCTTGAAAGGCTCCTCACTACCAAGACTACTTTCTCCTGGTCTCCCTTCTACCCTGGCCTTTTTTTCTCAGTATGTAATGCTGGTTCCTCCTCCTATCGAGCCTTAGTTGTTGGAATGCTCACGGCTCAATCTTCCAAGTCCTTCTCTATCTGCGCTCACTCCCTCATCTCATCCAGTCCCTCCCTTTTATTTATTATAGTTTAATGTATTTTTAATAGCAAAATTATAGGAATAGCATGCAAGACGACATTAAAAATGTACTTGCATATAAGACAACTCAGAAAAGTATAGTAAATGGATGAAATTTACTGTATGATAAAAATGCTACAAACATCATTTAGTGGCCATCCATAAGAAATTTAACTTGTTTAAAAAAAAAATCAAAATGCTGGCATTGTTCAGAAATATTTAACAGGTGTTGTTTTGTTTTAAAATGATCTATCTTTATAACAACTCGAAAATTGTTATAAAGTTGAACTGCTGAAACTTGTTCACTGAAACATTTAGACTTGCGTTTCTGCCTTATGTCCCCACATTTATATTTAAAAAATCCACACACAAATGACAATGGAGAAACTGCCAATACCTGATTTCTGTCCTCTATTTTCCACTTGCAGTCATATACTTAAGTACCTTTTGATCCTACAGAGAAAAAAAAAACAAAAAACTAATGTCCAGAACTACCAATAACAGGAAGAAGAGAAAAATAAAAATTTTTTAAAGAATGAAATGTTTCTCATCATAGTGGATTCTTAAGCATATTCTCTACATAGGTGATGAGCTAGCTGGATGTCTTTTGGCACAATTGTTACACGTTTGGCATGAAAATTACACAGGTTGGTGTCTTCCAAAAAGGCCAAGCAGATAGGCGTCACTTGCCCCAGCAGAGCCCCACTGGCTGCACTCTGGAAGCAGGTCTGTCTTGAAGTCCTGAGCAATTCCTTGAGCCAGGCTCTGGAAGGGAAGTTTGTGAATCCGTTCAGTGGACTTTTGATAGCATTTTAATTTCATTAAGTGTCAAGGTACCAGGCCCATAACGATGAGGTTCCCTCACCTCTCCAGTAGAGGGCACACTCTTGTCAGTGGCTTGGGTAGCCAGTTGCTTCTTCAGTGCTTTGCCACTGGTGGATTCCCAGGCAGGTGGTTTTGTATGAGCCATGGTATAGTGATCTCTTTACTGAGGCCCTTTCTCCTGCTGCGACAGGAGCTCAGTGAGCTGGAAGTGGTGCTGGCGTTAGAACGCAAGAGCTCCTGTGTGCGGGTGTGGGCAGTGACTCCCTGCACAGGCAGTCATCTAGCTCCTAACTCCTTGGTGTGGGGCACCAAGGGGGCAATATGGGGGAGGGAAGGGGTATGGCCAGATCATCTACGTGAAAGATCATTCATATGCTAAATGTCCCAAACTACTCCAGTCATGGAGTAGTCCAGTGACCTGGACTCAGTAGGTGCTATGAGGGGGAAGATGTTTCTGAAGGAGTGTTTGCTGGTGGCACCTATCTGCCTGCAATGAGGTGTGTGCTTGCAGTGGGACCTGAGGAGGCTGCGATGGTTTGGGTGTGAAGCTTCCTGGGTAGACATGTCCTTGGAAAGTGGTGTTTTGCTGAGTTGAAGAATCGCTACATCTTGAAGCCCAGAGCAGCAGCAAAGATTTCTATAGTTCTCAAGGTCCTCACTGCCTGGCGAGGCAATAATAATTTTAGAGCAGCTGCATTCTGAGTGTGGCTGTGGTTTCCTTTAGCCAGGGTCATCTGTCTCAATTTTGTTTCATGTGACTGTATGGGACTGGCTTTGGAGACACTGGCCTGTGGAAGTTTTGGACAATGCTAAGAGGTTGCCAGGAAGCTGTGAGCGGGAGATGTTAAGCTTTCCACTAATTATCAGGCATGTTGCAGCCTGGGCTGTGTTCAGTTTGAGGAATAAAAGTAATATTGCCTTCCTTGTGCCCTAAGCTGGTGCGGTGGCTAAATCTGGTTATGGGACAGTCTGGTGTCCTCTACAGAAGCAAGCAGGGTACAACACTCCTGCCATCTGCTTCTTCTATCAGTCACACTTCCCGCTGTCTTGCCATATCCTTGGTTCTGATGGTCTTTCATCATGCCTGGAGGAAACCCAGCCTGGACTAGTCTTTCTCTCTGGGTCCTGCAGAACACCGCAACCCCCAGCTGGTGCCGCTACAGGAGTGTGGACCCCAATCACGACCCTCAATCCCTCTAACTTTCCTCTTTCTTCACATCTTTGCTTTCCTTAAAATGACAACTTAACTACTTTTCCTCTTATTCCAGAAACTGAGACTTCTACCTGCCCTGCCAAAGCTGTTCCCACACTGGCGGAAACAGCTGGTGCTCTCGAGAGCTGACACCCACCCAGGGTTGCCCTACATGCTTCACTTGCTACCTCATTTCATTTATGGATTGTCCTCTTTTACTTAAACAATAACATGAAAACAAAAAAACCAAGGCACAGCGAGCTCAAGTAACTCGACTGAGCTTGAACAACTCATGAGAGGCAGCACTGGGACGTGAACTCGGGCCAACTGAGAATAGGAGGTCCCACACCTGTTCCAGCTGGTGCCTGGGACACACTGGCGCGAGGTGCTGAGTACAAACGTGTTGGATGAATAGATACATGGATAAATGAATCTGCAAAAACAAGGAGGAGGTTGAACTGCAGCTTTAGATTCGAAGGCTAGTCACTCAATATCAAACACAAAAGGAGAATAACAAGGATTTTGGTGGGAAGGAAGTGGTGAAACAGTAAATTTGTATTTAAATTTTAATTTTCTGATATGGATATGATACTTCCTAATTGAAGACTATATGGAAAATCCACAAAAGTATAAAGCACAAGAATGGAACCCCAGTAAAATTCATTCCTTTTTGAAATTCCGATCTTTCTGGATAAAAGAATGCCATAGGCTCCTGTCTGTCATTTATACCCTCTTCTCTCTAATTTCAGATCTTTGGGAAATAGATTACCTAAATGCCCAAGCTTAAAAATGCCAGCTGCTTGTCCCTCTCCCCTCCCTAACTGATAAAGAAGAGATTCAAGGGGCCTAAGTGAGAATGACAAGAATTGATTTTATCAGTAGGCAGCAAAGCAAGTGCCCGCTGACCCTCACGGTGCTGGGACCTGCACAGCCAGACTAGAGGGTATACCTGGGCCACCTACATCTTTCTTCAGATTGAACCTCTGTAAAGTCAAAAACTGAAACACACACACACACACAGAGAGAGAGAGAGAGAGAGAGAGAGAGAGAGAGAGAGAGAGAGAGACTGATTGATTTTGTAAGGAACTGGTTCATATGATTATGGAGGCTGGCAAGTCCAAAATCTACAGGATGGGCTGGCAGGCTGGAGACCCAAGGAAGAGCCAATGTTGAAATTCAAGTCAGAAGGTCATCTGTTGGCAGAATTCTTTCTTGCTTGTGGGAGGTCAGTCTTTTTGTTCTGTTCAGGCCTTTGATTCATTAGATGAGGCCCACCCACATGATAGAGAGTAATCTGCTTTATTCAGTTTACTAATTTAAATTCTCATCCAAAAACACCCTCACAGAAACACCCAGAATAATATTTGACCATATTATCTGGGCACCATGGCCCAGTCAAATTAACACATAAAATTAACCATTACAATTACTTAGTTCAGATATCAACTGTGGAATGCTGCCCCTTCCACAATAAGGCAGGGAGAGGGCTACCCTGTGGAGGCTGGGGATAGAAAGCTCCGTTTGCTGTCCTTGAACTCAGGATGTCTAAAGTAGTTAAAGGCAGGTGGCTCTGCCAGACAGGGAACGGTCTACCTAGAACATACTAAATAAAATTGGGGGGCAGAGTCAACTCTTTTGAGCCAGTTTTAAGTAAAAATTATGGTACCAGGCCTTAATAGGGGCCCTGAGGCATAAGCTTCATTTCCTCATCATAGATCTCTTGATCAGGTGAAGCAGAAAGAAGAGAGAACCCATATCCCTAGCTCTCCTGGAGCAGGTGCTGTTTATCCTGTAGGTGGCTGAGAGGTTGAAAGTTTAGGCCCTGGCCATTTGGGTCAGTGGATAGAACATTGGCCTGGTGTGTGGATGTCCTGGGTTCAATTCCTAGTCAGGGCACACATGAGAAACAACCATCCACTTCTCCCCCCTCTCTCTCCCCCTTCTCTCACTTTTTCTCTCTTACAGCCATTGCTTTGGTTGGTCCTGGGCATTGAGCGTTGGCCCCAAGCACTGAGGATAGCTCAGTTGGTCCCAGGGCATCAGCCTCAGGTGCTAAAAATAGCTTGGTTGATTCAAGCATCAGCCTCAGACAGAGGTTGCTGGTTGGATCCCGATCAGGCACATGTGGGAGCCTGTCTATCTTCTCTTACTTTAAAAAGAAAAAAAAAAGGAATGTTGAAACTTTAAATGGTGAATGTTGGTTGATCACTGAGGGAAGATTTGGCTTCTAGGGGCTTATTCTGCCTCTAAATCATCACTTGTTACCTCCATGGAAGCACAGCTATTTGAGCTTGTCTGTCTCCAGATTTCTTTTCTCTAAATCAAGGGTTGACAACCTTTTTTTTGGAAAAGGTCAGAGGGTAAATATTTTAGGCTTTGGGGGCTGTGTGTTTTCTGTCACAACTACTCAGCTCAGTTCTTGTAGCACAAAGCAGTCATAAGCAGCAGATAAATGAATGAGCATGGCTGGGTTCCAGTATGTTAATTTTATTTACAAAACCGGTGGGTGGAAAACTTAAAAACACTGGTACGTAAAGACACATACGCCACCATGTTCATTGCAGAATTATTCACAGTGGCCAAGACATGGAAACAACCAAAGTACCCTTTAATAGAGGATTGGATAAAGAAAATATGGTACATATATGAATGGAATATTGCTTGGCCTTAAGAAACGATGACATAGTAACATTTTCGACAACATGGATGGAACTCGATAACATTATACTGAGTGAAATAAGAAAATCAGAAAAAGCTAAGAACTGTATGATTTCATTCATAAGTAGGACACAAGGTTGAGACTCAGGGACATAGATAAAAGTGCAGTGGTTACCAGGGGGAGGGGGTTGGAGAAATAAGGATGGGATGGGGGTGAGGGACATAAAGAGGGACAAATATAAGGTGATGGAAGATGACCTGACTTTGGGTGATGGGTATACAACATAATCTACTGTCCAAATGATGTGGAGATGTTTGTCCAAAATCTATGTACTTTAGTTGACCAATGTCACCTTGTTAAATTTAATCGTCTAAATAAAAAGAAAAAAAATAGTGTATGAGTCAGATTTAGTCCCTGGGCTGCAGTTTCCTGACCCTTTCTTTTGATCAGAGTTTTTTTTTATCCTTAAAAACACAACCTTTTCTTTAAATATTGTTTTCAATAACACCCAATATGTAGAGCTGATAAAAGCAACTGCTCCAAAGTTTGGGTGGGTGAGAGGCAGCTGAGGGTGTGGTCATTCTTATGGTGGCTGCATAGAAACCTCCACTGAGCCTCTTGTGCCCTGGGGAACCCAGCGTGAAACCCACCACCCACCCTAACACCCTCAGGAATGACTCTCATGACATTTGCGGCAATGTTATTATTTCTACACCTACACTGTGAGATTCTTAAGAATGTGGACGGTGGCCTTTTCATCCCTCTTCCCTCTCTATAGTACCTAACATTATCAGAGGCTCAGACAGTTGTATAACACAGTATTTTGGGGAACTTGATCTAACATGGGTCAGCCAGATGCCAACCTACCGGATGCTAGAAATGAAAGGGGACGAGGTTCATCTTCTTCCAAGACTGGCCCCATCCACCAGTGTGTCAGGTAAGAGAATGAGGCTGGTCCACCTGCTCATTATGTGATTTACTTCTGAACTTTCCTCTTACCCTGGCTGGGATTGTACTTCCTCACAGGTATTAAGTTTGGTGTGTTCATGGTGTTTTTAGAACTAGCCTTTCAAGGTTTCCATAGGAATTATTAGAAGAAAGCAGGCTGGAGGTGTTACCGTGTGTGTGAGTCTGAGGGCGGGGATGTAGGGCGAGAAGAAGGGAGAATGTTTTTCAGTGTGTACTGCTCCTTCACTAGAAAAAGAAAACATATGTTGCAGATAAAGGGAAGATAACCATAAAAGGTGCTGTGATGGTTAATTTTATGTGTCAACCTGATTGGGCCATGGGGTACCCAAATATCTGGTTAAACATTATCTCTGGGTGGATCTGTGAGGTTGTTTCCAGGAGAGATGAGCATTTGAGTTAGTGGATGTAGTAAAGCAGACTACACTCCCTAATGTGGGCGGGCCTTGTCTAATCTGTTGAGGGCTTGAATAGAACAACAAGGTGGATGAAGAGAGAATTCACTCTTTCTGTCCAATATAGCAGTTGGGACATTGGTCTTCTTCCCTTGAACTGAGGCTTACACAAATTGGTTTTCCTGGGTCTCTAGCTTGCAGAAAGCAGATCATAGAACTTAGCCTCCATCACCATGTGAGACAATTCCTCATAATAAGTATCACACAGAGTTCATATATAGAGAGACATAGAGAGACAGAGAAAGAAATGACATATATATATTGATTTAATATATCCTGTTTCTCTGGAGAAACCTGATTAGTGCCTTACCTCATCTTTATTGGGTAAATTAAATGAAATGGTAGACTCAGAAGTCCTCAGCATTCTAGTCCTCATTATCTGAATTCCTCAAGTTATAGAGTTGCACACAAAAGCAAAAAATATACACATCATGAAAATATTAAATAATGGGTTGGCCACACATAAAATCTTCCTCTGCTCAAGCATCTGTCCTAGATACCAAATTTCTCTTGAGTAGAGTCTGGTGTTACAAACACCCAATAAAACCATGCCAAAACAAAGGGGCTGCAAAATGACAATGCAAACCTGGCAAGAGGGAGGGTTGTTCATGAAATTGATTAAAACGATGGTGGATCACTGCCCAGACCTTGTGCAAAGCCATCAGCCCAATGCTGTGAAAGCATGAGACCAGTGAAAGAAGGAAGAAAAGAAAGTTTATGAGAAAAGCAAGATAGAGTCTTCTAAAAGGGTGTGATTTAAACATTAAAGGATTAAGAAAAAACTCTTGGGCGAATCGATGACATCTGCAGATATTTTTGTAAAAATGACTGCTGTAAAAAAAAAAGTAAAGGAGACTATGTTACATAATCATAAAATTTTTATCAGAAAAATCATGCTCCTTCCTAAAAGCCTGGTTTGTTTCTTGTTCATTTTGCAAATGGTTGAGATTATAATAAAAATGCTGTTAGGTATAAGAAACACATTTACTTCATTTTGCCAGATAAAATTTTCAACCCAAACATTTTTTTTCAATATTGCCTTAGTAACAATTATCCTCGGATAATGAGGGCTGTTTTCCATAATGTTGTGGTGGGAAAAATCTTCCTAAGCAAGACAAAAAATGCCAAGGGAAAAGACCATCAGAATTGACCACTACAAACGTAATACTTTTGTATGGCAGATTAAAACTAGACAACTCACTGGGTGAAATCTGTATAACAGACATAATCATGAAATGTTCATGCCATGATATACGGAAAGCAAATACAAACTAGTAAGAAAAGAGGGAAGTATCACAGTGGCAAAACAGGCCAAAACCATGGCTTATGGATTCACAGAAGATGGAAAAGGAAACAAGGTTGGGAAGTGACTAATAAACATTGAAAGGGTGAGCACCCCTCCTGGTAATCAGGAACGTACAGAGTAAAGCATTTAACTCATAGGTTGCCTATGACGTAGAGGTAATATTCAGTATTGGTGCAGATACAAATAAATGCACACTTCATGCTCATTTTCTCTCTTTTGGGAGATACACTTTAGTAGGGTATATAGCAAAACTGAAGTGTGTATTCCTTTTAATATAGTAATTCCACTTCTAAGAATAAAAATCTATCCTATAGAAACATTCACACATGTTCACACAAAACCATCTAAAAGTTATTTGCTAAACTATTGATATTATATTAGAAGGGTTGTAAATACTGCTATTACTGTGAATAATAGCTGATACTTATTATATAAGGTCTTTTCTGGGTTTGTACTTTTCTTAGCATTTTATGTAAATGAATTTACTTAATCCTCCATGGCAGCCTCTAAGTGCTTTTATTATCTCCATTATTTAGATGAAGGACCTGAGATATTGCACGGTGAGGAAGCGGTTTATTCATGTCCTCGCGGCTAGCAGGAGGCAGAATTGTGATGTGTTGTGACCTCAGGCAATCTGGCATGATTCTGTGCTCTATGACTTGGTATATAATGTACATCCAGTATAAGATTGATTAAATAAATCATAGAAAATCCTTACAAGAAATGCTAAGACATACTATAAAATGAAATAAATGGGTGACAGTGTAATTCCATTTACAGAATACACACACTGTGACTGTGTGGTATGTGTGTGGTGTAGGTATGTAGATGAGTGAATGAGAGCCAGTGAAGAAACACCCAAACTGTTATTAGTGGTTGCATCTGCTAAGGGACATGTGACTGTGACTGGGACAGGTGATGGGGGTGCTGGTATAAGAAGACTTTTCTACTCTAAAAATCTTTGAATTGTTGATTTTTAAGAGAATATATTTAATAACTGCACCATTTTCAAATATAGAAACCAAACACTAAGGGGTTGCTAGTACTCCTGATCTGGTCTATGAATAGCTCAGTTTGAGGCTCAATGATTGCTTACAATACAGCAAGGGGTGAAGAACAGTCTTCAGGCTGGGAGGCCCAGTGGCTGGGGAGGGGCCCAGTGAGCAGAAGTTGTGGACAGGAAGCTCTCTTTCTTAAGAAGTGCTCCTTCCCTGGATTCATCTCAGCCCTGATCATGGGGGTGGAAGAGAAAATAGGAATATTTCTCACTGTCACATACATGCTTACCACTATTTATGAATGTCCTGTTTCCAATTATAGTATTCTAACTAGTCAACTGTGCCTCTGCACTTGTTCTAAAAATGAAGTATTTATTTGTTTAAGGAAAGATATATTGGGGATGGAGGAGAAAAATATGGGAGGTGTGTATTAACACTAGTGCCCTGAACATGCTTGTTATATTTATGTCACCATGGATTGGCAAGTCCAGCCATTTATAATTCTCCTTGCCTTCCTCAAATGTAAAGATTGAAAGATAAATATACTCACTTTCTCAGACTCCTTTAAAAGTAAAGAATGACTAGACTGGGTGACCAGTCCTAGTCCATGACACGCTCAGTAGTATCATTGACTGGACTTATAAGAAAGCTTCTTAAAGGAGAAGACTAGGCTCGAATGGCCCATTGAACTTTTGCTTCTGGTCTCTTCTTCCTGACCAGACCACAGATGTGATGTCTAGAAATATAGTTGTTTTTTTTTATTTTATTTTTATTTTTTAATTTTATTTATTCATTTTAGAGAGGAGAGACAGAGAGAGAGAAGGGGGAGAGGAGCTGGAAGCATCAACTCCCATATGTGCCTTGACCAGGCAAGCCCAGGGTTTCGAACAGGCGACTTCAGTATTTCCAGGTCGACGCTTTATCCACTGCACCACCACAGGTCAGGCACTAGAAATATAGTTTTTTAAACTGAGAATAAAATTCACACACTTATTAGTGTCCTAGGGCTGCCATAGCAAATTACCACAAATTGGGTGACTTAAAAAAAAAAAAACAACCCAGAAATTTATTCTTTCACAGTTCTGGAGACTAGAAGTTCAAAACCAAGGTTCAAAACCTTGCTCTCTCTGAAGGCTCTAGGGAGAATTCTTTCTTGCCTCTTCTTAGCTTCTAGTGCTGCCTAGAGTAGTTGGTATATTTTGGCTTTAGGAGCATCTGGCCAATCTCTGCCTTTATTATTGTTACACTGCATTCCCTCTCTCCATGTCTCTTCTTATAAGAGAACTAGTCAAATTGGAATTGGGGCCTATGACCTCATCTTAACTTGATTGCATTGGCAAAGACCTTATTTCCAAAATAGAACACAGATACCAAAAATTAGGAAATAGATGTATCTTTTTGTCATAAAAGACACTAAGAATATAGAATGGGATGGTAGAAGCTCCTGATAACCCTGTGGAACCACTACCAACCTTGGACAACCTATCTATGACTTCTTATTGTGTGAGTCAAATAAATTTCTTATCCTTTTAAGCCACTGTTTAGGTTTTATTTCAGTTAAGCACATTTTTAACTGACATATTTAAATTGCCACACCTATTCATCCATCCATCCATCCATCCATCCATCCATCCATCTATTCACCCATTCATCTATCTGTCCAGTCAACCAGTTTTTAGAATGTATTTGTGTATAGTGTTCCATACAGGGAGATAGGTGGTGTCTTATTCTTACTAGAGCTGAACCTGACATAGAGTAAGTAATCAATGTTTATTTATTATATTAATTTCATAAATGGAAGAGAAATTCCTTGCTTTTATGGAACTTAAAGTTTAGAGCAGCAATTTTCAACCTTTTTCATATCATGACATGCATAAACTAATTACTAAAATTTGGTGGCACACCAAAAAATCTATTTTTTGCCAATCTGACAAAAAAAAGTATAATTTTGATTTATTCACACTGGATGGCTATTGTGTTGGCTGTTGTCATTTTTTTATTTGACAATCTAGGGGAAAAGAGGTCAGTGCCCCTGACTAATTGTCAGGTATTGCATGTTTTATAAACTCTTGTAGCACACTGGTTGAAAATCACTGGTTTAGAGGATACAAATAAATTAGACAATTTAATTGTAGAGATAGATTATATAATGGAGCTTATACCTAACTCTGATTCTGTATGTGTGTGTGTGTGTGTGAGAGAGAGAGAGAGAGAGAGAGAGAGAGAGAGAGAGAGAGAGAGAGAAAGGCAGGAAGGGAGATAAGAAGCATCAACTCGTAGTTAGGCACTTTAGTTGTTTATTGATTGCTTCTCATACGTGCCTTGACTGAGGCAGGGGGTGGGGGGTCCAGCCAGGCCAATGACCCCTTTCTTAAGACAGCAACTTTGGGCTTCAAGCCAGTGACCTTTGGGCTCAAGCCAGCAATCATGGGATCATGCCTATGATCACACACTCAAGCTGGAGACCCCACACTCAAGGCAGTGACCTCAGGGTTTCAAACCTGGGACCTCAGTGTCCCAGGTCAACGCTCTATCCATTGTGCCACCACCAGTCAGACTGACTTGGGGTTTAAGGGAGGTTTCCTGGTGCCAAAGAAGGATTATGGGAGAATGTAGAGAAGCCAAAGAGAACATAATGCTTTTAAGAAACAACAACAAAAAAACTTTCTATGTCTGGATCCATGGAGGGTAGGAAAAGTGGGGAGGTAAGCAGAGTCAAAAGGAAACAGAGAAAGATTGCGTGTGTGTGTGTGTGTGTGTGTGTGTGTGAATATGAAGGACAATTTGGAAACATGAACTGGAGACATAAAACACACATCTGAGATCACCTTTAATATTTGACCCCATGGCCCTGGCTGGTTGGCTCAGCGGTAGAGCGTCGGCCTAGCGTGTGGAAGACCCGGGTTCGATTCCCGGCCAGGGCACACAGGAGAAGCGTCCATTTGCTTCTCCACCCCTCCGCCGCGCTTTCCTCTCTGTCTCTCTCTTCCCCTCCCGCAGCCAAGGCTCCATTGGAGCAAAGATGGCCCGGGCGCTGGGGATGGCTCTGTGGCCTCTGCCTCAGGCGCTAGAGTGGCTCTGGTCGCAACATGGCGACGCCCAGGATGGGCAGAGCAACGCCCCCCTGGTGGGCAGAGCATCGCCCCTGGTGGGCGTGCCGGGTGGATCCCGGTCGGGTGCATGCGGGAGTCTGTCTGACTGTCTCTCCCTGTTTCCAGCTTCAGAAAAATGGAAAAGAAAAAAAAAAAAAAAAAAAAAAATATTTGACCCCATGTATTGCAAAATGATGACTGTAGAGGGACTACTGTATAGACTGTTGTATTTTGGGAGGAGAAGGTCAGTCAGTGAGATGCCTTTTAATTTTTAAGTTATTTGACTGCTATGACAATATGTACAATGCCTAGCAGAGAAAAAAGGGCCTGAAGAGGCAACCATCACTCTTTTGTGTTAGATCCTGCTCTGGTAAACTCTTGATTTTGGGATCAATAGAGCCTGAAACTCAAAATTTTCATTTATGTAGCATGTGTTAATACTTAAAGGATGCTTCCAGTAGGTCTTGCTCTTGCACATTATCCTCATGCAGCTGTGTTTTCTGGATGAGACCTGTGGAGAACTGATTTATACCAAGTGCTTAGTGCTGACACTCAGAGTCTCACCTTACATCTCACTTGCCAAGGGAACAGGCAGAGGTGGCTTCCACAGACTTCCTTTTCTGCAGCTTTAAAATTAACCTTATAAAAAATTTATAAAAAAAAACAAAATAAAATAAATGATGCCTTGTACACAGCAAGTGCTAAACATTGAGTGAATAAATATGTTACAAATTAAATAATCTACAATCCCTTATCTTGGGAGAAACCACTGTTATGACTCTGAGGGGCAATCAGAAGTTGGTTGATGTCTGTGTCTCAATGCTCCGAGTGGTGAGTTGGCCCTGGCCCTGGCCCTGGCCCTGGCACAACATTCAGGCAAGGATCCATGGCTTTTCTGGTCATCCTGACTGGTATGATCTAGAAACCTACCATTGGTGGGCTCTAGACTTGGCAGAACTTGTTTAAAGCAGAGCATTAATTTAAGGGGCTTTCTTGGGGGTTTCTGGGAGAGCCCTCGTTGATTTGGATCTCTTGTCTTTCTCTGACATAGGTGAATACATCCTGATACTAGCTGGTCCCTTGTGATCTCTTCACAGTCCCCAGGCATCTGGGTGTACCCCTCCAGACTCTTTCTATTAAGGGTTCCTTTGCACTCTAGGGTGTCCTTCTCCTTTTGCAGCAGAACTTAAGACAGCCCTCCCAGTTTTACCTCATGGCCCATCCGCTGCCCGTCACACACCGTTATTATGCCCGTTATTATGACTTATTTAGGTTGCGTAGGCCAAACAGAAGGCAGCAGCGGCCTTTCCTTGCCTCTGCTCACAGTTCAGGAACAAACCAGTCCTGCCCCGTTTAGATTTCTCAGGCATGGATCAGACACCAGTCTTCTGGGTATCACAAACTACAAGTGACACAATTTATACTTTCTTTTTTTTTCTTTTACTTTTTATTAATTTTACTAGGGTGACATCAATAAATCAGGGTACATATGTTAAAAAAAAACATGTCCAGGTTATCTTGTCAATCAATTATGTTGCATACCCATCACCCAAAGTCACATTGTCCTCTGTCACCTTCTATCTAGTTTTCTTTGTGCCCCCCCAACCATCACACTCTTATCAATGTCTCTTAGTCTCGTTTTTATGTCCCACCTACGTATGGAATAATGCAGTTCTTGTTTTTTTTCTGATTTACTTATTTCACTTCGTATAATGTTATCAAGATCCCACCATTTTTGTTGTAAATGATCCGATGTCATCATTTCTTATGGCTGAGTAGTATTCCATAGTGTATATGTGCCACATCTTCTTTATCCAGTCTTCTATTGAAGGGCTTTTTGGTTGTTTTCATGTCTTGGAACTGTGAACAATGATGCAATGAACGTGGGGTTGCATGTGTCTTTATGTATCAATGTTTCTGAGTTTTGGGGGTATATACCCAGTAGAGGGATTGCTGGGTCATAAGGTAGTTCTATTTTCAGTTTTTTGAAGAACCACTATACTTTCTTCCATAGTGGTTGTACTACTTTACATTCCCACCAACAGTGTATGAGAGTTCCTTTTTCTCCACAGCCTCTCCAACATTTGCTATTACCTGTCTTGTTAATAATAGCTAATCTAACAGGTGTGAGGTGGTATCTCATTGCAGTTTTGATTTGCATTTCTCTAATAACTAATGAAGATGAGCATCTTTTCATATATCTGTTGGCATTTGTATTTCTTTCTGGGAGAAGTGTCTGTTCATGTCCTCTTCCCATTTTTTTATTGGATTGCTTGTTTGTTTGTTGTTGAGTTTTATGAGTTCTTTGTATATTTTAGATGTTAGACCCTTATCTGAGCTGCTGTTTGAAAATATCATTTCCCATTTAGTTGGCTGTCTGTTTATTTTGTTGTCAGTTTCTCTTGCTGAGCAAAGACTTCTTAGTCTGATGTAGTCCCATTCATTTATTTTTGCCTTCACTTCCCTTGCCTTTGGAGTCAAATTCATAAAATGCTCTTTAAAACCAAGGTTCATCCCTCATACACTGTTGGTGGGAATGTAAAGTAGTACAACCATTATGGAAGAAAGTATAGTGGTTCCTCAAAAAACTTAAAATAGAACTACCTTATGACCCAGCAATCCCTCTACTGGGTATATATCCCAAAAACTCAGAAACATTGATACGTAAAGACACATGCAGCCCCATGTTTATTGCAGCATTGTTCACAGTGGCCAGGACATGGAAACAACCAAAAAGCCCATCAATAGATGACTGGATAAAGAAGATGTGGCACATATACACTATGGAATACTACTCAGCCATAAGAAATGATGACATCGGAACATTTACAGCAAAATGGTGGGATCTTGATAACATGATACGAAGCGAAATAAGTAAATCAGAAAAAAACAGGAACTGTATTATTCCATACGCAGGTGGGACATAATAGTGAAACTAAGAGACATTCATAAGAGTGTGGTGGTTACGGGGGGGAGGGGGGAATGGGAGAGGGATAGGGGGTGGAGAGGGGCACAAAGAAAACAAGATAGAGCCCTGACCGGTTGGCTCAGTGGTAGAGCGTCGGCCTAGCGTGCGGAGGACCCGGGTTCGATTCCCGGCCAGGGCACACAGGAGAAGCGCCCATTTGCTTCTCCACCCCTCTGCCACGCCTTCCTCTCTGTCTCTCTCTTCCCCTCCCGCAGCCAAGGCTCCATTGGAGCAAAGATGGCCCGGGCACTGGGGATGGCTCTGTGGCCTCTGCCTCAGGCGCTAGAGTGGCTCTGGTCGCAACATAGCGACGCCCAGGATGGGCAGAACATCGCCCCCTGGTGGGCAGAGCGTCGCCCCATGGTGGGCGTGCCGGGTGGATCCCGGTCGGGTGCATGCGGGAGTCTGTCTGACTGTCTCTCCCTGTTTCCAGCTTCAGAAAAATGCAAAAAAAAAAAAAAAAGAAAACAAGATAGAAGGTGACAGAGGACAATCTGACTTTGGGTGGTGGTTATGCAACATAACTGAACGACAAGATAACCTGGACTTGTTATCTTTGAATATATGTATCCTGATTTATTGATGTCACCCCATTAAAAAAAATAAAATTATAAAAAAAAAATAAAATAAAATAAAACCAAGGTTCATGAGTTTAGAACCTATGTATTCTTCTATGTACTTTATTGTTTCAGGTCTTATATTTAGGTCTTTGATCCATTTTGAATTAATTTTAGTACAAGGGGACAAACTGTAGTTGAGTTTCATTCTTTTGCATGTGGCTTTCCAGTTTTCCCAGCACCATTTGTTGAAGAGGCTTTCTTTTCTCCATTGTGTGTTGTTGGCCCCTTTATCAAAAATTATTTGACCATATATATGTGTTTTTATTTCTGGACTTTCTATTCTGTTCCATTGGTCTGAATGTCTATTTTTCTGCCAATACCATGCTGTTTTGATTGTCCTGGCTCTATAATATAGTTTGAAGTCAGGTATTGTAATGCCCCCAGCTTTGTTCTTTTTCTTTAGGATTGCTTTGGCTATTCGGGGTTTTTTATAGTTCCATATAAATCTGATGATTTTTTTGTTCCATTTCTTTAAAAAATTTCATTGGAATTTTGATGGGAATTGCATTAAATTTGTATATTGCTTTGGGTAATATGGCCATCTTGATTATATTTATTCTTCCTATCCAAGTGCAAGGAATATTCTTCCATCTCATTGTATCTTTTTTGATTTCCTTTAACAATGGTTTATAGTTTTCATTATATAAGTCCTTTACATTCTTTGTTATGTATATTCCTAGGTATTTTATTTTTTTTGTTACAATCATGAAGGGGATTATTTTTTTGAGTTCGTTCTCAAATGTTTCATTGTTGGCATATAGAAAGGCTATGGACTTTTGTAACACATTATACTTTCTAAGTGACCTCACTAAAACCCTTTTCCCTAGGCTTGTGGCAAGGAAACAATACTCCCACCTCATTGCAGTGAGGAAGGGTTGGACACAAAACAGGCACATCAGGCCCTGTGTCCCTGATATCTCTTTTCTAACCCACTTCTTCTTTTCTCAATGTGCTTTAGGGACCCAAGAGTCATGAATCAATTTGGAAAAATGTTTATTGCTGCCTCTTCCTTCTCTTTGGAATAGGGTATGTGCTGTCTTTACACTTCAGGCAAAGATTGCATTTCACATCCTGTTACAATTTCTCTGAACCTTGGACCCTCGTCTGTAGAGTGGGATACAGCTAGTTATGAAGAAATCAGCCATGTGGCAGCTGAAAGGACGGAAGGAGATTCTAAAATAACGTTCTGAGTCTGGTGTGGGCCATATGCTCAGCCAATGCTTCCTCCTTTCACTAGACCCCATGCTTCTGAAGGTATTAAGGCTGATGGTCATACCTTGCCTGTCAAAGTTATTTATGTCAGCTTTCAGAGGAGCAATAGGATCTTCTGATTACAAAGCCCTGACCATTCCTGGGGTCAATTTCTCTGCTGGCTCCTAGATCAGCCCATAGCTCAGTCCACACAAGGAGGTGAAGAGCAATTCCTCTAATTATGGGTCTTACAGTACATCACCCAGAGCAACTAGCATTGATGATACCTAGGGCAGACTCTAGTGGACCCCAGAGCCTTAGGACCATGGAGTTTGCTGGAAGAGTGAATGAGAGTCATTGCTCAACACAGCTCTTCCTTTGTGGGGCCCCTTTGTGTCCTTATGCAGCCTGATCGCTATATTGCATCCCCTGGTGTGGAGGGAAAAAAGGGAAGGGAAGGACTGTTTCCTGAAACACAGAGGAAGTGATGCCCAGAGTCACCCTTCATAAGGCTGAGAAACTGGCTCTTTGTCTTCCACTGAACTTTATCTTGTAAGATTGAGTTGCAGAAATAGTCAAGGTTTTATCTGGCTGAAGGAGTAAAAATCTTGGAGAAGCTGGAGAAACACGTTTCCATTTTTAAGTTTTCTGGATATAATACTACTAGGGTCTCCTGACTGGGATAAAGTGATGGGTTAGGCAACACTGTCCCTAGAGGTCCTCTGGTGCTCTTGATCACATTCCCCCAACCACAGAATTTTGGAGTATCATCTTAGGTGTCTTAATATTATTCTGTTATACATATAACAGATGCTCAACTATATCCATTGCTGTGTGGTGATTCAGGAGCTCAGAGGGAATAAATTGAACTTTATCCACAGGTATAATTCAGGGATATACTGACTTGTCTAAGGGACATGGACCAGAGTCAGGGCAAGAGAGTAAATGAAGGCCTGTAACTGTATGTTCACATGTTTTAAAGATATAAATCAACCTAATAAATGATCATGACTACAATATGTTTCAATACAGTATATCCTTTGACTTTGACAACTGTACTTTCATAATGACATGGAAGGCCAAGTCCAAATTCAGAATTCTTAGACTTCTTGGACTTTTATTTCTGAACAACAGTGTGAGAGAGCCAGACCTTGACCCATTTTCTGTTTGCACATGCAGTTCCATCTGTCATTACAGGAGATTCAAATGCACATATGTGGACACCCTAGACCCCACTTCGAGGCTCTGTTCACAGCACTCCCCACCAACACTCACCTCTTGTTTACCTTCCAGGTCTAGGCTGCATGTACTGGAGGTGCAGCCTGACCCTGGGGTGAAAGACCCCAGATAAAAGGATGTGAAGACTCTGGAAGTGATCTCAGGGGTCATATGGGCAGGGATTTCAGGATCCTGGTACCTGGAGCATAAAAGTCCATGGTTTCTGAGTAACCATGTCTAGAAAGCCAAAGCAGAGTTCTCTAACACATGGAGCTCAGGACAAGAATCCACTTACTTGAGTCTAATGGCCACTCTCTAAAAGAAGCCATATTTCTGAAAGGACATCTTGGCCACTGAGAAAAAATAATCAACAGTGGATGAGAAAGAAAGCTGGAAGAATTAATAGGTTAAATAGCACTGTTCAGTTGACCAAAGTATAATAGTTCTAGGTATGGGGTGAGGTTATACTTGACTAGTTCTCAACCTAGTGGCTCCTCCTGCAGCAGCCTTTTTCTCAACCTCCTGTGCACATTGGGAAGAAGGAGGCTTTCATATGAAGAAAACACCATATTTAACTCAGGAGCTCAACAGCTCTGTTATGTGATGTCCCTCTGAAAGAACTGTTCATGAGGACCAGGATGCATTTCCCATAGGTCTGAGGAGGAGATCCATAGAGACTGGTGGTGTGGAACACTCATGGACAGTAGGATGCGAGTGGGTTCTAAGATGAGTGGCAGATGGGACTGGAGGGTGACAGGCAACATGTGAAAGGTAGAGAAATAACAGTCATTGGGAAGTTGAAGAGGGCAGTGAACCCTGGAACACAATATTTGTAGAGCTGTAGGTAACAGCCCTGACAATAGGTAAACTCTCTTGGGACCACTAGAGAGAAAGCTTAGTGACCTATCTGGTTACATGTATAATTCCTATGGAGATCTCGGAAACTATTGGAGAAGAGGATGCTGGTAAAGACAGGCCTTCCTGTGGTTCAAGGCAATGAGGATCAAGCATGTGGAGAATCAGAACATTTAGATATGGCATTACTAGAACATAATTAGTTTGAACACATAAGTCAGTAAGGCCTGAGTTATCTGGTTCCAGGTGCCTTTTTTTTTTTAAGTGAGAGAAGGGGAGATGGAGAGACATACTCCCGCGTGGGCCCCAACCAGATCCACCTGGCAACCTCTGTCTGGGGCCGATGCTTGAATCAACTGAGCTATCCTTAGTGCCTGGTCCGACACATGAGCCATTCGAGCCACTGGATATGAGAGGGGAAGAGGGAAGAAAAGGGTAGAGAGAGGGGGAGAGAAGCAGATGGTCACTTCTGTGTGCCCTGGCCAGGGGTTCAAACCTGGGATGTCCGGATGCCGGGCCGATGCTCTATCTACTGAGCCAACTAACCAGGGCCCCAGATGCCTTTTGGAAAAACAAACAAACAAACAAAAAACCTCCCTACAATCTAAAGCATTAACTTGTTTCATAAAGAGGAACTTGTGCATTACCTACTTGCAGTATGTTCTTAATTATAACATGAAATAATGGGGCACACAGAAGAGAAAGCTTCCTACATCCATAAGGTATACCTATCTTCAGCATGAGGCAACTGAAATGGGCTTTGCCATCTCATTTCCAGCTGTAATCTTTTTTCAGTTAATTCTTAGGAAGACAGATGTTTCCAATTTAGCCTTGAAAGACACAGTAATAAAATAATCTTCAAATTAGCATGTTGATTGAGCCTAGTGTTTATAATCCGTTTTGAAAAGAAGGCTCCGCCTTTGCCTGTTTGCATTTCCATCAGGAAGATGGGATTGCCAAACAAGTATTATCATGTTAGCTTTTGAACTTTTATGTTTGGATTCTGATTTAGACATAACATTCTTTCTTTGAAGCACCTTGCAGAAGCTAACCAAGTATTTATATATTTTTTCAATCACGAAGTTTCTTTTTTTTCCCTTTCTTTTTTCCAGTGGTCAAAACCTTTTTTGCTTTTTTGATGAGAGCTCGTTACATCTTATTTTAATATTTGTGAAGCTTTTCCCAAGGCACTAGAGACCTGTTCATAAGGGAGTGAGAGGTTCCTTGGGAAACTTGTGGTCTGTTTCACATGGACAAAATTCATATGAGCAGTTAGGAATGACAGAAGCAACACAAGTAGAGGAACCTAGCTGATCATTTAGAGTGACCCGCTGAGGCCCACATAAGGAGAACATGACTTCTAAAACATGGGTCTGGTCAAGGTCAGGCACTCCAGCTTCTCAGAAAGAAAAATCTCAGTCCAATTTTTATTCCATTAAGGGTAAGCTTAAGCTTGAATTAATAGGTTCCAGGTCTTTGCTCATTCAACAGAGAAAGGGCATTGTGATGGCTGCCATTTCTTTGGCATTTCTATCAAGAGGTAGAACCTACATCCTATCTCCTTGAATCTGGGCTGGTCTATGTCTGTTCCAACAATTGAGTATTGTAGAATCAATACTATGGCAGTTTAAACCTAGGCTCTGAGAGGATCGCAGCGCCCACTCTGCCAGGTAAGAAGGAGGTACCACATGGAAAGGCCCTGGGATTCCATGGAGAAGGAGAGGGGTCTAGCTGAACCCAGTCTTCCAAATGTTTCTACCAAGACAGCAAGCATGTGAGTAAAACCTTCTTAGACCCCCTGGACTCAGACATGAACAACATCTGGTGACTCCAGTCAACAAACAGCATGGGGAGCAGAAGAATCACCCAACTGAATCCCGCTCAAATTCCTGACCCACACAATTGTAGTTTTAAGTCATTACAGCTTGGATAGTTGGTTTATTCAGCAACAAATGACTGTAACAGGCATGGCTGCCACCCAGGAAATAGGCAGAGAATGTAGTCACTGTCATGGTGCACCTTGATGGGTCTATTTATAGGGATTGCACTGTAAAAAAATAAATCCAGAGAAAGAGTTTCCTCTATACACCTTCCCCTGTCCAGATGAGAGTCACAGATACCCATCTGGGGTATACAACTGAATACAACTGAAGTCTAAGTCTGTCTCAGCTCCTTTGAAAACATCCTTTCAATGAACAGACTCTCCCAGTCCATTAAACTATGCTGGTCTGAATCTCCTGGTCACACAGCTTGGGCTCAAGTGAGGACCTGCTGTCAAAATAGTATCTCATTTGTACCTCAGGTCAACATCTCTGACTTGTCAAATGCTCCTGGATCAATGACTCCTTCCCCATTATATGTTGACAAAAGAGTGATTGGTGAGGTTCGTCTCTCGCTAAATACAAATTTAATGTAGATCACAGTTATCTTTAATTTTCATCATAAGAATTCTCATAACAAGGAGAGCAATCGTTGGGGGAAAGAAAAGAACACACTGGGATACAGCTTTGAAGATAAGAATAAAAAAAATCTTAAGTTACAAAATTTACCAGCTGCTTAAGCCTCAGACTATATCACACAAATAATAAGATAAACAAAATCAGTATTATTTACTTGATCTGAATAACTTCTGGCTTTAGAACCATGGATGTGTAATTGAGTTTAAGCTCCTTTTAGCTGTATTGTGTTTGTCAGGTGGTCCTCTGGACGTAATGGCTTATTTTGAAATTCATAAAAAAAAATCTTATGAACTGGCATTATTTCTGAGACAGTAGCTCTCCTTATGGAAATGGAGTTAAATTAATATAATGAACTCTATTTAAGGATTTTAACAACTTTTTCCAGTCCTTAGAAAATGTAGCGTGAAGCTGAATTTTCTCTCAAATCAGTTTTTAAAGTTAATTTTTCAAGACTGTTTCTGTATTGAATGGTGATGTTTTGATTTGAAGGATTTCTGGACAGAAAGCAAAATGAGTCAGCCGGTTTACTTTCCCTAGAAAAGGCCTCAAGTCATATCTGTTAGCTCCTTCAATCAGTAAGAATGCTCTGGATGTGTTCTGAGAAGACATTTTGGTTTCTGTCAGGGTAGTGTATGTATTCCTGGAGATTCATGAGTGCTCTCTGAGGATTTTGTATGCTCAGTTTTAATTTTTATGGCATTATAAGAAAATTAATATTAGCATATTCTGAATGATCTGAATGACTATATTGTAACCGAGGACTGCCACATACTTTCAGTGCCTCTGCTTGTTTGAACTTAATTTATGAATTTAGTTTTATTTTATTATTTTTAATGAGGAGGGGAGGCAGAGACAGCTTCCTGTACACATGCTGATCAGGATCCACCCAGCAAGCCCACTAGGGGGCAATGCTCTGCCCATCTGGGGTATTGTTCTGTTGCTCAGCAACTGAGCTCTTTTTAATGTCTGAGGCAGAGGCCATGGAGTTTCAGTGGTCGGAGCCAACTCACTCCAATCGAGCCATGGCTACAGGAGTGAAGGGGAAAGGAGGGAGAGAGAGAGAAGGAACTGAGAGAGGGTGGGGTGGAGAAGCAGATGGGTGCTTCTCCTGTGTGCCCTGACTGAGAGTCAAACCTGGGACACCCACACACTAGGCTGATGCTCTACCCTGAGCCAAGTGGCCAGGGCCTATGAATTTATTTTTAACTTATAGTTGCAGAAGAACAATGCCTATCACTTTGGTCTTAGCTTTATGTTTCCATATATATTACTTTATTATGCTTGTTTCTTTGTACCAGGCACTGGCCTAAAAACTTTACATGTCATGTTGCCCTTATTCCCCACAACTCAATGAAGAAGGTTCTGTATTGTCCCCACTTTGTATATGAGCTGTGAGGTACAAAGAGGTAAATCTTAAGTAACAGAAAACTTAACCCAACATTTCTTAAATGATAACAGATTTGCCAACTCACATAATTGAAAAATCCAGAGGTAGAGTGAGTTTCAGGTATCATTTAGCTGGAGCTCTGGTTCAAGTTCTCTGTAATAACTTTGGCCTAACCCCTGCTGTGTGTCAGCTTCATTTTCCTGTTGGCTTCCTATCAGGATCACAGGATGGCTGGTTTCATTGTGCAAGACCACACGTCTCCTCATTTTTATCTAAGGACAAAGAAGCACTTCCATAGCAGCTACTGGTTTTGCTGTGAGATTGGGTTACTTCAATCCAATCTCAGTGGCTAAGAAAATGTTTCCCCTAACAGAGTTAGGCTTGAGGCAATCACTGTGCCAGTGGGGATAGGATTAGCAGATTGGCACCTTAGACCCACCAAAATCTATCCATGGGCTTGAGGGAGACATGCCCACACAAGGGATATGGCTGCTACACAGTAGAGGTCTGCTAGAGTGGAGCTGTGTAATGCTGGTGGCCAAGGCCAGGCAGGTTTCCGTCGAATTCAGGCAGACGGTGGAGAAACTGTGGAGCTGGAGAGCATCGGGTCATACCTGTTTATTGGAGGCTTACAAAGTCAGGAGAGCAAATTGAAGGGCAAGGGAGCAGGGAAAAACCACACCTCATGGTGGTGGGAGAGCGATCTGGGAGAATTGCTGTAAGGGAAGGCACCTGCAGCCTTACACAGACCATGAACACGTGGTGCTGCCCTATCTGCCCCATGCCCACGTACCAATGAGGCAAAGTACTTGCAGTGGGTAAACCTGCGAGCAAGCCCTACACAGCCGTTTTTCCCACAAGCTGAAAGTAGTAATCACAATTTTCACCCTATTTAGAGAGTTGCTCAGGTCATGTGATTAGCAAGTGGTAGCTAAGAGTCTGATCTAGCAGAATGGCTCCAAAGACAGTTCTCTAAACCCTTAATAACATATACATGCATGCTTTTATAATAAAAATTATTTGAGTGAACATTAAGCCCATTCAATACTCAATTTTAGGAAAGACTATGTGAGAGAAAATTTTAAAAGGAGAAAGAAAAGATAAGTAATTATTTATCAGTTAACTGTTGCTGTGTAAGAAATCATCCCCAAACTCAGTGACTTATATTTTATGGTTTGTATGGATCAGGAATTCAGGAACGACCTGGGTGGGTGGTCCTGGTTCCAGTCTTTCCTGTGAGTTTTTTTTTCAAAATTGACCAAGAATCTGAATAGACATTTATTTCTCCAACATGAATATACAAATGACCAGTAAGAAATGAAAAGATGCTCGCCTGACCAGGTGGTGGCGCAGTGGATAGAGCGTCGGACTGGGATGCAGAAGGACCCAGGTTCGAGACCCCGAGGTCGCCAGCTTGAGCACGGGCTCATCTGGCTTGAGCAAAGAGCTCGCCAGCTTGGACCCAAGGTCACTGGCTCCAGCAAGGGGTTGCTCGGTCTGCTGAAGGCTCGCGGTCAAGGCACATATGAGAAAGCAATCAATGAACAACTAAGAAGTCGCAGCGCACAACGAAAAACTAATGATTGATGCTTCTCATCTCTCTCTCCATTTCTGTCTGTCTGTCCCTGTCTATCTCTGCCTATGTAAAAAAAAAAAAAAAAGAAATGAAAAGATGCTCAACAACATTAGCAATCAAGGAAATGCAAAGCAAATTCATAATGATGTACCATTTCACAACTTGTAGATGGCTATAATAAAATTTTAAAAGACAGATAATAATAAATGTTGGCAAAATTATGGAGAATTTGGAACCCTTTCATACACTGCTAGTACGAATGCAAAATGTTGCAGCCTCCTAGGAAACAGTCTGGCATTTCCCCAAAAGGTTAAACATATGGTTACCATATGACCCAGTAATTTCAGTTCAAGGTTTATACACCCAAGCAAATCTTGTACATGAAAGTTCATAGAGACATTATTTATAATGACCAAAATAAGGAAATGATCCAATTGTCCATCAACTTAAAAGTGGATAAAATAATTTCAGTAATATTGTAAGGTTTCAATTACAGTAATACTGTACGGTTTCAATTACCCTATATCAACTACTGCCTGAATATTTTATTTTTATTTTAATTTTATTTATTTTTTATTAATTTTAATGGGTTGACATTGACAAATCAGGGTACATATGCTCAGAGAAAACATCTCTAGGTTATTTTGACATTTGATTATGCTGCATTCTCATCACCCAAAGTCCAATTGTCTTCCGTCACCTTCTAACTGGTTTTCTTTGTGCCCCTCCCCGCCCCCAACCCCTTCCCTCCTCTCCTTCCCCCCTCCCCGTAACCCCCACACACTTGTCCATGTCTCTGAGTCTCATTTTTATGTCCCACCTATGTATGGAATCATACAGTTCTTCGTTTTTTCTGATTTACTAATTTCGCTCAGTATGTTATCAAGGCCCATCCATGTTGTTGTAAATGATCCGATGTCATCATTTCTTATGGCTGAGTAGTATTCCATAGTATATATGTACCAAAGCTTTTTAATCCACTTGTCCACTGACAGACACTTGGGCTGTTTCCAGATCTTCGCTATTGTGAACAAAGCTGCCATAAACATGGGTGTGCATTTCTTCTGTTCAAACAGTGCTATGATGTTCTTGGGGTATATTCCTAAAAGTGGTATAGCTGGGTCAAAAGGCAGTTCGATTTTTAATTTCTTGAGAAATCTCCATACTGTTTTCCACAGTGACTGCACCAGTCTGCATTCCCACCAGCAGTGCAGGAGGGTTCCCTTTTCTCCACATCCTCGCCAGCACTTACTCTGTGTTGTTTTGTTGATGAGCGCCATTATTACTGGTGTGAGGTGATATCTCACTGTGGTTTTAATTTGCATTTCTCTAATGATTAGTGATGTTGAGCATTTTTTCATATGCCTATTGGCCATCCGTATGTCCTCTTTGGAGAAATGTCTATTCATTTCTTTTTCCCATTTTTTGATTGGATTGTTTGTTTTCCTGGTATTGAGTTTTACAAGTTCTTTATAAATTTTGGTTATTAACCCCTTCTCAGACATATTGTCAAATATATTCTCCCATTGTGTAGTTTGTCTTTTTATTTTGTTCTTATTGTCTTTAGCTGTGCAGAAGCTTTTTAGTTTGATATAGTCCCATTTGTTTATCCTGTCTTTTATTTCACTTGCCCGTGGAGATAAATCGGCAAATATATTGCTGCGAGAGATGTCAGAGAGCTTACTGCCTATGTTTTTTTCTAAGATGCTTATGGTTTCACGGCTTACATTTAAGTCTTTTATCCATTTTGAGTTTATTTTTGTGAATGGTGTAAGTTGGTGATCTAGTTTCATTTTTTTGCAGGTAGCTTTCCAATTTTCCCAACACCATTTGTTGAAGAGGCTGTCTTTACTCCAACGTATGCTTTAACCTCCTTTGTCAAATATCAGTTGTCCATAAAAGTGTGGGTTTATTCCTGGGTTTTCAGTTCTGTTCCATTGATCTATATGCCTGTTCTTATGCCGGTACCAGGCTATTTTGAGTATAATGGCCTTGTAGTATAACTTGATATCCGGAAGTGTGATACCTCCCACTTTATTCTTCCTTTTCAAGATTGCTGAGGCTATTCGTGTTCTCTTTTGATTCCATATAAATTTTTGGAATATGTCTTTTATATTTTTGAAGTAAGTCATTGGTATTTTAATTGGTATTGCATTGAATTTATAAATTGCTTTGGGTAATATAGACATTTTAATGATGTTTATTCTTCCTAAACATGAGCACAGTATATGCTTCCACTTGTTTGTATCTTCCCTGATTTCTTTTATCAATATTTTATAATTTTCCGAGTACAAGTTTTTAAACTCCTTGGTTAAATTTAATCCTGGGTACTTTATTTTTTGTTGCAATAGTGAATGGGATTGTTATCTTAATTTCTCTTTCAGACAGATCATTGTTGGTGTATAAAAATGCCTCTGATTTCTGAGTATTAATTTTATATCTGCCACCTTGCTGAATTTATTTATCAGGTCCAGTAGTTTTTTGACTGAGACTTTAGGGTTTTCTATGTACAGTATCATATCATCAGCAAATAATGATAGTTTTACTTCTTCTTTTCCAATTTGGATGCCTTTTATCTCTTCTTCTTGTCTGATTGCTGTGGCTAGCACTTCCAGAACTATGTTGAATAAGAGTGGTGGAAGGAGGCACCCCTGCCTTGTTCCTGATCTTAAGGGGATTGCTTTTAATTTTTGCCCATTGAGTATGATGTTGGCTGTGGGTCTGTCATAGATGGCCTCTATCATTTTAAGGTATGTTCCCTGTATTCCCACTTTGCTGAGAGTTTTGATCATGAATAAGTGCTGGATTTTATCAAATGCTTCTTCTGCATCTATTGAAATTATCATGTGGTTTTTCTCCTTCCTTTTGTTTATGTGATGTATCACATTGATTGATTTGTGAATATTGTACCAGCCTTGCCTCCCCAGAATAAATCCCACTTGATCATGATGTGTGATTTTTTTTCATGTATTGCTGGATCCGGTTTGCTAATACTTTGTTGAGGATTTTAGCATCTAAATTCATCAGGGATATTGGCCTATAATTTTCTTTCTTTGTGTTGTCTTTGCCTGGTTTTGGAATCAGAATTATACTCGCCTCATAAAAGGAGTTTGGAAGTCTTCCTTCCTCTTGAAGTTTTTGAAATATCTTGAGAAGAATAGGAGTTAGTTCTTCTTTGAATATTTAGTAGAATTCACTTGTGAAATCATCAGGCCCAAGACTTTTCTTTTTTGGGAGTTTTTTGATAACTGTTTCAATCTCATTTGTTTTAATCGGTCTGTTTAGGTTTTCTGATTCTTCCAGATTAATTTTTGGAAGATTATATGTTTCAAGGAATTTGTCCATTTTATCTAGGTTGTCTAGTTTTTTGGCGTACAGTTCTTCATAATATATATTTTCTTACAATATTTTGTATTTCTGTTGTGTCAGTTGTTATTTCTCCACTCTCATTTCTAATTTTATTTATTTGATTCCTCTCTTTTTTTCTTGGTGAGTCTGGTTAAAGGTTCATTGATCTTGTTTACCTTTTCAAAGAATCAGCTCCTGGTTTTATTGATCCTCTGTATTGTTTCTTTAGCTTCTATGTCATTTATTTCTGCTCTGATCTTTATTATTTCCTTCCTTCTACTAGCTCTGGGCTTTACTTGCTGTTCTTTTTCTAGTTCTTTTAGATGCAGGGTCAAGTTGTTTATTTGAGTTTTTTCTAGCTTCTTGAGGTATGCCTGTAATGCTATGAACTTCCCTCTCAGGACTGCTGTTGCTGTGTCCCATAAATTTTGAGTTGATGTATACTCGTTATTGTTCGTTTCTAGGAATTTTCTCATTTCTTCTTTGATCTCATTGTTAACCCATTTGTTATTTAAGAACATGCTATTTAGCTTCCAAGTGTTTGAGTATTTTTTGGTTTTTCTGTTGTAGTTGATTTCTAGTTTCATGCCATTGTGATCAGAGAAAGTGCATGATATGATTTCAATTTTCTTAAATTTGTTGAGATCGCTTTTGTGCCCTAACATGTGGTCTATCCTAGAGAATGTATCATGAGCACTTGAAAAGAATGTATATTCTGTTGCTTTAGGGTGAAAGGTTCTGAAGATATCTATTAAATCAAGTTGATCTAGTGTGTCCTTTAAGTCTGCTGTTTCTTTGTTAATTTTCTTTCTTGAGGATCTATCTAGTGATGTTAGTGGGGAATTGAAATCCCCTACTATTATAATATTATAATATTGCTGTTGATCTCACCCTTTAAATCCATCAAAGTCTGCTACATATATTTAGGTGCTCCTACATTAGGTGCATAGATATTTATAACAGTTATATCTTCCTGTTGGATTGCTCCCTTTATCATTATGTAGTGACCTTCTTTATCTTTTACTATATTCTTTGTTTTAAAGTCTATTTCATCTGATATAAGTATTGCTACCCCAGCTTTTTTTTCATTTCTCTTTGCGTGAAATATTTTTTTCCATCATTTTATCTTCAGTCTATGTGCATCTTTTGTTTTAAGGTTTGTCTCTTGTAGACAGCATATGTATGGGTCCTGTTTTCTTATCCACGCAGCTACCCTATGTCTTTTCATTGGATCATTTAATCCATTTACATTTAAGGTTATTATTGATATGTAATTTTTTATTGTCATTTTATTCTTTAAAACTGTATTCCTATTTTGCTATATTTTTTTTCTTCTTTGATCTGTTTACAACAGGCCCCTTAGCATTTCTTTTTTTTTTTTTTTTTTTTTCTGAAACTGGAAACAGGGAGAGACAGTCAGACAGACTCCCGCATGCGCCCGACCGGGATCCACCCGGCACGCCCACCATGGGGCGATGCTCTGCCCACCAGGGGACGATGCTCTGCCCATCCTGGGCGTCGCCATGTTGCGACCAGAGCCACTCTAGCGCCTGAGGCAGAGGCCACAGAGCCATCCCCAGCGCCCGGGCCATCTTTGCTCCAATGGAGCCTTGGCTGCGGGAGGGGAAGAGAGAGACAGAGAGGAAAGCGCGGCGGAGGGGTGGAGAAGCAAATGGGCGCTTCTCCTGTGTGCCCTGGCCGGGAATCGAACCCGGGTCCTCCGCACGCTAGGCCGACGCTCTACCACTGAGCCAACCGGCCAGGGCTCCCTTAGCATTTCTTGCCGTCTTGGTTTGGTTGTAGTGAATTCCTTGAGTTTTTTTTTTTGTCTGGAAAGGTTTTTATTTTGCCTTCAATTTTAAATGATAGCCTTGCTGGATAAAGTAGTCTTGGTTGTGGGCTCTTGTTCTGCATTACTTTGAATATTTTTTGCCATTCCCATCTGGCCTCAAGTGTTTCTGTTGAGAAGTTGGAAGTCATCTTTATGAGGGCTCCTTTGTAGGTGATAGTCTTTTTTTCTCTAGCAGCTTTTAATATTTTCTCTTTATCACTTAGCTTTGGTATTTTAATTATGATGTGTCTTGGTATAGATTTCTTTGGGTTTCTCTTTAATGGAGTTCTCTGTGCTCCTTGAACTTGTGAGATGTTTTCTTGCCTTAATTGAGGGAAGTTTTCAGCTATGATATGCCTGAACAAAGTCTCTATCCCTTGTTCTTTCTCTTCTTCTTCAGGAACCCCTATGATGCGGATGTTATTTTTCTTCATGTTGTCACAGAGCTCTCTTAGAGTTTCCTCAGACTTTTTGAGTCTCTTTTCTTTTTTTCTGCTCTGCTTTCTTGCCTTCATTTATCTTGTCCTCTAACTCACTGATTCGATTCTAAGCTTCATCCATCCTGCTTTTGATTCCTTCCATTGTGTTCTTCATTTCTGATATTGTATTTGTCATTTCTGACTGATTCTTTTTTTTTTATTTCAATGACCTTTTTTATATTTGCTATCTCTTTATTTAGGTGTTCATAATGACCATCTATTGTTGTTCTAATATCTTTGAGCATCCTAACAATCATTATTTTAAACTCTGCATCTGGTAATTTGGTTATATCTGACTCATTCAGGTCCTTTTCTGGAGATTTCTCTTGATTCATTTGTGTTGCATTTCTCTGCCTTCTCATACTGTCTGTGTGAAAGAAGATTTTGGCCACTGAAGTGCACTGGTTGTGTCCTCTGTGTTCCCTAGGTGTGGTCTGTCTGTAGGCCTGCCACTCACTCTGCTGCTGCTGCCTAGGGCGTTTGGGTATGGGCATTGCCAGTGCCAGCCCACTGGGGCTGTTGCTGTGTTCTCTGCCTCTCCTTCACGGGAATGGCTGTGATCACGGGGTGGTTGTACACCCAAGGCCAAGGCTCGGGTGTACAACCCTTGGCCTTGGCCTTTGCCCCACCCCTACGGGTGGTGTTATGCTCAGCCCTGAGGACAAGGGTGAGCACCTTTGCTCAGCTGTGGGTCTCTGCCTGATTCCAGGCTTTTGTCCCGCCCTTTCTGGAGGAGCCTGCTCGTGGGATGACTGCAAGCCTTGGCTCCACAGGCCAGGTGGTACTGCGTGCCCACTCTCAGTACCGTGACTCTGCCTGTTCTGGGCTTTTGGCTCCACCCTTGTGGGAGGAGCTGGCTCCGTTAGGCCACATGCCTCAGTTCTGCGGGCAGGGCAAGGCTGCACTCCTGCACCCTTGCTCATGGGCGGGTCTCCACCCCTTCCGGGGTTCCCGCCCTTCCCCCTACAGACTGGATTACAGATGGCCCACAGCTGGGCTTGACCACTTTTGCACGCCCCCTTCTCCCCAGCCGGGCAAGACTGAGCTCACACCTGTGCTTCAGCCCTTGCCGACAGAACCGCACTTTCACGTCCCGCTGCCGCCCGCCCTCTAGTGAGCCCTCAGCCATGTGGGTGGGGGCGCTGCAGCTCAGACCCTAACACTCAGTACTGTAGTCCTGATAGCTTCCTCCTTCTAAGCGACTCTGCTCTGAGTTCCGCGGAAGAGCTTGTTTGGCTGGTGTCCTGCTTCCTTTTGCTGGTATTGCTGTTTCTGGGGGAAATATTCACTTCAGATTTGGGGAGTGACTTGTCCCAGGGGTTAGGGTGGCTGTCTCTCAAAATGTTTCTCCCTGTGCCTCCTAGATTACACTCTTTTTCTGCTACTCTGGTCCTCTCCTCTCTTCCTGTCCCCTGGAGCTTCAGGTGAGTGGTTGTGAGACAGGTTTTCTGTGCGGTCCCTTTAAGAAGAAACCTGGGTCTGAGAAATCAGTCTCTTTCTCAAAAACAGTATCCTGACTTGTTTTCAGCTATATACTGTCCATATGCCTCTACAAGGCTCTGGGGCTGCAGGCTGGGGCTTTGTTCCTGGGACTCAGGACCCTCCCTTCTCTGCTAAACTCACTTCCCGCCACAAGTGTCTCTCCTGGCTGCCGTTCGCTCTGGGGAGCTGGGCAGCCCTCTCCGCATTTCCACTTTTCCTACCAGTCTCTGTGTGGCTTCTTCAGTGTTCCTTGGTTGAAGAGTCCTCTTAGGTTAGTCTAAAGTTGGTTTTTCCAGATGATGGTTCTTAAAATTAGTTTGTAACCCACTTTGATTCTGGGAGGTGAAGTTGGTATGTCAGCCTACTCCATCGTTATCTTGTCTCCCTGTTTCAGACATTGACTGGTGCTGGGGCTGACCAGGCATTTGGCCTTTTTGCATCGGTTAGTGTGGGGCAGCTGTGTTAGGCTTGCTCACGGGTTTACCAGCTGCAAGCACTTTACTGGCAGAGGCACGTGTGCATAGCCTATACAATATAAGGCTATGGGTGCTTCCCCTGGGTGGCAATTTTCCAAGATTGCTCTCCTGCCACAGTGAGGTGCGGTTTTCCTTGCTCCCTTGCCCTTACTGTGAATAGCAGATTTTCCTTTGTTTATTAGCTTTTCCCCTTTTGTTGTTTATTTGCTTGCCTGTCTGCTTGCCTCCAATAAATGGGTATGGCTGGACACTTTTCTGGTTCCACAGATTCTCTACCATCTTCCCAAATCCAGTGTGAACCTGCTTGGCCTCAGCCACTGGTATTACATCTGGTGTAGTGGGCAAGGTTTGGAGCAGATGGGTATAGAGTTGCCAACACCCTTGGAGGGTGGGGTAAAGGAATGATCACAGTTCTCCAATATACGGTTCCTCCTGGCTGTTCTTTTTGGGGCCATAGGCTGGGTGATTTTTACAGCTCTGCGAGAGAAAACTGAAAGCTCTATGCGAGAGGCAGCCCAAGATCGAAAGCTCCAGGGTGAGCTGTGGACCGAGCAACAACAACAGCATCAGCTGGAATGGTCACTGGAGAAATAGCAACAGATCTGAGAACTGCAAGTCAAACTGCAGGCTGAGAACCAGCAACGGAGTAAACTGGAGCCAGTACTGGAGAGGGAGGCTGATCGGGTCTGAGAGTTGCATTGTGAGGGGCAGGTGGAACACCAATGACGCCTGGAACTTGAGCAGTCTCTGGAGAAGAAATTGAGGGTTCATGAGTTTCAGTTTGCCCTGGAAGCTGAACATTGGCAGCAATAGCTGTTGGAGAAAAAACTGCCAGTTCAGGAGCTCAAGAGTTGGCTGAGGAAGCTCAAGTCTCAGCTTCAGGCTGAGAGCTGGAAGCCGCAGGAGCCAAGGTAGGCACAGAAGACAGAGCTGCATTCCTGCTGGCAGAGTGGCTCTGAGTTGGCAGGAACAGGCATTTCTAACTCTTTCTCTTCTGAGGGGAAGGCTTGGGCTGCAACTGCCGTCTACAGACTAGGAACCTGGCTGGTGGTCACCAAGAAGGCAAAATCCAGCATCAAAGAGTCCCTCAGGGGCAACCACAGCCTCCTCCACAGACAGTGGAGCACTTTGTGATCTGGCCCTACACCCAGGCAGAGCTGTTGGAGTTGGTGGTGCATTTCAGGCAGAACCACATGGAGCCACTGGCAGCCTGGCTACTGAGGTTGTGGGACATGGGGGGTGGATGGCATCATGCTTTCCAGAACAGAGATGGAAAAATTGGCTGCCATCACCACACACTCTTCTTTGAGGCAGTGTCTTCAGATCTGCCATGACAACCTAGGACCCCAAACCTTATTAGAATGGGTAATGACTGCCATCCTTACAGAATGGTCTTGCAGAATGCTGAGGACTTGCTGGGGGCAGTGAATTGGTGGCAGTGCTATTGTGAGCTAGTAAAGGTCTTTTGGGAACTAGATATGAAGAACTCTTCTTTCAACCCGGGTCTTGTGAACCAGATGAAGAAGCGTTTATAGCCGGGATGAGGGATCTTACCCTCTGTAGTGTCCTGTCAGCCCTTTTGGGTCACTAGTGGCTCTCCTGGACCCTTATGTGGAATAGCTTATCAATGCAGTTACACAGATGGTAGCAGATTTGGGGGAGGTGGAGGCAGCTCGGAATCACAAAGCTGTGAGGGCTGCTGCCCATGCTGCCCCTCCGACCAGCAAGAGGAATGGGCTTGTGAAAGTTACCCGACGCAGATGTGGGTAGATTTAATTGCAGCTGGGGCAGATAGGGAGAAATTGGATGGCAAGCCTAATAAGGTTCTTTTGGAGCTTTGGCAGCAGCTTAAACCAGGACAGAGGTTCCAGCCACTGAGACAAAAGGCCCCAGCAACTACCAATAAAATGGTTGGTGTTCAGGTGGCATGGTTACAAAATTATATGATGGAGACTGCTGAGGGAGAGGAGGACCCCCAAGACCTGCTGTTCTGGTTGGAATAGGAAGAAGGCCAAGGGACCCGTCTAACAGGGATGGGTGGAGACCAGAGGCCACACGTGGAACTGGCTATCCACTGGTCCCCTTCCAATGTACAGTGGGTATTGGCCTTGGTGGATACAGGTGCAGAATGTTCCCTCCTCTATGGGAACCCAGAGCAGTTTGCTGGGACCCCAGTGGCCATTGATGGGTATGGGGGCCAAACTGTTCAAGTGAAGCCAATAACTATTCCATTGGGAATAGGAAGACTGCCTCCTAAGCCATATAAAGTATATGTATTCCCCTATTCCTGAATATATTTTGGGGGGTAGATGTCTTATAAGGACTGTGGTTGGAAACTACAGCTGAGGAGTTCCACCTGCAAGTCCAGGTCATAAAGGCAGTGTTTTGGGGACACGCAGAACATTTCCCCTTGCAATTACCCATTCCCCAGCATGTGAATAGCATGAAACAGTACTGTCTGCTAGGCAGCTATGAAGAAATCATGGGTCTAGTCACCTATGTGGCCTTAGAGTCAGGAGCAGCTGGGGCTCAGGAGGCAGAAACTGAAGTCAGTCCCTACCAGGAGGGGCGAATACCCATACCTGAGGATGCCTGGTATGCTGATGGTTCCTGCAGGGGCCAACCTGCTAAGTGGATAGCTATAGCCTTCCATCCGGCCACTGAGAGTATTTGGATGGACACGGGTACAGGCCAAAACAGCCAATGGGTAGAATTAAGAGCCATATGGCTAGTTGCCCATAATGAACCTTTACCTCTGGTGATTTTCACTGGCAGCTGGGCTGTTTATCGTGGATTGACCCTTTAGATTGCTACTTGGCACATTAACCAGTGGATGATAATGCATCATCTGCTACGAGGTCAGGCCGTGTTGCAGGACTTATGGGAAATAGGACATCAGAAACAGGTGACAATATACCATGTCAGAGGGTATGCTCCTCTAGCCAATCCTGGGAATGATGAGGCAGACACTTTGGTGAGGGTGTGATGGTTAGAGACTGCATCTGCAGGTGACGTGGCACAGTGGCTTTACTGGCACATGCTCCATGTGGGAGAAACAACTGTGGGCTATGGTTAAGGCATGGAACTTGCCTGTGTCCTATGCAGAGGTACTTGCAGCCTGTGAGCAATGTGCAGTGTATTCCAAGGAGCACCCATGGAGATAACTGGTGTCACCTGGACAGATCCAGAGAGGTCGTGTTCCACTGACATGGTGGCGGATAGACATCATTGGACCCTTACCAAAGTCAGAAGGATACCAGTATGCAGTCACCTGTATAGATACTGCCACCGGTCTGCTTACTGCTTACCCTACCTCTAACCCTGACCAAAGGAAGTCATACAGGCTCTGGACTGCCTGAGTGCTGTGTACAGGCAGCTGCTGGTCCTTGAAAATGACAATGGTACCCATTTCACTGGATCAATGGTGAAGCAATGGGCTCAAGACCTAGGGGTGGACTGGAAGTACCATGTTCCCTACCACCCACAGGCTGCTGATATTATTGAGTGGTATAATGGACTCTTAATGCAGAGACTGCGACAGAAGGGAGGAACTGGCTCCCTTACTGGATGGACACTCCGCTTATGGACAGTATTTCAGATTTTGAATGAGAGACCTCGATGGAGGGGCCCAGCTCTGGTGGAGGCCCTCCTGCACTGGGCAGCTGTTACCATCCAGTTGCGGATATGCACCAAGGATGCTTTGATCAAGCTGGGCTTTGGATGGCAGGGAAATGTGCTTTTGTATCCCTAACAGTCCTCCTTAAAGGCCAATGGCTTCAATGGACTTGGCACTGGACTGTACAGACCCCCCCCCCCCTGCAATGGGTGGCCTTGTTGGCACTGTGGGGTAGGGGGCTAGAGGTAGACCTCCAGTTAACTCCCTGGGCAACCAGCACCTGGCCGCTAAGGTAGAAGTGTATTATCCCTTGAGTGCTCAGGGAGACAGCATTATGTAGGGCACCTTTATAATTTCTCTATGGCCCATAATGAGTTCTCCCATTCTGCTGCACACAGAACCAGCAGATCCTGGTGAGCAGGACAATAAGGTTTGGAATGCCCATCCGGGGTAGCCTCTGGTACCTGCTACTCTGCTGTCTGCAGACAGAGCTCTGGCCTGGATTCTGCCAGAAGGGAAAGATTTGCCTCTCTTGGTGCCGCTGACCACTCTCTCATTTCTCCCATAGCTGTGTTTGTAATTCTCTTGCTGTAGTCTGTACTGTTTTTATTTTTGTAATGTACCTCACTCCCTGCACAGGGACCATCGTGGAAGAAACCTGTCACATAGATTGTGAGGTGATCAACCCTAAAGGGGTGGAATGTGGGGAAAACAGCTGTGTTAGGTTTGCTTCTGGGTTTACCGGTTGCAAGCACTTTGCCTGATTGGTGCGTAAGCACGTGGCAGAGGCCTGTGTGCAGAGCCTATATAAGGCTGTGGGTGCTTCCCCTGGGCGGCGATTCTTCCACATTGCTCTCCCACCACCATGAGGTGCGGTTTTCCTTGCTCCCTTGCCTTTACTGCGAATAGCAGATTTTCTTTTGTTTATTAGCTCTTTCCCTTTTGTTGTTTATTTGATTTCCTGTCTTTGGGCGCCTCCAATAAACAGGTATGGCCCGACACTTTCCGGCTCTGCAGTGCTTCTACTATCTGCTCGAATCCAGTGTGAACCTGCCTGGCCTCGGCCACTGGCCTTACAGTTAGTTAAGTCTTCCTCCCAGAAGGGTGGCTCTTAGTAGCTAGATGGTTGACATGGTAACTCAGACCTCCAGAAGCAAGTGTCCCAAGAGAACCAGGGCAAATGTGTGTCACTTTTTACCATATACTCTCCAAAGTCCTACAACATCCCTTTCACCAGTGATGAGCCTATCCAAATTTAAGGGCTGGAAACAGACACCACATTTCTGTGGGAGAGTTGTCAAAATCAATTGCAAGTAAATAGTTTGAGAGATATTATGTGGCCATCTTTGGAAAATACAGACTATCATTCACAGTTTCTATACTTCTGTTTTTGATGGGTTCTCAAGAACTTTAAAACAGAATTAACATCCAATTAGTAGCCCAGAAAGTTGCTCACAGACACCCATAGCTGTTGCTTGCTTTCAAAGTTCAAATGACTTCTTTAAAACATGGTTTCAGAGCTGTATTATGCAGGGGTTTACTTCCATGTACTATTTATTTATTTATTTATTTAGACAGAGACAGAGAGAGAGAGAGAGAGTCAGAGAGAGGGACAGATAGGGACAGACAGATAGGAAGGGAGAAAGATGAGAAGCATCAATTTTTTGTTGTGGCACCTTAGTTGTTCACTGATTGCTTTCTCATATGTGCCTTGACCGAGGGTGGGGGGGGGGGCAACAGCAGACCAAGTGACCCCTTGCTTGAACCAGTGACCTTGGGCTCAAGCCAGTGACCTTAGGCTTAAACCAGCAACCTTTGGGTTCAAGCTAGTGACCATAGGGTCATCTCTATGATCCATGCTCAAGTTGGTGATCTCATGCTCAAGTCGGATGAATCCACACTCAAGCCGGTGGCCTTGGGGTTTTGAACCTGGCTCCTCCACATCCCAGTCCAATGCTCTATCCACTGTGCCACTGCCTGGTCAGGTCATGTACCATTTTCTTAACTATAAGAACTTGGTTTCTCATATTTGGAGTTAGAAAAGGATAAAATTGGGAGGTTAGAAATAGAAAAGAAAGTTAAAGTGAATGGCAAGTCAGGAAGAGAGTTTTTTCCACTAAGATTTGGGAGAAACAAAGGGAGATGAGGCAAAGCTAATCTGGGACTTGGAGCATAATCTCCACTCTATGGTGGGGAAGGAGCAGAGACATTAACAGAGCTGCTGATGGCACCTGATTTGCCTAGAAGTGATGCTAGGCAAGTGAAGCTGTGTAACCCAGGCAGTGGGAGTGGGTACAAAGAAATATCTACTCACCCAGGCTGAGGAAGAACAGGACATACAAAGCTTCTCAAATATCTAAGTTGCTCTGTGTCTCTACAATCACATCAAGAATAAAAAAAATCCATGTAATAACATTAGTTACAAAAAATAAAAACATTTTTACATAGATATTATCTGTTATAAAGAAAAACAACCATTTTACTACCATCAGAAGGGAGATTGTGAAAGATTTTTGACTATTAGAGCATGATAAACAGAACTTAATAGTAGAAAACCATTATTGCAGATTGGTAAATATCATTGGTCAATTAAAAATAAAGTGACCATAGGATCCAGCAATCCCATGTCTCGGTATTTATCCAAAAGAATTGAAATCAGTATCTGGAGGAGATGTTTGCACTCCCATGTTCATTTCAGAATTATTCACAACAGCAAAGTTGTGGACAACCTAAATGTTCATTGATGAATTAATGGATAAAATATAGTGTATGTATACAATGGGATATTATTCATCTTTAAAAAGGAAGGAAATTCTGACATATACTACAATGTAGATGAACCTTAGGACATGATGCTAAGTTAAATAAGCCAGTCACAAAATGACAAACACTGTATAATTCCACCTAAATGGGGTACTTAGAGTAGTGAATCAGAGGGGCAGAAAGGAGAATAGTGGTTTCCAGGGGATGGAGGGCGGGCGATGGGAAGCTGCTATTCAGTGGGTCCAGTGTTACAGATTTGCAAGATGAAAAAGTTCTGGAGATCTGTTATACACCATTATGTCTATAGTTAACAATACTAGACTGTAAACTTAAAAATTTGTTAGAGGGCGCCTGACTAGTTTATGGAACAGTGGATAGAGCATCGATCTGGGACACTGAAGACCTAGGTTTGAAGCTCTGAGGTCTCTGGCTTGAGCACAAGCTTACAGGTTTGAGCATGGGGTTGCTGGCTTGAGCATGGGATCATAGACATGAATCCATGGTCACTGGCTTGAGCCCAAAGGTCACTGGCTTGAAACCCAAGGTCACTGGCTTGAGCCCAAGGTTGCTGGCTTGAGCAAGAGGTCACTGGATCCAATGGAGCCCCCCAGTCAAGGCACGTATGAACTACTAAAGAGCTGCATCTACGAGTTGATGCTTCTTATCTCTCTCCCTTCCTGTCTGTCTCTGTCTCTTTCACTAAAAAAATAAAAAAAAATATTAAGACAGTAAATCTTATGTGCTTTTTGCCACAATAAAAATATTATTAGTAATTTATTTACATACATTATCTTTATGCTTAAACTTTATGAATATAAAATGCTATAGAAGAGATATGACATTTGTATATTTACTTGCAATTTCTCCCCTCCCACCTTACTTTCATTTTAGGGTTTCTCCAAATTAAACCATAAGTTGGGGCTCTTAGAAAACTAGCTTTCATGGCTGGGAATGGGGCACTACACTGATGACAGCTTTTTAGGGAAATTGTATGTGGCTATCATTTGTTAAAATTAAGATTTCACCAATAGTGTGGCTCAGTCTCTAATGTGAGCCATTTTCTGAAAGTGTTTTCTTGTAGAAAACATGCAATGAAGTGGGAGCTCTATTATTCTTAATTAACTGTTTTCATGATTGGTTACCTTTTCATTGCTTGCACTTACAACCAATTTTCAGAAGTAATTTTCACACTTCAAAATGAGCACACAAGGTCAAAAGAATGACTCAAAAATATAAGCGTGCAAGATCAGACTACCTATACCATTTAAATTATTTCCAATCTTAAAAGAAGTAGTTTTTTTTTCTTCATTTTTTAGTACTTAATGCTTTAAAAGAAATCTACCTCCCACTTTTCCACAGTCAAATGGAAACATACTTTTGGACTATAAGGTAGTGTTTTGACCATTTCTGAATAAGCCAGTGATCAGGAACTTTCTGACTTAGGAGGTTATAGCTTCAATTTTAAAGATTTTTTTTCTTCCCTTGAAAATGGATCTTCACTATAGTGATAGTTCATATTAAAAAAAATATATATATAATTGCTCAAACTATTGTCTAGGTTAAGAATTACTAAGAAGAAGCTACTGAGTATGGCTAGGATGAGTTTCAGGTTTCTATCAAGATCATCAGAGGTTACCACATTCAGACCTTCAGGGGCTATCTATTCTTACCTCTTTCCTTTTTTACAGTAGAAGAAAGTGGCCTGTGGCCTGGTGTCTTAGCTGACAATATGATAAAACACTGAAAATCTAGCCTGAGAACTAGAAAACCTGGGACACAAGTCTGTAGTACCCATGATCTTGGCCTCTGTATTAGTCTGCGAGCGCTGCCATAACATAGTCCCATAGATCGTGTGGCTTCAACAACAGAAAATTATTTTTCATGGTTCTGGAGGCTGGAAGTCCAAGTGCCAGCTGATTTGGTTCCTGGTGAGAACTCTCCTTTTAATTTGCAGAAGGCTGCCTGCCTTCTTGGTATGTGCTCACAGGATAGAATTAAAGAGAGAGAGAGATATTCATCATGAGGGCCCCACCCTCATGACCTCATCAAACCTTAATTGTTTCCTAAAGGCCCATCTCTGAATACCATTTCCTTAATTTGGGGGGTTAGGATTGCAACATATGACTTTTGGGGAACAATTCAGTCCATATCATCCTTCTTTAGTTACTTTTCTTCTGGACTAGTTTCTGAGCTCTGATTTCCTGGGACACGTTCAGGAAGAAAATTATCTCAGTATCTTGGTTTTCTTATTTGAAAAGTGATTCTTTTCGGAAACTGCTCAGAAATTTCAAAGTTTATTTAGATGATAATCACATGTCATGAAACACCAAATCTCTTCTGATGCCTTAGATGTAAAAGTTAATCTAAAGTATATTTTAATGGTTATCATTTTTGAGAAATTATTACTATCAACACACATTTTTTATAGAGGTTTAACATTCCTTTTAACTGTGGGGTCCACTTGTAGAATGAGCTCTAGTTTATTTGTCTCAAAGCCCAGGATCTAGCTCTGGCTCTGAAACTTGCAAATCTTAAACTGTCAATGTTTTTGAAATATGCCTTCCCTCCAAAATATTTGGAAAAAAAAGGACAGCTGTCTCCCAACTGCTTTCAAGGTGTTTATGCGACTTCTCAGAGCTATGTTCCCACCTTTCGACTTTAGGCTCCATTTACTTCACCATTGGTCTTAGTCTGGAATCCCATGACTCTAGGGTGTATGGGCATGTGAGTGTGGCAAAGGACATTGATTAAACAGGATTGTTGTTTCAAGTGATAATTATCCAACACCAACCCACTTAGGATAAGAGGAATGCTTTGACCCACATAAGCAAATAGTAGAAAGAACAGGGATGGTGAGAAATTAGAGCTCTCTCTTTTACTTTTTTTTATGTGCTATTGTTTTCTGAAATTATTTTTTTCCATAGGGCTAGAATTGTTGCTGTTGGTAGCACTGGGCAAACATCTTCCTGATGTTTCCCTCTGAGAGAAAAAGGTTTCTTCCAGCTTCAGCTGAACAAAACTGAGTAAGGGTTCTGATGAGCTTGGCATTTATCTTGGACCAGCTGGACGTGCCTAGTTGGGGCCAAGAGCTTCCCTTGGACTCACATGCATGGAGGTGGTACCATGCAACCAGTGGTGAAATTCAAATAATTTAAAAACCTATTCTCTGCCCTCATGACCGTTTGAAGTATTAAAAAAGATATAATGAAAGGTAGTTTATTATTTCATGTATTTAATACTTAAATAAGAATAATAAAGAGGTACACAAACTAGATTATAATAAAGAGTTTTAAAATATTAATGAGCCTGACCAGGTAGTGGCACAGTGGATAAAGCATTGAACTAGGATGCGGAGGAACCAGGTTCGAGACCTCGAGGTTGCCAGCTTGAGCGCAGGCTCATCTGGTTTGAGCAAGGCTCACCAGCTTGAGCCCAAGGTTGCTGGCTTGAGCAAGGGGTCACTGATATGCTGTAGCCCCATGGTAAAGGCATATATGAGAATGCAATCAATGAACAACTAAGGTGCCACAGCGAAGAATTGATGCTTCTCATCTGTCTCCCTTCCTATCTGTCTGTCCATCCCTATCTGTCCCTCTCTCTGTCTCTCTTTGCCTCTGTCACACACACAAAAAAAAATTAATGAAAAATATTAAATAATACCTGAAAAAAAAACTGTTAAGATATTTTCATATCACTCTTGATTGGCGCCCTCACTTGCAATTTTTTTTTTACCTATGGGCGGAATGAATATTACTGTGGGTGGTTAGAATATGCTGTTGTGCAAATGAATGTTAAAAAAGAGTAAGGGAATGACGTCAGAGAAATGGTGCCATGAGGGGTGCTCCCGATAACTCCCCCTGAAATTTCAACAAATTCAACAACTAGAGACAGAGAAACAATCTCAGGAGAAACAATTACACATACCACACAAAGGTACAATTGGGTGAAAAGATGGCTGAATATATAATCCACTCTGAAGGAAATAAGATGGAGAATGGAGTATTCTGCTTTCCTCACTGATCTAGGGAAGGGCTGCTTTCACCTGGAACTGAGAGAAATGGAGGATTTGGGGCAGAGGGAAGAGGCTGGGATAGGGCGGATGATCAAGTTGAGGAGAGAGCGCACCGGCTCAGCCTGAAATTGTGGACTGGGCAGCAGACTCTGGCAGAGGTGGCCAGAGTGGGTTGCCAGCAGAGGCCAGCACCGGAACAGCTTTTTGGCTCTGTGTGCTCCCAGTCTGCAATTGTGGGGAGTGTGCGAGTGGCTCCACCTCATGCCTCTGGCATGGGCGCATGCATTCACGTGTGGAGGGGCTAGGCTGGAGGTTGTCAGCAGTGGACTTCTGCAAGGGCTATAGCCAGAGTTTCTGTGTGGTCCCAGCTCCCCGACCAACAGCACAGCAAGTGCACAAGCACCGGAATCCCTAGACCTGGACCTGTTCAGGCTGGGTGTCTATGTGAGCCTATACAGGTCACAAAGTGTATTCCTGTGGAGCAGACCCCCGAGTGCACTGCAGAAGTCATGGGGACTGGGCTGCGGGTTACCAAATAGGGCACAAGGGTAAAAGCCTATAAAGATTAGACTCCTGGAGCACTGAGGCATACTAGACATGCCTAGGGGCCCTTAGAAAGGTGCTTGATCAGCAATTGGCTCCCTGCCCTGCCTGCTTTTGCTGGCGGCTCTGGTTGGCAAAGCCTTACCCAGAACTGTGCTTTGAGCGGTGCTGGAGGAAGAACTTGGCAGCTCTTAAAGCCTCTTGCTCTGCAAGCAGTGGCTGGGGACACTTCACAGTTGAGTCCCCAGGCTGATGGCTCTCCCACTGTCGGAACCTGCAAACCCTAACAAGCCCCACCTACCAACAAGACTGAGGCCCAGCTTATGTCATTGCCATAGCAACACAACAGCAAATATTTACTAAAGAGCTCTGCAAGGGCAAAACCTATAGTACAGTGCCACCTGCCAAAAAGAAAAAGAAAAAAAATAAAAGAAGCTACCTCTCAAAACGAGAAAAAATACATTTTTTATAACATTTTTTCATTTTTTTCTTGTTTTTTTTAAAATTTACTTTGATCATTTTATCTTCTTTCTGTCTTATTCTTTCCTTTTCATTTTGAACTTCATTGTCTATAGGTGTTATATTTTTCATTTTTTAAAAATTTAAATTTTTTTAAATTAATTTCAATGGGATAACATCAATAAATCTGGGTACATATGTTCAAAGAAAACATGTCCAGGTTATCTTGTCATTCAGTTTCTGTTGCATACCCATCACCCAAAGTCAGATTGTCCTCCATCACCTTCTATCTAGTTTTCATTGTGCCCCTCCCCCTCCCCCTTCCCCTCTCCCTCCTTCTCTCCTCCCCCCATAACCACCACACTTTTGACCATGTCTCTTAGTCTTGCTTTAATGTCCCACCTATGTATGGAATAATGCAGTTCTTGGTTTTTTCTGATTTACTTATTTCACTCTGTATAATGTTATCAAGATCCAACCATTTTGTTGTAAATGATCCGATGTCATCATTTCTTATGGCTGAGTAGTATTCCATAGTGTATATGTGCCACATCTTCTTTACCCAGTCATCTATTGGTATTGGCAGAAAAATAGACACTCAGACCAATAAAACAGAATAAAAGTCCAGAAAAACCCCCACATATATATGGTCAAATAATTTTTGATAAAGAGGCCAACAACACACAATGGAGAAAAGAAAGCCTCTTCAACAAATGGTGTTGGGAAAACTGGAAAGCCACATGCAAAAGAATGAAACTCAACTACAGTTTGTCCCCTTATACTAAAATTAATTCAAAATGGATCAAAGACCTATATATAAGACCTGAAACAACAAAGTACATAGAAGAAGACATAGGTACTAAACTCATGAACCTTGGTTTTAAAGAGCATTTTATGAATTTGTCTCCAAAGGCAAGGGAAGTGAAGGCAAAAATAAATGAATGGGACTACATCAGACTAAGAAGTTTTTGCTCAGCAAGAGAAACTGACAACAAAATGAACAGACAGTCAACTAAATGGGAGATGATATTTTCAAACAACAGCTCAGATAAGGGCCTAACATTCAAAATATACAAAGAACTCATAAAACTCAACAAACAAACAAACAAACAATCCAATAAAAAAATGGGAAGAGGACATGAACAGACACTTCTCCCAGGAAGAAATACAAATGGTCAACAGATATATGAAAATATGCTCATCTTCACTAGCTATTAGAGAAATGCAAATCAAAACTGCAATGAGATACCACCTCACACCTGTTAGATTAGCTATTATTAACAAGACAGGTAATAGCAAATGTTGGAGAGGCTGTGGAGAAAAAGGAACTCTCATACACTGTTGGTGGGAATGTAAAGTAGTACAACCACTATGGAAGAAAGTATAGTGGTTCTTCAAAAAACTGAAAATAGAACTACCTTATGACCCAGCAATCCCTCTACTGGGTATATACCCCCAAAATTCAGAAACATTAATATGTAAAGACACATGCAGCCCCATGTTTATTGCAGCATTGTTCACATTGGCCAAGACATGGAAACAACCAAAAGCCTTTCATTTTTTTATGAGGGTTACATTGCAAAAACCTAAATCTTCTTTCTTTTTCTTTTCCCCACATTTGATCATCATGTATAAACAAATTATTTTATTCTGGATCCATATTTTTCTTTGTGGCATTTTGTGTGTTTTTTACTTCATTTTTTATCTTTTTGTCTTTTTCCCCAGCTCTGCCTCCCATTCTATGTAGTTTTTGTTCAACTTATCATAATAGAATTTTTATTTATTATTGTATGTTTTTAATTTTTACTTTATTATTTTTAATCATCTCTTATTAGTGTTATTAACAATACCACTTTCAAATGTCATTAAGGAAAAAGAAATAAAATATCCTGGATACAAAAGACAGAGATGTGGCTCACATAGATGATGAAAAATCTCTAAAAAAATTTTTAATTGCTTGGAAACTTTGGAGTTAAATGACAGAGAATTAAAAATTGAAGTCCTAAAAATACTCAGGGAAATGCAAGAAAGCATGGAAAGGCAATTTAGAGAGCTCAAAAAACAATTCAATAAACAAAAAGAATACTTCACCAAGGAAATTGAAACTATGAAAAGGAATAATACAGAGATGAAAAACTCAATACATGAACTGAAAACGAGGTAACAAGCTTAACTAATAGAATAGGCCAGATAGAGGAGAGAGTTAGTGACACAGAGACAGGCAACTAGAGACAATACAGAGAGTAGAAGAGAGAGGTTCATGAATTAAAAAAAAAATGAGAAAGCCCTACAGAAATTTTCTGACTTCATCAGAAAAAGTAACATAAGAATAATGGGTATATCAGAAGGAGAAGAGAGAGAAAATGGAATGAAGAACATATTCAAACAAATAATAGATGAGAACTTCTCAAGCCTGTGGAAAGAATTAGAGCCTTGAATCTGAGAAGAAAACAGAACACCAAGTTACCTTAACCCAAACAGACCTACTCTAAGACATATCATAATGAAATTATCACAAACCAATGACATAGAAAAAAAAATCCTCAAGGCAGCCAGGGAAAAGAAGAATACAACATATAAAGAAAAGCCCATTAGGTTATCATCAGATTTCTCAGCAGAAACTCTACAAGCCAGAAGAGAATAGACTCCAATATTTAAAGTACTAAAACAGAGGAACTTCTAGCCAAGAATACTATATCCATCAAAGCTATTCTTCAAATATGAAGGGGAAATAAAAACATTCACATATATAGAAAAGATGAGGAAATTTATCACCAGAAAACCCACACTTTAGAAAATACTAAAGGGGGTTATCCAACCAGATACAAAGAACAAAACAAGACAAAATTACAAGTAAAAGCTCTATCAAGATCACAATAAAAACAAGATTAATCTGTGACAACAAAAACAAAAAAGGGGAGAGGACAAAGATTAACAGTAGCAAAGGAGGACGGAATGCAGAAGCACTTATGAGATAATGTACTATGATAAATATGTTATATATCCTTTCTATTACTCAATGGTAACCACTCCTGAAAAAACCACTACAGAAGCACATGAATTTAAAAAAGGAGAGACAGAAGAAAGAAGTATGGAATACAACCAAACAAAAACAAATGATTCAAAAACAAAAGAGAAGAACCAAATAACATACAGAGCTATTAGAAAGCAATATATCATATATAAAATGGCAATAAGAAACCCTCAAGTGTCAATAATTACACTAACTATAAATGGATTGAACTCACCGATAAAAAGACACAGAATAGCAAAATGGATCAAAAAAGAAAATTTAACTGTATGATGTCTTCAAGAAAACATCTAAGCTACAAGTATAAATACAAATTCAAAGTAAAAGGTTGGAAAATGGCCCTGGCCGGTTGGCTCAGTGGTAGAGCGTCGGCCTGGCGTGCAGAAGTCCTGGGTTCGATTCCCGGCCAGGGCACACAGGAGAAGCGCCCATCTGCTTCTCCACCCCTCCCCCTCTTCTTCCTCTCTGTCTCTCTCTTCCCCTCCTGCAGCGAGGCTCCATTGGAGCAAAGATGGCCCGGGTGCTGGGGATGGCTCCTTGGCCTCTGCCCCAGGCACTAGAGTGGCTCTGGTTGCAGCGGAGCGATGCCCCAGAGGGACAGAGCATCACCCCCTGGTGGGCAGAGCGTCATCCCCTGGTGGGCGTGCCGGGTGGATCCCGGTCAGGCGCATGCGGGAGTCTGTCTGACTGTCTCTCCCCGTTTCCAGCTTCAGAAAAGTACAAAAAAAAAAAAAAAAAAAGGTTGGAAAATGACTCTCCAAGCAAATAACATCCAAAGTAAAGCAGGTGTAGCCATACTCATATCTAATAATGCTGACTACAAGACAGCAAAGATAATCAGAGACAAAATGGTCATTTTATAATGATAAAGGGGACATTGAATCAAGAAGATATAATACTTCTTAATATATATGCAACAAACCAAGGATTACCAAAGTATATAAGACATCTACTAATTGATCTAAAAATAAAACCTGACAAAAATACAATCATACTTGGAGATCTCAACACACTGCTGATAGCTCTAGATCATTCATCCAAACAGAAAATCAATAAAGAAATATGGGTCTTAAATGAAACACTAGAAAAATTGGATATAATAGACATCTACAGGACATTTCATCCCAAAATGCCAGAGTATACATTTTTCTCTAGTGTACATGGAACATTCTCAAGAATTGACCATATGTTGGGCCAAAAAACTAATATCAACAAATTCAGAAAGATTGAAATATACCAAGCATATTTTCAGACCATAAAGCTATGAAACTAGAAGTCAACTGCAAAAAAGAAGTAAACAAATCCACAAAAATGTGGAAATTAAACAACATACTACTAAAAAATAAGTGGGTCAAATAAGAGATAACAGCAGAGATCAAAAGATACATACAGATGAAAATGACAATACGATATATCAGAATCTCTGGGATGCAGCAAAAACAGTAATAAGAGGGAAGTTCATTTCACTACAGGCCTATATGAACAAATAAGAGAGAGCTCAAATAAACAACTTAACATCACATCTTAAGGAACTAGAAAAAGAACAAAGGCAACCTTTAACCTGAAACTCAACTACAGTTTGTCTCCTTGTACCAAAATTAATTCAAAATGGATCAAATACCTATATATAAGACCCAAAACAATAAATTACATAGAAGAAAACATAGGTACTAAACTCATGGAACTTGTCCATAATGACCTTTTTGACTCCAAAAGAGAATTTTTGACCTTGGCCATAAAGAGCTTTTTGACTCATAAAGAGAATTTGACTACAAAGGCAAGAAAAGTGAAGGCAAAGATAAATGAATGGGACTACATCAGACTAAGAAGCTTTTGCACAGCAAAAGAAACTGACAACAAAGCAAACAGAGAGCCAACTAAATGGGAGATGATATTTTCAAACAACAGCTCAGATAAAGGCCTAACATCTAAAATATACAAAGAACTCAAAAAACTCAACAACAAGCAAGCAAACAATCCAATAAAAAATTGTAAGAAGACATGAACAGACTCTTCTCCCAGGAAGAAATACAAATGGCCAACAGATATATGAAAAGATGCTCATCTTCACTAGCTATTAGAGAAATACAAATCAAAACTACAATGAGATACCACCTCATGCCTGTTAGATTAGCTATTATCAACAAGACAGGTAATAACAAGAGTTGGAGAGGCTGTGGAGAAAAAGGAACCCTCATTCACTGTTGGTGGGAATGTAAAGTAGTACAACCATTATGGAAGAAAGTATGGTGGTTCCTCAAAAAATTAAGAATAGTACTACCATATGACCCAGCAATCCCTCTACTGGGTATATACCCCAAAACTCAAAAACATTGGTACGTAAAGACACATGCAGCCCCATGTTCATTGCTGCATTGTTCACAGTGGCCAGGACATGAAAACAACCAAAAAGCCCTTCAATAGATGATTGGATAAAATAGATGTGGTACATATATTCTATGGAATACTATTAAGTTATAAAAAATGATGATATAGGATCACTTACACCAACATGGATGCACCTTGATAACATTATACTAAGTGAAATAAGTAAATCAGAAAAAACTAAGAATTGTATAATTCCATACATAGATGGGACACATAATTGAGATTCATGGACATGGACAATAGTGTTGTGTTTACCAGGGGGAGAGGAAAGGAGGAAAAGGAGGGGGGGAGGGGAGGGGCAAAAAGAAAACCAAATAGAAGGTGACAAAAGACAATATGACTATGGGTGATGGGTATACAACAAAATCAAATTTCAAAATGATCTGGAGAGGTTTTCTCTGACTCTATGTAACTGACAAATGTCACCCCATTAAAATTAATTGTCTAAATAAAATTTAAAAAAAGAGTAAGGAATTTAAATTTGAGATTTCAAATTGGGTGGCTGCCCCGTGAGCCCGCCCTTGGCAGTGGCTGGGACCTGGTTGACTTTGGGGGTGGTCCAAGTGGCCACGCGCAGGCCCACCAGGGGTGGCAAAAGCCACAGTGGCCAGGGAGGCAGCACCCGAACCCAAACACCCAAGGCAGCAACAGTGGCGGCGGGGAGACAATGGACAGAGCACAAATTGTAAGCACAGAGGCCACACCCACTGGACCCCTGAGATCACACCCTTCTGAGTGCCAAAAAAGAAGAAAAAAAACAAAACAAAATAAAATAAATAAAAAGTCTAGCTAGAAAGACATCTGGGTCTAAGGGGCAAGCCACATCCAATACCATACCTAATCACTGAATTACAGTACTGAGCCCAACAGGTAGTCAGCAATAAGAGGCAGCAGAAAGTGGACTTCAGGGGAACTTAAACTTTTAAAGGAACTCCCCTCAGGCCAAGAGTAGATGAAAGCAAGCCTAGGAGTGCAGCTGATATTTACAATGGCACCTGGGCCCAGCAGAGGCAGCCACAAGATCTAGATTGCATGTAGCTCCAAAAATGTTGATAAGAGCCAGTCATAGGCAATGACCCCCACTGATCTGTACTAGTCTTTGGCCAGGGAGGTTCAAGGCAGGCACATCCAGTGGCCAAATATGGAGAGCATCAATTCAGGACTGAACAACCCTTGTTAGAGTGGTAGCTTAAGGAAGGGATCCTCACACCTGACCCAGCTAAGACATGGAAAACACCGACACAAATAATAAAAATAATAGTGATAGCAGATAAGTAGTCCAAGCGGATTACAAACAACAGCTGATGCCAACCCAAGAAAACCTAGAAACAACACAACTGAAAATTGGAGGCAGACAATACCAACCTACTCAGCAAGCTACACAAACAACACATCCAAAGGACGAGTGTATACATTAACAAAATGAGAAGACAAAGAAATGCAATCCAAATGAATCAACAAGAGAAAGTCCCAGAAAAAGAACTGATTGAGATGGAAATAAACATATTACCAGATGCAGAGTTTAAAATAATGATTGTTAGAATGCTCAAAGATCTTAGAGCAACAATGGATGGACATAATAAATATCTAAATAAAGAGATAAGAAGCATCAAAAAGGACATTGAAATCATAGAAAAGAACCAGACAGAAATGAGAAACACAATATCAGAAATGAAGACTACAACAGAAAGAATTAAAAGCAGGCTGGATGTAGCAGAGGATCAAATCAGTGACTTAGGGGACAAGATAAGCAAAAGCACAGAAGCAGAACAGCAAAAAGAAAACAGGATCAAAAAGTCTGAGGAAACGCTAAGAGAGCTCTGACAAGATGAAGAGATACAATATTCACATCATGGGGTTCCTGAAGGAGAAGAGAAAGAACAAGGGATAGGGAACCTGATTGAAAAAATTATAGCTGAAAATTTCACTAAATTGAGGCAGGAAAGAGTCACACAGGTTCAATAAGCAGAGAGAATCCCATTAAAAAAGAACCCAAAGAGACCCACACCAATATACATCATAATCAAAATACCAAAGCTAAGAGATAAAGAAAGAATACTAAAAGCTGTAAGAGAAAAACAGTCAATCACCTACAAAGAAACCCTCATAAGGATGACATTCTACTTTTCAACAGAAACACTTGAAGCCAGAAGGGAATGGCAAGAAATATTCAAAGTAATTCAGAACAAGAAAGTACAACAAAGACTTCTTTATCCAGCAAGGCTATCATTTAAAATTGAAAAAGAAATAAAAAGCTTCCAAGACAAAAAAAATTTCAAGGATTTCATCACAACCAAACAAATGCTGCAAGAAATGTTAAGGAGCCTGCTGTAGACAGAACAAAGGGGGGAAAAATCTAGTAAAAGAGGAAAGTAGATTTAAAGAGAAAAATGGCAATAAACAACTACATATCAATAATAACCTGAAATGTAAATGGATTAAATGCTTCAATCAAAAGACATAGGGTAGCTGAATGGATAAGAAAACAGGACCCGTACATGTGCTTCTAAAAGAGACCCAATTCAAAACAAAAGATACACGTAGACTGAAAGTGAAGGGATAGATAAAAGTATTTCATGAAAATGGAAATGAAAAAAAAGCTGTGGCAGCAATACTTATATCTGACAAAATAGACTTTAAAACAAAGACTATAGTAAGGGGTAAAGAAGGTCACTACATAATGATAAAGGGAACAATCCAACAGGAAGTGATAACCATTATAAATATCTATGCACCTAATATAGGAGCACCTAAATATATAAAGCAGACTTTGATGGACATAAAAGCCGAGATCAACAGCAATACTATAGTAGTAGGGGATTTCAATACTCCACTAACATCACTGGATAGATCCTCAAGAAAGAAAATTAACAAAGAAACAGCAAATTAGGGGACACACTAGATCAATTGAATTTCATAAATATCTTCAGTACCTTTTACACTAAAGCAGCAGAATATACATTCATTTCAAGTGCGCATGGTACATTCTCTAGGATAAACCACATATTAGGGCATAAAACAAGTCTCAACAAATTTAAGAAGATTGAAATTATATCAAGCATCCATCCTCTCTGACCACAATGGCATGAAACTAGAAATCAACTACAATAGAAAAACTGAAAAACACTCAAACATTTGGAATCTAAACAGCATATTATTAAATAACGAATGGGTCAACAGTGAGATCAAGGAAGAAATAAAAAATTTCCTTGAAATAAATGAAAATGAGCATACAACAACTCAAAATATATGGCACATAGCAAAAGCAGTCCTGAGAGAGAAGTATATAGCATTACAGGCATACCTCAAGAAGCTAGAAAAAGCTCAAATAAACAACCTAATACGGAAACTAAAAGAATTAGAAAAAGAACAGCAAGTAAAGCACAGAGGAAGTAGAAGGAAGAAAATAATAAAGATCAGAGTGGAAATAAATGACATAGAGACTAAAAAAACAATACAGATGATCAATGAAACCAAGAGCTGGTTCTTTGAAAAGGTAAACAAGATTGATGAACCCTTAGCCAGAGTCACCAAGAAAAGAGATAAGACTCAAATAAATAAAATTAGAAACAAGAATGGAGAAGTAACAACTGACACATCAGAAATACAAAGGATTATAAAAAATACTATGAAGAACTGTATGCCAAAAAATTAGACAACCTAGGTGAAATGAAGAAATTCCTTGAAAAATATAATCTTTCAAAAATCAATCTGGAAGAATCAGAAAACTTAAATAGACTGATTACAACAAATGAGATCGAAACAGTTATCAAAAAACTCCTAACAAACAAAAGCCTTGGGCCAGATGGCTTCACAGATGAATTTTACCAACCATTCAAAGAAGATCTAACTCCTATCCTTTTCAAGATATTTCAAAAAAATTCAAGAGGATGGAAAATTTCCAAGCTTCTTTTATAGGTGAGCATAATTCTGATTCCAAAACCAGGCAAAGACAACACAAAGAAAGAAAACTAGAGGCCAACATCCCTGATGCATTTAGATGCTAAAATTCTCAACAAAATATTAACAAACTGGATCCAGCAATACATGAAAAAAAAATCACACATCATGATCAAGTGGGATTTATTCTGGGGAGGCAAGGCTGGTACAATATTCACAAATCAATCAATGTGATACATCACATAAACAAAAGGAAGGAGAAAAACCACATGATAATTTCAATAGATGCAGAAGAAGCATTTGATAAAATCCAGCACTTATTCATGATCAAAACTCTCAGCAAAGTGGGAATACAGGGAACATACCTTAAAATGATAGAGGCCATCTATGACAGACCCACAGCCAACATCATACTCAATGGGCAAAAATTAAAAGCAATCCCCTTAAGATCAGGAACAAGGCAGGGGTGCCTCCTTCCACCACTCTTATTCAACATAGTTCTGGAAGTGCTAGCCACAGCAATCAGACAAGAAGAAGAGATAAAAGGCATCCAAATTGGAAAAGAAGAAGTAAAACTATCATTATTTGCTGATGATATGATACTGTACATAGAAAACTCTAGCAGGCGTCCCCAAACTACGGCCCACAGGCCGCAATGCGGCCCCCTGAGGCCATTTATCCAGCCCCCACTGCACTTCTGAAAGGGGCACCTCTTTCATTGGTGGTCAGTGAGAGGACCACTGTATTTGGCAGCCCTCCAATGGTCTGAGGGACAGTGAACTGGCCCCCTGTGTAAAAAGTTTGGAGACCCCTGATAGAGTCTAAAGTCTCAGTCAAAAAACTACTGGACCTGATAAATGAATTCAGCAAGATGGCAGATATAAAATTAATACTCAGAAATCAGAGGCATTGTTATACACTAACAATGATCTGTCTGAAAGAGAAATTAAGAAAACAATCCCATTCACTATTGCAACAAAAAAATAAAGTACCCAGGATTAAATTTAACCAAGGAGTTTAAAGACTTGTACTTGGAAAATTATAAAACATTGATAAAAGAAATCAAGAAGATACAAACAAGTGGAAGTATATACCATGCTCATGGTTAGGAAGAATCAACATCATTAAAATGTCCATATTACCCAAAGCAATTTATAAATTCAAAGCAATTTCTTTTAAAATACCAATAATATACTTCAAAGATATAGAACAAATATTCCAAAATTCATATGGAACCAAAAAAGAACACAAATAGCCTCAGCAATCTTAAAAAAGAAGAATAAAATGGGTGGTATCACATTTCCTGATATCAAGTTATACTACAAGGCCATTATACTCAAAACAGCTTGATACTGGCATAAGAACAGGCATATAGATTAATGGTACAGAACAGAGTGCCCAGAAATAAACCTGCACCTTTATGGACGATTGATATTTGACAAACACGGTAATAGCATACAATGGAGTAAAGACAGTCTCTTTAATAAATGATGTTGGGAAAATTGGGCAGGTACCTGCAAAGAAATGAAACTAGACACCAACTTACACCATTCACAAAAATAAACTCAAAATGGATAAAAGACTTAAATGTAAGTTGTGAAACCATAAGCATCCTAGAGGAAAACATAGGAAGTAAGCTCTCCAACATCACTCACAGCAATATATTTGCTGATTTATCTCCACGGGCAAGGGAAAGAAAGAACAGAATAAACAAATGGGAGTATATCAAACTAAAAAGCTTTTGCACAGCTAAAGACAATATGAACAAAATAAAAAGGCAAACCACACAATGGGAGAACACATTTGACAATACGTGTGATAAGGGGTTAATAACCAAAATTTATAAAGAACTTGTAAAACTCAACACCAGGAAAATAAACACTCCAATCAAAAAGTCGGCAAAAGAGGGATAGAGCATTGGACTGGGATGCAGAGGACCCAGGTTCGAGACCCTGAGCTCACCAGCTCGAGCGTGTGCTCATCTGGTTTGAGCAAAAGCTCACCAGCTTGAACCCAAGGTTGCTGGCTCCAGCAAGGGGTTACTTGGTCTGCTGAAGGCCCGCGGTCAAGGCACATATGAGAAAGCAATCAATGAACAACTAAGGTGATGCAAAGTGCAATGAAAAATTGATTATTGATGCTTCTCATCTCTCTCCGTTCCTGTCTGTCTGTCCCTGTTTATCCCTCTCTCTGACTCACTCTCTGTCTCTGTAAAAAATAAATAAATAAAAATTAAAAAAAAATTGGCAAAAGAAATGAATAGACACTTCTCCAAAGAGGACATACAGATGGCCAATAGGCATATGAAAAAATGCTCAACATCACTAATCATTAGAGAAATTCAAATTAAAACCACAATGAGATATCAGCTCACACTAGTCATTATGGCACTCATTAACAAAACAACGCATAATAAGTGCTGGTGAGGATGTGGAGAAAGAAGAACCCTCCTGCACTGCTGATGGGAATGCAGACTGGTGCAGCCACTGTGGAAAACAGTATGGAGTTTCCTCAAAAAATTAAAAATCGAACTGCCTTTTGACCCAGCCATCCCACTTTTAGGAATATATCCCAAGAACACTACATCAATGATTCAAAAGGAGAAATTCACCCACATGTTTATGGCAGCATTGTTCATAATAGCCAAGATCTGGAAACAGCCCAAGTGTCTGTCAGTGGATGACTGGATTAAAAAGCAGTGGTATATATACTCAATGGAATACGATGGGGCCATGAAAAAGAAGGAAATCTTACTTTTTGCAACAACATGGATGGATCTGGAAACTATTATGTTAAGTGAAACAAGCCAGGCAGAGAAAGAAAAATACCATATGACCTCACTCATTTGAGGAATCCAATGAACAATGTGAACTGTGGAGCAGAATAGAGACAGAGGAGGGATCGAAGGGTTCAGAGGGAATGTGGTCAGAGGGAAAGGGGATGAGAGGATGGGATGAGAGGAGAAAAGCAAAACCAGGAGGAAGGGCGTTGCGGGGATGGGTAATGTGTTGGGGAATACGAGGATGGTATTCAGCCAGACAGTAGAATTTATGTAAACCCAATAAATTAAAATAAAAGAAAATTTAAAAAAGAAAAAAAAGAAAAAAAATTGGGTTGCTTCCCAAGGCCCACCCTGATTACATGTGTCATGATAACAACTGGTTCGCTGAACTCAACAAATTAGGTATTGGTTCTGCCGAACTGGTGCGTGCCCGCTAAATCCCACCACTGTATGCAGCTCACATGTGGACCACATGTTAGAGTAAATCAATTGCCCTGAAGAAGAAAAGAGGCCAAAAGCATGATCACTGTGGGAATTGTGAGCGGGGCAACCACCTCATTTCTCAGTCCGTTTCTGCTGTAGTGACAGGCCTCACTTTCGTCTCTGAAGCTCTGTGGAGCTTGAAGGACTAGGGAAAACAAAAGGGAATGACAACATATGGTGGAAAGAATTGCAAACCATATGCTGCCCTTGCCCATGTTCTGTTCTTAGACAGAACCAACATGCAAACTAGTTAACCTACCCTAGGGACTCTGTTCTGATAAATACAATTTCTACCCTCAGGCTTCCAACCCTCTGTGCATGGGCCTACTTCCTTTAAGTTCCACCTTGACTGTCCACCTGCCAGTTGGGATTGTTACACCCCAGGAGCCACTTTTCTTCTCCTGCAATGCTTTCCCAAAGTCTTATCAAGGCAGTCTAGAGATAGCATCCCAGGGGCTCTGAGAGGACTGGCTGTGGATGTTTTGCCACTCCAGGTCCCCCAGAGTTGTTCAGGGAATGGTACCATGCATCAAAGTACCCTGGGTCAGACTCTTTCATGAGATTGTCCTGGCAGATTTTCCAAGGTTGTTCTTTATTCCTTGCACCCCAATGTGAGTTGAAGAAATGTGCATTTATTTTCTTGATTGTCTAGAAGAAGGAAAGAGATGCATACTTTTCTCACAATTTCATAATTGCAAGGCCTGATTGCTCATAGTGGAGTTCTGTTCACCTTAAACTTCAAATCATATCTCTAGAAACCTGCTGGGGGTAGTAAACAGGTCTATTACTCAGCCATACTCAAAGGTTGCTCCCTTGGCTCCTAAAAAGACCTTACCAATACACCGACTTTTCTGCTTAGAGAAGCCGGATTAACTTCTTTGATAAGGATCATGCTTCTTATTCTCTGTTTGAGGAAAAGAGGTTTTTTTTTTTTCCTCCTCATTATCCATTATGCAAATTATTTTACTTTGGGTATCCACAACAAAATTGAAAGTTTCTTTGAAGTTTATGTTTTATTTTTTTATTTTTTACAGAGACAGAGAGAGAATCAGAGAGAGGGATAGATAGGGACAGACAGACAGGAACGGAGAGAGACGAGAAGCATCAATCATTAGCTTTTCGTTGAGACACCTTAGTTGTTTATTGACTGCTTTCTCATATGTGCCCTGACCGTGGGCTACAGCAGACCGAGTAACCCCTTGCTTGAGCCAGCGACCTTGGGTCCATGCTGGTGAGCTTTGCTCAAACCAGATGAGCCTGCGCTCAAGCTGGCAACCTCAGGGTCTCAAACCTGGGTCCTCTGCATCCCAGTCCGACACTCTATCCACTGTGCCACCACCTGGTCAGGCTATCTTACAATTAATGTAAATTTTGTATTCTACTCCACTATATAAAATTATTATTACATAATGTTTTAAATTACTTTCTAATGAACAAAATATATATATTTTCTGAAAAGTTGTGTCATATTCATCCTGTTACCATGTTATTCTCTAGCTTTGAGTAATTCTTAACAATGAGTTTGAGAAGTCTGGTAATATGGTACAGCCTTAATATTTCCATCCCTCAATTTTTTTTTTTTTTATAATTTTTTTTAAATTTTTATTTATTTATTTATTTTTTACAGAGACAGAGAGTGAGTCAGAGAGAGGGATAGACAGGGACAGACAGACAGGAACGGAGAGAGATGAGAAGCATCAATCATTAGTTTTTTGTTGTGCGTTGCAACACCTTAGTTGTTCATTGATTGCTTTCTCATATGTGCCTTGACCGCGGGCCTTCAGCAGACCGAGTAACCCCTTGCTGGAGCCAGCGACCTTGGGTTCAAGCTGGTGGGCTTTCCTCAAACCAGATGAGCCTGCACTCAAGCTGGCGACCTCGGGGTCTCGAACCTGGGTCCTCTGCATCCCAGTCCGACGCTCTATCCACTGCGCCACCGCCTGGTCAGGCTCCATCCCTCAAATTTTTAATCTTCTGGGGCAACTTTGAGGAGCCCAGACCTTTGTAAAACTGAAAATTTAAAACAAATAACCTCATTTATATCTTAAGGAGTGATGAATGGGAAAGAACTTTCCAGACAAGCTCAGCACAGTCAGAATATCCTTTGGTGTATGCAACACTCAGACCTTTTCTCAATGACTTCCTGGCTTGGGACTTCAACTTCATCTACTCAGTGGCCTCTTATGAATCATTGATTCTGATATTTCTCAGCTGAATGTAGCACCACCAACTCCTGGTCAACGTTGAAAACCAGGGTGTGGAGATTATGGTTTGGATGTGTATGTGAGTCAGGATGTCCACACTCCTCTGGATCTAGTTAGTAGATGTGTTTTGCTGCCCAGTGTCCATTCATTCTTCTCTGATAACCACACCCCAATATCCCTCTGGGAACCCACCCCAATTCTCTTTTATTCCATCTACTTCTGATGGTTTTGGCTTCTTCAAGGTACAGAACATATGACTCAGATTTGGCCAATCAGGCATCTCAGTTCCCTGGTCAGAGACCCAATATGACTCAAAGAGAATAAAATTAAATCCAATTGGGCTTAAATCCTGGAAGATATACCATTTAGATATTTTGTAGACATCTTGTGATCAGGAAGGGAGAGACTGTCTGAAAATAAGGCCAAAACACAGAATAAACCATGGCCAGTAAACCATGTGACAAAAAGAAATTGGGTCCTGATAGCCTTATCTGTCGTTTACAGAGAGCTATATTTGGAGCCGATACTACCTCTGAACCTTTTGGTTACCTTAGCTAATACATTACCTTTTTTCTGGCTTACACCTATTTAGGTTGAATTTTTGGTCCTTCAGAGCTGAAATAAGTCTAATTATACATTCTATATAAGCAAGAATCTTGCCTGTATAATTTACCACTGTACCCATAGATCTGAGAATAGCAGTTGGCACATAATAGGTATTCAAGAAATATTTGTTAAATAAATAAACGATAGATAAATTAACACCAAGAGTAAAAATTAACAAGTAGCTAATTCTGGAGTAGGACATTGGCTGAGTCAAAATCGAGTAGAAGTCACAAGAAATCCTCTATACCAGGTTATAATGTTGGCAATGCTTATTAAGTGGTAGTGGAAATGCTGGTCTGGATTTTACCTGCTGTGTTTTGGCAGTCACACAGTGAACTACCAAGGGTAACAACACTAGGTGACTCGGAAGGAAGGACTCAAGAGTTCGAGTATGCTGGTTACTTTTTGTGGCTTTCAGTGAGTGTTTATAAAAAAAAATCAAGCTTAGGTCAAGTACAATTTGTCACTGATTAATTTTGAAGATAATCCTCAGTCCTAAATCTATGTCACTAAGAAATGACTTGATAAAATGTAGCCTCTAAGTAAGGCATTGTTGCTTAAGACCATCTCAGAGCTGACTATGGAGAACAGTGGACAAGAAAAATCTTCCAAGAGGGAGAAACCATGAGCTGTAGAAGAAAATGGACAAAGGAGAGCTTTCCAAGGGCATCCAGACTGGCTAATCAAGGATCAAAGTCCAATGCCAGAAAGTAAGACTTGTTATTTCTGTCCAGTAGGGCATGACATGGATTTCCGGTTTTTGCCATTCTTAAATGGTGTTTTTATGACACTTATTTTCTTCTATCCCTACAATTGTATATTCAGTATGTCAGACGTTATTAAAATGATCATCTAGTTATGTACCATAATCTTATAAGGCATGATATTTTTCCTTGACCAACAAGACTGCATATTATCTAGAGATCTTAGGCTTGGTGCTAGGTTAGATTTGAATTATTCTCTTTTGGAAAAGAATTAAATACCATTGAAAAAAATATTTTAAGTAGGTGAAAAACTTGAAAAGTGTGGGATGAAGGGTAGAGCCTAAAGGTGTAGACTGTAATTTACCAGTGGAATATAAAAGATTTCTAAAAATCAAAAACCTTTAATCAATATCAAAACAGAATGAACCCAGAAGTCAATGAACATGGAATCTGAACACCCTCTTCTGAAGAAGAAGCTGAGACAAACCAGAACAGCTAAAGCTCACAGTTGATGAAGTGAGTTCAATCCATGGCATATTTGAATTTCAAATATAATCTTTGCTAACATAGGCTGGAAAGCAGGTTAGGAGAACCCTTCCAGTTAATGTGACAACCAAAACCCTCAAAAACCTCACCACCTGGTCTAGAAGCATCAAGAGAATAAGGATTTACTTTCAGGAGAGTGTTTGGGAGTTATAGACAACAGCTAAATCGTGCTTCATTCTCCACTAGTAGAAGTAGCTCATTTTGCACAATTTGATTTGAGCTCTAGGTTGTTCAAATTCTTGATCCAGGCCAAGAATAGCTTCATAAAATTCACCTATGGGACAACAGGTGCCTAAATCTCATTTTAAGGATTGACTTTGGCTCTAGAGTTTATCCTAAGGTACTCTTAGTGATTGGAAAGATCCATGGGATCAACATGGGTCTTTTCCTAAGACTAGATCTGATCTGGATGAAGCTTGTGCTGGAGTTTCTGGACTCTCCTGGCCTGGGCCACTTTCAGGGGATAGGGCACTATTACACATAATTGAGTTTTTGTCCCTCTGAAGGCACCCTAATACGGGGCTGCTGTTGACCAGATGGGTTGTATTATATGGAGAAAAAGAGATCCTGGCTTTGTTAAGGTGAAAGAAGTTTCCAAGTTAATGAAAACTTAAGGAACCAAGTGCTTATTACATGTGATTATCAAAGTGAAGCATTGTTTTAGAATGTTGTTGATTCAGGTTTTGGGACTGGGAGTTCATAAACATAGTGCTCTCATGGGTAGAAGAAAATTCCAATCCAAGTTATTTTTAGAGAAAATTGTAGTTCTTTGTTTCTCCTAAAATAGAAAAGATCATATTTTCAATGCTTTTGTGGCTGTATCATGTTAATGAGTATAGTCAAAATATGTGGCCTTGATTGTGGTTAGATACAGCACTCATACAAGAGGGCAGGTGGTAAGCACATCCCTACTTCTTTTTTAAAATATTTAAATTTACTGATTGAGTATGTATTATGTCTATCACACTGCTAAGTGCTGAAGGTATACACAAACTATGTTACATAAGATACATTTATTCCTTTCCCACCAGGAGTTCTTCTGAGCTACCATGGGCAATTAGGAAGCAATGCAGGCAGTTTAGGATTAGGTGCCATTAGGATGGTCACTATGGTGTTGTTCAGAACACCTTTTGTTGGATTTTGGCCATATCACAGTAGCTTTATTCACAACTCATATTATCATACTTCCCATATTAGTACTGTCTACATGTGGATTTCAACTCTGAGTCGGGGTCATTCCAACCTATACTGCTAACTGGAGATTTAATATTTAAGGAAAAAAGCTTCTGCAATATAGTAATATTTTCCTCTAAATAAATGAGAACCTGAGATATCTGAACACCTTTGGAGATACATTATTTTGAATAGTCAAATTTTCTACATAGTTATTGTCCAGTCCTTTGAGGGAATGGGATGGGACATCTCTAATTGTTATTCTGAAATAATTAACCATGTCTGATTCAGGGTTCCTAGTAACTTCAGTCCCATTTCAAATCAGCAAGCATTTATTGAATGGCAGGCAGCTCTGGGTATTTTAGCTCTGGGAGATACAAGGACCACTTAGTGAGTCACTGACCTTTCAGTATCACAGGGTAAACCAGTGATTTTCAATGCTGGAAATCTATCAGAATCATCTGGAAAATTTGAAAAATACATTGATGCCTAGGCTCCATTACAGACCAGGTGAAGATAAATCTCTAGGACCGGGACTCAGACACCATTTTATTTTACTTTTTATAAACAGCTCTTAAGAAGATTCTAATAGGCACCTAGGGTATTTATCTAGACAAATATACCAAAACAATAACAACTTGATAAATATAATAGAAGCATAAATAAAATGTAAAGAAAGGCCAAAAGATTGTTATATCATATAGGGACACTGAAATGTTCTTCTAGGAGAATGCAAGTTTGGAGCTGAGCCAGATTGCTAAAAAAATTTTAAAGTTTTTTTCATTGATTTGAAAAAGAGAGAAAGGGGTAAGGGAGAGAGAGAGAGAGAGAGAGAGAAAAGCATCAATGCTCTATTTAGTTGTGCATTCATTGATTTCTTCTCATGAGTAACCTGACTGGAGAGTGAACCCACGACCTCAGTGCATCAGGATGACATTTTATCCACTGAGTCACCCAGGTAAGGTCTTAAATTTCTGAGTTTTTATCTCTGTCTTTCATAATTTTTTCTCCAGTTTTCTCTTCTATTAATAGGCTATGAGCTGTCCCTCTCATAGCTGTGAGTGCATGTTTGTAGCAGTCCATTTCTAATGTAATATTTCTAAGCATCTGGGGCTAGGAAATTTAATTTCTAAGTTAGTTGGAGTTGAATGTAAATTAAGAATAAATAGGCTATACTTCCTACTAAAAGAACTAGGACTTCTGGAGAAATGGCTGACTCCGGGTCTGGGACAGGAAATGTATATGATGAACCCAGGTCATCATGCTCTGCCAGAAAGCAAGGAAGCTATCAAAGACTAAAGATGATCATGTCACAAGGACAGAAATCCAACTTGAGGAGGCTCCCACTGGCCAAAGAAGGAACAATTCGAGTATTAGGAACAATAATAGCTGTAATGGACTGAAATATATTAAATATATAAATATCTAAGGTTCATAATGATACTAAAACCTAAAAACAATAAAAGCAGCAAAAATTCAAACTTCAGTGATGAATTAGAATTACTAGCACACTATGAAAATTCAAAATTGAAGGCAAGCATCAAGCATTTATCCTCCCTGTCTTGTATTTACCCTTTGAGGGTAAACAAATAGTTGGGAGAAGACATTTAAAAAATCACATTTTGCAATCTCTAGTGAATCCAGCCAACAATCATCAATGGATCTATCTCTATCTTTCTATCTATCTATCTATCTATCTATCTATCTATCTATCTATCTATCTATCTATCTATCTATCTATCATCTATCATCTATCTATCATCTATCTATCTATCTATCTATCTATCTATCTATCTATCTATCTATCTATCTATCTATCTATAATCTATCTATCTATCATCATCATCTATCTCTACCTTAGTTATCCTTGGTGGTGTGAAAAACCACCATTATGTGGGTCAGCTGGCTACATTTTTATGGAAGCTTGGCCAGGTCTGGGATATCCAAGATGGCCCAACTCACATTTGGGGTCTTGGTGTTCGCTGTCACCAGGTAGCTTTGCTTCTCCACCAGGTGGCCTCTCATTATTCATAATCTATCCTGAGCTTCTTCATATGGTAGTTGGCTTCCATAAAGATGAGGCTGAACCTTCCAAAGTTGGCAAGTTTTTTAAAGACTAAACTAGAGAAAAAACAGACTCTAGTTCTGATGGAAGGCATGGTCATCTTTGGGGACAATCTACCACTGTGTGTTCCCTGGGCTCAACAGTTTACATCCCTTCCACATGCAAAATACATTTAACTCTTCCCAAAAATCTCTCTCTCTCTTTTTGAGAAAAGAGAGGAGGGAGTAAAAAAGAGAGAGAGCGAGAAGCATCAACTTGTTGTTTTATGTAGTTGTGTACCCATCGGTTGTTTCTCATACATGCCCTGATGGGGACTCAAACTGGTGACCTTAGGGTTGAGCTGGTGTCCTTGGGATCAAGGTGGTGATCCTGGGATCAAGCTGGTGACCCTGAGATCAAACTGGCAACTTCTGTGCTCCTGGATGACGCTCTATTCACTGCACCACTGGCCAGGGCTCCCCTAAATCTTTTTATTTCCAAACCTTTTCATTAGCTCAAAGTCTGAATCTTGTTATCTACATCAGGTCCTCAGATGTGGCTTCTAGTAATTGAAACCTATGTACTAAGAATACAAGTTATCTCCCCTGTACACACTCAACATACAGTTGAGAGACTGCAGTAAGCACTCCTGGCCAAAGGAGGAGGAAAGGGGAGCACATAGGAGTCAGTCTTTCAGAACAATTCTGAATCTAGACACATGTCACCAGTTCCCACAATTCTGGGGCCAGAGATGAAAGGGATTGCAGGTGGTGATTTCTGGAAACCTTATATCACAGATACTAAAGTTCTGGGTGAAGAGTCTGTTGAGAACTTCATGCTGGAGAGATGGAGCTGACAGTCTGTGGACCTAATGATCAGTCTTGGTAGTGCTCAAAGTAGGACAGCCAGAATTATGAGCCTTGAGATATAGTGTGATAGAAAGAAAATAGTATCACTTAACAAATATTCCTGTACAAAAAATGGTTCCATCTATCCTGACAACTAATTTACAGGAAACACAAGGACAGAACAACAAATTAAATGGTACAAAGAAGCAATGAGCCAGATCCAGAATGTAGGACATCCTATAGGATAAATGGCCTCATTTCCTCAAAAAATCAGTGGCATGGGAAATAAGCAGAGGAGAGCTATTAGAGAATAAAATAGAATCAAAAGGCACAGCAATCAAATGCACTATGTGGATCTTATTTGCATCCTGATTCAAACAAAACTGCAAAACCACACCTCTGAGACCATTAGCAAATTTTAATTATGGTCAGGGTATTAGATGATATTAAGGAATTATTGTTAATTTTTTAGGTGTGATAATGGCATGGTGATTATGTAAAAAATAAAAGGTCCTATCAGTTGAAGATTTGTACTAAGTTATTTTTGATAAAATATCATGATGCCTGGGATTCGCTTTAAAATAATTCAGACAAAATAAATTAAAATAGGAGTGGGCTGGGGGAACAGATGAAACCAATTTATAAATGTTGGTAATTGTTAAAGGTGGGAAATGTGTAAAGGGAGGTTCTTTCCATTTCTGTGTGCATTTGCACATTTGCATAATAGAAGTTTAAAAATAGTTTCTGAATTAAGTGACTGGATTAGGGACTTTCCTAAATAAGTAAATGAGGTGCCAGCACTTGGGTGCAGCATCTTTGGTACTCCCAGCAGTGACTCAGTGCCCTGACTTTGGTGTCTTGCTTCCTAATTCTCAGCTAGGTGAGGTGTGGTGAAAGCAAACAGACAAGCCCTGAGTTTATCTAGGATCCCCTCCTCAACCCTGGTACTCTTCATTGAAAATAAAATAATCCTTTGGCTTATATTATTAGACAAATGAGTGCATCAATCAAGGAAATATTCATGGGGCCCCCTTAATTTAAAAAAGTTTATATTTATTATTTTTAAGTAACAGATAGAAATAGTTTTGGGAAGTCAAATACATAATTCTACACAATTCACAACAAAGAAGTGTAAGCAGCTCTCTGCTATACTCTTCTACTTGGATTTACTCTTCCCAGGGCTGCAACTTCAACACGTTAAGTTCTTTCTTGTGTTATTTAGTTTTACATGTCAGAATAATGTTTATTCTATTTGTCTCTTTTATTTTCCAATTTTAGATATAACCTTCTGACCTCCAGCTGAAGAAAGTGAGGATTTAGCTCTCTGACATCACCTTCCCCACAAACAAACTGACCTCTCTTTTTATTTTCCCAATAACTCCATTTTTTGTTAAGTCAATATTCAGTGTTTGCACTATGAGAAACAGGTAAATGTTGTTCAAGCCTGGCCAAGTAGTGAACTCAGATTCTGTTTTCTTTCTTGTGAAACGTTTTGATTTTTCAGATGTTAATAATTGTATCATCTGGTCATCTATTCATTTGCTTAGTTTCTTGGGTACCTATGGCTCCAACCCCCCACTGGAACTGTGGAAGTCCGGCATGATCTAAATATACTCAAACACATTAGGGGTTTGATTCCATTACTGTCTTTCCTTCCCAGAGACGTCCCTCCTGGGCATCTCTCCCCTCCAGCTCCGGAATGAATGGGTCCCTTTGCAGCACCTTACTTCCCAGATGTCACTGAAGCTTCTTTCTTTGCTGAATTCCTTGCTTACTGGATCCTAGGTCTTGTTCCTGGTTTGCTCCCATGTTTTGGTGGAGCACACCCTTCTGTAATTTCTTGAGGGAGGGTGTGTAGGGCGAATAGTAAATATTGCAATAGTGTTACATCTAAGAGACAAAGGAGAGCCAGGTCTATCTCACTACAGGCTTTCCTACAGAGCAGATTCTGAGAAGGAGATTAGTCTGCAAGAGGCCTAGTAGGGGTACTCTTGGGATCAGTACTCCAGAAGGGAAGGGGTCAGGATTGGACAAAGGGAGAGACTGAGCTTCAGTGCAGTCTCAAGCAGGCTTTAGATGGCCCTGAGAGTTGTTATGGGCTGGGATGAGCCTTCAGAGTTGTCCCAAGTTGGGGAAAGGATGCCAGGCCTTTATACACCCACAGTCAGGCATTTGATTTTGGCCACAATAGGAAGCAGGCAGGGTATGAACAAGGCACTGCTCTTCAGCCAAGGAAATGCTGGGGGTAGGGGTGGGGGGGAATCTGGGCAGCGTATCACAGCAGCCGCTACAGTCCACCCTGTGCTGCTGGAATCCACTTCCTGGGATAAGTCTGGAAGTAGTTCCTCCAGGATTCCAATAGGCTTCTTTTCCAGGGAACCTGGGAAGAGGAAAGTTAGTGGGATAAAATTACAGCTCTTGCCGTTGTAGCTGGTCTGATGTTCTTTGCCACCCTTCTCTGTGATCCATTCTAGATTCCTTCCACCCTCAGCTAGCACCTCTTCTGGTCTCAGTGGCTTAGTAGGGGGGGGTGTCATAATGCACCCCTCAGGAGATGAACTTCTGGTTACCATGATGCCTCCTTTAGGCCATGGCTGCTGCACTTGTTCATTTGCTGCCAAATAAGGCCAGGGATGATGAAGCCACTCAAGTAGATCATGAAAATGCCCAACATATTACTCCCTAATCCTCTTGCAGACAGCGACCAAACCTCCCCTCTTTCAGGATACCCTGGATGGAGCTGGAGGGCAGAGCTGATGCCTGTGTCTGGTTGAATCCACAAACTGAGCTCAGACTTTTGTTACTCCAGGCAGTTGGTCATAAGGAACACCCTATGTAGCCATGGTGATGAGGAATGGGAGGGGGGCTGTTGTGCTATGGATGGGTGACATGGAGGTCTGGTTACCTGCTTATACCGCTTGCTTGTGCCCTTCTGACCTGCTCTTTCTTAGTCTAAGGTGGACCACTTCCATGTGACAGATTATTGCTGGCCCGCCTGACCTTATAAATAGATATAGCTGACAGAACCCAGCTATGACAGGGGCTCTGTCTTCTGTAGACTTGCAGAAGCCTTTTTATTCTTTCTTTGAAAGATATTATGGTTGCAGATACCATGGCTTAGTGCTAGAGAAGAATTGGTAAAATATGGCCTATGGGCAAAATCCAGCTCAATGCCTGTTTTTGAGCTAAATATAATATAGTAATATATGTTATATTCTTTTTACACTTTAAAATAGATGAACAAAAAACAAGAGTTGTGTTTTGTGATGTGAAAATCATGTAAAATTCAAATTTCAGTGTTCAAGTGTTCAGTGAATAAGGTTTATTGCAACAATCATGCTTGTTCTTTTATGTACTGTCTACGGCTGTTTTGTATTGTAATGGCAGAGCTGAGTATTTGCAATAGACTATATGGCCCATTAACCTTAAAATATTTGTTATCTGGCTCTTTATAGAAAATGTTTGTTGATCCATTCCTTCTCTAGAATCCGAGGAGCTGTGTTGTAATTCATGCCATAAAGGGTTCTGGTTCGAAAAGTTGTCATATGTTCAGAAACAGAGAAAGTAAAGGTGATTATTGGGGCAACCACCTCAGCCTCTTGTTCATCCATTGTAGATTTAAAAATATATATATATTATTTATTGATTTGAGAGAGAGAGACAGAAAGAGAGAGAGAGAGAGCAGGGAGAAACAGGAAGCATCAACTAGTAGTAGTTGCTTCTCATACATGCCTTAACCAGGCAAGCCCGGGGTTTTGAACTAGTGATCTCAGCATTCCAGGTTGACGCCTCATCCACTGTGCCACCGCCTTCTTTTGATTGTACAGATTGATTTGTGCCCTTGCGATTGTCCATCTATTTTGCCTTGAGAGGCACAGTGTTCTATTAATTCATTTTCTAATAACTTTCTGTGCGTCAGGCCCCCTAGTTGTCCCTTTGACCTAGACACTCACTGTGATAATGGCTACCATCTGGCTTCTGATGACCATGTGCCAACACCTGGCCTCTATTGTTTGGGGATTTACCATCCCCTTTTCTGCCAGTCAGCCCAGTCTGAGTGCCACTGGAGCCTTTGCCCCAGCATCTTCTAGGGCTTTGGGAAACATGGTCTCACTTGGGCTTCCCCTGTAACATTGTCCACCCCACACACCCATTTCTCTTGCATTTCAATTTCACTTACTGTAGACCATTGTTTGTTCTATACTTCCAGGTTGCGTATGCCCCATCTTCTAAGGCCAGGCTAGGGTGTTAAATCCTGTATCCCAGGAAGGTGGTCCCAAACCAATAAACCCTCCCTCATTCTACTCTCTCTCTGGCTCCCTTGAGAGAGCACCCCCTGAACCATTTCGTGTGAGTACATGAAGGCCAGGTGCTGCAGCTCCTCTTTCCTGTCCTTCCTTAGCAAGACCAGCACAACCCTGGCAGTGTGACAAAGTGACTTAGCCCTAGTTATTGGCCTGGTGGCAAGAAGGGGGGCAGATTCTGAGTGGGAAAAGGGAAGTATGTTGTTCTGTGGGAAGAGGCTTTTGCATTGTTTTCAAGCAAGGAAGGAATGCTAGCCCTTAACATAGAGGGCGGGCCACTTCTGTGGGTTCAGAGGGTTTAGGAAAATCTGGGAATTCAAAAATTTTGGATGCATCAACCCAGGTATCCTCACATCATATGTCAGGGTCCTGTTGTTTTTCAAAAAGGGCCCTAACCTTGGTAAAGATGACCTAGCTTGGTTGGCTCATACTTCTTTTGAGCTGAGCTACTCAGTATTTAATCCTACTCTTAGGATTTAAACTCTTGAGTCTGCTCAGCCTCCTCTGTCTGCCTTCTCATGGAAGAAGATGAGGTCTCTGCTTGCTCCCAAGGGGTCCTCTGGCTTTCACCACTTAGTTGTTTTTAACAGATTTATTGTGACATGATCCACGAACCATAGATCGACCGACAAAGTGTACAATTTAAGGTTTTTTTTGTTTATTCACAGGGTTGTGTGACCATCACTACAATCTAACTTTAGAATATTTTTCCCCCTAAAAGAAATCTCATATGCATTATGGTCACTCTCAATTTGCCCTGTTCCTGGAAACCACTAATCCACTTTCCACCCTGTAGATTTACCTATTCTGAACATTTTACGTAAATGGAACCATACAATGTGTGGTCCTTTGTGACTGACTTCTTTGGTTCATTCAGCATAATACTTCCAAGGTTTGTCCTGTTGCAGCATATATCAATGCTTCATTTCTTTTTGTGGCCAAGTAACATTCCATTGTATGCATATACCACATTTTATTTACTCCGTCATCAATTGATGGACATGTGATTCTACTTTTTGGCTATAAATAAGTAATGCTGCTGTGAGCATTTATGTACTTGTGAGGATATATGTTCATTTCTCTTAGGTAAATAACAAAGAGTCAAATTGCTGGATCACATAGTAATTCTATGTTTAGAAATGTGAAGAGTTGCCAAAACAGATGCCTTGTTTTACATTCTCATGTATGGGGTTCCAGTCTCTCCACATCTTTGCCAACACTTGTCATTATTCGGCTCTTTAATTATGGCCATCTGATGAGTGTAAAGTGGTATCTTATTATGCTTTTGGTTTTTCTACTAATAATGTTGAGCATATTTTCATGTGTTTATTGGCCATTTTTATATCTACTTGGGGGAAATATCTATTTAATCCTTTGTTTACTTTAAATTTGGCTTATTTGTCTATTATTGAGTTGTAAAATTTCTTTATGTATTCTAGGTAAAAATCTTTTAACAGATATATGATTTACAAATATATATATATTTTCCATTTTGTGGATTGTCCTCCTTGCTGGTCTCCCTTGTATCATAAAAGTTTTTAATTTTAATGTAGACAATTTATCTCTTTTTCTTTTATCATTTGTACTTTTTGTGTCATATCCAAGAAACTATTGCTTCAGTCAAGTTCACAAAGATATATTTTTGTTTTCATCTATCAGTTTTAGAGTTTTAGGTCTTACATTTAGGTCTATGCCCCATTTTGAATTAATGTTATGCTGTGTGTGGGACAAGAAATTCAATTTCATTCTCTTGCATGCGGATTTTCAGTTGTCTCAGCAACAATTCCTGAAAAAATTATTTTTTCCTATTTAATTATCTTGATCACACTTAGCTTTTAATTGCCAGTTTTAATCTTTCTCAGCTTTGATCCCCCTTCCCCAAGGTGCAGCTGAGCTTGGCAGTAACAATACAATTCCATTTCTTTATAGTTATTATTTTCTTCATGAAAAAATTCTAAAATATTAGCAAGGGAAAGCCAACAGCACATTTAAGAGAATATAGTTATTCAATTAAGGATCATAAAAATTCAAGTTTTTGAAAAAAAAATCTGATTGGTATTTTTGTTGAAATCATAGTAAATTAATAGATTATTTTGGGGAGAATTGATATTTAATAAAATTGAGGCTTCCCATTTAAAATGCCCTGGCCATATAGCTTGGTTGGTTACAGCATAGTCCGGATGTGCAGAGGTTGCCTTTTCGATCCTGGGTTAGGGCACATACAGGAACGAACAGATCCATGTTTCTGTCTGCCTCCTCTCCTTTTTTCTCTCTAAAATCAGTAAATTAAAATGTAAAATTTTCTCCCTTTAAAAAAATTATCTTTTAAAAACAGCATATATTTTATCATTTAGTTCAGTGGTTTTCAACTGTTGGTCCCTCAGAAATTTCCTGCTGGTCTCGAAACCACCCTGATGTATGAAGATTATAGACTCAATGATCTTAGTTGAATTTGCTTATGCTCAGGGTGATTTCTGTCTTAGTGCTCTCTGAAATAATTCACCTATTTTCACTGGTCTCCAAGTGTAAAAGGTTGAAAACCACTGACAATTCTTAGTTTATAGACATCTCTTTATAAAGATTTTTTACATTTCTGATTCAGACCTAAAACTATAGGTATGTTAGATAAAAACAAAAGAGTAAATCTTTGTGAACTTGGGTTAGGCATTGCTTTTTTATATATTTCATGTTATTATTATTATAAATATAATTTTTAACCTTTTTCTGAGTAGTTGCTACTTAGTATACTACATTTTCTTGCTGTGCAATATTTTTCAGTTGATATGCTTATGCTTTACAGTGATATTATTCTGTAACATGTGATTCATATTAATAGATTTCCCAGTGTTGATTTTTTTTTGATATTCCTAAGGGTGATTGATCTGGACATTTTTTTCTGTTATTATCTTTGGTAGGTTTCTGTATGAAGATATGGAAGCTTTATAAAAAAGAATTGGAATGTTTCCTTATTTGTCCATGCTCTAGAAAAGTTTCAATAGATCTTGGGGTTCAGCCATTGTATACTATGTCTCTAACATCTGAGCTTTCTTGGTGTGTGTGCATGCACTTGTGCTTGAATGTGTGTGTAGTGAGGGTGGTTAGCTTTTGACAAGTGTCTTAATTTCCTCTATGGTAACTAAACTGTCACCTTTCCTTCTTCTTCTGGGTCTTGTTTTGCAATTTATATTTTCATAGAAAAATATCTATTTAAAGTATACATTCACACTTGATATATATTTTCCCTTTCACCTCTGGTGAAAGTTTTAATAATTCAGCTGTTAGCTCATCCCTGGGGCAATATGTCTCTGACTACTGTCCGTCGTACAGTCCCCATTGGCAGGTGGGTAGCAGGTGATCCACCTCCAAATTCCCATCTCAACTTCATTTTCTTTGGTTACCAGACTCTCCTCTAAGTCTTTACATGTTAAAAATCAGACTGGCTGATGCTCCTTCTTCTCTCCCCTCATTTGGCTCTCTCGGCATCTGAATAGGGGAAGAAGAAACTGTGAGGGCAGGAACCATCTGACTTGGCTAGTGCTGTTGTGAGCTGGCATAGACTCTCCTTGGGGTTGAATTTGGGTGGTGGTGGAGGCGGGGTTAGAGCTGGTTTCTTCTTCACTCTAGACACACTTAGGAGGCAGAAATGCTGGTAAGACTAAGATAATCATGGCAACCACACACCCTTGCCTGTGATTTGTGTAAGTGAGGACACGTATCCCAACAGGACTTCTGTAAAAAGATTTTCTGTGCTGTCTATAGGTGATATAATCTTGTTAGCAGTCTGGGGATGAAACCAGCACCTAGAGGAGGGCAGCACAAGAGAATCACATTCTCTGCCTTTGGTTCTGCTCTTGCTCAGTAGACAAAGCAGGGCAGTTTGGGTTTTCGCAGCACAAGCTGCCCATTCTCCATTGTGTAGTGCTATGTGAGAAACATCACTTTCTTTCACTGCACCCTAACACCTGTATAATTGGCTATCTTTAGTGCTGGTGGACAAACTCTCTGCTTGTTTCCATGAGAGAGTATCTGTTCCAGGCCTCTCTCCTCAGCTTGTAGATGACCAACTTCTTTCTGTGTCTTCACCTGCTTTTCTCTTTGTGTGTGTGTGTGTGCCTTAATCTCTTTTTATAAGGATACCTGTCAAATTAGAATAGGGCCCACATTAATAACCTCACTTTAACTTAATTACCTCTTTAAAATCCCTATCTCCACAAATAGTCCATTCTGATGTACTGAGAGTTAGAAATTAAAACATAAAATAATTTTTTTGAGTGGGGGGACACAATTTAGGTCATCTCACTAGTGACTGTCTCAGATGGGTTGTAGAGCCAGGTGGTGCCTTATAACCAATATTTTCCATCTCCACTGCTAAGCAGTCAAGGTGGCCACTGCTAGCTAGTGCCCTCAGCACTCTTCCCTCTTTAGTTCTTTATGTCATCCCCATAGTGACACACTCATTACGTTCCTGGATCCTAAATGTGAATTGACTGCTCCTCATTTATCCTGGCTGCACCCAACATATCTGAATCATCACAGGGCCACTCCTAGTTCTGTCCTTGCTCATTCGTCACTTGAACTTAAAGGGGGTAAGTATACTGAGAGTTCAAAGCCACACTGTACATAATAATGTCTGGGCTTTGGGACATGGACAGGGAACCTCCCTAATGTGTCACAATCTCCATGGTCCTTGGGATGAGCTAAGGCATGCCTAGGGATAGAAAATGCAGCACAGAAGAAGTTGTCCCTTGGGAGAACTGTGCTCCTAGAGAGACATCCTGTTTACTCTGAGTCATTTCTGAGAGAGAAAAGGAGAGAGTCAGTCCATGTTTTCTGGCAATTTGCTGATGACATGGTATCGCTATTAAATATGTATATGGAAAGGTAAAAATAGGTCGAGTGTTTTCTAAATAGCTCAGGCTCAAAACAATGTGGTGAAAGAGTTGCTAGTCTTTATTAAGGCAAAATAAAGGTGCTCTTCATCATTCCCAACCACTCGTATAACCCTTCCACTTCATCCGAGGACAAACAAGAAATCCCCCAAATGAAGAAAATAAAGATGATGTTCTTGACTGGATTGCTTCAGAAATATGCTTGGATCTGAGAGTTCTAACTTTTCTGGGACTCATTCTTACAGAATCTAACCCTTGTGGTTTTTTGGTAGGAGGTAATTTCTGTGCTGGCTATGATGTGTAGGAGCTGGCCCACAGCTCAACTTTGCTTAAATTGGAACAAGATGTCACCAGTGGTCTTGCTCTCATAATAGCCACTCAAAAATAGACTCTTGTCAGACAGATGGGTTTAGACCATTCTGTGGGACTCTTGTTAGTTTCTATGACTAGCAATGACACCACCATTCTTTCATTGTGTTTCAAGTGCCTGGTACCATGTAGGAAGTGTTAGTTGTTATGGGTTTTTTTTTGTTTTGTTTTGTTTTTTTTTCCCAAGCAATGAAAGCAATGGCAAAGGAGTTTTCATAAAAACAAGTGACAAATTTCACCAAGTTACTGACACATAAAAGGAAAAACTTAGTTTGTACTTTTGAAGCTAACCAGAAACAAATGGGACTGGTTCTCCAAAGGAAAAGTTGGAGTTTAGTTATGATACATCCCCTCCCAGACATCTAGGAAATTATACATACTGAACCCTCTGTTTATAGGAATATGAATAACATGATTGTGTGCACAGGGTCAAGTGCAGTTCAGATGAGAATTTACTGCTGTTAAGTAGCAACTGCATAAAGGCAGAAGGAGCTGCTGTTAACCCCTTATTTACATGATTCAGATGCCTTCCTTTTCAGAAGCACTTAGATTGAAAGCTTCTTGAAGCCAAGAGCTGTATCTTTAGATATCTTTCCATACCCACTGTAGGATGTGGTAGTTGGCACGCAGTAGGTATTCAAGGGAATGAGTGAATCCCACCCGATGAAGGAGAGAAGCAGTGTCTGTTTTACAGTAAGAGGTTGGAATGTTTTTATTTTAGCTGCATTGTTCAGAGTCTCCAGCATGCTTAGCAATCGAGTGCGATGAGAATCATGAACTTTCTCTAAATCCAGCCACTTCCTTCACTCCTGTCAGTTGGATGGTGCTTTTCACAGCTGCCATGATATCTCCATGGCAGCACTGTCTTCATTTTAGAGAGTAGTGTGGCCCAGAAGATTAAGCGACTTACCTAAGATCACATGGTAAGTGACAAGAGAGGGATTCACTACTCAGCCTGACCTGAGTCCAAGGCCACCTCACCATGCTGCCTTCCATGAGCTTCCCCAGAGGTTCATGCTTTGTTTCAAAAGCCAATTCATTTGAAGCAGAAACCCTGAGAGTAGAAATTAGGCCAGCTTGGGTGGTGTTGGTGTTTCAGGGTAAATCGCAGCCTATGATCCACTCCTTTCCTTGACTGGAGGGTTCTACTTAAAACACGATTATACAGAGCAGCCTTCAGCAGTGGAATCGCCAAGAAAGTGAGCCCGAGGAAAAGACGTGGGAGGAAGAAAAAAGCTAAGAGGGAGGGATGATGACAGGGCCAGAGTAGCCCAGGGTGTGGAGGACAGGGATGGGGAGGGAAGGAGGCAGTGTTCTGCACCCCCACCCTTGCTGCCAGCCCTCTGTGGGAGGAGGGTGGGGTTCTTTCAGGAAAAATTGTTTATAGGCACCTCAGGCCTTTTACAGTACCAGCGGATGGCGCCACTTCCTTCTCTCCAGGTTAAGGCCCCTCTGAGTCATTATGCCATTCCAGCCACCTGCAGTCTCCAAACTGGAGCTGGGGAGGAGTTGCAGTGCTGCAGAATAAGCATGCATTTTGGAGTTAGAAGAATCCAGCTGTGATTTGGACCAGCTGTGGGCTGATACCTAACAGCCATGTATCCTCCTTGAGAGTAATAATACCCACCTTACACAACTCTTGTGAGAATCAAAAGGTGTCCAGGCATGCGATGTATTTAGAAGAATGCCTGTCACCTAAGAACTATTCAATAGCTATGGGTTCCCGTTTTAAAGTCACACACCCTCAGCCCTCCAGTTAGGGAACTGTTCTATGTGGTGACCCCATTGGGTAAGTTTGAGGTAGGGGACACTTGTATTCAGACTTGAGCACTAGGTAGAAGGGCAGCTTTCCCTGTTCCCCCTCTCCCATGTCTCTAGGTAAGACCCGAGTTTGAGAAGTGATAGTAGGCACTCACAAAGGCATGGGTGGCAACAGTTCTGCTCCACACTTACTGCAGACCAGCTGTACTTGGGGTAGAAGAATAAACAATGCATGGCCCCTACCCTCAGGGACCTGACACTCCATCTGAAGAGATTGACAGGTAAATGAATGAAATATTATGTGTTAAATGCTATGACAATGGTATGCATACAATGCTAAGGAAGGCAAGAGTGGGAACAGTGAGCATAATCTGAGAGCTGAAGATACCATCCTGAAGGAGGCATCGCCTTTGCTGAGTTTGCAAAGAATGAGTAGAAATTAGCTGGTGTGGTGAACTGGTACTTGTTAACTTGACGAAACTGGAACTACATTCTCCAGAATACCCTTCCCTATACTGTCTGGGCTAGGATTGGTCACAGGAGAAATGTGTCTGAGGCCTGCAAGGTGGCAGAGAAGCAGCAGGAGTGATTATGTCCAGAACATCAATGCAGGGTCAGTTGTAGCTCACACTTGTGGCTGCAGACCTGGTAACTCACATTGTTGGGGTGGGACAGCAACTGGGCCTGCTGTGACTTCCGTTCCCACTGGGTTCCTTCTTCAACTTTGCTCTGACTCCTGGGCTAGATATGGGTTTAGCTCTGTGATGGAGGAAGCCAGCTTCCCCTTCAACATCACTGAAGCTAGAGGTATGAGAGACCAAGACGGGATACTCCATCCCTCTGGGCTCCCAGCTTACCCCCTGCAGGTTCTGGTTTGCCTATCTCTCCCTACTTCACATCTCTCTCCTTCCCAACTGCCTGCCCTGCTGCCCTGCTCACATTCAGCACTGGATGTGGAATCAACAGCTATGCGTAAACTGTTTAACCAGCTCCATGGTTCTACTTCTCTGATCAGAATTCTAAAGATGGCTCAGAAAAAAATGGCTCAGGCAGGAGGGGAAAAAATGAGCAGCATCATGAAACAGCAAAGTAAATGCAGAGAACCACAGTTAGCTTGGTCTTTCTAGAAATCAAATAAGATACAGGAAGAGAAAGATGACACTACAAAGGGAAGAAATGGCTAGGCCACAAGGGAATTGAATGCCCTCCTGGAGGCCTGACCAATACAAGAAACAGCTGAATGAGGAAAGCTTTGAAATGTGCAATAAAGCTTCTGTGAGCAGTTAACTTAAACCTTCATGCTGTTTGTTCTCTGAAAATGGCTCCACGTGATTAATCTTTTTAAAAAATATACTACTTGCTTTAAGAAATGCTGTTGTCTTATATTGTCAGATAACAAGAATTAGGTAACGTATTCCACTGGGATGGGAGAGGTTATGGTGGCTAATAAATACACCACAGCTTCCAGTGGCTTAACACCAAGGATTTTTCTTGCTCATGTCCTGCTGGTCACATGGTTTTCCTTGGTTGTTTTTTATCGAGTCTCGTCTCAGGATTCCAGGGTCCTTTTATCTTCTGACACTGCAATCTAAAGTGTGTGGTTTATGAGATTGCCAAGAGAGGGAGGAGACTGGGGACAGTCCTGCTGGTGGGAGTGGTGGGGGGGCTCTTCAGCCAGGTCTGACTTCTAGCTGCTCTCCTTGCCTAGTATCTGGTCACAGCTAGGGCGGGGGTGGTGGTGGTGCAGGAAGTGGGCCAGGAAGAGGACAGAAGACAGGAGATGGTGAGTGCATAGCGTTGTGTCTGCTGCCCTTATCAGCTTGGGAGCTTTTGTTTATGGCTCCACCCCAGTAACAGAGGAACTCTGTTAGCACACAGTTGGTACTTGCAGGCCTCCTTTCCATTACCCAGTTTAGATTTTCCATTATTGTTTCCATACTTTTATGTATTCAAAGAGAACAAAATTAACTCCAGTTTTCACATCACAATTGAATGCTGTTATTCTAACATATTAAATGACTTCTCTACTTACCTGGACAGGCTGGCCCTTGCTCAATAAACAACCTTTATGGAAACAGGTATAGTAGAAGGGATTTTCCTTTGTTCACTGGGATGAACACCTGGGTACCAGGGATTGTTTAGGTTAGAGAACATCAGCTAATAAAAATGTATGGAGCAATTGCTTTTAATCCTTATGGAAATGAAGAGAGAAAACAAGTTACTGGTGGCCAAGAGGATAATCACTCTTGCCATTCCTGTTCCTCTAGAGTCCCCATAGTCATAACTATTGTAGTTTCTGGGGAGGTGGCACAAGCAGGATATCACTGGTGTTTTGATTTACAATTTTGAATGTATTTCTCTATAGGCGTAATGTTACCAAAGGTGATTAGGTATATCTGAAAGAGAACCACCAGTCCCACACACTCCTCAGGCATATGATGGATTAAGTAGGTGAAATCGAGCCATTTATTACATTAGTTGTTGCAAATTACCTTGTTACAAATTCCAGGCAAAGGACTTAAACTTTTGAAAAAAAAAACCCCTATTCATTCCAATTTTTTAGTGATCCCAGTTGTAAAATATTCATGTCATAATGATTTGAAGGTAAAAATGATAAAGTGCTTTGAAAATTCCAAGGTGCTACACAAAAGATAATAACATTTTAATTTCTTTGTGGAGAACCTCAGGTTGAGCCCACGACAGAACAATGGTTAATTTTATGTGTCACCTTGACTAGGCCATTGTATCCAGATGTTTGGTCACACATTAGTTTAGATATTGCTGTGAGGGTATTGTTTTTAGGGTGAGATTAACAATAAAATCGGTAGATTTTTAATAAAGCAGATTACTCTTTTAATATTGTGGGCCTCATCCAATGGGTTGAAGGCCTTAAGAGAACAAGACATAGGTCCCCTGAGAAAGAAGGAATTCTGCATTAAGACTCTGGCTGCGGCATCAGCCCTTCCCTGGCTCTCCAGCCTGCTGACCTGCCCCACAAATGTCAGAATTGCATGAGCCAATTTCTTAAAATAAATCTCTCCCCATAAAACTCTGTGTGTGTGTGTGTGTGTGTGTGTGTGTGTGTGTGTATACATATCCTATTCGTTCTATTTCTTTGGAGAACCCTAACTGATAGAGACATGTTTTCTGGGCAAAGGAAAACAGACAGTCTTTACTAATTTGCATCTAAAATATTTGCACTTACACATCTGCAAAATGTTCTTTGAAAGATGCCAACACAGTTGGTTAAGGTATTTGATGTTTCTTATTGATTTAACTTTGTGCCCAGGTTTCTCCTATTTGCTACAAATCCTTTATGATGCGTTCCACTTTTTTTCATTTTCTGTTTGAGCACAACCAAAACACTGAGGTAGGAGAACCCATTTTCCAGCAATAAATTCAGGACCATTCAATCTCTGCAAAGGATTGTCCAGATTTCCTGCAAACTCTTATTTTGACTCTAATGAGGAATTAAATTCATGTTAGGTACACATTAGATTTATTTCCAGAAACAAAGAAAACTGGTATTAACTACTACTAAGTAGCATTTAGGACACATGCCAATGGAAGAAATGAAAATTTAAAATATGACTGAGACTGTCTCTGACCTGCCCCTCTCCACCCAGGCTTGGCTGGAGTTCTGACACGCTGTGCAATGTTCTATGCTTGGAAAAGGGTTGGATATTTGAACACAAAGAATAAAATGTCAGGTTTATGAAGGTGATTTGTATTGTGGGAGGTCTTACCTCTTAAATAATGCATGTTGAAGAACCTCAGTCCTGTAGAGAAGTAATAATGCTGCTTGTGGTAGTCCTTAGGGCATGTCGGATAGCTTTCATGTCTGTGGAAGGAATTAAAATGAAAAAAGTGAGAAGTTGTGAAGAACTACATAGAACAGAGGTTGTTTTAAAGATAAAAAGTCTAATCTGGAATACATTTTGGAAAGCATCTCATTCTTTTCCTTATGTTAGAAGACAGTGAGCTTGAAAAGATTAAAAAGGAAGGAGGGGAAAGGAGGGTCAGTTAAGAGTTAACATCATTCAGACCATTCTTATGTACTCTCATCTTGGTTTGGAAGATGGGGAGGTAGTATATATCTCCTAGATTAAAATGACCTGTCGTAAGTCTCATAATGGCAGAAATGTGAGCCCTGTTTATCATCCACACAAAGACAAAAGCTATATAGCCTTTGCAGCTAAGACTGGTAGATGATTTAAAAGTGAAAGCAGACAGTAATGTAGGCATGGATTTAAAACTAAAACTTTTTCTACAGAAGATACAGATGGGAACAAATGGAGGAGAGCATAAATGAAATTAAGACACACACAGGAAATACTGTTCATTAAAAACACCTAGTAACATTAAGTTATGGAGTCAAAATCTGCCTGATTCCATGTAGCCTTACTGTGTGGGATCTAGGTGGAATTTCAGTCTACTTTTTGCTTTTCTAGTGACAATAATAAATATTTTAATTTGTGAACTTGTATGGTGGTGGTCTTTACCCTTGAACATTCAGCACAGCACCTGGGACCCAGTGGGCCTCAGTGGATGGCTGAGGATAAGACAATTTCCTCAAAGAGATAGTATAAAATTAACATATCAGTATTGTGCCTTACTCTCCCATAGGTTTGTCAGAATTAAGTCCTGGAAAATCTGTTCTCAGTCCTGGGTTTTTGTTTCTGATTGTGTGTCCTTGGGCAAGACCATGATCTCTTCAGGCTTGTTACCTCATCTGTAGGGTCGACTTCTAGATGGTCTTTAAATTCTTTCTGGCATTAAAATTCTATGACTTAATGAAAGTAGCTACACATAAACCTTATTTTACAATTCAATCCAGTTCAATTATAAATATTCAAACAAACATTTATTAAGTACAGTTAACCTATGGTGTCCACGCGGGACTGGTTCCACGACCCCTTGTGAATACCAAAATCTGTGCATGCTCAAGTCCCGTACTTAAAAAGATATATTTGCATATAACCTACACACATCCTCCTTTAAAGCATCTCTAGATTATTTATAATACCTAAAACAATAGAAACACTATGTAAGTAGTTGTATCATTTAGGGAACAATGGAAAGGGAAAAAGGTCTGTTCATGTTCAGTACAGATGCACCCATTGTAGGCTGAGTACACAGTGCATGTTAGAGCACCCATAGTAATTACATAGTAGTTAGCAACAACGCGATGTTTTCTAAAAAATAGTTTTGATTTGCAGATGGTTGAATCCATGGTGTGGTATGGAGGAGGGACTGTACTAATGAATAAGACACTAAATTAGCTATTTGAAGTAAGTGAGTATGAAGGCTTGCAGAAAAGGTGGAAGGTATGACATGAAATAAGTACCAGAACCACTTTAGGGAAGCTTTGTGCCCTTTCTATTGGGATGGTGGTGTTCTTAGAACTGGGGAACGAGCAGGGTGCTGAAAGAAGGAAAGCAGATTGGGGCTTGACAGGAAGTGAGCCCACCTATTCCTGGAAGCAGAGGGCTTCCTGGAGGTGGAAGACTTGGCCGGTGGCGGCAGGAAAGAATAAGTCCTCTTCCTGGGCAGGATACAGGCATGTGCAGAGGCACGGGGAAGGCAAGGCACTAAGTGTAAATGATGTCCAGAGGGCCTTGAATGCAGAACACAGAGAGAGACTCTAAACATCTCTGAGGGAGGATGCCAGAGGATGTCACGTGACAGATAAATCAGAAAATGGAGAGGAGAGGTGGAGGGACATATCCATTTAGTAAGGAAGGCTTTGGGAACAGCTGGTGATAGGATATCGTCTTTCTTCTCGCCTGGTTCAGCCTCCACAGCTTGCTGTAATGTTGGCATATGGTAAATAAATGTGGTTATGGAAAGTCTTTGTACTAAGATTTAGTGCTTCTGGTGGTGCTTGCTAGTTTTGTTGAGGTCTCTCTCCTTGAAGTAGCTTTGCAAGCTTGCTATTGAGGCAGCCCATGGCGGGGAAATTTAGTTTTGCTCCTGGCTGATCTCCCGTAGCCATTTTTGTTTGTTGTTTTAGTTTTCTGGCTGTTCGGCAGTGGTTTGGTACGTGTCTGGATGAAATGGCTCTGAAGGGAGCGGCTGTATATGGCCCCTTTTGTCCCTGTAAGGATATACCACTTCATAAGGTGATATTGCAAATGGGAGAACCAGGCATACCCCTGGCTTTAATGGCTGACTTAATTGCTTTTTAATTTTTTGGCTAGTCTAGATGACAAAACAAATGAGGTTGAAATATATATTCTTAGCTACTCATCATAGTCATAACCATGGACTAGTATACCAGGAAGAGCATGTTCCAATACATTCCATCTCTTGCTTTCTTTACTTCTTTTAAATCTGCTGGCTCGTTTTTTTGTTCAAGCAACTTGCAGCATTTTGTACACCTTCTTGAAGTGGCAGCCCCAGAAATTTTTCACACTGGCATAGAGACACAATCATAACTAACAGGGCTGGAGGACTTGCATTGTGTCTCGCTGGACGTTTGTTTGGGAGTGGCTCTGGTAAGAAGCAAGGGATAGTGGCAGTCCTCCCCACCACTCCTGCATTCTCCCCTCCCTCCCTCAAGTTCATTTGCGAACAACCCCTCCTTCTTTCTATTCTTGTTTCCGGTTATGGAGTCACTGAATGGCTTTTTCTCATTTTGCTGCTCAGGAACCTCAGGATTTTTGTTCTCTGAACTGTTTCTGGCAACATCTCTGTGTATGTGTTTGAGTTTTTACTAGAAGGTTTCTACTAGATATTTTTTGTACCTTTTTTTCTTATTGTATTTTCATTTTCATTTACATGATCTTGCCCTTTTACAAATTAAACAACAGGTCATTTCATACTTGAGTTTTAGATGAATGCCTATCTTAACACACATATAAGAACAGCTGTTTTCATGCAAGTATGACTGTCAAAGTTAATTCAACTTAGTCTGCAACTGCTATTTTAATGAAATTTGGATTTTTTTTTCAGCTCGGACTCTTTCTGTTTGTGGCATTTTACTTATTTGAAAATATAATGTTCACCCCACAGTAGAATGATATATTATCCCTTTCTGGTTGATATCTTTGTCTCTAAAGCTGACTTTTTTTTCCTAAGTGAGAGTAAGGGAGACAGTCTCCCGCATGTGCCCTGAGGATCCACCCAGCAACCCCTCTCTGGGGCCGATTAAAGCTGACCTTCTAAGTTTTCAGGATGTTCAAATGTGATGCTCTTACAGTGGGCAGGAAGGCTCAGTTTATGGTAGTTATAGTCTTCTAAACAGTTGCTCTAGAAATGATATACTAGAAGTTTTCAGTAAAGTTTATATACTGCTTTATCTCGTGGACAACTAAAATACACACATCACAATGCCAACCTTATGCTCAACAAAGACAAATTATAGTGCACAAAGGGAAGAAGACCACAAAAAATAAAATAAAATAAAAAGGCAGCGCAAAAATCTTCTCAAAGTAGTACATTCGTTTAAAGTTGCCATTTTACCCATTTTGGACCCTTAAAAACGTTTGTGAAAAGTGCTCTGAAATTATTAGACCACAAGAATCCTTTGAGTCTGAAAAAGATTTTGAGATTTTGTGGCAGGAAGCCAGAGTGTGGGCTGGCTGCAGAGGAGGCAGGGCGGCGAGCGCAAAAGGTAGACAGCGAGACAGAGCGTGACCCCGTGCTGATGGTCTGTCCTGCACGGTTAAAGATTGTGTATGGAAGAAACTAAGGGTGACAGGACTCACAAGATGGGAGCTGTGATCAGCGAGATGCTGCCATGTCATGCTTCAAAAGAACTCCAGGTCTCTGCATGTGGCCATGGGTAATGGAGGTTGCTGGAGCTGAGGCTGGAAGGGACCAATGAGGCACCAGGCTCCTAGGTGTTCTTCAGGGATGTTAATGTCACTCAGCAAGCTAGCAACTCATGTTCGAGAGTGGAACCATGAGCCAGAGAAAGACTGCCTCTTCTCATTGCCCTCTATAACCAAGTATCAACCTATCACCTATTCAACGCTCATTTAAAAATTAATGTGCTTTAAGTATCAATCATATGCTAGATAGACACTGTTACTGGAGTTACAAAAATACATAAGACATGATTCCAGAGCATGGGAAGCTTATCACCTGACTGGAGAGTGTGAGGATGTACCAGGTATCTCAAACAGAGCTTTCAAACTCCAGGGCTTTGCTGGGCAGGCTGGTTATGTAAATGAGGAAGCCAGTAAGTGGAATAAGTAGAGACTATTTGGCAACTGTGGTGATCTGGAGGGTTCATAGCTCACCTAGAAGAGTCAGCCATTATTCCATGTTAGCAAATCTTCTGATATTTTTTAAAGTCAAAATGTAGACTTGTAAAGGGTGATATTTCCTAACTCTAAAATTTTAGTAAGCAATTAAAAACAGTGTGGGCCACTGATTTTTGGCCTCTGATTTAAATAATTGGAGCTGCAGACAGCCTTGGGGTTCCTGCTCTGGTTTTGAACCTAACTTTCTGGTTATCTTAGACAAATTGAGGCAGGACAGTAAGAAGCAAGAAAATGCCTTGGCAAGTGGAATGGGGAAACTGAAACAGCTGACTCAAACTGGCCTCATTCAGCACTGACTTCCCAGCCTCCTTCTCCCTTGCAGGATCACTCCATTAAGCATTAAGCCCTCAGGAAAATGAGGTTCTGATTAGCATCAAATAATCTCAGGAGTAAAGCCTGAGGTCCGTTGACCACAGAGACAGAGATTTGGTCAAACTAGAGATAACATCTAAATTTCAGTTTTGTTTCAACTCTAGGCCCAGAAAAGCAGCAGAACTAGATGAAGATATGCCATGACTGACCTCAGTACCAGATGCAATGACCAATGACCCTACCCTAGTGCCGACTAATCAGTAGCAACCACTACTCTAATCCTATACATTTATTTTGATGAATCAACATATAAAAGGATACATCTGGAAAAGCTGATGAATATTCTATTGAGATCCTCTTCTGAGATCTCCCCAATTCCTGCCTTTAGAAAACAGATAAAAACCTTTAAGACAAAGAACCCATTACACATGCTCCCTCTCTCTAGAGCAGGGGTCCCCAAACTTTTTACACAGGGGGCCAGTTCACTGTCCCTCAGACCATTGGAGGGCTGGACTATAAAAAAAAAACTATGAACAAATTCCTATGCACACTGCACATATCTTATTTTAAAGTAAAAAAAACAAAACGGGAACAAATACAATATTTAAAATAAAGAACAAGTAAATTTAAATCAACAAACTGACCAATATTTCAATGGGAACTATGCTCCTCTCACTGACCACCAATGAAAGAAGTGCCCTTCCAGAAGTGTGGCGGGGCCTGGATAAATGGCCTCAGGTGGCTGCATGTGACCCGTGGGCCATAGTTTGGGGACCCCTGCTCTAGAGCATGCCCACACTTTCTTTCTTCAGGTATGAATCTTTTTTGCTCTCTTTCTCCTAAGGTCTAAGGGTTCCCATAAGACTTGCAGCTAGGGAAGCAATGGGCAGTGGCAGCTAGTCCCAGGCTAACCCCTTGAACTAACCTCTAAGGGACCTCCTTTTACCTCTGTAACTTGTTCTTGAATCCACACAGCCCAGCTGGCTCACTTCTTCTCACTCTGTGACTTTGTTTTTAAAAGGCCAAAGCAGCTCTCTGAGCAGCTCACTTGATTCTTCTCTTTGAATGTACTTTTGTTTTGAATGCTAAATAAACTTCCTTTTGCATAAAAATTCTTGACTCTGAATTCTTTCTTTGCTGAATTCAAGGACCCAAATCCAACAATGCTGGTAACAAAATCACCTAACTTCTTTGGATCCCAGTGACCTCATCTATAAAATGAGCAATAAGCTGTAGAGGATGATCTCTGGAGTCTTTCCCAGTTTTATGATTCTATGATTTTAATGTCTAAATAGACTTCTAATGAATTGCCATCTGCAAAGAAGAGTAGGAAGCATGGGGATGGTGATTTTATGCTCCTTCCTCTGAAATATGCAGTGTCAACAAAGGGTTGCCACTTTAGGGTAATTCATGTGGTGACTAATTATATGGGCTAACTGGACTTATTAGGAAGGAGCCAGATTTGGGAACTATCATCCTGAACTTTTGTTTCTCCTACTCTTTCCCCTGCTTGTAATCAACAAGGGGGGCAGGATGGTATAATGAAATTGTTCAGACAGACCTATGCTGGAATATCAGGTTTGTTATTTAGTTATCTCTGTGGTTGGGAAGGTGGTCATTTCCTCCAAGTTCCAGATGTCACTGGTTGTAGAACTAGGAAAGAGAATATCCTCTCTTATAAGAACTTGTACCCCTCTCCAGTGGCATAGTGGATAGAGCATTGTTCCAGAGTACCAAAGTCTCTGGTTCAATCCTGGGTTTGCAGGCTCCATCCCAGGGTTTCTGGCTTGACCCCAAGGTCACCGGTTCAAACCCCAGTCAGGGCACATATGAGAAGCAACTAAGTGGAACAATGAGTAGATGCTTCTCTCTCTCCCTTCCCTTCCTTCCTCTCTCTCTCACTCAAAACAAACAAACAAACAAACAAACAACAACAAAAAAACCCCCAAACCGAAACAAAACAAAAACCCAAACTTGTATGCTTCCCTGTGTCAGAGAAGAAATATACCATTTCTTGTATGTGTCTATGTGTAACTGTTTTCCCTTGAGTGCTAGAAAGTAACCAGAAAGCAAAATACTTCAATCAAATTAGCTTAATTCTTCAAAGAACTGTTTAGATTAATTATAATTTAATGTCATAATCTCAGTTAAAAATATATATATATATTGTCTTTAGAATTGCAATTAAAGGCATGATTCAAAATGGTTGTTCAGTATTTCTTATATGGCAGGTAAATGAAACCTCTTATAACTAGGCTGGAGGATTTCGCTCCCTCCTGAGATTTTGCTCAATATGAGTGAGGTATGTATGGTGAGCACTGGCCTGAATTGCTTGGATGAATAAAGAGGATTTTTAGAACCTGTGAGTGAGGAGTGGGGAAATGGGAAGAGGGGAAGAAAAGAAAAATCTACCTGAAAGGGAACTAGAGAAGAGGCTTTGGAACAGATAAATACAGAGATAGCTAACGCAAAGTCGCTGAGGTCTTACCATGACCACCAGGAATATCAACAACCCTTGCCAATGATTTTGGCTATTTTTTTGATATGATGAAATGATGAGCCAACTTCAAGCTGTACAGGATGTGCACAGAACACCTAAATAGTCCAGCCACCCATGGGTTACACTGATATAAGTTTTCCCATAATATTTTTTTTGCCAAATATTATTGTCAGGATACAGTATGTCTTGTCAAATAAAAGTATATTTTCTTCTGCCTAATGAGAACTTCATGATTCATTGAATGTTTTATTTATTTGTTTAGCTTTGGTTAAACAAGGTTAGAACAAGGTTTAGTGCTTAATTGTATATTATCATGAGTTTCTAACACATTTTTTTTGTCTCCCTGTAATTTCTGATCTCTCTTTTCTATGTTTAACAGTATATTTTATATGTTAAATAGATATCTGTAAAGCCAGTAGCCATGGCCACCATCACAGCCGCCTGGCCCATGCAGGTTTGCATTGGATTTGGACAGTCAGTAAAGAAACAATGGAGCCAAAAACTGGTGAGCCATCATCTTTAATCCTAGCTTGCACCCGGCGGGCAAGTAAAAACACACACTGGGCTCCAAAACCTACTCATTCAGTGCGCACAAAGCTACTAACTTATCCGAGTTTCCTAGAATCAAAGGTTTCTAGCTCACCAGACTTATTCACCTCTGTTCTCCATCTCCTCTCTGCACAAACTGGCCTCTGACTCAGCACTCCACCATCTTGGCTGCTTCTCCTGGTCTCTTCCACATGGCCCTTCTCCATTCTCTTCTCTAATACTAGTCTCTGGAACCGAGAGAGAGAGCAAGCTCCTGGTCTGCCCCCTTTATAGTGTAGAAACCAAAACCTTTAATCCAATATATTTATACAAACAAGGAAGTCTCTGATACAAGGTCACTTATCTGAGGCATAATTCCTCATGAGAGTGCACTACCCCACATCAAAAAGGGTGGGAAAGGCTTAGTTCCAAAACCAAGCCCCAGGCTACAAGGATACTGCCTGCCCAAAGCCAGTGCCCAACACACCTTAATATAATCACGCCCATCCCAAGCAAGAAGGGCAACCAATACCATCACCTGGGCGACCGACTTCCACGTGGGCAGCACCATCTTTAACAAAGTGAGCATAATATATTTTATCTGCCCAACCATATCTCAGATTTGTGTTTGTTTTTAATTTTATTTTAATTTATTGTGTTTACAAAGATTCTAGTGTCCTCCTGAATGCATCCACCCTCCCCTGTATTCCCCACTACATTCCCCTTATCCCTCAACTCAAAACCCCCTCCCCTGTTTCCTCAAGGATTTGCTTTTCTGTTCTCATCCCATCCTATCATCCCCTTTCCCTCTGTCTGCTTTCCCTCTGGATCCTTTGATCCTGCCTCTGTCTCTATTCTGCTCCTCAGTTTATATGGTTCATTGGATTCCTCAAATGAGTGAGGTCATATGATATTTTTCTTTCTCTGCCTGGCTTATTTCACTTAACATAATAGTTTTTAGGTCCATCCATGTTGTCGTAAAAAGTAAGATTTTCTTCTTTTTTATGGCCCCATAGTATTCCATTGTGTATATGTACTACAGCTTTTTAATCCAATTGTCCACTGACAGACACGTGGGCTGTTTCCAGATCTTGGCTACTGTAAACAATGCTGCCATAAACATGCCGGTGCATTTCTTCTTTTGAATCATTGATGTGGTGGTGTTCTTGGTATATATTCCTAAAAGTGGAATGGCTGGGTCAAAAGGCAGTTCGATTTTTAATTTTTTGAGGAATCTCCATACAGTTTTCCACAGTGGCAGCACCAGTCTGCATTCCCACAAGCAGTGCAGGAGGGTTCCCTTTCTCCACATCTTTGCCAGAACTTATTCTGTGTTGTTTTGTTCATGAGCGCCATTCTGACTGGTGTGAGGTGGTATCTCATTGTGGTTTTAATATGCATTTCTCTAATGATTAGTGATGTTGAGCATTTTTTCATCTGCCTATTGGCCATCTGTATGTCCTCTTTGGAGAAGTGTCTATTCATTTTTTTGCCAATTTTTGATTGGAGTGTTTATCTTCCTGGTGTTGAGTTTTACAAGTTCTTTATAAATTTTGGTTATTAACCCCTTATCACATGTATTGTCGAATGTGTTCTCCCATTGTGTGGTTTGCCTTTTTATTTTGTTCATATTGTCTTTAGCTGTGCAAACCTTTTTAGTTTGATATAGTCCCATTTGTTTATTCTGTTCTTTATTTCCCTTGCCCATGAAGTTAAATCAGCAAATATCTTCTTGATTTCTTTTATCAATGTTTTATAATTTTCCAAGTACAAGTCTTTAAATTCCTTGGTTAAATTTAATCCTGGGTACTTAATTTTTTTGTTGCAATAGTGAACGGGATTGTTTTCTTAATTTCTCTTTCACACAGATCATTTTTGGTGTATAAAAATGCCTCAGATTTCTGAGTATTAATTTTATATCCTGATGCCTTGCTGAATCCATTTATCAGGTCCAGTAGTTTTTTGACTGCGACTTTAGGGTTTTCTATGTACAGTATCATATCATCAGCAAATGATAGTTTTACTTCTTCTTTTCCAATTTGGATGCCTTTTATTTCTTCTTCTTGTCTGATTGCTGTGGCTAGGACTTCCAGAACTATGTTGAATAAGAGTGGTGAAAGGGAGCACCTCTGCCTTGTTCCTGATCTTAAGGGGATTGCTTTTAGTTTTTGCCCATTGAGTATGATGTTGGCTGTGGGTCTGTCATAGATGGCCTTCATTATGTTGAGATATGCTCCCTGTATTCCCACTTTGGTAAGAGTTTTGATCATGAATGGGTGCTGGATTTTATCAAATGCTTCTTCTGCCTCTATTGATATTATTGGTTTTTCTTCTTCCTTTTGTTATATGATGAATCACATTGGTTGATTTGTGAATATTGTATCAGCCTTGCCTCCCCAGAATAAATCCCACTTGATCATGATGTGTGATTTTTTTCATGTATTGCTGGATCCGGTTTGTTAATATTTTGTTGAGAATTTTAGCATCTAAATGCATCAGGAATGTTGGCCTATAGTTTTCTTTCTTTGTGTTGTCTTTGCCTGGTTTTGGAATCAAAATTATGTTTGCCTCCTAAAAGGAGCTTGGAAATTTTCCCTCCTCTTGAATTATTTGAAATAGCTTGAAAAGGATAGGAGTTAGTTCTTCTTTGAATGTTGGTAGAATTCATCTGTGAAGCCATCTGGCCCAGGGCTTTTGTTTGTTAGGAGGTTTTTGATAACTGTTTTGATCTCATTTGTTGTAATCGGTCTATTTAAGTTTTCTGATTCTTCCAGATTGATTTTTGAAAGATTATATTTTTCAAGGAATTTGTTCATTTCACCTAGGTTGTCTAATTTTTTGGCACACAGTTCTTCATAGTAATATCTCACAATCCTTTGTATTTTCGCTGTGTCAGTTGTTACTTCTCCACTCTCATTTCTAATTTTATTTATTTGAATCCTCTCTCTTTTTTTCTTGGTGAGTCAGACTAAGGGTTCATTGATCTTGTTTACCTTTTCAAAGAACTAGCTCTTGGTTTCATTGATCATCTGTATTGTTTTTTAGTCTCTATGTCATTTATTTCCACTCTGATCTTTATTATTTTCTTCTTTCTACTTCATCTGTGCTTTACTTGCTGTTCTTTTTCCTAATTCTTTTAGTTGCAGTATTAGGTTGTTTATTTGAGCTTTTTCTAGCTTCTTGAGGTATGCCTGTAATGCTATGAAGTTCCCTTTCAAGACTGCTTTTGCTGTGCCCCACAGATTTTGAGTAGTTGTATGCTCATTTTTATTTGTTTCAAGAAATTTTTTTTATTTTTTCTTTGATTTCATTGTTGACCCATTCATTATTTAATAACATGCGGTTTAGTTTCCAAGTGTTTAAGTGTTTTTCAGTTTTTCTATTGTAGTAGTTGATTTCTAGTTTCATGCCATTGTGGTCAGAGAGGATGGATGCTTGATATAATTTCAATCTTCTTAAATTTGTTGAGACTCATTTTATGCCCTAATATGTGGTCTATTCTAGAAAATGTACCATGCGCACTTGAAATGAATGTATATTCTGCTGCTTTAGTGTGAAAGGTACTGAAGATATTTATGAAATTCAATTGATCTAGTGTGTCCTTTAATTCTGCTGTTTCTTTGTTAATTTTCTTTCTTGAGGATCTATCCAGTGATGTTAGTGGGGCATTGAAATCCCCTACTACTATAGTATTGCTGTTGATCTCGGCTTTTGTGTCCATCAAAGTCTGCTTTATATGTTTAGGTGCTCCTATATTAGGTGCATAGATATTTATAATGGTTATCTCTTCTTGTGGATTGTTCTCTTTATCATTATGTAGTGACTTTCTTTACCCCTTACTATAGTCTTTGTTTTAAAGTCTATTTTGTCAGATATAAGTATTGCTACCCCAGCTTTTTTTTTAATTTCCATTTGCATGAAATATTTTATTCCATCCTTTTACTTTCAGTCTATGTGTTTCTTTTGTTCTGAGATGGGTGTCTTGTAGGCAGCATATGTAAAAGTCCTGTTTTCTTCAGGACTTCATTCAGCTACCCAATGTCTTTTGATTGGAGCATTTAATCCATTTACATTTCAGGTTATTATTGATATGTAGTTGTTTATTGTCATTTTTTCTTTAAATCTACATTCATTTTTACTAGATTATTTTTTCCCACTTTGTTCTTTCTACAGCAGGCCTCTTAACATTTCTTGCAGCATTGGCTTGCTTGTGATGAATTCCTTGATTTTTTTTTTTTTGGTCTGGGAAATTTTTTATTTTTTTTTTAATTTTACACAATAGCCTTGCTGGATAAAGAAGTTCTTGTTGTATTTTGTTGTTCTGCATTACTTTAAACATTTTTTGCCATTTCCTTCTGGCCTCAGGTGTTTCTGTTGAACAGTTGAATGTCATCCTTATGGGGGTTTCTTTGCAGGTGATTGACAGTTTTTTTATTGCAGCTTTTAATATCCGTTCTTTATTTCTTAGCTTTGGTATTTTGATTATGATGTGTCTTGGTGTGGGTATTTTGTGTTCTTTTCTTAATGAGGTTCTCTCTGCCTCTGGAACCTATGTGACTTTTTCCTGCATCAATTTAAGAAAATTTTCAGCTATAATTTCTTCAATCAGGTTCTCTATTCCTTGTTCTTTCTCTTCTCCTTCAAGAATCCCTATTATGTGGATATTGTTTCTCTTCATGTTGTCACAGAGCTCTCTTAGAGTTTCCTAATACTTTTTTATCCCTTTTTTTTTTTGCTGTTCTGCTTCCATGCTTTCGTTTATCTTGTCCTCTAAGTAGCTTATTTGATCTTCTGCTTCATCCAGCCTGCTTTTAATTCCTTCTAGTGTAGTCTTCATTTCTGATATTGTGTTTGTCATTTCTGTCTGGTTCTTCTTTATGATTTCCGTGTCCTTTTTTTTTTTTCTCCAAATTTTATTTTTATTTTATTTATTTATTTTAGAAAGGAGAGAGAGAGAGAGAGAGAGAGAGAGAGAGAGAAGGGGGAGGAGCAGGAAGCATCAACTCCCATATGTGCCTTGACCAAGCAAGCCCAGGTTTTTGAACCAGTGACCTCAGTATTTCCAGGTCTATGCTTTATCCACTGCGCCACCACAGGTCAGGCTATGTCCTTTTTAATGCTTACAATTTCTTTATTTAGGTGATTATTAAGTCCATTCATTGTAGATTTGAGATATTTAAGCATCCTAACAGTCATTATTTTATATTCTGCATCCAGTAATTTGATTTCTTCCATTTAATCCAAATCTTTTTCTGGGGATTTTTCTTGTTGATTCATATGACTTAATTTTCTCTGTCTTCCCTTTATTTCTGTGTGTGGCTTGCAGGCTTGTTTCAGTTGTGGTCTCCTTACCTAGTAGAGCTGCTTTAAAGTATTGATTTTTTTGTTTTCAGTTTACTTAACTCAGCAGTGGGCTTGTTTACTAATCTCTGCAGGGGGCTTATTTGAAACTGTATCCAGGAATGCAGTGGATGTGACCTCTGAGAATCTTAAGGCGGGTTTTGCCAGCTGCTCTTCAGGGGCGGGGCACATTCTCGGTTTCAGTAGGGAGAAGTGTATCTCAGCTCTCCCTGGAGACCTGAGTTACTGCCCCTCCACCCCACTTTTTGTTTTTAGCTGTGTCTTTCCCACTGATTAGATCTAGAGAGCTTTTTGGAAGTGGGTCACCCAGAACCACTTTAGGCTTGTGCTGTGTGGAGGGATCAACCCCTCCCCGAGCTATGGCAGCCTCTGCACTGGATGAGTCAGCTTCCCAGGTCATCCCAGGCTTTCCTCTGCCTATCACCATCTGTCTTGCTCTCCCCACTTTTCTCGTGGAAGAAAAGCCAGTCCTCTCAGCCCTCCTCACCCCCAGGGTCCCAGGCAAGTGACTGTGAGTGATATTCTCTGCTCTGTTCCTTTGAGGCACCCCCACAGCTTCCCACACACAGAACTTTGCTCTTCTCTCCTCTCAATGCTTTCCGTCTGTCTCCTCCAGTCCTTGGATTTTTAGGTTGGGTATCCAGTTCTGGGACTGTGGGCCCCCATCTCTCAGGGTCTTCCTCCTTGTAATGAGAGCCCTTCTGGACTCTCAACCTCAGCCTCCCCTTGCTCCTGGAAGCAGGGGAGCCCCCACGGCACCCTTGCACTCTCTACCAGGATCCATGTGGATTCTTCTTTGCTCCTTGGTTTTAGAGACCTGTTCTTTTAGGCTAAAGTTTGTTTTTCACAATGATTATTTCTTAATTAATTTTTAATCCAGTTTGGTGATTTGAGCTGGGTGTCTGTGCATCTGCCTACTCCGCTGCCATCTTGGAATCTCTCAGATTTGTGTTTTAAGACACTCCAAATCATTTGTAGAAACCAGGGAGAGTCTAAACCAGCACTATCCAACAGGACTTTTTGCAATGATGGAAATGTTCTGTGTGCTGAACACTAGAGGTAACCACTAACCACATATGTCTCTTGAACACTGAAATGTGGCTAGTGCAACTGAGGAACTAAATTTTATTTCATTTTAAACAACTTAAATTTAAGTTTACATGTCACCTATAACTAGTAGCTGCCACATTGAGCATGGGCCTAACGATTTATAAATAAACAACTGTTTTTGAATATCTAAAAAGGAGTTCTGTCTCAAGCTTAAATATTACTTTTTTTAAACCAATAAATATTGATTTACTTAGAAAATTGTTTTTGTAAAATAAGAAATAATTATTGCATTGCATTTGTACACTATGGAATTATAAGGAAGTTTGAACTCCCTTTATTCATAAGAATAAAAAAATTAACCAGGTACTTTATATTTACTAGAGCTTTGGTAGTTCCACTATTAATTTACATCCATAGTTTTACTACCTGACTAAAAATGTGACTGACTATCTGAGCTAATTGATAACTATTATTTTAAATAAAAAGTTTATGGAAGACAATTTCAAAAATACATTTTGATTCTACTTTTTGACCAGAGTAGTATCTAACCAGGTGTTCACTTTATAGCTATTTTTTAAAATGTTCATACATATTTTATTCATTTTCCTGTATCTATGCTAATCTTCACAATCACATACAAAAAATGATGGTTAATCTCTTTTATGCTTAAAAGCTTAATGTAATATAACTGTTAAAATGTCCATCTCATAAACTAATTAAGGAAAAATCATGGAAAATCTAGAAGTAAACCCAAGAACAAGTGGAACTTTATAATAAATGTGTCATTTCAAGTCTGTGGAGGGGAAATATGAATTGCTTTACACACGATGATGGGAATATTCTTATATATTTAGGATAACACTTTGCATTTGAATTTACATTTATTAGGATCAAACTATTGCCATTTGAATTTACGTTTTTTTCCTCAATGGAGTTGTTAAAATAAATAGTGCTGGGCCCTGGCCAGATAGCTCAGTTGGTTAGAGCATAGTTCTGAAGTGCAAAGGTTGTGGGTCCAATTCCTGGTCAAGGGCACATATAGGTACAGATCTATGTTTCTCTCTCTTTTTTCTTCTTCTCTCTCTAAAATCAATAAATAAAATTAAAATAAATTAAAATAAATGATGTTGGGTATACTGTTTAGCTACTTAATACCCTTAATACCAAATTATGTCTTTTAAGTTTACATTTACATTCTAAATATGTAAGCTAAGAAACACATTAGCTTTCCCCCCGAAGTCTTTGTTATGTTCAGTTTTAATTAAAGCTGAAAAAAATTTCTAACGGTTATAAAACTGGAGTGTAGCATAAAATGAAAGTGACTAGAGAAACCTAATTTAAGAAAATTACTTTGGGAAAAAAAGTTTATTAATTTCAAGAAATTTTCCCCCATCTTTACCTATGGTTTTAATTTCTCTTAATTTCAACCTCAGTAGGTTGAGGTGCTTTACCTAATTGTCCCTCCCCAAATTAATTCTAAATAGATTTCTATTTATACAGAAGAAAGTAAAGTAAAAAATAATAGAAAACATTGGTGAGAATTTTTAATAATACTTTGAGGAGAATGGGGTTTTCCAATCATGATATTAAACTCAAGAACTATAAAGAAAAATAATCATAAATTTGATTATAAACTTGAGAAAATCTCTTCATAGCAGCAAACTTCATAAGCAAAGTAAAAGCACAAACTTGTTTACAATGTAATGACAACTGATAGTCTGATTTTCAATTCATTTTTAAATACTAATAGGAAAACAAGCAGTCTAAACAGATTATTTACATAGAAAGAAATACAAATGGCCAATGAATATAAGATACTCAATATCAATTATTCAAGAGCTTCAGATTGAAAAAGAAGTTCATTATTTTTAAGGAAGTATAATACTTTCAACTGGCCTGCAGAAATATATTTATGTATACTATCTCTTCTTTAATTTTAAACTTACTATGTGTAACTTTGAGAGTGGACTCTTCAGCAAATGTTTTCTGTGAAAATGCTCTCTTCACCAATTAGAGTTGCTTTAAATTAAGACAGTATTAAGTACTGACAAGGATACAGAGCAGCTGGAATTCTTATTTCTTGCCAGTGAGAATGTAAATTGTACAGCCACTTTAAAAGGATTTGCCAGTTTCTTTTAAATTTATTTATTAATTTTTTTTAGAGAAAGAGATAAAAGGGGGGGGAGAGAAACATTGAGCTGTTCTTACATGTGTCTTGAATAAGGATCAAACCTATAATCTTTGTGCATAGGCACAATACTCTAACCAACCGAGCTATCTGCCCAGGGTGACATTAAAAAAAAAAATTAAACATACACTTACCATATAACCCAGCCACCACACTCCTAGTTATTAAGCCAAAAGAACTGGAAACTTTCCTTCACATAAAAACTTGTACGCAAATGCCAAAAACTGGAAACAACCCACATGTCTTTCAACTAGTGGATGGATAAACAAACTGTGGCACATCCGAATGCTGGAACAGTATTGACAGTGAAATGAAAGGAAACAAATTACTGGTTCCATGTAAGGACATGGATGAATCTCAGATGCCTTGTGCTAAGTGAAAGAAACCAGACTCAAAAAACTGTATTTAGTATGGTTCCATTTATATGACATTCTGGAAAACGCAAAATAAAATAAAATAAAATAAAATAAAATTATGAGAACAGATCAGTGCTTTTCCGGGGTTGAATGTACAGGAAGGGGTTGACTATGCACAGGAAGCTTGAGAGAATCTTTGGGAGTGAGAAATCTGTTCTGTGTCTTCGTGGTGGTACTTTAACTGAATGCATTTTTTCTGACTCATAAAAGTATACACCAAAACAACAAATTTGTCTGTACCTCAATTAAAAAGGTGAGTAAAAAGCTAATTAAACTTTTTTGTGTGTTTCTTTTCTTCTTTAAAAATTTTTTTTTTACAGAGTCAGAGAGAGTTAGAGAGAGGGACTAATAGGGACAGACAGACAGGAAGGGAGAGAGATGAGAAGCATCAATTCTTCACTGTAGTACCTTAAATGTTCACTGATTGCTTTCTCCTATGTCCCTTGACTGGGGGACTACAACAGAGTGAGTAAACCCTTGCTCAAACCAGCAACCTTGGCCTCTTCACCAATTAGAGTTGCTTTAAATAAAGATAGTATTAAGTGCTGACAAGGATACAGAGCAGCTGGAATTCTTATTTCTTGCCAGTGAGAATGTAAATTATACAGCCACTTTAAAAGGATTTGCCAGTTTCTTTTAAATTTATTTATTAATTTTTTTTTTAGAGAGAGAGATAAAGGGGTGGGGAGAAACACTGAGCTGTTCTTACATGTGTCTTGAATAAGGATCAATGTGAAATAGCTTGATCTACTTTTAGGCTCAAGCTAGCAACCATGGAGTCACGTCTATGATCCCACAGTCAAGCCAGTGACCCCACGCTCAAGCCGGATGAGCCCACACTGAAGCCGGCAACCTCAGGGTTTTGAACCTGGGTCCTTCATGTCCCTGTCCAATGCTCTATCCACTGCATCACTGCCTGGTCAGGCAAAAGCTAATGTGTTTCTAAATTAAATATTGTACTGAAAACAAAATAACATATTATTATTTTTGATTTAGTTTGGTTATTTATGCTCCCTTTTTAGAAATAAACTTCTTCTAGATTGATATATAACATATATATATATGCATGGAGATATATATATGCATGAATATATATATACATAGACATATGATGTATAACATATATATTATACATACACTTACAGTTTGATTATAAATATTGCAGCTATCTTTTGCTGAACTAACCACCACCTGGCCCAAGAGATAGATTCTCACCAGAAGCCCCTCTCCTATCCTTTTTCTCTTTCCCAGAAGGAACCAATATTCTGACTTCTAACATCATAAATTAACTTGCCTGTTTTTGAACTTCATGTAAATAAAATCATATATAGTATTGAATACTGCACTCCTCTGAATAGGCTTAGTTATAGTTTGAACTAGTTTTCTGTATAACTAAGTATAGATAAGCCAACTAATAAGAAGAACATTAGACTGGGGAATTACTATGATTTTTTTCTAGGTCTCAAAATTGAAATCTGTGAGTCAACAAAATTGTAAAATAATTTTTTTGTTTGAAATACATTCTTGGGCAAATAAACTAACCATTTAAAAAATTTTTTGATCTAAAAGTATTTGGGAAATTCACACCATGCTGTTTCTTTACGACTTCCAGAATTATATTTTTCTCAGTATTATTTTCCCTAGTATGGGTAGACATTAGTCTTAAAATTGGCTTGATATACTGATCCTGTCATATAATACATCCTGGTACATCACCAAATGATGATTTATGAACTTTTCCTGCTTTGTTCTTCTGCAATCATGCTTGATTCTTGTTCAGCTTTATTTAACGCTGTGGGGAGAAATGACTCTTGAAAAATATAGTATTGAAGTCTGTTCTAAACTCAAATATTTGGAAACCTTCAGTAAGAGTAAATCCAGTGGCAGGTCTGGTCCCAGCTTGATTCCAGCACAATTGGATCTAAGATCCTTTATGAATTTGTGTGAGTATGTGTGTGTGTGTGTGTGTATGTGCACGCACAACCTTGTATGTATCCTTTGTGGTGGAAGTTAATTATGACGGTTTTTGTTTTTGTTATTCTTTCCAGTGAGAGAACCTGAAGTATCACTTCTGAGTTTCTGGGTTGGGGCAGGTTTTATTTTCTCAGCAGTAACCAAACCACAAAAGGTAGAAACAAAGCAATCTTTGAAAATTAAAAAATATCTGGAAAAATATCAATAACAATTACCGAGTTTTAAGAGTTCAGTGCATTATTCAACTAATTCAAAGCTTAAATTAAATATTACACCCTTAGATGTTTTTTTGCAGAACTGGATAGACCAGCTGTTCTTCCCATTGTTGGAGTTAACCACAGTCACACAGCTCAAGAGAAGGATGTTTTCTGGTTGGATGTGACCAGTAGGGCCACTAAATCATGTATATCTTGGTTATTATAACTCAGAATTGCTCCAAGAACTGGCCTTTGTGATGTGGGGGAAGAACAAACTTTCCGCTACCTTCAATGTTCTTTTGGTTGGTCTAATAATCAATTAGACATGAAACAGATTAGTAAAAGAAAATAACCAAATTTAATAAATACATATGTATGTGAACCCTGCATACAGGAGTGCCAGAAACCCCACATGCGCAAGCGGTTCAGAGATAGAAAGAGAACATGGGTATATAAGACATCTTGAGTTAAGGATGAGGTAAGGTACCTTGGGGGCTTCAAAAGACCATTGCAGGATGGTAAGAAAAACAGAGGTTTGGTAAATAACAGTTTGTCCTGCCCTATAGATGGGTCAAAAGAAGTTCTCTCTATAATCTCTTATTATGGGCAAGTCCTCTAATTTTTTTTTTTTAGGTAGTTAAAGGGAGGGGCAGAAATTCTCTTGAGCCTGAAGCTAAAATTGCCTTTAGCTCAAACTAATCTCCATCCCACTGAAGCACATGTTGGGTGATTTGTTCTGAACCCCCACAGTGAAAAGGGCTCAGACAGAAAACTCTTCAATTGTATTCTCACCTTTCCTCTCTCTACATACTTCTCTTTCTTACAATTCCAACCTTGGGTTTCTTGCCCCATGGTGATAATTTTAATGCAAATAAAATCTTTTGTCGTTGCTGTTGTTGTTAGGTTCTGAGTTTGAGAACATAGTAAAATTCACATAAGTAATTATAAACTACCACCATAGGACTCAATAATAAGGGTATACAATTAAAAGCATAGAGTGTTAGAAGTTTATTTTTTTTTCTGTCTGCAAATGAGTTACTGGGCTCAAAAAAGGCACACAATTTGCCTAAAGTTGCATTGGTAATTAGTGTCAGAAAAAGGCTAGTTAGTATCTTGGAAGTCTCTAATTTTCCAGTCAAACATTCTTTTCTCGTTTTTCTTTTTCTCTCCCAGAATATACTAAAGTAGGCTGGGATTATCAGCAGTGGGAGCATGCACATTGGAGTAGTATCTCAGTAATTTTAGTTAAGATATTTAATTAAAGGGATTTATTGGACCATGTAAATGGGTAGTCTGAGAGAAGGTGAACTTCAAGAATGGTTTGATTTGGCAGCCCAATGATGTCTTCTAAGACAAAGTTTTTTTTCTGCTCTTTCACTTAACCTTCCATAGTGTCATCTCTTTGTAGTTATAATGTCAACAACTGTCAACAACTCCCTGGTCTGCATGCTTTTTCATTAGGCTCCAAAAAGTGAGGGAATCATTTCGGAAGCTCCCAGAAGACCTTGTCAAACCTTTTCTTCACATGTCATTATCCTCAGTGGCTAATGGTTCCTTTCCTGAACCTGCATCTGTGGTCATGGGATCAGGTTATGTCAATTAACTCAAATCTGAGACATTTATATTTTGCTCTGGAATTACATCCTCTAAAGCATGTATATAACACTGAGGAAATGTAGGTAACGAAATGAAAATCAAGGCAATTGCCAAGAAAAGGAAAATGCAGGCCAGGAGGCAACTCCAATGTCTACCATAGTTGAAAATATTAGCAATCTACCTGAGCTAGCTTAAATAAAAGGGTGGGAATGAATTACATGGATACAGGCATAATTCATGGAACCTGAGGACCAAAAGCAGAATAGGAGTCAAGAACCACAGAGACATCAGACACAAATAATGTCATTTCCTTTCTCTTTCTCTCCTTTCTTCTCTTCCATCCACAACCCCTTATCTCATCCTGGCATTTTATTGTTTATCTATAGACCACCAGGTCTTCTGCCTTAGAGTTGATGGCATAAAATGACAATGTCTCAACTCTTGAATATTCATATCCCTCCACCAGTAGTTACATAAACTGAGTAGCAGTCTCTAGCTTCCAAGTCCTCATTCCTAGGAGAATCTGCTTTGGTAAGTTCAGTTCCCCCCTGATATAGGCAGAGGATGCTAGTCTCAGTAAGTCTCCTGGAATCCACCTGTGTGGTGTGAGATGAAATGGGGTGCCTGGTGGAGCTGGTGGTTCTTAGAGAAGATAAACAGAAGGGTCACCCTGGAAGGTCCCACCAAAAGAAGGATAATGATTATCCTCCAAAGTGCTCCTGATACAGGGGTAGAGTCGAAGGGGAAATGCCTATGGGAGGGAGATGTCTTTTGCCAGTTAATCACTTCTGCTTCTTCAGAATGCTCAGGTCTGGGGTTTAAAAGAAAAGATGTTGAGAGGGAAAAAAGCAGATACTGTGGGTAAGAAAGGAGAATTCTTGCTTTTAAATAATCTCAGAAATTTGAGAAAATTCTACTTTGCAGCCATAAAACTCCAAAAAAAAAGGTATATTGCTAAATCACAGGCTCCCCTTTTCTACTGTTTAAAGCTAAAAAATGGGCAACGTTAATGACAGCTGGTTGACAGTGTTCTCTTTCAAGCCCTACTCTCCATGCTGATGATCCTTACTGGACCTGGGTCCTGAGCCGGTACCTTCCGGAGGTTCTCAGATTTAGGTGTCCTGCTCTGTGTTGACTTTTGGGAGCTCCACCCTTTCCTCTGGGAGAGTGAGTCACCAGCTAGGGTGGCAATGTCTGTAGTCTGAGAGCAAAGTCAGACATGACTCTTTCGGGGGCTTAAAACTATTGATTGCAATGACAGGTAGTTTTGACCTTACCTTTGAAGATAAAGCTATCAGAGAGCTTTTGTCTATTTGACTGTTCTACGACTTCCTCCTAAACCTAGAATAATAGCCTTATAAATGGGCAGGAAATCCACCTGTGTCTGTTGAAGGGAAAGGGAAGTAAATGTAGTGTTTTCCTTTTAGGTTATCTCATTTAATACAGGCTTGGCTTATTCAACGTGAGAAGCGAGGAATTTCAAGAGGGTTTCACCCCAAATTATTTCAAACTTCCCAGAGGAAGGAGAGCAATCGTGTTGAGGGACCTTAGGCTAGCAATGGATGTATAGAGGAAGGGGCTCAGGTTAGCCAAAGCTTAAGGGGGAAAGAACATGAGTAAACCCCAAGGCATCTCTTATTATGAAAGCAATGCTGAAACTGAAGGGAGTCTGACAGCAGAGGTGGGAAAAGATGGAAGATTGGAAAGAGGATGAAAAAGGTTGAGATCCATGACTACCACTGTCAAATCTACACTGAATCTATTGGTTTGGAGATTTACAACCAATAACAAGAACTGAGCAGTAAATTTTTTTATAGCATCTTGAACTTTATAAATCCCTTTTTTCACATTCATGATATCATTTCATTCCCAAAGCCACATTCAGCAGTAGACACTATGCCCATTTTGTGGATGAATAAAGTGAGGCTCAGTAAGGTAAGTACTTTGCTGTAAGTCTTCTACTTAGTAAGTTTTGGAGCTGGGCTACAGATTCAGATCTTCTAATGCATTATTCTGTCTTCACATTGTCTTGCAACATCACAGTTAGGAAAGCACTTCAACTTTTATTATCTCACTTTTGTTATCCCAGTAAATAGATCTATTTCTTTCCATCATACTGATAAAGAGATCCAGGTTAAATAACAGTCACATTAAATATGTACTGGTTCCTTATATGGGTCCGGTTCTGCATTAAGTTTCCTACACTATTATGTCCTTAGATTCTTATCACAGTCCCAGGCCCCTCTGTTTTAAAGATGGAAAAACAGAGCTCTGAAGAGGCTAGAACATGTGCCCATAGGTGCACAGCTGTCAGGTGCTTCTGTGTGAGCCCCCACACAGGCTGTCTGACTCCGAAGCCTGCATTCTGCAATCAGCCAAGGACATCCATTGCTGGGCTTCTAATGCAGGCTGACCGGTCTTCCTACTGCAACAAGTACAACTCTGCTTATATTCTCAGCCAAGCCCTGACTCTAGCTCATTACATTTACTCATTTAACAAACATTTCTCCAGTGCTGATTAAATGCTAGGCAATTTGCTAAGTGATAAGGAAGAAGACTTGCATAAAGAATGTTTCTGCACCCAGGGAGCGAGGACTAATTTACACCATGGGAAGTGCTGTGACAAGGGTGTGGAGGTATGGCCTGTGTGCCTGGGGCCACCTGCACACTCAGCACCAGAAGCATCAATATGTTTCCATGAGGCAAACTTATTATAATCAGGGCCTGCTTAGCCAATGGGAACAGTGGGCTCAGAGCTGAGGGCTCACAATACTTTTAGGGGTCTATGAAAAATGTTTTACTTTCTTATGATGTCAGAAGGAAGAAATGAACTTTCAGGTCTAAGAATTTGTCTTAATGTATAATATTAATATATTTGCGTTTATACCAAAGCAATATGTATGTAATTGTATAATATTGTGTATGTGTGTGTGTATAAAATGAAAAAAAGGAATAAGAAGTGCCTAGAGCCCACAAAAGTCCTAAATTTGTTTCTCATTACACTAATCTATTATAAGGTAAAATCCTTGCCTGGGTCTTCAATCTGGTTTCACTATGCATTATGTGATGTGTGACATGTGACGTGCTCCTTCACTCCCACTTCCAGGTTGGGTTAGAGTGATCTATTTAGTCATATGTTGATTGCCTGCTTAGTTTCATGTGCTGACATCATTTTCACAGCTGCATGGGGCTATTCTGCTGGGACTGAATAGTAGAGGGGTCGGGGGAGGAAGGCCTTGTCTGTGCATTACCATCATATACTCTCCATTCTTAGAACTATAGTTTAAAATCTTAAAAAGCACTTGTCCCCTTGTAAAAACTTTGCTCATGGTTCTTGTTCTTGATGCCAGTGGTCCTGTGGCTGTGAACCTGGGGAGGCCTTATCCAGCTGGAAGTAGGCAGAAAAAGAGAAAGGAAGGAACAGGAAGCAAACTTCCCAGCTGTGGACCTACCTGAAGAGCGGGTCCTGCAACAGTTGATGGTGGAGGTTCCCAGGAAAGTCCACTGAGGAAGGTGGAGCTTAGAGCTGTGCCGCAGTAGGACTGTGCTCTAGCTTTAGAAACTCTGTGGCTCTTTCACACAAAACACACCCAAACACAAAAAGCTTTCTGAAAGGAGAGCTCCAGCTAATGCTCTAGGGTCCTGGTGAGTAGTCACTACTCTGGGCTCTTGGGATTTGCCCCGCCTACAGGTGTTCCATTTCGAGAAGCTCATGGACTAAGGCTACTTGGGTTCACTGGCCTGTTAAGGCCACTGGACCTGTCTGGCCAGAGTACCTCCCCCATGTTTTGGAAACAGGTGAGTTGGAATTGGCCAAACTGACATGACTAATGGCAAAGGTTACCAAGGTTTGGGTCAACTTTCTATGACCATGAAGAGAAGAAGCATTGTCTGTCTTTGCTAGGAAACTAATGTGTGCCAAGTTTAGTTTCAATATGTGTTGTGGGGATATTCCTACCAATGATTAATAATTAAAGAAATAACTCACTTTTATGTCTCCAGAAGTTTTGTTTTTGGTTTGTTTTTACTCAACCAAATATAAACTTAAATCTATGAAGTCACCTTCTACTTACTCACTACAACACCTTAATGGCTTTCTGATGTTCTGAGAAGAAAGAGTAAAATGTTTATTAGTGTCAACTAGTCCCTGCATAGTCTTGGTCCTACCCAACCCAGCAACCTCATCTCCCGACCTCCCAACCCTCTTCCTCTGGGTCTCTGCTCTCCCTCAGGCTGCTCAGACCTTCTTCTGGTTCTCCAGAGGCACCACGTGCTCTCCTGTGCTGCGTCTTTGCTGTGGGAGACAGCAGGGCTCTACCTGGATTGCTTGCTTTGTGGTCACTCTTCTTTCCCAGGGAACTCTGCCTCCCCCTCCCACCCTCTGCCCAGCTGTTGCCTACTTAGAGATTCCTGTCTTGCCCTTCCTGATTTGGTTCAACTCTTTTGATATTATCAAATGCAATGTTCCTATCACAATTGTTCTCCCAAATTTGTGTTGTGATTCTTTGATTCACATCAGTCTTTCTTACTAGATACCCTGTCACTAGGGCTGATATTGCTCCCTACTATATCTTGATGTCAGACTGTGATAAGTATTTAATAAGTGTGTGTTGAATAAATGACAACAATGAATAAAAGGAAGATCAGGGCGAAACAAACTCTTGTTGAAAGAGTGGAAAACAAAACATTACTTAAATATACAAGTCATTTCTTTAAAGTAATTTTTTTTTAGAATCCCATAACTAAGCCTCACATACAAAATGATAGATGGCTATTATGTATTTTTTCCTTCTCTGTATTTTTCTTAATGGAAGCAAATGGAACTTTCCAAATATCACTGTATGATTGGAAAATGTGAAGCAGTATGTAGTGCCATTTTGGGGGGAGGAGGGGAAAGAAGGGAAAACAATTCTGAAAGGGTTTATGTTTTCAAATCAAAGTCAGATGTAGAACTGATTTTATGTTGCTCAAATAATGTGCCTCATTTTCTCCATGAGTGGTCTTGCCCAGCATCGGATGTTCAGAGGAAGTCTGTTGGAGATAAGTATGTCCTTTTCATTTTGAATATTTTATACCTTAGCAGTCTGCTCACTCTAGCTTTTAGCACAGCAGAAACAACACTTTGGGCAGACCTAAGACAACTTTGAATAAGAACCTACTTGAAAAAGATTTCCCTTACAGGCTAAATGTTACATTTCCACTTAACAGAAAGGTACTGCTGTGTGGCCATAAAAAGCTGGCCCAAACCTTGTAACCTTTGCAGCTAGCCATGTTATTTTTGGTTCATGCCAACATGGATCACAGCTGTGACTCAACAGAGCCACTGAAGCAAGAATTCAAAGAGTTTAAAGAACAGCAAACTCAGAAATGATTTTTTTTTCTTATGGTGTCATTACACAATGTTTCTTGTCGTTTACCTTTTCAAATTTACCAACTCCATACAGATGAGCTCAGTTGTTGTTTGGCAGATGAAATCCTGAGTTGCGTCAGCACTCTTCCCCAAATCCCACTTCAGGCAAAGGGTAAGGGAGCTTTCCTTTCTTGGCTGTTTGTTTTACGTAAGCAGTGACTTACTTTTTAGAGGTAAAAAAAAAATTGTGCTAATATATTTCTCCTTCAAATAAACCAAAACAGGATTGGGGTTTGATTTAAACATTTGTAATTCCCCATTTGAAGATTACAGAAAGGCCATACCAATTGGTTCTGTTTGGGTTTTTGCTTTTTATTCAATCTATATGAATTAAATTAAGCTGTGAGCTTAAAGTTCACCAACTAGAAAACAGGCATGAATTTCAGTAGAACAATATGTTAGTATGTTTATCAATATCCTTTAAACTTTGCATTTTGTTTTATCAGTTATTACTCAAACTTGAAGTACATCCCAGTTATTCCATTTGAAGGTGCATAGGTAAGGGGACACAGAAAAAAATGATGAAACGTCTCTACTAAGTACTGTTTTTTAAGCTTTGTAGTTAGACTTAAGAATTTTAAGAACTAATGTTAAGGTGTTAATTTGTTGTTGTTTTATGCAGCCAAAGAAAAAGGTAACACATTCCATTGAATTTCTCTTTGGGAAAATAGATCTAGATTTTCTGTTGTATAGATGGGTGCATTGCTTAAACTTGACACTTAGAAAAAGTTGTTCATCACAAATGCTTCCACTGAGACTAGACTCAGCTCTTCATTTGGGTACCTAAATGTAAGTTTAAAATATGGCAATACAATTTTAGAAGCTTTCCTTCTGATAGCAAGGGTGTTAGTCTAAATGAAATTATATTACTATGATACCCTTTGGATATGATACCTTTTGGATGATACCCTTTGGTAGAGAGCCACCTCTATTAAGGTGAGTGCATAAGCCTCTCAGGCACTGTCTTCAAACTTTTTCTGTACAGGGAAAACAGGAGATGCTCTACTGAGAGTCTCAGCTTGGATGGTCCGGGACTGGGTCAGTGCATGGCAGCCGCTACTTCTCTCTAATTTGAACTGATGGACTCCTGCTTTCTTTGGCCTGGTTCTCTTGTTTTTAACAAGTTCTTATATATACTTGAAAACTAGGAAAATTAAAATGATTGAGAAAATAGTTCTTTTTAACAGAGATGAATAGAATTTTTCAACTAAGAGAGACTACAGAAATCATGCAGGTTTACCATTTTATTTATAGGTGCAGAAAGTGGTACAGAGAGGTTAAGGATCTCAAGTTACACAGCTAATATATGGCAAAATTGCGATTCATAGCCAGGTTCAGTGTGTCCTTGAACCACACCACCTGCATTAGAGAACAAATTTGTTCAAAGAACTGACTGCTCCAAAGAATTTGTATTCATAAATCTTAGAACAAATTATTTAGGTCACAAATCTCATGAGGGAAAACATTGAGAATATTTTATAAATGCAAGTTGTGACTTTTTAAAGAAAAAATAAAGTGTTACCTGTATCCTTATGTGCATAATAATTTTTAGGTTATTTTTTAAATTGTTGAAATTGAGTTTGGGAAAGCAATTAACTTTGAAAGATGAGTTAGTAAACCAAGTTTTATTTATTGACTTTCTATAACTGAAATGTTATTCTATAGAAATGAAGATGTTTTTGCTCCTGGCACATATTAGGAGCTCAACAAATATTTGTTGAATGATTGGATAAGAATGCAGTGCTGTGAAAGTTAGTGTTTGACTATAGATATATTAGTAAGGTGTATCAAATACAGTGTTGAGTAAAGCAAGCCAGAAATAAATCAGAATACTTCATGATTTCATTATTCAAAGTCAAAAACAGGCAAAACTACTTAGGTCAGTGGTGTTCAACCTTTTTATACTTGGGGACTGGTGAAAATAGAAGAATTATTTCAGGAACAGTTAAGGCAGAAATAAAAACCATTATTAGTATGTTATGTGTTATCTTTTTTTTCTTTCTCTCTCTCTTTGTTTTAATTCAGTGAGAGGAGAGCAGGCACAGATAGACTCCCGCATGTGCCCTGACCGCAATCTACCAGGCAAGCCCACTAGGGGGCGATGCTCTGCCCATGTGGGGCGTTGCTCTGTTGCTCAGCAACCAACTCTTCTTAGCACCTCAGGCCAGGCCATGACACCATCCTCAGCACCCGGAGCCAACTTGCTTGAACTATCCTAGCCATAGCTGCAGGAGGGGAAGAGAGAGAAAGAGAGAGAGAGAGAGAAATGAGAGGGGGGAGGGGTGGAGAAGCAGATGAGTGCTTCTCCTGTGTGCCCTGACCAGGAATTGAACCCAGGACATCCATACACTGGGCCAATGCTCTACCACTGAGCCAATCAGCCAGGGCTCATTATCTTTTAATAATAATACTATAAAATGAAAATGCTCTAAAATAACCAGACAAATAGTAAAATATACCGCTCACAAAAATTAGGGGATATTTCAGAATGAACATGAAGTGATTAAAAAAAGAAGAATTTGATTTTTTTTATTAAACAAGAACATCAGAAAAGCAAACAACAAGTCAAAGAAAGTTCTTCGATTATGTAAATGAGATGGAAAACCAACTTTTATTTTATTGGTGAAAATGTACTGTACAAAAGGCTGAAAATACTGGAGTATCTGCACGTTCCCTGATCCTCTAATTTTTGTGAGCACTGTGTGTGTGTATATATATATTATATATATATATATATAATTTTAATAGAATACAACTGAAATTTCTAGAAAGCAATATTGAATTCAAATAAAGCTAGTGTGAAATCTGCTGTTGCTTCTTTGCAAGAATACTTGCTAACCAAGGCTTCAGTTTTGTTTCCAAGAGATAAAGTACTGCATTGACATCCATTTGGTTTCTGTGTTTGGTTTTTAATAGTGATAGGGCTAAAAAAAAGTCATCTCTCACCATCGTAAAAAATACAATCAAAAAATATTTTTTTAAGTGAGAAGAGGGGTGGTAGACAGACAGAATTCTGTATGCCCCCCTACCGGGATTCACTTGGAAATTCTCATCTGGGGCCAATGCTCAAATAAACTGAGCTATCCTCAGCACCTGAGGCTGATGCTCAGACCAACTGAACCACCACCTGCAGGAGGGGAACAGGGAGAAAGAAAGAGAGGGAGAAGGAGAGGAGGAGAAGCAGATGGTCATTTCTCATGTGTGCCCTTACTGGAGATCAAACCCAGGAACTTTGCATGCTAGGCTGACACTCTATCCACTGAGCAAACTGGCCAGGGCTTACAATGAAAAATTTAATAGTTTTATAACTACAAGATGGGTATTTTTCTTCCAGTGAAATCCAAAATTGTGACAATGATTGTGTTTTATGTTTGGACACCAGAGAAACATCAGAAGATAAATCTATCAGTTTTTCTTCACAATAATTAAGGTTGAAGGAATTGATATCTTTCATAAATGGGTTATTGATCCAGAGATTACCTTTATGGGGATCCTCATTTTAAGGGTAATAATGTTCAAAGTTTTGAACTAATGCTCTTAAATGTTGAGTTATTATATTAAATATGAATTTCTAGTTGATGTCTACATCAATCAAAACTCTTGGAAAAGTGGAAACATTTTTATATCTTCTTCCTGTATGTGACTTTCCAAAAGAACAAATTTCTTTTTTAATGTATCTGTCTTATTTTTTAATGTAAAAATGTTTGTGTTAAATCCCATGAATAGAACTAGTTCATTGAAGAGGTTAAATATATCTACCATATATGCAAGCCTAGCCACCCACTCTTCATCCAACAAAAGCTCTACTAACACAGAGTTTCACTGTTGTGAAATGTTTCACTTCTCTCAGCTCAAAAAAATGTGAAATAACCCTTCCTTTTTAGAGCCTCCTCTCTTCTGTATAGAGAAGGAGATGTTGGTGTTGTGAATCCATGCTTTCGTGTAGTGTTGTGAACAGTCTGAAGTTCAAACCTCAACTATGACTATCATTAACAATCTTCACTGTGTCATTCATCACTGTGTTCAATTCAGGGGAAAGTTTCTTTGCAACTAAATGCTTCTGGTGAATTGTACAGTGCGTGGACAACACATCTGGATGTGCAACATCCTTTATTTTTGTAATTACCCCTGAGTGATGTCCAATTATATTTGCAGCACTATCTGAACATACTCCAATGTACTTTCCCCAGGCTAAGCCTGCTGCTTAAAAGTAATCATTAAGAGCATTAAATTAAACAAACCAAAAAAGGGGGACATTAAATATTTCTGAATTAGGGGCCCAACCAGGTAGATCAAGACAACAGAGTATTTCTTCCCTAAAGTCTTTATTGTCAATATACCTCATGAAGCAAAGTAAATACCATAGCATGAAATTCATGTCAGCCAACTCATCAAGTTGAAAAGCAAGACATTTTTATTTCTTTATACCCTACAATGTGTTCTTCAATGTCATCAACAATATCAACAATTCTTCTCTGAATGGTATTGTCCAAAAGCAGTATAGCCTCAAGTTTTGTTGAGGCTTGAGGACCCAAAATTTCCCAAATGACATCTAAGATGCAAGGCTTCGCTAATTCTTCAGCAATAGTAAATGGTGTTTTCATTTTCAGTATTCAAAGGACATCTAAATAAGATGCTCAAAGCAGTGATTTGTCACTAGTCATCATTTTCTTCACTTGAATTTTCTGACTTTTTATTTGGTTGTGTAATCTTTCAAAAAAAATCCCAGTGGCTTCTCAATCAGAGTGCTATGCTTTCAATGCAAATGATGAGTAAGTTTGGAAGTTTTGTTGCATCATTTGACAGAATTTCATAACATACTACACACAAGGGCCATGGCAATAATTCACTACCAGGTGCTACAGTGAAACTAAGTTTTCAATACTCCTATCACACTGCCTAACAAAGTTTTCTTTTCTTTTTTTGGTTTCTGTTGCACTGTTTAAATTAACACATTTCTTTTTCATTTTTTTTTTTCAAATTGAAGCACTAGTACTTGGTTTATTTCAGTGTTATTACTATTTCTCTTTTCACTATTGTTTTTGTTTTGAAGAAGGTTAAAATGTTTTGTTGTTTTTTTTAATTTCCATTTTATTGGGTTTAAATCTTAACACTAAAACACACTTGACACTAAAACACACAATCATTTATTTGTAAACAATATGGATGCATTCTGAACAGGAGAATACATGCACGACTATTTGCAAAGTGTACAACTGAGAGAGGGTAGGGGGTTGGAAAACAGAAACACACAACAGATATTGATGATATTTATCTCATTAAAGCAGGAATGACAAAGAGCAGCAAGATCCTGATACAGAGAAGTTCACCAAAGTTTACCATACAGTTACCAAGGGGTGAGCTGCTACAGGATCATTGATGATGAGAAAAAGAAGAGCTCTGTACAAACCTCTCTTGGTGCTTACTTCAAGAAACTGACTCCAGGAGCAGACCAAACCTCGACTCTCTAACACTAGTCCCATCTTCTCTAATAAGTCCACTATTTTCTGCATCATGCAAGGTTGTTTAAGATTGTATTTGAAAATATTTAAGTACTTTTATGTACAGAAAAGTAAAAATATATACTGTTAAGACAGACATCTGTCTAAGTTACACTTATTAGGTAAATGTGCCTGTTGCAACTTACATACGCATTCAACTTAGAAACAAACCTATACAACTTATCTTATTTGTAACCCAGGGACTGCCTGTACTATGTAAATTTGTCTGATTGCTTTTTGTTTATTGTGCATAATTTGTAAATGCTCTGAATATTGCAAAAGATTGTTCAAATGAGCCTACCAGTTCCAAAGATATCTAAGACAACCTCAATAGTATTTTTATTCCTGATACAGGCTAATAAATGTCAATCAATTGAGCATAAGCGAGAGTGATGTCAGAGAAATGGCACTGTGAGGATCGCTACCGATAAATCTCCCCAAAATTTCCACAAGTTCTTCAATCAGAGACAGAAAAAATTATCTTTGGAGCATCTAGAAGTCCCATACACTGAAAATGACGGTATGATCGAGCAATAACCAATATCCTGGTTGGCGAGCGCGGATAGTGTGCGAGAGGTTCCTACTAGTGCCCTGAGAGTGGGCGCCCATGTTCCCGGACAGAGGGGCATGGTCAGAGGCCTTTGCGCGGGCTGTGACCAGAGTCTTGGTGTAGTCCCTGCACCCTGAACAGCAGCGTGCAGCAAGTGCGGGAAAGCGAAGTTCCCTACACCCGAACTTCTCCGGGAGGGCAGGGCACCTCACCCAGCCACTCAGGCTAACATCCCTGAGAAGAAAAAGTATGAAAGTGTTGGGGGGAGGGATGAGCAGGCAGCTTGCAGTCTGTCTCTGGAGCAGATCTGAGGATCCAATCGTTGAAATTAGCTTAACCCACAGTTTGCTCACCTCCCAACTAACCTACGCGGCTCTAACTGACAAGATCTCTCTTAGTTCAGTGATCTAAGACAAGAGGCATGATATGATTGAGTGCCTGTTGCTATGCATGTAGGGGTTGGGGCAACTTCTGATTGGCAGAGCTTTCATACTCAGGGTTATACGTTAAAACGAGTAACTTGGCAGCTTTTAAGACCTCCTGTTCTGCAGGCAGCAACTAGGGCATCTTCTTCCCAGCCAAAACAGGTTACAAAGTGCAAAAAAAGCCTGGAGAGAGTGGTCCCACAGAGTGCTAAGGCATACTGGACATACCTGGAGGCTCATAGAAAGGTACCTTGAGAACAATTGGCTCCCAGCCCCACCTGATTACGCTGGCGGCTCTGACTGAGAGAGCCTTACCCAGAGCCCTGGGCAGAGTGGAGATTTGCCAGCTCTTTGAGCCTCTTGCTCTGCAGGCAGAGGCAGCAGCAACCTCATAGCTGGATCATCAGTCTGCTAATTCAGAAAGGAGAGACTAGGAGAGAGGCTCTGGGAAAACGGACTGTCGGAGCCTGCAAATGCTAACAGGCGAAGAGTGACGTCACGGAAATGGCGCCGTGAGAAGCGCGTCTGACAGCTCTCCCCTAAATCACAACAAATTTATCAACTAGAAACAGAAAAATTTATCCTCGGAGCATTCCGGAGTTCCACACAAACTGAAAGCAAAAGGACTGTTATCACTTGAATCTGAGAGACGAGGGTGTGGAAAAAGCTACCGCAGCAGCGACGCTCATTCAAGCCGCGAGGGAGTGCGCCTGCGTGCTATCAATAAGACCACCCTCAGATGCCGATAAGAAAGAGGAAATCGAATATTATGGATACAAAAGAAAGAGAGGTAACACAAATAGATGTGGAAAAATCTATGGAGAAAAGACTTAACATATTGGAAGCCTTGGAGCTAAATGACAGAGAATTTAAAATAGAAATCTTAAAACTACTCAGAGATATACAAGAAAACACAGAAAGGCAATATAGGGAGATCAGAAAACAACTCAATGAACACAAAGAATATATTACCAAGGAAATTGAAACTATAAAAACAAATCAAACAGAAATGAAAAACTCAATTCACGAGCTGAAAAACGAGGTAACAAGCTTAGCTAACAGAACAGCCCAGATTGAAGATAGGATTAGTGAAATAGAAGACAAACAACTTGAGGCACAACAGAGAGAAGAAGAAAGAGACTCAAAAATAATAAAAAATGAGAAAGCCCTACAGGAATTGTCTGACTCCATTAGAAAGAATAACATAAAAATAATAGGTATATCAGAGGGAGAAGAGAAAGAAAATGGAATGGAGAATATACTCAAACAAATAATAGACGAGAACTTCCCAAGCCTGTGGAAGGAACTAAAGCCTCAAATTCAAGAAGCAAACAGAACACCAAGTTTTCTTAACCCCAACAAACCCACTCCAAGGCACATCATAATAAAGATGACACAAACCAATGACAAAGAAAAAATTCTCAAGGCAGCCAGGGAAAAGAAGAGTACAACATATAAAGGAAGGCCTATTAGATTATCATCAGATTTCTCAGCAGAAACTCTACAAGCTAGAAGAGAGTGGACCCCAATATTCAAAGCCCTGAAAGAGAGGAACTTTCAGCCAAGAATACTATACCCATCAAAGCTATCCTTCAAGTATGAAGGAGATATAAAAACATTCAGAAATACAGAAAAGATGAGAGAATTTATCAACAGAAAGCCCCCACTCCAGGAAATACTAAGGGGGGTTTTCCAACCAGATTCAAAGAACAAAAGAAAACAACACCACAAGTAACAGCTCCACCAAGAACACAATAAAACCAAACTTAAACTGTGACAACAAAGGAAAAAAAGGGGGGAGAGGATGGAGATTAACAGTAGCAAAGGATGATGAAGTGCAGAAATACTTATAAGATAGGGTACTACAATGAATATGGTAGGTACCCTTTTCATTACTTAATGGTAACCACCCTTAAAAAAACCACCACAAAAACACTTGACTTAAAAAAAGGTAGCAACAGAGGAAAGAAGTATGGAACACAAACAAACAAAAACAAATGATAGAAAAACAAAAGAGAAGAATCAAACTAGATACAAAACTAACAGAAAGCAATTTATAAAATGGCAGTAGGGAACCCACAAGTGTCAATAATTACACTAAATGTAAATGGATTAAACTTACCAATAAAAAGACACAGAGTAGCAGAATGGATTAAAAAAGAAAATCCAACTATATGCTGCCTATAAGAAACATATCTAAGCAACAAGGATAAAAACAAATTCAAAGTGAATGGCTGGAAAACAATACTCCAAGCAAACAACACCCAAAAAAAAGCAGGCGTAGCAATACTCATATCTAATAATGCTGACTACAAGACAGAAAAAGTACTCAGAGACAAAAATGGTCATTTCATAATGATTAAGGGGAAGTTGAATCAAGAAGACATAACAATCCTTAATATATATGCACCAAACCAAGGAGCACCAAAATATATAAGACAGCTACTTATTGACCTTAAAACAAAAACTAACAAAAATACAATCATACTTGGAGACCTCAATACACCGCTGACGGCTCTAGATCGGTCATCCAAACAGAGAATCAATAAAGATATAGTGGCCTTAAACGAAATACTAGAACACCTGGATATGATAGACATCTACAGGACACTTCATCCCAAAGCGACAGAGTATACATTTTTCTCTAGTGTACATGGAACATTCTCAAGAATTGACCATATGTTGGGCCACAAAGACAATATCAGCAAATTTAGAAAAATTGAAATTGTACCAAGCATATTTTCTGATCATAAAGCCTTGAAACTAGAATTCAACTGCAAAAAAGAGGGGGAAAAACCCACAAAAATGTGGAAACTAAACAACATACTTCTAAAAAATGAATGGGTCAAAGAAGAAATAAGCGCAGAGATCAAAAGATATATACAGACAAATGAAAATGAAAATACGACATATCAGAATCTCTGGGATGCAGCAAAAGCAGTAATAAGAGGAAAGTTCATATCACTTCAGGCCTATATGAACAAACAAGAAAGAGCCGAAGTAAACCACTTAACTTCACACCTTAAGGAACTAGAAAAAGAAGAACAAAGACAACCCAAAACCAGCCGAAGAAAGGAGATAATAAAAATCAGAGCAGAAATAAATGAAATAGAGAACAGAAAAACTATAGAAAAAATCAATAAAACAAGGAGCTGGTTCTTTGAAAAGATCAACAAAATTGACAAACCCTTGGCAAGACTCACCAAGGAAAAAAGGCACAGGACTCAAATAAATAAAATCCAAAATGAAAGAGGAGAGATCACCACAGACATCATAGAAATACAAAGAATTATTGTAGAATACTATGAAAAATTATATGCCACCAAATACAACAATCTAGAAGAAATGGATAAATTCCTAGAACAATACAACCTTCCTAGACTGAGTCATGAAGAAGCAGAAAGCCTAAACAGACCAATCAGCAGGGAGGAAATAGAAAAAACTATTAAAAATCTCCCCAAAAATAAAAGTCCAGGCCCAGACGGTTATACTAGTGAATTCTATCAAACATTCAAAGAAGACTTGGTTCCTATTCTACTCAGAGTCTTCCAAAAAATTGAAGAAGAAGCAATACTTCCAAACACATTTTATGAGGCCAACATAACCCTCATACCAAAACCTGACAAAGATGGCACAAAGAAAGAAAACTACAGACCAATATCTCTAATGAATACAGATGCTAAAACACTAAACAAAATACTGGCAAACTGAATACAACAACATATTAAAAAAATAATACATCATGATCAAGTGGGATTCATCCCAGAATCTCAAGGATGGTTCAACATACGCAAAACGGTTAACGTAATACACCATATCAACAAAACAAAGAACCAAAACCACATGATCTTATCAATAGATGCAGAAAAGGCTTTTGATAAAATACAACACAATTTTATGTTTAAGACTCTCAACAAAATGGGTATAGAAGGAAAATATCTCAACATGATAAAGGCCATATATGATAAACCATCAGCCAACATCCTATTAAACGGCATAAAACTGAGGACTTTCTACCTTAAATCAGGAACAAGACAGGGTTGTCCACTCTCTCTACTCTTATTCAACGTGGTGCTAGAAGTTCTGGCCAGAGCAATCAGACAAGACAAAGAAATAAAAGGCATCCATATCGGAAAAGAAGAAGTAAAGCTATCACTTTTTGCTGATGATATGATCCTATACATCGAAAACCCGAAGGACTCCACAAAAAGATTATTAGAAACAATAAACCAATACAGTAAGGTCGCAGGATACAAAATTAACATACAAAAGTCCATAGCCTTTCTATATGCCAACAATGAAATATTAGAAAATGAACTCAAAAAAAATAATCTTCTTCACGATTGCAACAACAACAACAAAATACCTAGGAATAAACATAACAAAGAACGTAAAGGACCTATATAATGAAAATTACAAAGCATTGTTAAGGGAAATCGAAAAAGATACAATGAGATGGAAAAATATTCCTTGTTCTTGGATAGGAAGAATAAATATAATCAAAATGGCCCTATTACCCAAAGCAATATACAAATTTAATGCAATTCCCATCAAAATCCCTATGAGATTTTTTAAAGAAATGGAACAAAAAATCATCAGATTTATATGGAACTATAAAAAACCCCGAATAGCCAAAACAATCCTAAGGAAAAAGAATGAAGCTGGGGGCATTACAATACCTGACTTTAAACTATATTATAGGGCCACGATAATCAAAACAGCATGGTATTGGCAAAAAAATAGACACTCAGACCAATGGAACAGAATAGAAAGCCCAGAAATAAAACCACATATATATGGTCAAATAATCTTTGATAAAGGGGCCAACAACACACAATGGAGAAAAGAAAGCCTCTTCAACAAATGGTGTTGGGAAAACTGGAAAGCCACATGCAAAAGAATGAAACTCGACTACAGCCTGTCCCCGTGTACTAAAATTAATTCCAAATGGATCAAAGACCCAAATATAAGACCTGAAACAATAAAGTACATAGAAGAAGACATAGGTACTAAAATCATGGACCTGGGTTTTAAAGAACATTTTATGAACTTGACTCCAATGGCAAGAGAAGTGAAGGCAAAGATAAATGAATGGGACTACATCAGAATTAAAAGTTTTTGCTCAGCAAGAGAAACTGATATCAAAATAAACAGACCGCCAACTATATGGGAACTGATATTTTCAAACGACAGCTCAGATAAGGGCCTAATATCCAAAATTTACAAAGAACTCATAAAACTCAACAACAAACAAACAAACAATCCAATAAAAAAATGGGAAGAGGACATGAACAGACACTTCTCCCAGGAAGAGATACAAATGGCCAACAGATATATGAAAAGATGCTCAGCTTCATTAGTTATTAGAGAAATGCAAATCAAAACTACAATGAGATACCACCTCACTCCTGTTAGATTAGCTATTATCAACAAGACGGGTAATAGCAAATGTTGGAGAGGCTGTGGAGAAAAAGGAACCCTCATTCACTGTTGGTGGGACTGTAAAGTAGTACAACCATTATGGAGGAAAGTATGGTGGTTCCTCAAAAAACTGCAAATAGAACTACCTTATGACCCAGCAATCCCTCTACTGGGTATATACCCCAAAACCTCAGAAACATTGATACGTGAAGACACATGTAGCCCCATGTTCATTGCAGCACTGTTCACAGTGGCCAAGACATGGAAACAACCAAAAAGCCCTTCAATAGAAGACTGGATAAAGAAGATGTGGCACATATACACTATGGAATACTACTCAGCCATAAGAAATGATGACATCAGATCATTTACAGCAAAATGGTGGGATCTTGATAACATTATAAGGAGTGAAATAAGCAAATCAGAAAAAAACAAGAACTACATGATTCCATACATTGGTGGAACATAAAAATGAGACTAAGAGACATGGACAAGAGTGTGGTGGTTACCAAGGGTGGGGGGGGGAGGGAGGACATGGGAGGGAGGGAGGGAGAAAGTTAGGGGGAGGGGGAGGGGCACAGAGAACTAGATAGAGGGTGACGGAGGACAATCTGACTTTGGGCGAGGGGTTTGCAACATAATTTGATGACAAAATAACCTAGACATGTTTTCTTTGAATATATGTACCCTGATTTATTAATGTCATCCCATTACCATTAATAAAAATTTATTAAAAAAATAAAATAAAATAAATTAAAAAAAAATACTAACAGGCCTCAACTACCAATGAGACTGAAGCCTAATATATGACATTGCCATAGAAACTTATCAAGTGCAAATCTCTACCTAAGCATGCCATAGGGGCAGAGCCTGGGGTACAGAGTCACTGACCAGGAAGAGGGAGAAGAAAGAAAAAGCAAGAAGATAGCCTCTCAAAATCAAGAAAAATCCATAGACTTTATAATTTTTTCATTTTTTTTGTTTCTTTCATCTTCTTGTCTTTATTATTATTTTTTTTCTCTTTCACCTTGGTCCGTTTATTCTCTGCCCATCTTATTCTTTCCCCTTCTTGAACTACACTACTCATAAGTGTTACATCTCTCATTTTCATTCTTTACTTCTTCCTTTTTCTCTATGAGGGTCTCACTCCAAAACCCTTAACTCTCTCTCTTTCTCTTTTTGTTCTTTTTTCTTTTCCTTTTTCCCTTTTTCTTTTTTCTCCCTCTCTATTAGTTTCTTCTTTTCTCCTTTACTTATCCTCTCATTCAATCCTCAATCATGAACAAATTATTTTATTTGGGACTCAAATTTTTTTCTTTGTGGCATTTTGGGTGCTTTTGACTTCGCTTTTTAACTCATTAACATTTCCCCCAACCCCGGCTCTCCATTCTACCTAGTTGTGGTTCCACGTAATACAATAGTAATTTTTTTTCTTTTTTCTGTTTCCCTCTTATCCCTCTCATTATATCTCTTAGTCGACCATCACTTACAAGCAAATCATTTTATTCTTGACAGAAATTTTTTCCTTTTTTGCATTATGTGGGTCTCCAACTCAGGTCCTCTGTTATAGGTAGTTTTTGTTCCATTTAGCACAATATAATTCACAGTTCATCATGATATTTTCTCAAGGAAGAGGAGAGAGAAGAAAAAAACAGGGAAATAATAAATTTTCTTTATTTTCTTTCCATTTTTTCTTCTTTTTACTTTTTCTTCTTTATTAATTCTCATTAGTGCTATCAACAAAACCACCCTCAGAAAAGGAAATCTAATATCATGGATACTAAAGACAGAGATGTAGCACAGATAGATGAGAAAAAAATCTATGGAGAAAAAATTTAATATATTGGAAACCATGGAGCTAAATGATAGAGAATTTAGAATAAAAATTCTAAAAATACTCAGAGATATACAAGAAAACACAAAAGGCAATTTAGGGAGCTCAGAAAACAACTCAAGGAACACAAAGAATATATTACCAAGGAAATTGAAATTATAAAAACAAGTCAAACAGAGATGAGAAACTCAATTCATGAGCTGAAAAATGAGGTATCTAGGTTAGCTAATAGAACAGGCCAGGTAGAAGGTAGGATTAGTGACATAGAAGACAAGCAACTTGAGGCACAACAGAGAGAAAAAGAGAGAGACTCTAAAATTTTAAAAAATGAGAAAGCCCTACAGGAACTCTCTGACTCCATCAAAAAGACTAACATAAGAATGAGCGGTATATCAGAGGGAGAAGAGAGAGAAAATAAAATGGAGAAGATATTCAAACAAATAATAGACAAGAACTTCCCAAGCCTGTGGAAAGAACTAAACCCTCAAATTCAAGAAGCAAACAGAACACCGAATTCTCTTAACCCCAACAAACCTACTCCAAGGCATGTAATAATGAAATTGGCACAAACCAATGACAAAGAAAAAATTCTCAAGGCAGCCAGGAAAAAGAAGAATACAACATATAAAAGAAGGCCTATTAGATTATCATCGAATTTCTCAGCAGAAACTCTACAAGCTAGAAGAGAGTGGACCCCAGTATTTAAAGTCCTGAAAGAGAGAAACTTTCAGCCAAGAATACTATACACATCAAAGCTGTCCTTCAAATACGAAGGAGAAATAAAAACCATTCACAGATACAGAAAAGATGAGGGAATTTATCATCAGAAAACCCCACTCAAGGAAATATTAAAGGGGGTTTTCCAACCAGATACAAAGAACAAAACAAAAAAAAACCCACAAGTAAAAGCTCCACCAAGAACACAATAAAACCAAATTTAAACTGTGAGAACAACAAAAAGAAAGGGGGGAGAGGATGGAGATTAACAGTAGCAAAGGAAGATGGAGTGCAAAAGCACTCATAAGATAGTGTACTACAATGAACACAGTAGGTACCCTTTTCATTACTCAATGGTAACCACCCTTGAGAAAACCACCACAGAAGCACATGACTTTAAAAAGGTAGCAACAGGGGAAAGAAGTATGGAATACAAACAAAAACAAATGATAGAAAAACAAAAGAGAAGAATCAAACAAGATACAAAACTAACAGAAAGCAATATATAAAATGGCAATAGGGAACCCACAAGTGTCAGTAATTACACTAGATGTGAATGCATTAAACTCACCAATAAAAAGACTCAGACTAGCAGAATGGATTAAAAAAGAAAATTCAACTGTGTGCTGCCTACAAGAAACACATCTAAGCAACAAGGATAAAAACAAATTCAAAGTGAAAGGCTGGAAAACAATACTCCAAGCAAATAACATCCAAAAAAAGCAGGTGTAGCAATACTCATATCTAATAATGCTGACTACAAGACAGCAAAATTACTCAGAGACAAAAATGGTCATTTCATAATGATTAAGGGGACACTGAATCAAGAAGACATAACAATTCTTAATATATATGCACCAAACCAAGGAGCACCAAAATATATAAGACAGCTACTTATTGACCTAAAAACAAAAACTGACAAAAATACAATCATACTTGGAGACCTCAATACACCACTGATGGCTCTAGATCGTTCATCCAAACAGAGAATCAATAAAGATATATTGGCGTTAAACGAAACACTAGAGCACCTGGATATGATAGACATCTACAGGACATTTCATCCCAAAGCGACAGAGTATATATTTTTCTGTAGTGTACATGGAACATTCTCAAGAATTGACCATATGTTGGGCCACAGAAATAACATCAGCAAATTCAGAAAAATCAAAATTGTACCAAGCATATTTTCTGATCACAAAGTCTTGAAACTAGAATTCAACTGCAAAAAAGAGGGAAAAAAACCTCACAAAAATGTGGAAACTGAATGACATACTTTTAAAAAATGAATGGGTCAAAGAAGAAATAAGTGCAGAGATCAAAAGATATATACAGACAAATGAAAATGACAATACGACATATCAGAATCTCTGGGATGCAGCAAAAGCAGTAATAAGAGGGAAGTTCATATCACTTCAGGCCTATATGAACAAACAAGAGAGAGCCCAAGTAAAACACTTAACTTCACACCTTAAGAAACTAGAAAAAGGACAAAGACAACCCAAAACCAGCCGAAGAAAGGAAATAATAAAAATCAGAGCAGAGCCCTGGTTGGTTGGCTCAGTGGTAGAGCATCAGCCTGGCGTGCAGGAGTCCCGGGTTCGATTCCCGGCCAGAGCACACAGGAGAAGCGCCCATCTGCTTCTCCACCCCTCCCCCTCTCCTTCCTCTCTGTCTCTCTCTTGCCCTCTTGCAGCCAGGGCGCCATTGGAGCAAAGTTGGCCCGGGCCCTGAGGATGGCTCTATGGCCTCTGCCTCGGGTGCTAGAATGGCTCTGGTTGCAACAGAGCAATGGCCCAGATGGGTGGAGCATTGCCCCCTGGTGGGCATGCCGGGTGGATCCTGGTCGGGTGCAAGAGGGAGTCTGTCTGACTGCCTCCCCGTTTCCAACTTCAGAAAAATACAAAAAAAAAAAAAAAAAAAATCAGAGCGGAAATAAATGAAATAGAGAACAGAAAAACTATAGAAAAAATTAATGAAACAAGGAGCTGGTTCTTTGATAAGATCAACAAAATTGACAAACCCTTGGCAAAACTCACCAAGGGAAAAAGAGAAAAGACTCATACAAACAAATCCAAAATGAAAGAGGAGAAATCACCAGAGACATCATAGATATACAAAGAATTATTGTAGAATACTATAAAAAACTATATGCCACCAAATTCAACAATCTAGAGGAAGTGGATAAATTTCTAGTACAATACAACCCTCCTACACTGAGTCATGAAGAAAGCCTAAACAGACCAATTAGCAGGGAGAAAATAGAAAAAACTATTAAAAACCTCCCCAAAAATAAAAGTCCAGGCCAAGACGGTTATACTAGTGAATTCTATCAAATATTCAAAGATGACTTGGTTCCTATTCTACTCAAAGTCTTCCAAAAAAGTGAAGAAGAAGCAACACTTCCAAACGATTATTTTATGAGGCCAACATAACCGTCATCCCGAAACCTGGCAAGGACAGCACAAAAAAAGAAAACTACAGACCAATATCTCTAATGAATACAGATGCTAAAATACTAAACAAAATACTAGCAAATCAAATACAACAACATACTAAAAAAATAATACATCATGATCAAGTGGGATTCATCCTAGAATCTCAAGGATGGTTCAACATACATAAAACAGTTAATGTAATACACCATATCAACAAAACAAAGAACAAAAACCACATGATTTTTTTTACTATTAAGATTATTACTTTTATTCTTTTTTTTAAAATAATTTTATTTTTTAATGGGGTGACATCACTAAATCAGGATACATATATTCAAAGATAACAAGTCCAGGTTATCTTATCGTTCAATTATGTTGCATACCCATCACCCAAAGTCAGATTGTCCTCTGTCACCTTCTATCTAGTTTTCTTTGTGCCCCTCCCCCTCCCCCTTTCCCTCTCCCTTTCCCCCCTCCCCCCGTCACCACCACACTACCATCAATGTCTCTTAGTTTCACTTTTATGTCCCACCAATGTATGGAATAATGCAGTTCCTGGTTTTTCCTGACTTACTTATTTCGCTTCGTATCATGTTATCAAGATCCCACCATTTTGCTGTAAATGTTCCGATATCATCATTTCTTATGGCTGAGTAGTATTCCATAGTGTATATGTGCCACATCGTCTTTATCCAGTCATCTATTGACGGGCTTTTTGGTTGTTTCCATGTCCTGGCCACTGTGAACAATGCTGCAATAAACATGGGGCTGCATGTGTCTTTACGTATCAATGTTTCTGAATTTTTGGGATATATACCCAGTAGAGGGATTGCTGGGTCATAAGGTAGTTCTATTTTCAGTTTTTTGAGGAACCACCATACTTTCTTCCATAATGGTTGTACTACTTTACATTCCCACCAACAGTGAATGAGGGTTCCTTTTTCTCCACAGCCTCCCCAACATTTGCTATTACCTGTCTTGCTAATAATCACTAATCGAACAGGTGTGAGGTGGTATCTCATTGCAGTTTTTTTTTTTTTTTTTTTACAGAGGCAGAGATAGACAGGGACAGACAGACAGGAACGGAGAGAGATGAGAAGAATCAATCATCAGTTTCTCGTTGTGCGCGTTGCGACTTCTTAGTTGTTCATTGATTGCTTTCTCACATGTGCCTTGACTGTGGGCCTTCAGCAGACCGAGTAACCCCCTGCTGGAGCCAGCAACCCTGGGTCCAAGCTGGTGAGCTCTTTGCTCAAGCCAGATGAGCCCGCGCTCAAGCTGGCGAACTCGGGGTCTCGAACCTGGGTCCTTCCGCATCCCAGTCCGACGCTCTATCCACTGCGCCACCACCTGGTCAGGCTCATTGCAGTTTTGATTTGCATTTCTCTAATAGCTAAAGAATATGAGCATCTTTTCATATATCTGTTGGCCATTTGTATTTCTTCCTGGGAGAAGTGTCTGTTCATGTCCTCTTCCCATTTTTTTATTGGATTGTTTGTTTGTTTGTTGTTGAGTTTTATGAGTTCTTTGTATATTTTGGATATTAGGCCCTTATCTGAGCTGTTGTTTGAAAATATCATTTCCCATTTAGTTGGCTTTCTGTTTATTTTGTTATCAGTTTCTCTTGCTGAGCAAAAACTTCTTAGTCTGATTTAGTCTCATTCATTAATTTTTGCCTTCACTTCTCTTGCTTGTGGAGTCAAATTCATAAAATGCTCTTTAAAACCAAGGTCCATGAGTTGAGTACCTATGTCTTCTTCTATGTACTTAATTGTTTCAGGTCTTATGTTTAGATCTTTGATCCATTTTGAGTTAATTTTTGTACAGGGGGACAAACTGTAGTCCAGTTTCATTCTTTTGAATGTGGCTTTCCAGTTTTCCCAGCACCATTTATTGAAGAGGCTTTCTTTTCTTCATTGTGTGTTGTTGGCCCCTTTATCAAAAATTATTTGACTATATATATGTGGTTTTATTTCTGGACTTTCTATTCTGTTCCATTGATCTGAGTGTCTATTTTTCTGCCAATACCGTGCTGTTTTGATTGTCGTGGCCCTATAATAGAGTTTAAAGTCAGGTATTGTAATGCACCCAGCTTCATTCTTTTTCTTTAGGATTGCTTTAGCTATTCCGGGTTTTTTATAGTTCCATATCAATCTGATGATTTTTTGCTCTATTTCTTTAAAAAATGTCATTGGAAGTTTGATGGGAATTGCATTAAATTTGTATATTGCTTTGGGTAATATAGCCATCTTGATTATATTTATTCTTCCTAGCCAAGAACAAGGTATATTCTTCCATCTCATTATATCTTTTTCGATTTCCCTTAACAATGGTTTATAGTTTTCATTATATAAGTCCTTTACATTTTTTGTTATGTTTATTCCTAAGTATTTTATTTTTTTTGTTGCAATCGTGAAGGGGATTATTTTATTCAGTTTGTTCTCAATTGTTTCATTGTTGGCATATAGAAAGGCTATTGACTTCTGTATGTTAATTTTGTATCCTGCGACCTTACTGTATTGGCTTATTGTTTTTAGTAGTTTCTTTGTGGATTCTTTGGGGTTTTCGATGTATAGGATCATATCATCTGCAAAAAGTGATACTTTTACTTCTTCTTTTCCGATATGGATGCCTTTTATTTCTTTGTCTTGTCTGATTGCTCTGGCTAGAACCTCTAGTACCACATTAAATAAGAGTGGAGAGAGTGGACAACCCTGTCTTGTTCCTGATTTAAGGTGGAAAGACTTCAGTTTTGTGCCATTTAATATGATGTTAGCTGATGGTTTATCATATATGGCCTTTATCATATTGAGATGTTTTCTTTCTATACCCATTTTATTGAGAGTCTTAAACATAAAATTGTGTTGTATTTTATCGAAAGCCTTTTCTGCGTCTATTGATAAGATCATGTGGTTTTGGTTCTTTGTTTTGTTGATATGGTGTATTACATTAACCGTTTTACGTATGTTGAACCATCCTTGAGATTCTGGGATGAATCCCACTTGATCGTGATGTATTATTTTTTTAATATGTTGTTGTATTCCATTTGCTAGTATTTTGTTTAGTATTTTAGCATCTGTATTCATTAGAGATATTGGTCTGTAGTTTCCTTTTTTTGTGCAATCCTTGCCTGGTTTTGGTATGAGGGTTATGTTTGCCTCATAAAATGTGTTTGGAAGTATTGCTTCTTCTTCAATTTTCTGGAAGACTTTCAGTAGAATAGGAACCAAGTCTTCTTTGAATGTTTGATAAAATTCGCTGGTATAGCCGTCAGGGCCTGGACTTTTATTTTTGGGGAGGTTTTTAATGGTTTTTTCTATTTCTTCTCTACTAATAGGTCTGTTTAGGCTTTCTGCTTCTTCTTGACTCAGTCTAGGAAGGTTGTATTGTTCTTGGAATTTATCCATTTCTTCTAGGTTGTTGAATTTAGTGGCATAAAGTTTTTCATAGTATTCTTCAATAATTCTTTGTATATCTACGGTGTCCGTGGTGATTTCTCCTCTTTCATTTTGGATTTTGTTTATATGAGTTCTTTCTCTTTTTTCCTTGGTAAGTCTTTGTCAATTTTGTTGATCTTTTCAAAGAACCAGCTCCTTGTTCTATTAATTTTTTCTATAGTTTTTCTGCTTTCTAATTCATTTATTTCTGCTCTGATTTTTATTATCTCCTTTCTTCGGCTGGTTTTGGGTTTTCTTTGTTCTTCTTTTTCTAGTTCCTTAAGGTGTGAAGTTAAGTGGTTCACTTGGGCTCTCTCTTGTTTGTTCATATAGGCCTGAAGTGATATGAACTTCCCTCTTATCACTGCTTTTGCTGCATCCCAGAGATTCTGATATGTCGTATTGTCATTTTCATTAGTCTTTATATATCTTTTGATTTCTGCACTTATTTCTTCTTTGACCCATTCATTTTTTAAAAGTATGTTGTTTAGTTTCCACATTTTTGTGGGATCTTTTCCCTCCTTTTTGCAGTTGAATTCTAGTTTCAAGGCTTTATGATCAGAAAATATGCTTGGTACAACTTCGATTTTTCTGAATTTGCTGATGTTGTTTCTGTGGCCCAACATATGGTCAATTCTTGAGAATGATCCATGTACACTGGAGAAAAATGTATACTCAGCCACTTTGGGATGAAATGTCCTGTAGATGTCTATCATATTTAGGTGCTCTGGTGTTTTGTTTAAGGCCACTATGTCTTTGTTAATTCTCTGTTTGGATGACCGATCCAGAGCCATCAGCGGTGTATTGAGGTCTCCAAGTATGATTGTATTTTTGTCAGTTTTTGTTTTTAGGTCAATAAGTAGCTGTCTTATATATTTTGGTGCTCCTTGGTTTGGTGCATATATATTAAGAATTGTTATGTCTTCTTGATTCAGTGTCCCCTTAATCATTATGAAATAGCCATTTTTGTCTCTGAGTACTTTTGCTGTCTTGTAGTCAGCATTATCAGATATGAGTATTGCTATGCCTGCTTTTTATTGACTGTTATTTGCTTGGAGTATTGTTTTCCAGCCTTTCACTTTGAATTTGTTTTTATCCTTGTTACTTAGATGAGTTTCCTGTAGGCAGCATACAGTTGGATTTTCTTTTTTAATCCATTCTGCTACTCTGTGCATTTTTATTGTTGAGTTTAATCCATTTACATTTAGTGTAATTATTGACACTTGTGAGTTTCCTGTTGCCATTTTATATATTGCTTTCTGTTAGTTTTGTGTCTTGTTTGATCCTTCTCTTTCGTTTTTCTATCTTTTGTTTTTATTTGGTTGTATTTCATACATCTTTCCTCTGTTGCTATCATTTTTAAATCATGTGCTTCTGTGGTGGTTTTTTCAATGGTGGTTACCTTTGAGTAATGAAAAGGGTCCCTACACTGTTCATTGTAGTGAACTATTTTGTGAGTACTTTTGCACTCCATCATCCTTTGGTACTGTTAATCTCCATCTTCTCTCCCCCTTTCTTTTTGTTGTTGTCACAGTTTAAATTTGGTTTTATTGTGTTCTTCTTGGAGCTTTTACTTGTGGCTCTATTTTTTTTTGTTCTTTGTATCTGATTGGAGAACCCCCTTTAGTAATTCCTGGAGTGGGGGTTTTCTGATGATAAATTCCCTCATCTTTTCTGTATCTGTGAATGTTTTTATTTCTCCTTCATATTTGAAGGATAGCTTTGATGGGTATAGTATCCGTGGCTGAAAGTTCCTCTCTTTCAGGACTTTAAATACTTGGGTCCACTCTCTTCTAGCTTGTAGAGTTTCAGCTGAGAAATCTGATGATAATCTAATGGGCCTTCCTTTATATGTTGTATTCTTCTTTTCCCTGGCTGCCTTGAGAATTTTTTCTTTGCTGTTGGTTTGTGCCAATTTCATTTTGATATGCCTTGAAGTTGGGTTGTTGGGAAAAACCACATGATTTTATCAATAGATGCAGAACAGTCATTGGATAAAATACAATACAACTTTATGTTTAAGTCACTCAACAAAATGGGTATAGAAGGAAAATATCTCACCATGATAATGGCCATATATGATAAACCATCAGCTAACATCATATTAAATGGCATAAAACTGAGGACTTTCCTCCTTAAATCAGGAACAAGACAGGGTTGCCCACTCCCTCCACTCTTATTTAACGTGATGCTAGAAGTTCTAGCCAGAGAAGTCAGAGATGATAAAGAAATAAAAGGCATCCATATCAGAAAAGAAGAAGTAAAGGTATTACTTTTTGCAGATGATATGATCCTATACATCGAAAACCCCAAATACTCCACAGAAAGATTACTAGAAACAAGAAACCAATACAGTAAGGTCGCAGGATACAAAATTAATATAGAAAAGTCTACAGCCTTTCTATATTCCAACAATGAAACATCAAAAACTGAATTCAAAAAAATAATCCCCTTCATGATTGCAGCAAAACAAATAAAATACCTAGGAATAAACATAACAAAGAATGTAAAGGACCTATATAACAAAATCTACAAAGCATTGTTAAGGGAAATAAAAAAAGATACAATGAGATGAAAAAATATTCCTTGTTCTTGGATAGGAAGAATAAATATAATCAAGATGGCCATATTACCCAAAGCAATATACAAATTTAATGCAATTTCCATCAAAATTCCAATGACATTTTTTAAAGAAATGGAAAAAAAATCATCAGATTTATACGGAACTATAAAAAACCCCAAATAGCCAAAGCAATCCTAAGGAAAAAGAATAAAGCTGGGCAGAATGGATTAAAAAAGAAAATCCAACTATATGCTGCCTACAAGAAACACATCTAAGCAACAAGGATAAAAACAAATTTAAAGTGAAAGGCTGGAAAACAATACTCCAAGCAAAAAACACCCAAAAAAAAGCAGGTGTAACAATACTCATATCTAATAATGCTGACTACAAGACAGAAAAAGTACTCAGAGACAAAAATGGTCATTTCATAATGATTAAGGGGAAGTTGAATCAAGAAGACATAACAATCCTTAATATATATGCACCAAACCAAGGAGCACCAAAATATATAAGACAGCTACTTATTGACCTTAAAACAAAAACTAACAAAAATACAATCATACTTGGAGACCTCAATACACCGCTGACGGCTCTAGATCGGTCATCCAAACAGAGAATCAATAAAGATATAGTGGCCTTAAACGAAATACTAGAACACCTGGATATGATAGACATCTACAGGACACTTCATCCCAAAGCGACAGAGTATACATTTTTCTCTAGTGTACATGGAACATTCTCAAGAATTGACCATATGTTGGGCCACAAAGACAATATCAGCAAATTTAGAAAAATTGAAATTGTACCAAGCATATTTTCTGATCATAAAGCCTTGAAACTAGAATTCAACTGCAAAAAAGAGGGGGAAAAACCCACAAAAATGTGGAAACTAAACAACATACTTCTAAAAAATGAATGGGTCAAAGAAGAAATAAGCGCAGAGATCAAAAGATATATACAGACAAATGAAAATGAAAATACGACATATCAGAATCTCTGGGATGCAGCAAAAGCAGTAATAAGAGGAAAGTTCATATCACTTCAGGCCTATATGAACAAACAAGAGAGAGCCGAAGTAAACCACTTAACTTCACACCTTAAGGAACTAGAAAAAGAAGAACAAAGAAAACCCAAAACCAGCCGAAGAAAGGAGATAATAAAAATCAGAGCAGAAATAAATGAAATAGAGAACAGAAAAACTATAGAAAAAATCAATAAAACAAGGAGCTGGTTCTTTGAAAAGATCAACAAAATTGACAAACCCTTGGCAAGACTCACCAAGGAAAAAAGGCACAGGACTCAAATAAATAAAATCCAAAATGAAAGAGGAGAGATCACCACAGACATCATAGAAATACAAAGAATTATTGTAGAATACTATGAAAAATTATATGCCACCAAATACAACAATCTAGAAGAAATGGATAAATTCCTAGAACAATACAACCTTCCTAGACTGAGTCATGAAGAAGCAGAAAGCCTAAACAGACCAATCAGCAGGGAGGAAATAGAAAAAACTATTAAAAATCTCCCCAAAAATAAAAGTCCAGGCCCAGTCGGTTATACTAGTGAATTCTATCAAACATTCAAAGAAGACTTGGTTCCTATTCTACTCAAAGTCTTCCAAAAATTTGAAGAAGAAGCAATACTTCCAAACACATTTTATGAGGCCAACATAACCCTCATACCAAAACCTGGCAAGGATGGCACAAAGAAAGAAAACTACAGACCAATATCTCTAATGAATACAGATGCTAAAATACTAAACAAAATACTGGCAAACCGAATACAACAACATATTAAAAAAATAATACATCATGATCAAGTGGGATTCATCCCAGAATCTCAAGTATGGTTCAACATACGCAAAACGGTTAATGTAATACACCATATCAACAAAACAAAGAACAAAAACCACATGATCTTATCAATAGATGCAGAAAAGGCTTTTGATAAAATACAACACAATTTTATGTTTAAGACTCTCAACAAAATGGGTATAGAAGGAAAATATCTCAACATGATAAAGGCCATATATGATAAACCATCAGCCAACATCCTATTAAACGGCATAAAACTGAGGACTTTCTACCTTAAATCAGGAACAAGATAGGGTTGTCCACTCTCTCTACTCTTATTCAACGTGGTGCTAGAAGTTCTGGCCAGAGCAATCAGACAAGACAAAGAAATAAAAGGCATCCATATCGGAAAAGAAGAAGTAAAGCTATCACTTTTTGCTGATGATATGATCCTATACATCGAGAACCTGAAGGACTCCACAAAAAGATTATTAGAAACAATAAACCAATACAGTAAGGTCGCAGGATACAAAATTAACATACAAAAGTCCATAGCCTTTCTATATGCCAACAATGAAATATTAGAAAACGAACTCAAAAAAATAATCTTCTTCACGATTGCAACAACAACAACAAAATATCTAGGAATAAACATAACAAGGAACGTAAAGGACCTATATAATGAAAATTACAAAGCATTGTTAAGGGAAATCTAAAAAGATACAATGAGATGGAAAAATATTCCTTGTTCTTGGATAGGAAGAATAAATATAATCAAAATGGCCCTATTACCCAAAGCAATATGCAAATTTAATGCAATTCCCATCAAAATCCCTATGAGATTTTTTAAAGAAATGGAACAAAAAATCATCAGATTTATATGGAACTATAAAAAACCCCGAATAGCCAAAACAATCCTAAGGAAAAAGAATGAAGCTGGGGGCATTACAATACCTGACTTTAAACTATATTATAGGGCCACGATAATCAAAACAGCATGGTATTGGCAAAAAAATAGACACTCAGACCAATGGAACAGAATAGAAAGCCCAGAAATAAAACCACATATATATGGTCAAATAATCTTTGATAAAGGGGCCAACAACACACAATGGAGAAAAGAAAGCCTCTTCAACAAATGGTGTTGGGAAAACTGGAAAGCCACATGCAAAAGAATGAAACTCGACTACAGCCTGTCCCCGTGTACTAAAATTAATTCCAAATGGATCAAAGACCCAAATATAAGACCTGAAACAATAAAGTACATAGAAGAAGACATAGGTACTAAAATCATGGACCTGGGTTTTAAAGAACATTTTATGAACTTGACTCCAATGGCAAGAGAAGTGAAGGCAAAGATAAATGAATGGGACTACATCAGAATTAAAAGTTTTTGCTCAGCAAGAGAAACTGATATCAAAATAAACAGACCGCCAACTATATGGGAACTGATATTTTCAAACGACAGCTCAGATAAGGGCCTAATATCCAAAATTTACAAAGAACTCATAAAACTCAACAACAAACAAACAAACAATCCAATAAAAAAATGGGAAGAGGACATGAACAGACACTTCTCCCAGGAAGAGATACAAATGGCCAACAGATATATGAAAAGATGCTCAGCTTCATTAGTTATTAGAGAAATGCAAATCAAAACTACAATGAGATACCACCTCACTCCTGTTAGATTAGCTATTATCAACAAGACGGGTAATAGCAAATGTTGGAGAGGCTGTGGAGAAAAAGGAACCCTCATTCACTGTTGGTGGGACTGTAAAGTAGTACAACCATTATGGAGGAAAGTATGGTGGTTCCTCAAAAAACTGCAAATAGAACTACCTTATGACCCAGCAATCCCTCTACTGGGTATATACCCCAAAACCTCAGAAACATTGATACGTGAAGACACATGTAGCCCCATGTTCATTGCAGCACTGTTCACAGTGGCCAAGACATGGAAACAACCAAAAAGCCCTTCAATAGAAGACTGGATAAAGAAGATGTGGCACATATACACTATGGAATACTACTCAGCCATAAGAAATGATGACATCAGATCATTTACAGCAAAATGGTGGGATCTTGATAACATTATAAGGAGTGAAATAAGCAAATCAGAAAAAAACAAGAACTACATGATTCCATACATTGGTGGAACATAAAAATGAGACTAAGAGACATGGACAAGAGTGTGGTGGTTACCAAGGGTGGGGGGGGGGAGGGAGGACATGGGAGGGAGGGAGGGAGAGAGTTAGGTGGAGGGGGAGGGGCACAGAGAACTAGATAGAGGGTGACGGAGGACAATCTGACTTTGGGCGAGGGGTTTGCAACATAATTTGATGACAAAATAACCTAGACATGTTTTCTTTGAATATATGTACCCTGATTTAAAAAAAAAAAAAAAAAAAAGAGTGAGTCTTAGACGAATGTAACAGAGGGAATCTGGTCATTTTTTATTTTTTAAAAATATTTTATTTATTGATTTGTAGAGAGAGGGGAGAGAGAGAGAGAGAGAGAAGGGGGAGGAGCAGGAAGCATCAACTCCCATATGTGCCTTGACCAGGCAAGCCCAAGGTTTCGAACCGGCAATCTCAGGGTTCCAGGTCGACGCTTTATCTCACTGCGCCACCACAGGTCAGGCTGGTCATTTTTAAAAAATAAAACATCGTTCAGACTTAAATATAAAAAAAAAAAAAAAAAAAAAAAAAAAGAATAAAGCTGGGGCATTACAATACCTGACTTCAAACTGTATTATAGAGTCATGACAATCAAAACAGCCTGGTATTGGCAGAAAAATAGACACTCAGATCAATGGAACAGAATAGAAAGTCCAGAAATAAAACCACATATATATGGTCAAATAATTTTTGATAAAGGGGCCAACAACACACAATGGAGAAAAGAAAGCCTCTTCAACAAATGATGCTGGGAAAACTGGAAAGCCTCATGCAAAAAAATGAAACTCGACTACAGTTTTTCCCCTTGTACTAAAATTAACTCAAAATGGATCAAAGACCTAAATATAAGACCTGAAACAAAAAAGTGCATAGAAGAATACATAGGTTCTAAACTCATGGACCTTGGTTTTAAAGAGCATTTTATGAATTTGACTCCACAAGCAAGAGAAGTGAAGGCAAAAATAAATGAATGAGACTACATCAGACTAAGGAGTTTTTGTTCAGGAAGACAAACTGACAACAAAATAAACAGACAGCCAACTAAATGGGAAATGATATTTCAAACAACAGCTCAGATAAGAGCCTAATATCCAAAATATACAAAGAACTCATAAAACTCAACAACAAACAAACAATCCAATAAAAAAATGGGAAGAGGACATGAACAGACACTTCTCCCCGGAAGAAATACAAGTGGCCAACAGATATATGGAAAGATGCTCATCTTCATTAGTTATTAGAGAAATGCAAATCAAAACTGCAATGAGATATCACCTCACACCTGTTAGATTAGCTATTGTTAACAAGACAGTTAATAGCAAATGTTGGAGAGGCTGTGGAGAAAAAGGAACCCTCATTCACTGTTGGTGGGAATGTAAAGTAGTACAACCATTATGGAAGAAAGTATGGTGGTACCTCAAAAAACTGAAAATATAACTACCTTATGACCCAGCAATCCCTCTACTGGGTATTTACCCCCAAAACTCAGAAACATTGATACGTAAAGACACATGCAGCCCCATGTTCATTGCAGCATTGTTCACAGTTCCAAGACATGGAAACAACCAAAAAGCCCTTCAATAGATGACTGGGTAAAGACGATGTGGCACATATACACTATGGAATACTACTCAGCCATAAGAAATGATGACATTGGATCATTTACAGCAAAATAGTTGGATCTTGATAACAGTATAAGGAGTGAAATAAGCAAATCAGAAAAAAACAAGAACTACATGATTCCATACATAGGACATAAAAACAAGACTAAGAGGCATCGACAAGAGTGTGGTGGTTATGGGGGGGGGGTTAGAGGGAGGGAGAGTGGTAGGGGAGGGGGAGGGGCACAAAGAAAACTAGATATAAGGTGACGGAGGACAATGTGACTTTGGGTGATGGGTATGCAACATATTTGAATGACAAGATAACCAGGACATGTTTTCTTTGAACATATGTACCCTGATTTATTAATGTCACCCCATTAAAATTAATAAAAATTTATAAAAGAAAAATTGAGCATAAGCAAATTTGACTAAGATTATTGGGTCTATAATCTTCATACAACATTATGGTGGTTAACTCTTTTACAAATAAGCATGAAATTTCTGGCTCCATTGGCTGGTGGCTGAAAAACACTGACTTAGACTTTTATTAGTCAAGACTGTGGATATCTTTGGGACAAATAGTTCCTGGAATGGGGTCTGAAGTTCTGGTCACATTGTTTCTTGGTCTGGGTGCTGGTTAATACATGCACTCAGTTTGTGAAAACTCGTCAAACTGTACAGTACAATATGTGCAATTTTCTGAACATATTTTATACTTCAGCAAAAACTTAAAAAGTATGTATAGCCTTTTATTTTATGGACAAAACAAGCAAATAAATGCAAAGTGCTTAGAAGATGTCTCCATAGAATGAATTACAAAACAGATGAACAAATAGAAGTTAGGGTGAGGATTTTACTTTTCTTATGCTGTAAAATTTGCAAATCTTACACTGTCACAGAATAAACAGAACCTTGACTTTGGTTGCAAAATTTATGCAGCTGCCCCCATAGAGTTTTGATGGTTTTATTACATATGGCAGTTAAAAAGCATTTTTAAACGTCAGGATGATACATGCAGATGTTGGTAGTCTTATATATCCAAAGTCTTGTAAAACTGAAAAAGAAATCAGCAAAAACAAACCATTATTCTAGTATATTAAATTACTTTGCCAGCTTTATGAAATACTTTTAGCATAACTGACTAAATATATAGTGTTAAAATAATCTTTCTAAATTGGTAAGTTAGTTTTGAAAAGTCACATCAAAAGTTAGTTTTGAAAAGTTTTGAATAATACAGCTTTTAGCAAGAGTATGTTAGATATATTAATGTGTATAGAATGTAATTTTAAAAGAAACACTTGATGCTCTTTATAGTTGACACAGGAATAGAAATCACAGTTGAGCCTGACCTGTGGTGGCGCAGTGAATAAAGCGTCGACCTGGAAATGCTGAGGTCGCCAGTTCAAAACCCTGGGCTTGCCTGGTCAAGGTACATAATGGGAGTTGATGCTTCCAGCTCCTCCCCACATTCTCTTTCTGTCTCTCTCTCCTCTCTCTCTCCCTTTCTCTCTCCTCTCTAAAATGAATAAAATTAAAAAAAAAAAGAAATTGCAGTTGATTTCCCAGTGCCTCCCCTTTGGTTGGAGCAAGACTATGTTGTGAGGCATTTAAGGAAAAGAAGCAAGAACCATGGGTGGAAGGGTGTGCATGTCTTCTTCATGTAAAACTGCCTTGTGGTTGTTACTGGCTGAACTGAAAAGTTTATGTAGGGTTTTACCAGTTTGATATTTATATATAAGCTTTTCTCCAAGAGACACTGATGTGTATTGATGTAGCCATCTTTAACATTTAAGAAGTTTGTGAGTTTAAGACTCCTACAAGGATGCAGGCCCAACTGCTTTTCCCAGACTTCTTGTACTTTGGAGCTGGGCATCCTTTTAGTTTAGCCATAACAAAGGTATTTTTTTGTTTAAGATCTTTGTTCATTCAACCTCCAATTGCCTTTTTTTATCAACTAAATGAAATTTTAGGTGCATTAACACTCTAATATATTGGTCTCAGTAAGCTAATTAAAGTAATGTATCCAAAAATACTCTATTTTAAAAATAGGGACTTTCCACAATGTCTCCTCAACAGAGGTATGATTTATTTGTCTAAGTGAATTGAAAAAGTAGATATGAACTAGGACCAGGTGACAGCTGCATGGTTTTGCAATACTTAAACAATTAATTGGCCTATTTCTTTGTAAGAAAAATCAATGAGGAAAGAAGCCCTCCCTAAAGAATTGAACTAGAAGCAGCATCATATTAACATCTATGTTGACTTGGCACTTTACAGTTTATAAAACATGTTCCTACTTTTTTCTCTTATTCAGTTCTCGCAACAATTCTATATATTAATACTAGCTCCATATGAGTGTTACTCCTGTTTTGTGAATGAAAAAACTGACTCTGAGGGCAGAACCAAGGCTGTGTCTTCAGCTGGGTCACATCTTTTCCACAATGCACCATTTTGTGATCAGAATAGGAAAATTTTTTTTGAAAATGATATGGTATAATATAATTGATATACTGAAAATGTTATGATTTTTAAAATTGGACAAAGTTATTTCAAAATAATTTATTTTATTCAACAGATATTTGTTGAGCACCTTTGGGGAGCCACAATGATGCTGAGTTCTAGAAGGAAAATACGTACAGCTGACCTCTTGGAGGTGATAAAATTGTGTCAACAAGGCAACACTAAACATTAATGGACAAATAGGTAAATAGTTAAAACTGTGATAAATATCACAAAGAAAATCTAGAGAGCGCTACCAGAGATTATTACAGGGGTGGCCTCTTTGAAGAAGTGGTGTTTAAGCATTAAAGTAGGACTGAGCTAGGTCAAGAGGTGGGAATGGGGAGAGAAGGATATTTCAGATAGAGGAAAGAGAATGTGGCAAGTTCCTGAGGACTTGGAAAAGAAAGGACAGGTGTGACAGGAGGGCGGTGAGCATTGAAGAGAAGACACAATTCTGAAGCTGGAGAGGTCAGCAGGATTTTTGGAGGACATTGGAAGATTTGAGCAGGGACACAGTTTACATTTCAGATCATCAAGGCTGCTACAAGGAGAATGAATTAGAAGACAGATGAGACAAAGCCAAGGGAAGAGAGTTTCATAAAAGCCAAGAGATGAAAATATTTTAAGAATAAGGTAGAGGTCAAGTTGATTACTATGAGAAGTTTTTAAAGTAGCTCTTGGATTTGACAACATGGAGGCCAGTAGTGACGCTTGCATGGTAGGGTTGGAAAGCCAGACTGGGGTGGATTGAAATTAAGGCAGCATATGTAGACCACACTTCATAGGAACTTAGCTGTCAAGGGAAGGGAAAGATGAGGAGAAGGGTAGAGGTGGTGTGTATTGGGTGGGGATCGAAGGAAAGGTCATGAAAGTGGAAACACACTAATGTGTTTGTGCACAATAAGGAAAGTCATCCATCATCAAGGAGGAGTTTGGTAATGATGATGGTATGTGTGTAAGAAAGAATGTCAGACAGACACACACTGTTGGCTAATCAAAGGAAAGTCTCTGGGAAGTCACAAAGGCACATAACAAGATTGCAGGTGTAGCATTTTCTACTATCTTACCCTGCTCCTCGGATAGGAGATAGCTTCTTAGTTGTGACAAAAGGGGAAAGGGGATAAGAGAGGTTTATAGATTTGGTGCGGGAAGATGAAGGCATTTCTTTCCTATAGGCCCCCTTTATGAGGATGAAGCAAGGTCACAGTAAAGGAAAAGGGGGTTGGAGTTAGAGCAGATTGAGGCAGTCTACCCTTGGCATTGCATGGAGATGAAGAGAAAGCTAGCTAGGCAGTGTCCTGAGGAAACTGGTCAAAATGATCTTGATAACCTGTCTATATATTGGGTATCTTTTTCCCCAGCAGTGTTTGGGTTCATATAAATTTTGGAAAATATTGGGAGGGTTATTGGTTGATTCAGATTATTAATAATTTGCAGTTATTGTACTTTCAAAAATGTTTACAGTTTTTTTTTTATCAAGATGCTAGATGTGAATATAATGCTATAAGAGTAAATGATTAAATTTACAGACCTTAAGTGGTGCCTATGATTGAATTTACAGGTCTTGAGTATTCTTGGCTTCCGTATTTCTTCTGTTGGGAGTATAAGCAAAGATTTAGGCAAATAATTGAAATTAAGGAGTTAGAAATTTAGTTTCTGGTTACTAAATTCTACTGGGGTATACTTCATGAGTCTGGCAAATAATGTTCAGAAAGTCCCATCATTAGTTTGGATCTCTAGAAGTATGCTTCTCTAGAATTCTAAGTCATTTTAGCATGCAGAATTGAAGTAAGCCCACAGAGTGACTCTCCTGAGGCTTGTAGGAAAGACTCTACACAGTCTTTCCTTCACAAGGGACCTCTCTTCCTGCTTTCTTTACTCCTTTACTTTCCATCATCGCTTCAGCTGCCTTATATACCAGCTTCCACCCCTCTGTAGTTCACTTCCTAAGATCACAAATGACATTCTGGTAGTTCCTTTGAGTGAAAACTCTTCCAATACCATCTTTCTTGACCTTTCTTGTAGCAATTTCACCACAGTATCACCTCCTTAGTGAATTCTACTACACTAGTTCCTCCTAATTTCCCTGAGTCCTGTTATCACCCCCAACCACCTCACACTTGTAGTTCCAACTTCCAAATTGAAGTCTCTAGCCAGGTTGATATTGAGGGATATTTCTGTATGTCCAACTAGGTGGCTGTATGTGGGTAGCCTATACGGACTTCAAACTCAATATGACCAAAGTGGAATTCATCGTTTTCTGCTGAACTGTCTGTCTTTGTAAATGTCATGGCTGCTTACTAGGCTCTTCAAGTCAGAAACCAATGTACCATTCATTGTCCATGTCTCCTTCTTGCTTTTCCTGTACATCTAATTAATCACAAAGACTTGTCTGGTCTATATCCTAAATACCTTTCACCTCAGTTCCCTTCCCACCTCACAGCTGGCATTGTTTCCTTCTCACCGAAACATGGCAACACCTTTTGTTCCTTTCCTTATGTTTCTAGATTTATTTCCACAACCTACCTGCTACACTGCCAGCAGAGCCAACTTTCTAACAGACAAATTGAGTCTTGCCACCCTTTTGTAAAAATTCTTCAGTGACTGTATATCATCTATATAGTATATAGTATATAGTATATTTTTCCTCTTTAGAAGGGCATATAGAAATTAGGTCTCTTTTTGTTTCTTTAGCCTCAGCTGTTGAAGGTCTCAGAGCCCTTACAGATCAGGCATACAGATCTAATCAGTAACTGTGGTCTTTCATGCTTATCAGCCTTTGTACATGCTGGTTTTTTTTTTTTCATGAATATCCTCTAATGATTATATTCCACTCCCAAAAGCAAGACATTTACTATTTCCCTGGCTCAGAAACTGGGGCTCCAAAATGAAGGACAGAGAAGCAGTGATTACTAGCAACTGCCCACATTTAGGACCAGACACTCTATCAATGATTACTAAAGACACTGCAGAGTCTTCCCTACAAGCCTTAGCCATGACTTCTGTCCTTCCCCCACATTCCCAAGGAGGACAGAGAATGGAAATCAGTTGAGCCAGGAGTCATGGGCCTGGTAACAGTGGCAGAATGCATGGCTTTTTACTTTCTCACCATGGAGGTAGGGTGCTATTCCCTACCAAGCCCAGCACATGTGTGGGAACTTCAAGAGAATCTCTTGTAGAGGTGAATCACTCACAAGAAAGGAAGATGGTGTTTCACTTCTTGGCTTGATGCTCATGAAACTGGAAACCTGTTCTTCTACTCTGATGCTTCTTTAGGAGCAGAGGGGAGTGTGGTAAAGGGTTTTGTGGGGGAGCTTGACATGTATCCCCTGGAGTTTAAGAGCATACATATCCATAGAAATGAGTGTCTCCTCTGTCTGAAATTTCTAAGGTGAAAGGTTTTCTAACCCTTTCCTGCTTTGGATGAAGAGGATGGATGTTGGTGGCTTCATTGCTGTTCTCTTTGGACTTCAGGGGACATGAAAAGAACTTTAGTGGTTTGCATGGCTCAGTCAACATAAAGTAGCACATAAGTTAGATGAGAGGCAGGAAGGAAGGCTCTCCAGGAGGCATCTGGGCCAGCAAGGGAATGCCCAACTTGGAGAGATGTTGAGGGCATGGACTACTATTGGGCCAAATACACACAGGTACCCCTTTCTGAAAGGATTCTCAGTGATGGAGAAGGCAGGGGTGAATCTGACCACCAACTCCTGAAACCACAAATCCTGGGTATATAGAAACCACTATATCAGTTAGGGCACCAGCATCAGATTAATCAGATTGGATCAAAGATGCTCCCATCATGACCACCAGTAGGACATCTGTTGCATAGAATAAACTTTGCTTTCTTGTTTGTTTCTCCCAATCCTCATCCCTGGAGGAAGTTGGCTGAGGAGACAGAGGGCAAAGAGGGATCTCAGAACCAGACCACAACCTTCTATCCAATTCAAGGTGCTGGCATAGGAGGGTGGTGGGGGAGAAGAATAACTTTAAATTGTGTGTATGTGCACACACACATGTACACACCACCCATGACACAATTTTAAGAGTCAGGAAAATATATTTAAAAATAAAAACAGTAATTCCAGTGCTTTAGAGTTTCTCTAGGTCATCCTATCCCAGGCTTCATTAAATACTGAACATACTTAATTGATAAAATTATGACATAACAATAGTGGGGGACATGAGATATTTTGCAAACTTAAGACTCATGTAGTGAAATACTGTCCCATCAACAAAATAATTCCTCCAAGAAAACATTCCAAGTATAATCCTATCTATTTAAACATTAGAGATATTAAAAGAAAAAGAACAAAATATTAAAAAGTTGAACTTTTAAACAAGATACCTGATATAAGTCAATGATCATCAAGTCAAGATGTACATTAAGGCAATAATAAATGAAGAAACCTCTATATCCATCAGTTAGCAGATTGAAGCCATGTAATCATGCATGAAGCGATCACACCCAATGATTCCCAGCATTTTCTGCTTGGGCACACCATTTTTTAAAGGCATGTTATCAATAATGAGGAAACATGAAGAAACACACAACTTTATAATACAGTTAAATAATTTTCTTCTAGTTACACTTTAAATTCTAGAGAAAATTAAGATAGCATATGTTTCTTTTGTTTTGGTAGAATTCTGAAGAATATTCTAAGGAACTATAGCATTCTGTGGGATGCCATTTGTGAAATGTTATTATAAGATTTGGAACACTGGTTTGGTTATTCAAGCTGTGGAGCATACAATGAGTTAGGGGTACTGCTTCAAAATCTTAATCATTTTAATTTTAATAAAGACATTGGAGTGTTAAACTGCATGGATTTTTAAATTGAAAGTGAGTGGTAAGTTACGCAATCCTCCCCAGCTGTGTAAAAGAATGGCAAATGAGGATTTGAAAGAGCATAGTTGAGTACACTAGATTAGAAAAAGATATGAAATGTTTTACATTTTGACCTCACTGGCGTGGGACTTCTTAATAACCTGGTTAATTAACACTGCTGATCTTAACCATTGTTCTCAAGTTAACTTTATTTCTTACTGTTCAAGACTTCTGTTTCTTGCTTTCTTCTTTTCATTCATTTTCTACCACTATGTAACAAGTCACCCCAAAATTTAGCAGCTTAAAAAAGTTTCAGGAACTTGGGTGCAGCTTCCCTTTGAATCTCAGACTCCAGGTCTCTCATAAGTTTGTAGTCAGACTGTCAGTTTGAGCTGTAGTTTTACCTGAAGGCTCAGCTGAGGATTCCTCCAAGCTTGCTCCTGTGGTTGTTGGCAAGGTCCAGACCCTCCTTGGCTGTTGGACTGAGGGTTCCCTGGCAAGTAGGCATCCCTGCATGGCAGCTCACAACGGGACAGCTTTATTTTCTTTCACAATGAGTGAGTGTGACAGAGTGTCCAAGAGGGAAGCAACATTCTTATTATAACCTCATGTCAGAGAGGACACCTCATCACTTCTGCCATTTTCTCATTATTATAGGTTAGTTAATAAGTTCAGCTCACACTCAAGGTGGGGAGGAAAGATTGGAAAAGTTCATGAAGAGCAGGACGTGAAAATCATTGGTGGCCATTTTAGTGGAGTCTTACCAAATCATCTCTCTTTGCCCCCCACCTTCTCTCTACAATCTGCCCTTTATAACTTCATTTGCATCTGATGACTGGGCCTCCTATTCTTTAAGAAAACAGAGGATAAGCTGTCTTTTATCTTCTTGCAACTAAGTCTAACACCTTCTTCATCTTGAGTCATTTTCTTCTTCTTTCCTCGTTATCACTGATGAATTGCTCATCTTCCTGCCCTTCTTTATCACAAGTTAAATGTCTTTAAGCTTCTTGTCCTCCTCAAGCTATGATCTCATTACTCTCTTCCCCTTGACAAAAAATTTTTTGAACAAGTTGCTTTTTTAAAAAATTAATTTTAATGGGGTGACATTGGTAAATCAGGGTACATATGTTCAGAGAAAACATGTCCAGGTTATTTTGACATTTGATTATGTTGCATACCCCTCACCCAAAGTCATATAGTCTTTTTTTTTTTTGTATTTTTTTTCTGAAGTTGGAAATGGGGAGGCAGTCAGACAGACTCCCGCATGCGCCTGACTGGGATCCACCTGGCACGCCCACCAGGGGGCGATGCTCTGCCCATCTGGGGCGTCTCTCTGTTGCAACCAGAGCCATTCTAGCACCTGAGGCAGAGGCCACAGAGCCATCCTCAGCGCCAGGGCCAACTTTGCTCCAATGGAGCCTTGGCTGCGGGAGGGGTAGAGAGAGACAGAGAGGAAGAAGAGGGGGAGGGGTGGAGAAGTAGATGGGTGCTTCTCCTGTGTGCCCTAGCTGGAAATTGAATTTGGACTCCTGCACACCAGGCCAATGCTCTATCACTGAGCAAACCGGCCAGGGCCTGGTTACAATTTTTCAGTCTCTTGTGTTGTATTCTCTTCTATCCACATTCTAAACGTTGGTGTCCTCCAGAGATCAGTACTGTGTCTTCCTTATTTCCCTATTTTCATAAGTGACTTCATCCATTCTTAGTGTTTTAAATACCAACTTATACATAGATGAACCTCAAAATTAATTCATTTAGTCAACGCTTCTTCTGAACTATAAGGATAGTTTCACTGTTACTTGGAAAACTCCATTTGGAGATCTTGGAGATACCTCAAACTTAATGTCTAGGATATATGTTCTGTTTTTTAATCACCTTTTCTTAACTTATTTCTCTCCAGATTTCCCCAGCTCAATAAATGTTGCCACCAGTCACTTTGTTTGCTTAAGTATAAATCTTGATTCCTCATCTTTCTTAATGTCCCATTTTAATTAATCACCAAGTCCCCTAATCTTCCTACTTCCAAATACATGTCTAAGTAATCCACTTCTCCTCCCACTATCTCTCCCCTAATCTAAGCCACCATCTTCTGTCACCTGGTTGACTACAATAATTTCCTATCGGCATTGTTGCTCTTATGCTTTGCAAAACATCCAATTAAATAGTTTAAAATATTTTATCAGAATGTGTTTCTCTTGATTAGAACCCTTTGGTTCTGTCCCTTTATCCTTGGAAGTGTCTAACTTTCTCAGGATCTGGTATCATATGTTTCTTGCTCACCTTTCCAACCTCAGCACACTGTGTTCACCTGATCTTCCTCTGGGTCAGCTGCATTGGCTTGCGTCGCAACTTCTTACATACATCAAGTTTTCCTTCCAGGCCGCTGAGCATGCTGTTCCTTTAGCCTAAAATTCTTTCCCTTACTTTTTCTCCATGGTCGGCTCATGCATTTATTAAAAGTATTGATTATAGTTTTATTCATTTATTTATTGCCTACCTTGTTAGACTGGACATAAGGACAAAGCCCACTTCTGCTTTGTTTGCTTTTATATAACCAACATCAAGTACTTTGTAAGTACTTAGTAAATATCTGAGCAAATGAACAATCTCACAGTCATACTACACATCTCAACTCAGAAATTGCTTCCTCAACCACTTTCCCAGCACACAGAGCCTCCCCAGGTTCCTTCAGCTGACCCAGAAATTCCTTCTCCTGTGTGTTACTTATGAATTTTGCATACCGCTTGTGTAGCACTTGTCACAGTTCTTTGCTCGTCCATCTCCACAATAGACCATAGGCTCCTCAAGGGCTGGAACCTTGTCTTTTTATTGCTAATACCTAGAGCCCTCTTTCCAGGGCAGGCTGTATATCTAGCAAGTGCTTGACATGTGCTTGCCGAATGATGTGCTGAAGGTTCTTTTGAAGGTTCAACAATCTACTCTGGCCCTGGATGAGAAGGAACCCTTTTTTTCCAGGCTCAGGGACAAAATCCAGATTTCTGACTACTTTGTCAACTGCCTGTCTTGAACCTGAAGTATTTCCAAGCTTGAGCTTCTCTGGGAATTGCCCATTTGAGGTTCTGAGATTTTGCTGAATGAAACATTCTTAGAGTAGGAAAGGAAAGAACATAACTGTCTTTTTTTTAACCAGCTTTATTGAAATATAATTGATATACAAAAAGCTGCACATAATTAACATATACAATTCAATGAGTTTGAACATATGCATTTACTCATGGTATCAAGGAAATACTTGTCACCTCCAAAAGTTTCCTTATGTTCCCCTCCCTCTTCTATGGTAAGAACACTTAATACGAGCTCTAACTAATGACTGACATTGATGCATCATCATCAACTAAACTCCATACTGTATTCAGATTCCATTAGCTTTTCTCTATGTCCCCTTTTCTACTCTAATATTCCATCCAGGATACCACAATTAAAGGAGTCCAATTAAAATTAATTTAATTTCTGATGGCCAAACTTCATATCTTGGAAGAAATGTAGCCATTACATTATTATATAGGGACCCTTGTTGCAAGGCTATTAGGCAACTTGTCTTGAAGCTGTTCTTGGGCAGCAAGCACTCTGTTAATTTTGAGTGGCTTTTGTAGTATGGGTACTGGTGGAGATTATGGGTTAGCTAAAGCCCCTCAGGCTACTCCTTGTCAGTGTATTAACCTACAGTTAATAGGGCATGAATATTCTCTTTCTCAGTCACAACAAATTCACACTACTAGCCTGGCTTTATGCAGAGGGAGAAACTGTGCTTTGCTGACCCTAGATTGGGGGAAGTTGTTGGCATGACTTGTGCAGTTAGTGCAGTCTCTTGGGATTGGGGTCTGCCTTCAGAATGTCCAGAATCCAACTACTTTTTTCTTTCCACTGCTTCCATCTGAAGTCTTAATGAGCCATCATCATCTCCTGCCTGAACATTAACAAGAATTTCTTTGCTGGGCTCCTTGATTCTGACCTGGCAATATAGTCTGTTCTCAACACAGTGGCCTGAGAGATTCTGTTAAAAATTTGTCAGTTTATAGCTCTGTGCTCAAAACCATCCAATGATCCTCCCAGCTCACAGTTTTTGTTGTGGTACTCATCCACTTAATTGTTTTTTAATCAATTTTTATTGCATTATAACATACATGCAGAAAATTGTACGAAGCATATGTGTATCACTCAATGAATTATTAAAATTGACCAGTCCTGTATAAACACTACTCAGATAATAAAATAGACCAAACCTTGGGAAACCTCCCTTGGTTATATTTAATCCTGACTTTTACTTTACTCTTCTATAAAGCTTACCTTTAACCTGACTTCTGAATTAGTCTGGTTTTGAATTTTACATAAATGGGTTACATTTTGTGTTCTTTTGTATTTTGCATCTTTTCCACATTATTTTTGTGTGTTTTATCCAGATTGTTCTGCCAACTTATGCTTTTTAAATGCTGATGTCTTTCCAAGAATACCTAGGACCCTATCCACCTTGGCCCGCAATTTCTACCCTGTTTGGTATTCTAATATAATTTCCTGCTATTGGTTCTCTGCTGTGGTCTCACTGGCTTCCTTGTTCTTCTTCCAACTCGCCAGGAGTGGCCCTGTCTCAGAGCCTTTGCACTGACTGTTTCTACTGTCTAGGAAGCTCTTCCCCCAGAGAGTCTCCTGGCTGCTCTCATTAGTCTGCCAGGTCTGCACACACGTGCTGCCTTCCTTGGGAAGCCTTTCCTGACAACCAAACATTCCCTACCCCCTCTTCCTTGTTGGATTTCTCCACAGCATTTATCACCACGTGATACATGTATGAGCTTTCTGTTGTTGCAAAACAAAATAACACACATTTAGTGTCTTACAAAACACAGAGTTATCATCTCACAGTGCTGTGGGTTGGAAGTCCAGGAGGCTTGGACTCTAGGTCTCCCAGCCTGAAATCAAAGTGTCAGCTGTCCGGGAGCCTCTTATCTAGAGTCTCTAAGTGAGAATCTGCTTCCATATGCATTCAGGCTGTTGACAATTCAGAATTAAGACTGAGGTCACTGGTTTCTTTCTGGCTGTCAGCTTCTAGAGAAGCCACCTGGCTGGTGGCTCCTTTACCTTCAAAACCAGCAAGGGTAGGTCATGTCTCTTGCAGGCTGCTACATCTCATCTGCCTTCCTCTTCTGCATATAAATCCACTTGTGATTACACAGGGCCCACTCAGATAATCCCAGATAATCTTCCCATTTTAAGGTTGCCTGTTTAGCAAACTTAATTCTAAACTTGCTGTGCAATGTAACATATTCACAGGTGTGTAACACCAGGGTCAAACATTGTGCCTATCACAATGTTTTCTTAGTTATTTTGTTTATTGTCAATATCTCTCTTCTTGAATCTCTAAGGGCGAGGATCTGTGACTTTGATATTCCAAAACCTAGAATACTGCCTGGCACGTAGTAGGTATTCAAATATTTGCTGAATAAATGCATGCATATAGAGTACCTAGTATCCACATCTGCCTTCCCTTTGAGAAACATTTCACACGTTCTCTTCCTCTTTAAAAAATGGCCTTGACTTTCAGTTTAACCTGAATTTATCCAGTCAGTGTGGTTTCCCCTGCCTCCCCAACCCCCTGTTGGTTATAGTTTTTCTAGTTAAGAATTGACAGCATAATAATGTCATGTTTTCGTGGAACCTTCTGGTAGACACACAAGAGAGACATCAGGACATGGGGTACAAACAGGGCTCCAGAATAGAGTGAAGTTCAGAGGCCAGCACAGGTGATGAAGCCTCAGGCACTGCCCAGTACAGCTAAGTGCCCAATGATTGATTGAAACAAGGCTCTTCATGGATAGTAGAGCTAGACATGAAAACATGCTAAGCATTGTTTTGCTCAGTAAAAAAAGAATTCAAAGTTAGTCTGCACATGTCAATTATCCAATGAAAATGTAAAAAAACTGATCATCTGGATGTTTCTAAAGACTTCATTTTAATAGTGTATAGATAGACTAAATCCTAGGATGATAAAGATCTGAACTTGTGTGAAGAGTCTGAAGCACACACAAGTAGCAGATTTGCTATTTGGGTTATAGTGTGGAAAAAAAACCTCTGGAAACAGGTTTATGTATTAGTTTTATGCTTTGCCACCAGATGTCCTTCATGAGTAGGAAAATATGATGGCCCAAATGATATTTTGAAGTGTGAATGCCCCGCATTTTTGAACAGTTGACAGTGAAAGGAAAGTGTGAGTGAATGTCAGTGTTGCCACAGGCTTTGGATGAGACACATAATTTGAAAGCAGCCTTTACAGGTGTAGCTTTCAGAAGCAATATTTATTTAACTCTTAAATTTTCATTTTTATACTCTACAAACATTTACTTAACATATTTCCTTTTCACTCCACTCCAAATTAGTATTTTAAAAATTTGAGCAAATTACATTTAGAAATTAATACTAAGAAATACTCAACCCCTCATGTTAATATTAAGGGCAAAAATATAATCATTTTAAGTGAAGTTTCCCAAAGATTCAAGGTGACCAGACCTCAGGCTTTTCAACACAAGATCACCCCAGCTGTAACATTTATATGTTAAAGTAATTCTAAAAGCAGCCACTTATATCTTCAGAAAAGTTAGCTAAAAGTGTCCAAGGTATGTTTTAGTACAAAATAAAAGACTGCAATTGCAGTTTACTGCTAATAACATAATTCAAAGAGGAGTATAGACTATTTAACATATTAAATTAATAAACAGCATCTTTTAAAAACAAATTATTTGGTCATGTGTGTTATATAACAGAAGTCCTTATGATATAAAAGGAACAAGGATAACTACTGCTATATAGGATTTGTTGTATGAATCACCCTGTGCACTAACAAACGCTTGGGTTCTCACCCTATGCCCACTATCACCAAAGGCATGGGCTAAATCTGTGCTTTATAGTGAGGGCTCTTCACTCCTTCGTTAGGGGGTGGGAGTGAGACAGGCAACCTATTTCCAGAAAATTGATGGCCATCTGCATGACATGTCAGCCAAATAACCAGATGTTTGATATGGATTGGCTCCCACATCTGGCTTCTTGACGGAATCATTCTGATGTGTTGGAGACAGGTACAGAGAACTCAATGAAGCTTGTCCAGCAGAGGAAGGAGAGGCAATATTTTGGTGGCCGGCAGAGGGCAAAGTTACCTCTGGTTTTTCTCCAGTCGGTTCACACATTCCAGCAGATTCCAAAAGCCAGACCTGTCCTTCTCCCTTCAGCCACTCCTCCTGAATCATGTCTGGACTTTGTCCACTCCCTGTCCTAAGACTTCTAGGGGCTGCTGGGGTGTGTAATGGAGATGGGTCACAGAAGTAGGGAGTGGGTGAGGTGGTGGTTCCTTAACCATCTGGATTTTCAATTGGCTTGGCCAAACAATGGACCCAATTATGAGGTTATTACAATTTTAGAACCACATCTCTTTATCCCCTTTGCCCTTATTGGAACTATGGGTGCTTCTGAGTGTTTCTGACTATCATGTGCACATGCTGGGAGGGGTGGGGACATGAGAAGAGTGTACCCTCTTTTGTGGTCCTCAGTTGAATGCCACTGTCCTTACGATTATTATCATAACTCCATATATTTTTTTTCTGGCTCTTCACAGAGTTGTGTGCTCTTATGTTCATCATCACCAACCCCCTCTTCTAGCACTATACAAGAACTGAAAGACCATTTTGGTGGGGATGAGGAGTCCATGGTCTGAAGCAGGGTTGCTGCTCAGATGTTTAATTGATAATAAATCACTAAGTGCCACTTTAGACCCATGTCATACAGGTCTATCTGCCTCTTATCAAGTATCTAAGAAAATGGAAAGACACACTCTTTCTCTCTCTTTTGTGTGTGTGTTTCTCTGCTCCATCAAATGTGCATTTACTAGAGGTGCATTTGATGGGTCACAATCTGTTTTTGTGTTTTAAATGTCATATCTCTACCTAGGTGCCCTTTTCTATGCTCAGGGTTTTTAAAGTTTTTCTAGTGCTTTCTTCACTGCCCTTGTAGGCTGAAACTGCTTTTACTCCGCTTGTGTCTCACTAGAAGTCTTGAAAAGAATATGTGACTAAGTTTGAGAAAAGAGGACCTTTCAGGAAGCCTACATATACTTACTCAGATTTTAGATCTTCTGATCAGAAATCTTGGTTGCTGTGATTTTACGTACTACAATACTTTTATGTTCATTACAAGTCCCACACAGAGAAAGAGGTGATGTAGGCACTTGAATTCTAAGGGTTCTGGCATCCTAGATCAAGTAGTGATGTATTCTCTTTTCAGATGAAAAGAATCCCTGTGAATAGTTAAAGACTGGCCTTCAGTGTAATTTTCTTGCCCAAGATCCATGGCTATGGGAGATCTGTAGAATTAAAGACTGTCCTAAATGACCATTGTGTCTGAGCCAAGACAGAAAGAGAAAGGGTGATGCAACAAATGACGGGATGGTGGGAGGTAAAGACCCTTACCCATACAAAACAGATTCTTTGAAATAAGATTAAAATGCTTATAACTTTGGATTGGCGGATACCCCATGATCTCATTAAGTTCATGAACCCCAAATTCTGGTTCTCAAATACCTTAGACTATTGAACTAAGGTTGCCAAATTCAGCAAACTGCAGTTTTTATTTTCTAACCCACACACTTTTAACCAGGTAAAAGATCCTAATGTATTAAGCAAATTTGCCCAGGATCCATAGATTGAGAGCATTCTTGGATAGTATAAGGGCAAATAAATGCACATCCTGAAAGGCAGATGGTGGTGTTGTTTGATAGAGGGGGCAGTGTCTTTGACTAAGAATTGTACCTATTGTGAAAGTGGAACATGTATTCCCCATGCTTGATCTTGTCTAAAGCTCACAGCAATCTGAGTTTCAGGGCCCTGTGTCTACTGTCCTGAGTGCCAAGTCCCTACCCTTATTGGAATTAGCTTTACCACCTTACTTCAAGTTTTATTTACCTTGCTTGCATCTGTTGTCTTTCAATACATTAAAATGCAATGTTAGCAAAAGAACTGGAGAAACTGAAACATTGTCAAAAAGGTAGGAAGTGGCTTTTTCTATTATCTTTTGGGTGCTAGTTTAAGAAGCCAATCCAAAGCCAAAATGAAGAAATAAGTAAAAATATTTGGTTCCCAAACTCTCCTGACGCAGGGTCTATGGCCAGTTCGGTCAGTTCATGAGCAGCTGGGTGTGTGTGTGTGTGTGCGTGTGTGTGTGTGTGTGCGTGTGTGTGTGTGTGTGTGTGTCCCAATTTGCAGCAGCTGCCTTTGAAAGCCACGTGTCTGCTAAACGCCTATGTTATATTAATAAGAGAAACCGCGAAAGCAACGGGGAAACTATCACTGCTTTTCTTCCTCAATCCAGGCAGCATTGACTTAACAGCTGACTTTGCTTTCATTTAGTTAAGTCATTAAATGGGGAGCTTTATGTGATCGTAAAAGAGAAGGGTTCACATTGAGGTATTGTTGATCAGATTATTCTTACTAGTGATGACTTCCTTGTCTTTGCAACTTCGCAGTTGCTTGAGCGCCTCCAAGAATTCTCTGCACTTGAAATAGACTCGCCGCCCAGGCGACGCCTCGCGGGAGAGAGACGGTGAAAGAAGGGGGCGGGCCTATTTAAATACAGAAGAGACGGGCCTCTCTATTGGTAGCCCGTCTGTCCGTTACCAGGAAGGGCGGGGAGTCCCGGGGGGCAGGAGTGCTGTACCTGAGCGAGGAGCGCACCAGAAAACCCGCGTTGGCTGCTGCGGGGAGCGCAGCACCGAGAGGCCGGAGACTGCGAATTCCGCTGCCGACGCCAGGTCCACTGCTGCGCGTCCTGGTCCCCTTCCCTCCCGTGCTTTCTGTGAGCGGGGTTTGCAGGCCAGCCGGGAGAGCACTGAACGGAAAGGAAGAACCTTGCCCCCTCTGCTTGGGGAGAGAGCAGCGCGCGGAGATTTTCAGGGAAAGCGACGGTGCCCGAGGGCGGAGGGGCGAGGAATTTCTGAGCGAGAAGGGAGTTAAACCTCGCAGAACAGATTGGTATCGCTGGACTCCTTGTTGCGACAGCCTGGGCCCTCCGCCGGGTTAAACTTCACAGCGGCTGTGCAAACCAGGGACAGGCGTGCGAGGGGATGCTGCCTGGCAACTCCCCCAGCTGGTGAGCTGTACTGGTCGCTCGCCACCCGGGGTCCCACTCAGCGGCCCGGGAGTGCTCAGGAGGGCACGTGAGCCGGCAGCGAGGCCCAAGAGCGACCGCCCCGTGACTTGCCTAGGGACAAGGGCGCGGGCTGCAGTTCAGCCCGGACTCAGACTCACCTGGTCTGAATCTTGCGCTTCTAGAGACCTGCGCGAGAGTGTGGTTCTCCCGGTGATCGCCCCTTTCTCCTCCCCTGCATCCTGGGCAATTGGGGGCGCTCCAGTGGACCATGAGAGATAAGGACTGAGGGGAAGCGAGACCGCTGAGAGGTGGCGGGGGCTGTTCACGCCAAGGGCCACAGCGGCTGTGCTCCGGCCTCGCTCCACTGCCCCACGCCTCGCGAGGCCCACGGGGCCAGCCCGGCCGGGCAGGGATGCCGGGGCTGGGGCGGAGGGCGCAGTGGCTGTGTTGGTGGTGGGGGCTGCTGTGCAGCTGCTGCGGGCCCCCGCCCCTGCAGCCGCCCCTGCCCGCTGCCGCCGCCGCCGGCGGGGGGGGCGCTGCTGGGGAATGGCGGGAGCCCGGGCCACGCGGAGCAGCCGCTGCCGTCCTCCTCCTCCGGCTTCCTCTACCGCCGGCTCAAGACTCACGAAAAGCGGGAGATGCAGAAGGAGATCCTCTCGGTGCTGGGGCTCCCTCACAGGCCCCGACCGTTGCACGGCCTCCAGCAGTCGCAGACCCCTGCGCTCCCGCAGCAGCAGCCTCGAGAGAAGCCCCCTCCCGGGCAGCTCAAGTCCGCACCCCTCTTCATGCTAGATCTGTACAACGCCCTGTCCAACGACGACAACGAAGACTGGCCGTCGGACGAGGACAAGCGGCAGTCCGGATCCCGGAGAGGGACCAGCGCGTCCCAGCCCCGACAGCCGGCCCCCGGAGCTGCGCACCCCCTCAACCGCAAGAACCTTCTGACACCGGGACCTGGCGGCGGTGGCACGTCTCCACTGACCAGCGCGCAGGACAGCGCCTTCCTCAACGACGCGGACATGGTCATGAGCTTTGTGAACTTGGGTAAGGATCTGGAGTTGTGTACGACGCGAACAACCCGCTTTCCAGCTTCCCGGGCTTGGGGCGGTGCGGGGTGAAAGGGTGGAGGAGCCTTTGGAGCGCCAGAGGGTGCTGGCTGGGCTGTGACACGAGGGCTGGCGGGCTGCTCTCCCGCCACCTGCGCGGCGGTGAGTGGCACATGCAGTCCCACAGCGTCCAGCTGGGCTTCACTCTGCCGCCGCAGGAGGCGGCGCACTGGCGGAGGTGCCGCGCTCCCGAGCCGGATCGCGCTTTTCCCGAGAGTTCCGGGCTCCGACCAAGGTAACCAACCACTCTGTGGCAGAAAAGTCCGGCCCGAGGGTAGCCAGCTGGGAAGGAGAAGGATCTTCGACCCTCTTCCCTCCTGTCTTCTTTTGCGCTCTTAACGCGCCGTGCCAGTTTTCCCACTGGCACTTTTAGGGAATACGACAGCAGCTGGAAACTTTGGAAACGTGACGTGATTGTGTTAAGGGGTATCCACGGAATTGGGGGAGGTGGGTGGCAGAGGAAGTGCCTAAAAGGTCCGCGGCAGGCAGTCCCGGCCGGGTAGGGCTGGCGTGGGTTGGAGGGAGGATCCCGAGCCCACCTGGGGTAACCAATCCAGTAACCTTTCTCATATGCCTTTGGCCAGTGCTCCCAAAGCCCGAACTTCTGGTCAACTCTGCCCAAGCTTTACGGGCTGAGAAAGGGTGCGGGTTAGGGGCCTGGGTTGGGCGCTGAACAGGCCTGAACCGGTTGCCAGGCAACAAAATGGAAATTCAAGGGCTGCTACCTCGGGCTTCGCCACAACTGTTCTGTGGCAAACTCCGCCGCAGTTACAGAGCTACCCCCCACCTCCACCCCCGATTTTTCTCATCTGTAAATGAGAACTGTGTAAGAGAGGCTTCCCTCTCCTCCCCCCATTGTCAGTACCTCGAATTTGTGCTTCTCTTCATTCATAAACTGACTCAGTTTAGCGAACACAAAGGGACGGTCGGTAGGGACGCGTTCACCACCGGGAGGAATGGGGATGCAGCGGCACTAGGGGGCGAGTCTTTGCGAACTTCCTGTCTCTTGGGACGCGGGGCTCTACCCAGGCCCCAAAGTGGGTTAGCAGACACTTGCCAGTAGCACGCATTCCCCAAGACACATCAAAGACCTTCGTCCGTCATTAAAGGACATTATTTACTTGAATGACTACTATGTTAAATAGCGAGTGCTTTACAAGCGTATCTGTGGGATGATTCTTAACTCCGCTGAGTCTGGGGGAAAGAAAGGAGGACTGGGTGTGTGTGTGTGTGTGTGTGTGTGTGTGTGTGTGTGTGTGTAGCAGGACGATTGGCATCCAAGTAGTGCAGAAATCCTCTTGGGAAATTCATGAATCAGAATACAGGGAGTAGAGGCCTGCCAATCTTGCTACATGCAGTGCCAGGGGTTCTGACTGGATACGATTTTTTTCACAATTTATTGGAACCGAATCCAAGTTTGGGCTACTTCCAGGAAGCATTCTAAGGAAATTGTCTTGCCAGTCAAAGTTTGGGGAGGGGAGTGAAGAGGACAAGCGCTATTCTGTATTCTAACATCTGTGTGTCTTCTGGCTTAGTAAATTCCACCTCTTACCCTCTCCCTCACCACCCTTTTCCCCCAAGTGTCCCTGACAGCTGTGGGGGAAATGCTTTATTGCTCTTGGGGGTAGTCCCAACCTGGATAAAGTGGAATCGAGAATCATGTCCTATCTGGGGAACAGTGCCTGGGCTTGGGCCATGACTGTCAACCTTGGCTGCCCATTAGCGTCACCTGAGGACACTGAGAGGATTAAGGGATGCCGCAGGCTCCTCCTTGGAGCAGTTAAGTCAGATTCTTTGAAGGTGGTTTCTGGTATCTCCTCCCTCTCCCTCTCCCTCTCCCTCTCCCTCTCCCTCTCCCTCTCCCTCTCCCTCTCCCTCTCCCTCCCCGTCTCCCTCCCCCTCCCCCTCCCCCTCCCCCCCTCCCCCTCCCCCCCTCCCCCTCCCCCCCTCCCCCCTCCCCCCCTTCCCCCTCCCCCCTCCCCCTCCCAATAGTGTTTAGGCTTTTCTAATCTGTTACCATGGTCAACAAGCACTGGCATAAGAGATTCTGATGTCTGAAGAAAACCAATAAATTATCCCAGTAAATGATTGAGAGCAGTTCTTTCTTATATTAGTGACTCCCAAATGTTGTTATACATTAGAATCAGCTGGAGGTGTAAAAAAAGAAAAATCCAGTTGAATGTCATCAGTTAAATCTGAATGTGTGCAGTGGAAGTCAGTATTGATATTTTTAAAGATCCCCATGTAATTCTAATGTTTGGGAATCACTGCCTTAGATGGCATTTGAAATTGTGAGAGTTGGCCTGAGGCAAGTTTGTAAAATAAAATACAGTGAAGTTTACTGTGTTTAATGACCTCCAAATTCTCCTCCCCTCTTGCTTTTCTGACTTTTCCTGGTCTACATTGCTTCTGGTCATATTGTTTGAAGGTGGTTACCAACAAACAATGGTGATGGTTTAACATAGTATCTTTCTGGGATACTTGCATTTTGCATAAAGGATTATTAAATATCCCTCCAAAAACTTCACTGAAAATTTAAAAATTCTGAGAGAATTCAATAATACCAGTGTAAATTATTTCATCCTATCCTTCCCCCCTCCCCCCCAGGCTGATATGGAATGGAAAGAGATTTCTGGGTAGGGAACTCTGCCCCAAGCTCCTCCCATCAAGTCACTGGGCTTTCTGACTACACATTTTAACTACTCATCCAGACCTGTACTCCATCTGAGTACTTAGAGGAGAAAACCTTTTCCAGATAAGTGGAATTCAAGTCACAAAACCCTGCCACCTGCCAGTCAAGCCAATTCTATTTAATGTTAATCTATTTAGCAATAAAAAAGGGACATTTCATAATGAGAGGCTAAAATGCCTCTGAGCAGGACAGGTATTTGAAGAAAGTAATTGCTTAGCAATGTGGATTCTGTAAATTAGGATGTTGGGAAAATTCCTAATCTGTGTCAATGGCATGTTAGCTGCTTCATTACATGACTCATTTCTCAAAGAACCTATGGAAAGATCCATATCACAATTCCAAGTTTTAAAGTACTCTCAACACCCACTGAGTTAGATAAATTATAAACTGAAAGTGTAAGGGAAAGTGTTACATAGTTGTAAACAGCATTTTCCCATGGGGCTCAGGAATAATTGGCTCATAAAATACATTTAAAAAACCTGATCCTTGTCCACTAGAATGGCTATCAGGAAGTATGAATCAACAGGATAAATTTCTCTTGCATATCCCAAATGCTGGCCATTGGACCAGCATACTGTTGTTTATGCTGACTGGTTTAAACTCCCTCCTGGTGAATAGGTGGGAGGGGGTGGTGTAACCTTTTAACTGCTAACTGGCTGGTCTGCAGACTGCCCTAGGAAGCTGATGTATTCATGAACCGGCATTCAATCAGGGCCACAGATGCCATTTTCTACTTGTTTTTTAATGCTAAAAATGTCTTGGCAGCCTAATAAACAAGCCTGCCAATTTGGTGACCTTGGAGAAGTATCCTGAAATATTCTTCAGGTCTTAGCTTTAAAATTCACCTTCTCAGAGGAGCTTTCTCTAATCACTCTGTAGAAATCAGTGCTGCCTCCCACCCCCACCCATTTCTTCACCATTGAAGCAGCCTGTTTATTTCCTTGGTTGCACTTATCACAGGGAGTGTATTTTTTCTTTTTAAGTTTGCTTACTCATTTATTTGTCACCCCTCTAGGATATCAGCCTCAAAAGGCAACCAGGCTTATCTACCATTGTAACCTAAGTCCCTAACATAATGCCTAGCACAGAAGAGGTGCTTAATAAAAGCCAAATTAATGAAAACATAGACATAACTCTCATTTAAAATTTATATTTCACCAGTCTGATGATAATTTAGAAATGGAATACCTGTAAGTTAGTAAGTGAAGATATTTAGGGTACTGAGGTTTCATGTTATTTGATGTGTATTATAATACTTTATTAATAAACCTATTTTGTATTAGTTACCCAAATGTATATTAATTTGTAGTATGTGTTACATTTGAGACCAGTGCAAAGGTTTCTTAAATCTCTGCATTGCAGACTTCATTTATTTATTTTGAGTTAATAAGGTGTTGTTCTCCAGATGCTAGAATAAAATGAAGTAAAAACTCAAATTATGCTCAGGAAAGGGAATCAGTATGTATTAGTACAAGTAACAAGAAACTTGTACTAAAAATACTGGCACTCTTCTGACAAAATTACTCTTGGGAAACATAAATTAGAAGAAAAATGGGAATACTCCCTCCTTGTATGTGTAACCAGATCCAGTACTGTCTTTTTCTCATAAACATAGGATCAGTGGTACTATTTTTCATTTAAGCTGCCTGTACTTATGAAAGAAGATTTTTGTTAGCAGTGAATAAATCTGTGCCTGCAAGCTACTCACAGCAAAATAGTTTGGAGAGTGTGATTCAAAGAAGCAGTAGATTTTCTCCTAAAGAGATTTAAAATAGTAAATGTGAAATTCAGTGGTATTTCAACAAAAAATTTGTACAAAGTGTTCTTAAACTCAGATCAGAGGGCAAGCAGATATCATTGTTTGGACCTCAGATGGTGTTTCCTCTGGTTGTCCTTCTAAAAATGGGTATAAATCCTTTTTAAATATGCTGAATCATGCTCAGTTCCTCTGTTTAAGAGCTTACCTCAGATTTGCATGGACAGAAGGATCCTTAGTGGTATAGCAAAATGTGTAAGTGAAAACAAGAAACCCCTAAAGTCCAGTACTTTATTCAGAATGTAATAGTTATGTTTTATCACTATATCTTCAGAGTTAGCTACTTTAAATATTGGGTTTCAGATTAATATTTTATTTGAATATGGGGTTGGGGGAGAGAATAGGTGGGTGAATACTGGATATAAAAGGTAGTATAGCAAACTCTTAAAGATAACAGCTCTGTCATCTTTGCCTCCCCTTTTCTGTTTAAAATCTGAGTTAGAAAAGGAAAATGAAGAGGGTAAAATTTCTTGGAAAATTAACCAGCTTTCTGTAACTTTTTCACAAGTCAGCCATCCACTCTCTGCTTCCTATTCTGTATTTAAAAATGAATTAATCCATCTAATGCTTAGTTTTTTCTTAACAAAAAGCCGTTATAGTTTTCTATTAATTTTTCCACTTTGAGTCTTATTCTGCCCCCACCCCTTCCCAGTCCTCTTGTCTAAATTTTAGTTGGATCACCTTTGGTGATTCCAGCAGTAGGGAGGAAAGTAGACAATATTTTAATCAGATAATTATGTTCCTGATTAGGAGTTTCCATAAGTATCTGAGTAGAAGGAGTAGACATTAATATACAAATTCCCTAAGACATGAACAGTTTACAGAGTCCCCATGTGTGTAATTTCTATGACACATTAACTTTTCTGTCCCATCCTCCCCGAGGCCATTGTTCAACCCAGCCACGAGTGGGTCACCCATGGGCCAGTATGTGGGACAGCTGCAGTTTTCTAATTTTGTGTTCCCCACAAAGAGCTGGTGCATTCTGGTGTCCTTTCTCTGTTTTCATCTTGAGAGCAAACTATCTTTCATTCAGATGTGTTTTTCCTCTCATCATCCCCTCACCTCTTCAACACCCTGGCTCTCATCTCTTTCCCAACACTTGCCCTATGGAAATTTGTGAGCCAGAAAACAGCCCCAGTCTCTTCTGGAATATATGAAATTGGTGACAATTGTATCAAAGAGCAGGAAACCATTCCTGTTTCAGAACCAGCTCTGTCAACCTCTGAAGTTTTTGAGAATGCCAGAAATTCTTAGAACCTCAGAGTTATACCTGCTGATCTTCTACCACAGGCATTAGAAATAAATGACATTGTAGGTCAAGGATGTTGTTTGGATTTTTTTTTGTTAGATTTAAGGGGTGCTTTGAAAATATTGCTCTCTAAATTTTTTCCCCACTGTAAATATATAGTATTTCAGCACCTTTATGGATAAAGTTAGACTTGGTAGCTTGCTGGAGTCACAGATAGCTTCCATAACATTGTTTGTCTGAGGAATCATGCCCAGCGACGGACAGCCTATTTTTATGTTGGGCTTTCTCTATCGTTGATAGGAAGTTTGAAATTACAGATAAATTTGCCTTATTCATAGATCATAGCATTTAGAGCTTTAAGCTTCTTGCATATCATCTAATCTCTTATGTTTGCTGTTAAATGTGCTGTATTTCTTCAGAATCATTTCCTCTTCACTGTTACAACTTAAGGCTGAAGGACAACAGTGAGATTTTTTTTTTTTTTGTATTTTTCTGAAGCTGGAAACGGGGAGAGACAATCAGACAGACTCCCGCATGCGCCCGACCGGGATCCACCCGGCACGCCCACCAGGGGCGACGCTCTGCCCACCAGGGGGCGATGCTCTGCCCCTCCGGGGCGTCGCTCTGCCACGACCAGAGCCACTCTAGAGCCTGGGGCAGAGGCCAAGGAGCCATCCCCAGCGCCCGGGCCATCTTTGCTCCAATGGAGCCTTGGCTGCGGGAGAGGAAGAGAGAGACAGAGAGGAAGGAGGGGGTGGGGGTGGAGAAGCAAATGGGCGCTTCTCCTATGTGCCCTGGCCTGGAATCGAACCCGGGTCCCCCACACGCCAGGCCGACGCTCTACCGCTGAGCCAACCTGCCAGGGCCAACAGTGAGATTTTAATGCATTAGGGGAATTAGGGCTATAGGGCTGTTGGTCAGGCATGAGTGGATAATTGACAAGAAATCACAAAAGTATGCAAGAGCACAGGCTTGGGTAGTTGCTAGGGATGACCAAATCTGGAATTTTGTGTTTTCTGTTAGTGGGTAACGTTCTATTCTAGAACTCTGCTTTTAGAAAAGGAAAAGCTATGCATATCTATAAATATCCCCTTGTTTAATATGTGGAAGGACTATTGACCCCAAAGAATTGTTTTCTGCCCTGAAAGTGAGTTGAAAACCACGTTGCTTTGAGTGGCATTGTTCCTGTGATGTCAGCAGGCACCAATTCTCTTCCTGCCCTTCCCATGTCTATTATTAAAGAGATTAGGTCCATACTAGAGACAATATCTAGATTACATCAGGACACTCCTTGATAGGTCCCCACGGTCTTGTTATCTTTAACCCAGTCCCAGATGGCCTCGTGGAAGACTCCCCTTCAAACATTTTTGCAGAATGAGGTTTTGGTTCTGAGTGGGAGAGCTTTCCTGACTTACAGATTCATGGGCATACGCCCTTGATTACTGATCCTGCTGGATAGATTGGGTTTGTCCGAGGCCTGAAACATCCTTGCCCCACAGTGCTGATTTTATGTGCAGATTGTTTTCTCATCATGGGAAAGCGCTGAGCGGGGGAGGAGTGCAGCGGCTTCACAGCCGGCAGAAAACAGAGTCCCTGCAGCGGAGCCCTGTGGGCCCTCTCCACACTGAACTTTAATATCCACTGTGAGCCTTATTATGAATCTTCTGCCACTTACCCTTTTCACCTTTTCCAGAATGTGACTTCCAGCCTTAAACATCTGTGTTTGTTGATTATTGTTCCTGTGTTTACAGTCTTGTTGGTTTCCTGTACATGATCATGGGATGGGCAAAAATTTCTGAGTTTTGTATCAGCAGAGCATGAATTAACCATATCACTGATGTGGACTGTTTTATGTGCCAATTAGGCTGGGAGATGTTTCTAATTGTCCTGGCTTAATATCTGAGACCAGTTTATTTTTCTCTCCCTTCTTTTAAATCTATGAACTACATTTAAATATCTAAAAACAGAGCTGTGTAAACTATAAAATTAAGCATTAAGAGTTTTACTTGACTATTTTTTTCTATATTTTATTTTATTATTAAAAAAATATTTTCCCCACTGTTTTGAGAGAGAAGGGCGAAGGGGACAGGGCATAGGGGGATGATAGATAGATAGGTAGATAGATAGATAGATAGATAGATAGATAGACAGACAAGCATCAACTTGTTGCTCCATTAGGTTGTGCACTCATTGATTGCTTTTCCTAGGTGCCCTGACCTGGGTGGAACCTGCAACCTCTGTGGGGAGAATGCTGGGATGACACTCTATCCAGTTAGCCACTTGGCCAGGGTCTTCCAGGTTTTATTTGAGCACCCATATCAGAATAAATTAACAGAGAAGCTATGCAATTTTTGAAAAAATTATTAGAACAGTTTTATGTATACAGCAAAGTTGAGTGAAAGGTACAGCCATTTTCCCATATACTGCCTGCCCTGAAAGGAAGAGCCTCCCTCCCTAGTAACGTCTCCAACCTGACTGGTACATTTGTTTCAGTTGATGAATCTACATGAATACACCATTATCATCCAAAGTCCATAGTTTATGTTACAGTTTGCTGTTGGTGTGGGACATCCTATGGGTTTGGGCAAATGTATAATGACATGTACCCATCATTATAGTATACGGGGTAGTTTCACTGCCCTAGAATCCTCTGTGGGGAAGCTGTGCCTTTAACAAGAAAAACAAATCAATAAACATCTGAAAATTCAAAACATGCAGATTTTAGTGGAATAGAAATAAAACGCCTTTGTTGGATAATATTCTGTTTCTCGTATTTTACCGCATTGGTTGTAAGCAAGTAATTTTGATTAAACATGTGAGCCTTGTTTTGTGCTTCCAAATCCATTAGAAATATCTCTCTCTCTCTCTCTCTCTCTCTCTCTCTGTCATCTAGGAGTTTAAGAATCTTTTTTCATCCACATACTTTCAGTGAGGTGTCTGTCACCATAGTGCCTAGACAATCCTTCAGGCAGAGATAGGAGCAATTAAATTTCTCCCTGGCTTGTGCCCTGTTTGACCCATGCTCCACACGATTTGGGGGAGTAAAAGAAAGAAGCTTTAAGAGTGAATAAGAATTATAGGCCCTGCTGGTTGGCTCGGTGGTAGAGCATCGGCCTGGTGTGTGGAAGTCCCGGGTTTGATTTCTGCCCAGGGCACACAGGAGAGGCGCCCATCTGCTTCTCCACCCCTCACCCTCTCCTTCCTCTCTGTCTCTCACTTCCGCTCCCGCAGCCGAGGCTCCATTGGAGCAAAAGATGGCCCGGGCGCTGGGGATAGCTCCTTGGCCTCTGCCCCAGGCGCTAGAGTGGCTCTGGTCGCGACAGAGCAACGCCCCGGATCGGTAGAGCATCGCCCCCTGGTGGGCGTGCCGGGTGGATTCCGGTCGGGCGCATGCGGGAGTCTGTCTGACTGCCTCCCCATTTCCAGCTTAAGAAAAATACAAAAAAAAAAAAAAAAGAATTATAGGAATTCTGTGTTTGTAAATGATTGAAATTTGGGGGGTTGGTAGGGGAAGGATTAAATAGTTTATTTTCATTTATGAAAATATATGGCTTTTGGATTGAGAAATTCACAAAAATATCATTTATTGGCCCTAAAGATGGGATGGGGGGACTTTAAAAGGTTTTGCAGGAGAGTGTTTAGATCAGATTAAAACTAAATTAATAGAGACTCTATAAATCCAGAGGTCTTTATAAGTGATAAGTAGATTAGGCTCATTTGCTTTGAGCTGTTTTCTATGAGAAAGAACTACACAGAATAATGGTAAAACGATGAGAAAATGCTGTAATATATACAAACAACATGGTAACTCCAAAGAGTGCTCTTGAACAAAGAGCAGTGCATTTGAGATATTTTGGGGACTTGTGAGCATTTCTTTACAAAGATTGCACAGGTGAGACATTTCATGAATTCTCCCCATCAACTACCCATTTTATTGGGGTATTTTCTCATTGAATTCCAGTTGAATTACTTGCCTCTTATCTCCACCTCCCACCTTTGCAAAGATGAGTCCTCAGGAAGACAGAAGAGCTTGGGGCTATGGCAGTTCCTGTGGGCTAGAGAAATTTAGCTTTGTTTCATAACATCTTACTTAGTATGCACTGTGGTTTAACTGCCTGTCAGGATAGATATTTACCTGAGCCAAAAGTGAAACAGAAAGTAATGACGAGGAGGAGGTAGGTGCCTTCAGCTGAAGGTATTTGGATAGGTGTGTTTCTTCTAGTGGGCCATAGAAGAGGCCTGTGCATTTTTATGGGGTCTATCTAGGGCAAATCCCTTAACACCAGCTTTGGGAACTGGTGTCACAAATCTGGCACTCTGGTTATTTCATCTGTTTAATTGAGGTTGTTTGACCCAATTGTTATATACGCATATGTGTGGTCTTGATAAGATGTGGACACCAAAGAAGCTGCAGGAAAGTAGGGGATCCCACTGGAGGTTAGTTTCCGTCTTTCTCTCTTGCCTTTCCCTTCCTTCTTCTCTTTGTTTCTTCCCATTAATAAATTTGGCAACTCCATGGTATTTTTTCCCTCTTTTATGTTTGCTCTTTTGCCATAGTGTTGGTGCCTTTGGTTGTCCTTAATCTAACAGAGCAGATTGTACTCATTCCATGGAGCCTGGCAGTTTATTCCACCCAAATGACTCATTCATTTCCCACTAGAATGGTGAAGTAGCTGGTTTTCTTCATGGTGTTAAGAGCTTAAAGCCTGTTCAATACAGAGTTCAGGAAAGAGTACTTGATTGAGATTCAGGAAGCTTAAGTCTTTTTATGATATCTTCTTTAAGCCACTTAACCAAATTACCTTGACTGTAAAATATGACAAGTAGTTTTTCATGGATCACTACCTTTCAAATGTACTCTCGGAAAGAAGATCCCAGAAGCACTTTCTATCCTATTCCTCTGTTTGGGATTCACAAGTCTATCAGCATATTAAAGCCATGACAAGCCCAGTGGCAAAGAAGTTTCCTAACTTGTTTTAATAGTTTTTTTAAACTTATTTTTACTTTGTAGTCCCCCCCCCCTTTTTTTCTGAAACACCTTTGTGTAAGACCCAGGCCTCTTTGCCCTCAGATCCACTCCTAACTCTTCCCCAGGGTGGGACCTCAGGAAGCTGTATTTCCAGCTGCTTCTGCTTTCCTGTGACTCCAGCTCCTTCTGGAAGGGCCACCCTGTTCCACCTTCCACTGTGGCCCCAGGCTCTCCTCTTCTTCCTGCTGGTGGAAGGGGCTTCCTGCTGTTGTTAATCTGTGAGTCATGTTAATCCATGACTTGGTTGACTGCTTAGCCCTCCCATAGCTCTGCCACCAGCTTCCTGCATTAAATTTCCTCTGCTTTGAACACTTGCAGGGGTATCTCTTTCCTGGTTGGGACTCAGATTGCTACAGCCTCTTACCTCCCTGGAACACAGTAGAGAAAACCCTGGACCAGATGATGCTCAGGAATCAGGTCTAGGAAGTATTCCCTGTTGTATATATCTCTGGGTGATTATTTTTTAAAACAGCTTTCTTGAGGTATAATTGACATATAATAAGCTGCTTATTTAAAGTGTACAATATGATGAGCTTTGACATTTATGTGTACCCATGAAACCATAACCACAGTCAAGTTAGTGAACATATCCACTGCTATTCTTTCAAACAGTTCCCTAAACCAGAGAATGAAATAATCAGTCCTAACACACAGGAAGTGCAGTGAAAGTTCCCATCTTTCATTGAAGTCATTGCTCCTCATTGCTTTTGTCTTACACACTTTGAACATTCTTAGGAATGCAATTTGCTGAAGATGTTTGTGAAGGGTTTTCTTGGATCAGAGAACTCTAGGCTCAAGCCTGCTCTTTGCAGTTGTGACTGGCCTTTACCCTGTATCCCTCCTCCTATATTTATTTTAGGAAATAATATTGACAGATATTTTTCTAATTTTGGTTTCAAGCATCTGGACATTTTGGGGTTGTTAGTGACCCTATTAGCATTTTTTAATATTCAATTTAAAAGATGTGATCCTTCTGGAAAAATCACAGAGATGATTCCCCGTGTTTCTGTTTTAAATTCTGGTAGGACACAAATCCAAAAATTTATAAAAGTAGACTAATTTGTCCTCAGATTTCCTCCTATGCTTATCCTTCACCAAGTGCTCTGTAATCTTAAATAGAAACTGCATTTTTTTTGCAAGAAAACATAAGTATTGCATATTTTCATGGTCTTTTGCTTTAAAGAATAACTGATGTCGCTTATTCTATACTATCAGCAAGGCAAAAACTGAGACTTTTATAGGTGCAAATTTCTATTAACCATTAGTGGATAGTCAGATGGGGGAGAATCTAGAAAATTTTGGAGACAGTTATTATTGAGAGTAGCATTACTATTCTGCTTACTCTAACACCCAGTCACATAATAGAACAGTTCTGTGAAGTTATTCAGGAAAGCTTCCCTTTCCTTTTCACCCACATAATCCCCTCTCCTTGCTGTCTGACTTCTGTCTCCATCACTCTGCTGCAGTTCTTATATCAGAGGCAATTCATGCCTCTGTCCTGAGTCCTCATCCTTCTCTCCACAGAGCTTTACTCCTTTTCCCCAGGCTGTCCATTCCTTCTAAGGAATTCTCTCCTTAGCTCCTATAATGCTGCTTGCTTACTTTTAGTTCTTTTTCTATCCCATAGACTGCTGCTGTGTCTTGGGACGGTTCCTAAAAAGCAGCAAACAATTCAGGAGTATTGGCATGGCACCAGACCTGCATATGGAGCTGAGGTGGCCCCGGGTTTGGGGTGGAGAGAGCACTACAGCCGCAGGAGTGAGGGGATGATCTGTGGCCACAGGGCAGGCTGACAGGCAGGTGCCAGGCTTTCAGGTGAACTGCTGTGGAGGCTTGGTGGCCTGGTTATGGTAGAGTGGACCATGGTGATGAGGAAGCCAGTAGCTGGTGTGTTCAGGAGGCCAGATGTCAGCGACAGAGAGGTCTCTCAGTTCTGCATATTTCCCTTCTCTTTCACTAACCCAGGACCACTATCCAAGATGTGGTCCTGCCTCAGAATTACTAGAACGGCGAAATGGAAAAAACCTCAAAATGCATGTGAAATCATGGCTCAGCTTTTAATGATTTGATTCCACAGATATAAAATTATCAGTCAAATTGCTATCAAACTGTAAGGTAGTTGCCACCTCTGTACCAACTTCACGGCAGGCCAGTTACAGAGTTTGTAACTGTAGCAATTTTGTAATCCTCGCCACTGATTCACATGTAGTTTTGGACTCATCCCAACTCAGGATCTGGTGTAAGGCTCTCCGTTTTAACAAACTCACTTGGAGATAGAGTGGTGACTAAGGTCTGAGAACCAGGACGTTGCTAGCTCCTCAGGCTCAGCCTTCATCTCTGCCCTCAGTACTACAACCAATCGATCACTGCCATCTTCTCATTCTTTATCTCCATTTTCTTCCTAAGTTTCTTCAATGAGGCTTTATGATCTCGGCCTCGACCTTTATGCTGGTCTCCTCTCCTGCCAGTCTGTGCTTGCATCAACACCAGTTCAATCTTTCTGTAGCACAGATGTGATCTGCTATCCCTCATCCATCACTTTCTGTGGATCTTTATGGACTATTGAATAGCCCAGACACAATCTGACTTCCACTCCCCTTTAATTTCAACTCCCCCTCTCCTCCTTTTATACAAGTCATTTAGCCAGCTGACACTGCTCCATGATCCTCCTTCTTGCCTTTCCTCATGATTTCTTCCATTTACATTGTTCAATGGCCCACTTCCACATTCTCAGTTTCCTCTGCTCTTTAAATCCCATCAGATGCCATCTTTCAAGAAGGGCTTTCTGAAAATTGCTCACCATGTGCCATGACTCTGGAAGAACATGGGGGTGGGGGTGGGGTGGGGCTTGTGACCTTCCCTAGAGCAGAACACCACAAAGAGGCTTTCTAATTGCTGATGTGTGTGTGCAGACAAGACAAGCTCCGTGTGGCTCAGGGGAAGGAGTTGGGAGCCGTGAGTTCCAGTGTTGGCTCTGCCAACCCAGCAGCTGTGTGGATTTGGGCAAATCCTCTTCAACACCAACTTTTCTGCTTCTTTATCATATGATACTTTATTTGTCTTGACATCTCCCCCCTTCCTCCTGCCACCCAGTATCTAGCATGGTGCCTTACTGAGTTCATACTCAGTTCCTCTAAAATAAAATAAAATTGGTGTGTGCTGTCTTCTTTGCTTTTCTCATTGCCAATACCTTTGAACATTTTGATGAATTACAAAACATGAGACGCTGTACAGATAACGAGGACTGCATATTAACTTCCATTCACAGCAGAGTGGTTATAAAAACAGATGTTGGCTTTGCCTTTCAAGATTCATGTTCTATGATTCTCTTGATGAGTTAGGGGGGGAAAAAGCCTCAGGAAGAAGAAATACTATTTTCCCTCTATCTGATGTCATGATTATTTTAGTAAGTATAAATAGGAGTCAGAAAGGAGTGCAGCTGAGTCTGAATTCACATGTCCTGGTTACGCCGTGCAGAAAGCCCGTGAGAGAGAGGCATGACGACTCCTGCAGGTGGTGCTGACGCAAAATACTTATCTTGTCAGCGTCTACTTTAGGCTGGCTGGCTTGGCTTATGTTATGAAGGTGTTAGACATTCTGTTTACATAAGGGCTGAGGGGGTGACATAATGTCTATTGAAGCAAAGTCACTTAGCTCCCCACTAGGCAACAGGAAGCATTTAAAAACTGAAAAAAAGATCAAAGCTATGGGCAGAGTTGAGATACCCCTACCCAGGAGCAGAGTGGTCTGGCCAAGGAGGTGGTGATCTCTTGGTTGGTTGCCTGGAATGGACATGCATTATTGCTTCACCATATTTCCAGACCATTGGTGAAATGAATCAGGCAGAATTAAACTCTGAGCGGCCAACACAGAAAGCCTGCTGAAGTGGGCGCAAGTATGTTGAAAGAGGTTGGAAAAAATGTCAACTGAGAGTCAGTACATACAAGATGTGATGCTTCTCTTCCATAGGCTGTTATAAAAGTTGTTTAAAATTAAACAACTCTTCAGTACTTAAATTATGTATAATAGGACAGGTAGGTAGGTCCTGGAACAGAGAGCTTTTTTTTTTCTTATCCCACTTAAATTTCACTCTCCCTTCCAGACTATGCAAGACATTAAACACTTCCACTTCCAGGATATATATTAGCCTGAGCACAGAGGAAAGGGAGAGAGATGGAGTTGATACAGGTCACAGAAGCAGAAATCTAGTTCTTTTTCACATTTTGTTTGCTAAACTGCCAAGGCTTTGTTGCCAAGAGAAATATGAAAATAATTTGAGACTCATATCTGTAAATCTCATGAAGTGATTGATATTTTATATTTTTAAGTATATGTAGATATAAACGAAGGTATATGGTACAGTATATGCTCCCTTTATGAACCTGACCCCAAATAGTGTACTGCTGTTTTCTTCCACTTTATTCAAGTATCACTGACAAATGGCAATTGTGTATATTTAAGTTATACATCATGATTTGATATGTTTTGAAATATCGCCATGATCAAGCTAATTAACATATCCATCACCTCACATAGTTATCATTTCATTTCTTTTTGTGTATGTGTGTGGTGAGACCACTTAAAATCTACCCTGTTAGCTAATTTCAAGTATATGATACAGTATTGTTAATTATATTCACATTGCTATACATTGGATCCCCAGAACTCACTCACTTTGCATAACTAAAACTTAGTGTCCTTTGACCAACATTTTCCCATAGCCCACTCCTTCCAAGCCTTTGCAACTACTATTCTACTCTGCTTCTGTGAATTTGACTAGTTTTAGATTCTACATATAAGTGAGGTTATTGGTCTTTCTGTGTCTGGTTTATTTTACTTAGCATAATGTCCTTCAGGTTCATCCATGTTGAATGCAACCTTTTTCTTAAGGCTGAGTAATGTTCCATTGTATTTATAAACCACACTTTCTTTATTCATTCATCCATCAGTGGAAGACACTTAGGTTGTTTTTACATCTTGGCTAAGTTACTGTTTTGTTTTTTACTTTTTCAGCCATATTCAGGAACAAGTAATAGTGTGTGTAATGTTGTATTATTCAAGTCTTATAATGGTAAGGTGTTTTGGCTATTGTAATAGCTGTCCTTTCCTTAGTGTTATTTTGTTTCCATTTGGCTGGATCTTTTTCAAATCACAATTTTTCTTGCGTCTGTGGAACGTCATCTAACCACAGTGCTTCTCGTCTCTCAGTGTTGGATGACACTCTTTTCTGAAGCAAGTGGGTCACCCTTTGTGTCCAGGGGAGTAGAAATGCTTGCTCACTCTTGTGCCCTTGACCTCTCTCTGTTTCTCTCATTGGGTGTTATATTTTCATGGTGCTTCTGGTGCTTGGGGCCTGGCTCAGAGGAAGCTGAGCTAAGAATCACTAAAGCCACAGAGACAACCAGGATAGCCCTGTTAACACCACAAAAATAAAATATGTCACCAGAACATTTCCTTGGAATGAGGAGTTTATTTCCATGATTCTCTAAGGTCAGCTGTGGTCCATGCTTTTTCCTACTGGGCAGCAAACATGTTTAACTGAACTCTTACCTAAGTGCTTTTCATTTACAATTCCACTATGAGTTCTAGGCTTCCTCCATGTTGATTCCTGCACATATTGTGATTTACTTCCACACCTTTTTGAGGAAGCAAATTCCAAGTTGTGATTCTTCTTTTAATTTTTGCGAACTTTACTGTGAAAATTTTCAAACATGAACAAAAATGGAAAAATTTTATAGTGAACATCTGTATACCCTCCACAGAATGCGAAAAAGACCCATTTATAAAGGGATTACATATGGCATCTGAAGACAAAAGTATGTAAGTTCTACTGTTGCATCATTCTACATTCTGGAAGATATGGTGACCATGTGCCTTTAACCAAATGAAACTGAGGCACTGGGTAACACCCTGAGAAAATGATTCCTTAAACTCAGGAGTGTCTTCAGTATTAGAAATGAGAGGTCTAATTTGGTTATCCAGTGTTTATGAAGCTTTTAAAAATTTTTTGAGAAAGAGAGAGAGAGAGGAAGGGAAAGAGGTGAGAAGCATCAACTCGGTTACGTCACTTTAGTTGTTCATTGATTGCTTCTCATACATGCCTTGATCCGGGAGCTCAGGCTGAGCTACTGACCCCTTGCTCAAGCCAGCGACCTGGGGCTTTAAGCCAGTGACCTCTGCACTTAAGCCAGAGACTATGGGATCATGTTGATGATCCCATACTCAAGTCGGCAATCCCGCACTCAAGCCAGCGAGCCCATGCTCAAGCTGGGGACCTTGGGGTTTTGAACCTGGGATCTCAGCATCCTAGGTCAATGCTCTATTCACTGGACCACCACTGATCAGGCTATGGACCCTTTTTAAGGCCCCAGGCTAAGCGCTAATTACAGTAGGGAGGAGAGAGATATAGTTGTTGATTTGAGAGAAGAAGGCAGAAGTATGAACACCTAACCCTGATCCGAAACAGAGTATGGTGGTGTCAGTGATAGAGGTGAAAACAGAATATGGGAGCACTAAGGAGGATATGATTGATTTATAAGGGGACATGGCATTCAGGCTAAGGACAGAAGGAAGAGTTGTATTTCTGCTGGTGGATGTGGAAGGAAGAGGCATTTCTGACTGAGGAACACATGAGGAAAACAGTGATGGGACGTTGGGCCTGAGAGAGGCCTGAAGTGCTGGATCCAAGGGAAAGTGAGTCCCAGTGGTGTTGGGACTAAGTCATGGAGGAGGTTGGGAAGATAGCCTATGACCAGATTGTAAGGGATACTGAAGTGATACTGAGGAATTTGAAATGTATTTTGTAGGCTGTGAAGAACTATATATTTACAGCTTTTCAGTAAGGCGATGGAATGACTGATATGTGCTTTAGGAAGACACTTTGGTAGCAGCGAGGAGGAGGCCAGGAGAGGGCTGGATGTGGGGAAACCAGCTAGGATGTTTTCCCAGTTGTGGAAGTAAAACCCCCACTTACTCTGTCTTTGCAGCATTTGAGGGTCTCTTTCAAATTTTAAAAGTATTTTGCATTTTTTCTTTCCTTCAGCTAAGTTTAGAGTCTTTAATAACAAGTAGAAATTAGGCAACAAACTCACAAATAGCACCTAAAAGATTGAACCTTTTGGGAAAAGTGCTACTTCCAGTAACTAAAATCTGAAAGCTTAAAAGACTGACCCTTGTCTTCCTGGAACTCTCATCTCATCTCTCTCACATGTAAAACACCCATTTGTGAGCACAGAGCTGTGAGCTGTGATCAAGGTGCAGAGAATGTTTCCATTTTTCAAATGAATTGGCTCATGATGAGACTTCAGCAGTGAAGTCTTAGTGAACTTAGTGAACTAAGACTTAGTGAGACTTAGTGAACTAAGTCTCATTCACAGGTGACTCAGCCCAACTGAACTGGCCAAATTGAAGTTCAGCTTCTTTTTCCACGTGGTTTGTCTTCACCCTGTTGGCCAACCCACACTTGCAACAGAAGTGTGAGAGAGAGGGGATGGAATTAGCCAGTGCCAATTCAAGCAGGTAACATGCTCATCTCCTTATCTCCCCAATTGATCATGTGAGGACCCACTCCTAAGAAAGTTTTTGTTTACAGTGTGCAGTTTGCAAATGTCATTGCCTTGGTCCACAAACACCAGCACAACCATGTGCAGGAGAGATGGGTTAGACGTGTAGACATTCAGTGTTGGTGTTGGCAGGTGGCAGGATTCTGACCCCACAGTGCTTGCCCTCTGGTGTTAGCCTGTGAATATGTTTCCTTAACCTGGCAAGAGGGAAATAAGATTGCTAAGCAGCTGACCTAAAATAGAGAGATTATGGAGATTATGCTGAATGATTACTCACATGAACCCTTAAAAACAGAAAAGGAAGGCAGAAAAACCAGAGAGATGTGATGGTGGAAGAGGCAGAAAGATTCAAAGGGGACAGGGACTCAACCTGCTTGTACTGTCTTTAAATATGGAGGAAGGAGCCTCAAGCCAACTATTACAGTGGTTCTAGAAACTAGTAACAGCCCTCAGCTGACAGCCAGCAAGGAAACAGGGACACCAGTTCTACAACCGCAAGGAACTATGTTCTGCCAACAACCCAAATGAGCAAAGAACCAGATTCTCCCCCCAGAGCTTCCAGAAAGGAAAGCAGTTCTACTGACAGCTTAATTTAAGCTCCAGGGAGACCTGTGTTAGACTTTTGACCTACAGAACTGTGAGATAATAAATTTGTGATGTTTTAAGCCACTAAATTAGTGGTAATTTGTTAAAACAGCAATAAAAAATGAATAAGTGTTATTTACATGGTGCTTTGATATGATTCTTGTTCCCTTAAAATCCCTTGAAATCCCTGGAATTAGAGGAATCTGAATGGTGGCATTCTGAAGGGACTCAGCCTGTTTGTGTTTGAATATGGGCTTTATCCCTTACTTGTTTGATTCTAGGTCAGTTGTCCCCTCTGGGCTCCAGTTCTTATCACCTGAAAAATAGGAACTAATAATTGCATTTAGTTATTAGGGTGGTTGCAAGGATTGAAACACTGCCCAAGAAAAATAGACACTCAGACCAATGGAACAGAATAGAAAGTCCAGAAATAAAACCACATATATATAGTCAAATAATTTTTGATAAAGGGGCCAACAACACACAATGGAGAAAAGAAAGCCTCTTCAATAAATGGTGCTGGGAAAACTGGAAAGCCACATGCAAAAGAATGAAACTGGACTACAGTCTCTCTCCCTGTACAAAAATTAACTCAAAATGGATCAAAGATCTAAACATAAGACCTGAAACAATTAAGTACATAGAAGAAGACATAGGTACTCAACTCATGGACCTGGGTTTTAAAGAGCATTTTATGAATTTGACTCCAATGGCAAGAGAAGTGAAGGCAAAAATTAATGAATGGGACTACATCAGACTAAGAAGTTTTTGCTCAGCAAGGGAAACTGATAACAAAATAAACAGAAAGCCAACTAAATGGGAAATGATATTTTCAAACAACAGCTCAGATAAGGGCCTAATATCCAAAATATACAAAGAACTCATAAAACTCAACAACAAACAAACAAACAATCCAATAAAAAAATGGGAAGAGGATATGAATAGACACTTCTCCCAGGAAGAAATACAAATGGCCAACAGATATATGAAAAGATGCTCATCTTCTTTAGCTATTAGAGAAATGCAAATCAAAACGGCAATGAGATACCACCTCACACCTGTTCGATTAGCTGTTATTAGCAAGTCAGGTAATAGCAAATGTTGGAGAGGCTGTGGAGAAAAAGGAACCCTCATACACTGTTGGTGGGAATGTAAAGTAGTACAACCATTATGGAAGAAAGTATGGTGGTTCCTCAAAAAACTGAAAATAGAACTACCTTATGACCCAGCAATCCCTCTACTGGGTATATATCCCCAAAACTCAGAAACATTGATACGTAAAGACACATGCAGCCCCATGTTTATTGCAGCATTGTTCACAGTGGCCAGGACATGGAAACAACCAAAAAGCCCATCAATAGATGACTGGATAAAGAAGATGTGGCACATATACACTATGGAATACTACTCAGCCATAAGAAATGATGACATCGGAACATTTACAGCAAAATGGTGGGATCTTGATAACATGATACGAAGTGAAATAAGTAAATCAGAAAAAAAACAGGAACTGTATTATTCCATACGTAGGTGGGACATAATAGTGAAACTAAGAGACATTGATAAGAGTGTGGTGGTTACGGGGGGGAGGGGGGAATGGGAGAGGGATAGGGGGTGGGAGGGGCACAAAGAAAACAAGATAGAAGGTGACAGAGGACAATCTGACTTTGGGTGGTGGGTATGCAACATAATTGAACGACAAGATAACCTGGACTTGTTATCTTTGAATATATGTATCCTGATTTATTGATGTCACCCCATTAAAAAAATAAAATTATAAAATTTAAAAAAAAAAAAAAAAAAAGAAATTAAAGGACTCCATTAAAAAAAAAAAAAAAGAAACACTGCCCATAACAATCTTAGCATGGTGTTTGGTACATCTTAAGTGCAATAGTTATAAGCTATTATTAGATTTGTTTGCAATAAGGGGTCATTTGAAAAATCTCCATGTTCTTTGCCTGTCATATTATTTAACACGTAGTCTTCTTATGCTGAGGGTAGGAAAACCTTCAAAAAAGAAACTGGAAAACTTTGTGCAGCACATATTTATTAAGTTGTTTTGGAATGCATTTATTGATTCTGTGTTCTCTGGAACTTGAGGAGATGATGTTTATGAGAGAAATTTATAAAGCTAAAGCACTATGTCAATATAAGGTAAAATAAGTAGCATGTTTGGTGGCTGCAACCATTGTGGGAACCACAAATACCCATGTGAATAAGCTCGGTGCCTACAGCCAGCTTTGACTGGGAGAAGGTTTTTTGCTCTGTTAAGCCTAACAAAGCTGAATGATCCACGAGTCACTATCCCTCTCCAAATAATCTTCATGTACTGAGAAACATTCCTGTTCCATTGGCCTGTAATTTTGGGATTTCACAGTTCCATAATTCCCATTGTCCTATAATTTTCTTGCATCCCATACTGGTCCTGGTTTTCATGATTGTAAGTGTGCTACTGGGTTATGATGCTGTCTTATTTCTAGAATCAGTAGTGAATGAATCTGTCAAGTGAATTTTTGGAAATACATCATTTAGCCAAATTAGGTATCCTAGTAAAATAGGAGACATTTCTAGTCCTGCCATGTCAAACTTGAGCATGATGATCCCATGTTCAAGTCAGTGATGTTGAGGTTTCAAATATGGGTCTTCAGCATCCCAGGTCAATCCTGTATCCACTGTACCACCACTGGTCAGGGACATTAGAATAATTTGAGCAGCTTATTTAAAATTCACAGCTCTGGGCTTCCCTCCCAGAGGTTTTGATTCAGATGTTTGCTATAGGGCCAAAGAATCGAAAGTCTGAGAAGCATCCTAAATCGTTTTTAATCAAGTGGTTTATAGACCAGACTTCGAGAAGCACTTTCTCAAAGGGTAACTGGGAGGCAAACGGTAGTATACTTCAGATGATAGAACTAACAGAAGCAAAGGCACAAATTACGATAATGGGAAGAATGAGTGATGGACAGGAAGCTAAAGGGTAGATAACATGTATGCTGAGGGTACTTTTCCTACTGTCAGTGCCATTTGTATTCCAGACACTTAAACACTGGAGTGCCTACTATGTGCCAGCTGTTTTGCTAGGTGCTGAGGATACTAAAACATAAGGACAATTCTTCTGGCAGTAGGTTTTTCGAAGGGAGAGTCTGGAATGTAGATCCACAGGACTTCTGGAATGTAGCAGGGACTACGATAAAAATATATTTGAGGAATATCAATTAGGGAATGGTGAGAGCAGGACAAGGAGGTAGAGGGGTTCTGAAACTGAAACTTGAATGGATGTTTTCTTCTTCTGCGTTTCTGAAATTGTACAGTGCAGTGAGTTAGCGTGAGGTTTTACACAGTGACTTTTACAATAACATTATTTTTATTGGATGGGTTGCTTGTGTTCTACCTGTCTTTTTGATGCTTCATTAAATGAACTATGTAAATATAAGGACCTCCACTGGGTGTATCTTGAGATTTTTCCAGCTAGTTCTGGAATTCAAAATTTAAAAAAAGAATCAAAACCTCTTTGATTTTAAAATTCTCTATTCTTCAGAAACAAAGTGAGCATTCTTTACTTGAAAGAGAAACTTAATAGATGGTAAGATTTTTAATAACTTGGCTACTGTTTATTTCTTTTTAAGCCTTGTTTCCACGGTTTCAAACATTTTGAGGTTAAATGTCAGGTAACCTCCTTATTCAGTTACACTCCTGCCCCAATTCTGTGATGTCTGAGCTCCAATTATTTCCACCTTGAGTCTGTTCTTGAACTGTATTCGCTATGATGGGGATGGACCCATCTCAGCATTCTCCTTAAGTCACTCCTAACCTAGAGCAAGAGCTAAAATTCTTAACCTACTTGTCGTTGGCTGTAATACAAAGTTTCAAATGTTTTTGGATTCCGCAGTTCTCAGCCACATTAAACTCGGCGTCTTTGATGTAGCTTCAAGGCAGACTTGACCAAGTGGTATTGCCTCCTGCTGATATTTAGGTGAAAGCCAACACCATAAAAATGAACATTTTACTGAGAGTGCTTGCTCTACTACCTGCAAGCCCAGCCAGCCACACTGCCAAATTGGTCAAAGATAGAACTGGCTTGAGAATTGCAAAGTGTGTTCCTCTGGCAGAGGATGGAGCCCAGATTGATCTCCTGAGGCTCCCTAACTAAAATGCAGTAGACTGTCAAACACTTTAACTGGAAACTTAAAAAAAAATCCTCTTAATTTGCTTATTATAAAAGCAATTTGGTTAAGAAGTAAAAAACAATGATGAATCTTTCAATTTTTAAACTTTACCTTATTTCTTTATTAGCCCACCCACCTGGGTTTCTAGAAATAATACTATTGTTCTAAAAGAGCAGTACAGCAGGAATTTTAGAGTCTATAATTGAGTTGACACATACATTCTCTGCTCAAGAGTAAGATTGCAGAAGGATTTGGCAATCTGGATTACATGGAGACATCATTAAATTATACTTACAAATCTCTATGGAGCAATCACAGCATGTTAAGAGCTATAACGGTCACAGAATTAAACATGGCTTCTGTCCAGTGGAGTCACTTCTGTGGGCCAGTTACAGACAGACTGGCCCTGAGAAGATCCCCAGGGCTTTCCTTTTCAAGGTGCATGTTTTCTTTAGATTTTCTTAGCTATAATATAAGATTTTTTTTACTTCTGAGTCAAAAGAGACTATTTTTCAAGAAGTATGATGTGGATCTCTGTGTATTTGACAGCATAAAATGATGTGGAGTCTTGAAAGTGATTTAAGAAAGCAACTCTATGAGTGGCACATCCATCCCTGACATCACAGTTCCAAAATAGCGGTCATCTCAAAGCTGCTTAGACTCTTCCAGCTATAAGAAATTCACTACTTCACAAGGACACTTCATGTAAAGTTTGTACTGTGATAGTTGATAGTTTTCTGCTCAGTAAAATAATTTTCCACCTCCTTAAAACTTCCTGGTCCTTGCCCATTCTTTTTGAACAGGGGTTAAAAAACTTGTTTTTAAAAGGCTAGATAATAAATGTCTTTGGCTTTCCAAGCACATCTTTGTCTTGACTACTCAACTTTGTGGCAGTTGTACAGAAGTTGTACTTCAACAAATGGGAGTCTCTGAATTTAAATTAACCTTTATTTATAAAACTAGGTAGCTGCCCCATGGGCTGTAGTTTTCTGGCTTCTTGTTCTAAAGCTATATAACCTAGGCCATGAATATGAATTACTAAACTTTTAATTCCAGGCTGGTTTCTTGACATTTATAATGGCCCTTACTCTCCACCTCTCCTTCTTAATGAATTAATTAGGAAAGTCTATCTAAAAGTCATTTCATAAATCTAACAAGAGTCTTCAAGTTCTAACAGAGATGAATTTGTAACTGGAATTATCTGCTGTTTTAAATGTGAGTTATAATATTATGAAATTCAAGATAGTTTTTCCTCTTTTTTCAAATGGTAAAAATCTAATACTATATAGTTTATTTATATTTTTTTATTATGTCAGGTAGCAATAACTTCAAGAAAATGCTTTTAGTGTTCCATATTGAGCTTTCTTAGATGGAAATGGCCATTTTGGGGGATGAGAAAGATGCAGTTGAAAAAAATATTTACCCTCAAAATGCAGAATATTTTTACAGTTCTGAATACAACCATCCTTTCAGAGAGAAGGGTTGTAATTTAAATGGAAGCACAGAGTAGCTGTATGAAGCATTACTCATATGGTTTTTCCCTCTTCCCTTTCGCCATTTGTATTTTTCTTTTTACTGATTATCTTCAAATGTAGGGCCATGATAGTGCCAGATTATTACCCGCTGGGCATAATAAACACCTACACATAGCTTAGGGGATCAAGAAATGGGGTCAGCCAAAAGTTGTCTATTATGCTGCAGAAGCAGGTAATATTAAGAGCAGAATCAGCCTTATTTTTAAGATTTCACATTATATATGGTAAAAGGACTGCTGTTGTTAAAAATATATATTGGGCCCTGGCCGGTTGGCTCAGTGGTAGAGCGTCAGCCTGGTGTGCAGGAGTCCCGGGTTCGATTCCCAGCTAGGGCACACAGGAGAGGTGCCCATCTGCTTCTCCACCCCTCCCCCTCCAAGGCTCCATTAGAGCAAAGTTGGCCCGGGTGCTGAGGATGGCTCCATGGCCTCTGCCTCAGGCACTAGAATGGCTCTGGTTGCAACAGATGGGCAGAGCATCGCCCCCTGGTGGGCATGCCAGGTGGATCCCGGTCAGGTACATGCGGGAGTCTGTCTGACTGCCTCCTCGTTTCCAACTTCAGAAAAATACAATATATATATATGATATATTGGTCTATGTCCAAAGTAATTTTAGCCACTAAAAAAAGGTTTCAGAACATTTTAAGTAATGGTTTTTAAAGCCAGTCCTCACCTCAGTCAAATACTTGCTACTTAATTGGTCAAATGATAACCAATTAAGCAAGTCCTGTCTCTTTCATATTAAGTAACTTTGCCCCAATCACTCATTGACCTTGGGATTTTCTCCAGAGAGGGAAGATGACACAAGAAGCAGTGAAAAAATCAGATTTGATGGGAGAAATTGTTCCTGGTTAAAGTGAGGTTTATGTATTGTTTGGGCTAGACAGTTCTCATTCCTTGCTACTAAAAGTGTGGACTGTCTCAATAGGGAGCTGGTTAGAAATGCATTCTCCTAGGCCTAACCCTGTATCTTTTGATTCAGAATCTTATACTTAACAACACCCCTCGGTGAGTCACAGGCACATTAAGTTTGAGAGGTTCTGATCTAGTTCAAAGCCTCATAGCAGGGCTACCTTTGTTTCAGAAATGGCCATATTCACAAAGAGCTTGAGATGCTTTTGGGGAGATCAGGTGGGGAAAAGATATAATGCTTAAAGTGGTATTCAGACTTTGCCCAGAAATCTACACCATAAAATTCTGAATGCCAAAATAAGTACTCTCATCACTCTGGAATATGGACTTTTCTTCTTTTCTGAATAAGTATTAAATTGTGTAGATTTTCCAACCTTTTACTTTTAACATATCTGTGTCTTTATATGTAAAGTGGATTTCTTATAAATATCATATAATTAGATCTACTTGTTTTCTAAAAATGACCTGGCAATCTCTGCCTTTTAGTGTTTAGATCATTTACATTTAATATGGTTATTGACAGTGTTGAGTTTAAATCTACCATCTTTTTATTTGTATTCATTTGTCCTATCTGTTCTTTGTTCCTTTTCCTTTATTTGCCTTCTTTTGGATTAATTGTATATCTTTTATGATTTTATTTTATCTCAATTATGGGTTAAACCTTTATATTTAATTATTAGATTTTTAGTAGTTACTCTAGGTTTCATAGTATACATATTGAATTTATCACAGTCTAATTTTAAATAATGTTTTACCACTTCACATATAGTGTAAGAATTTTACAAAGCATGCTTCAATTTCCCCCCTTCCATTCTTTGTACTGTTGTTGTCATACATCTTACTTCTCCATATGTTACAAACCACTTAATACTCACTTGTTATTTTTTTTGTTTTGAGCAATTATTTTTTTATTAAAAAACTGAAAATATATTTTACATTTATGTACATATTTACCATTTCTCTTGTTTCTTCCTTTGGGTTGATCTAAATTTTCATCTAGAATATTCACTTGCTTGAGGAACTTTTTTTTTTTTTTGCATTTTTCCAAAGCTGTAAATGGGGAGGCAGTCAGACAGACCCCCGCATGCGTCCGACCGGGATCCACCCGGCATGCCCACCAGGGGGCGATGCTCTGCCCCTCTGGGGCATCACTCTGCTGCATCCAGATCCATCCCAGCACCTGAGGCAGAGGCCACAGAGCCATCCTCAGCACCTGGGCCATCCCTGCTCCAATGGAGCCCTGGCTGTGGGAGGGAAAGAGAGAGACAGAGAGGAAAGAGAGGGGGAGGGGTGGAGAAGCAGATGGGTGCTTCTCCTGTGCGCCCCGGCTGGGAATCAAACCCGGACTCCTGCACAACAGGCCGACGCTCTACCACTGAGTCAACTGGCCAGGGCCTGAAGAACTTTTTTAACCTTTAACCATTCAATACAGGTTTAATGATGATATATTATCTCAGCTTTTATTTGTCTGAAAAAGTCTCTCAAATTTTGGAAGATTTTCACTTTCAATTTTTTCAAATTATAATTCTAGTATGACAGCATATTTTCCTTTCTGCACTTTAAAGATATTCTTCTATTGTCTTTTACCCTAAATGGCCTGATGAAAGACCTGCTATCATTTTAATTTTTGTTCCTCTGTACATAATGTGTCTTTGTTTATCTGGCTGATTTAAAATTTTTTCACTTTATCACTGTTTTTTAACAATTGTACTATTGAGTGACTGTTATCTGATTTTTTTTTATTTAGAGTTCTTTGAGTTTTTTGGATCTGTGAGTTTATAGTTGTTATCAAATTCAGAAAAATCTAGCATTATTTCTTCAAGTCACTTTTTAGTCTTCTCCTTTCTTTCCCTCCTTCTAGGACTTAAGTTACAGAAATGCTGGGCTGCTTTATATTATTTGACAGTTCACCAAACTCTGTTCATTTATTTTCAGTCTTTTTTTCTCTTCGTGTTATCACACTTGGCATAGTTTCTATTGCTATGACTTCAACTTCACTAATATATATATATTTTTTTCTGAAGCTGGAAATGGGGAGAGACAGTCAGACAGTCTCCTGCATGCGCCCGACCGGGATCCACCCGGCACGCCCACCAGGGGGCAACGCTCTGTCCACCAGGGGGCAATGCTATGCCCCTCCGGGGCATTGCTCTGTTGCGACCAGAGCCACTCTAGCGCCTGGGGCAGAGGCCAAGGAGCCATCCCCAGCGCCCGGGCCATCTTTGCTCCAATGGAGCCTCGCTGCGGGAGGGGAAGAGAGAGACAGAGAGGAAGGAGAGGGGGAGGGGTGGAGAAGCAAATGGGCGCTTCTCCTGTGTGCCCTGGCCGGGAATCAAACCCAGGACTTCTGCACGCCAGGCCTATGCTCTACCACTGAGCCAACTGGCCAGGGCCTCACTAATATTTTCTTGTTCAGTATTTAAGTTGCTGTTAACCTCATCCAGTGTTATTTTAAAATTTGCTTTCTGAAAGTTTATTTGCATATTTTACAGCTTCCGTTTATTTCCTGATATTTTTAATATTTATACTGCTGGTTTTTCTTTGAATTCTTGAGCATACATTGAAGATTTATAATAGCTCTTTATAATAGCTACTGACTATTATCTCTTTCATTTCTTTTTTTTTTTTAATTCAGTGAGAGGAGGGGAGGCAGAGAGACAGACTTCCGCATGTGCCCTGACTAGGATCCACCCAGCAAGCCCACTCAGGGCAATGCTTTGCCCATCTGAGGTGTTGCTCTGTTGCTCAGCAACCGAGCTCTTCTTAGCACCTGAAGCAGAGGCCATGGAGCCATCCTCAGTGCCTGGGGCCAACTTGCTCTAAATGAGCCATGGCTGCAGGAGGGGAAGAGAGAGAGAGAGGGAGAGAGAAGAGAGGGGGAGAGAGAGAGAGAGAAGCAAGAATGGGAGGGGTGGAGAAGCAGATGAGAACTTCTTCTGTGTGCCCTGACTGGGAATTGAACCTGGGACATCCACATGCTGGACTGATGCTGTACCACTGAGCCAACCACCCAGGGCCTCTTTCATTTCTGAGTATGCTTCTATTGACTGATTTTTCTTTTGGTTATAAGTTACATGTCTTTGCATGCTCCTTAATTTTTGATTGGCGCTGTGTGTTGGATTTTGTTATATTCTGTTTAGAAAAGTTAGATTTTATTCTCGTATACAGTTAAGTCACTTGGAGATCTGTTTGAGGATCCTTTTAAAGTTTGCTGTTAAACTTTGTTTTGGTGGATCCAGAGATGCTTTGATTTTAGGAATAATGTATCTCACTACTAAAGCACATTTTTATTTGAGGACTGTACCTAATACTTCATATATTATTAAGTCTCTACATGACGGTTCTTCGGCATACAACTGTTCCCAGCCTTGTGTGAGTGCTTGTCATATATGTGGGGTTTTTGTTTCCTTACTGCTTCCCCATAGTTCTTTCCCTGCCTTGGAGGTTTTCTCATATGTGAGCAGTTTAGAACTCAACTCAAGACTAGAGAAACCTCTGTAGATCTTTAGAGCTGTGTGTGTGTGTGTGTGTGTGTGTGTGTGTGTGTGTGTCTCCTTTTTTCTGCTATTTAGCTCTGGGAATTTAGCTACCTTGGCCTCCCCAAACTCTAGTTTCCATCTTCTGAACTCAGTGAGATTATTGGGTTCTATTTGATCCCTACTCTTAACACTCTCTCCAGGCAGTGATCTGGGGCTATTGTAGGGTTCATATTACTTGTTTCATAACTTTTATCTGGTTTCTAAATGTTTTATGGTGAAAGGGCAATTCCATAACAGGTAATCCTTATGGACAGAGGGAGAGTTCCATTGTGCAGTATAACAAAGACAACTTAAAGACTATATGAGAATACCATTTCATTTTCAAAATGCATAGTGTTGTATATTAATGTCCCAGATATTCCATAACAAAGTATCATAAACTGGGTAACTTTAAACAGCAAAAATTTATTCTCTCACAGTTTTGGAGACTAAAAGTCTGAGATCAAGGTATCAGAAGGTTGTGTGTTTTTTTGAAGTCTCTAAAAAGAATCTGTTCCATGCTTTTCTCTTAGCTTTTGGTATTTTTCTTGGCATTCCTTGATTTGTAGAAGCATCACTCCAATCTCTGCCTTTGTCATCACATAAAATATTAATCATATTGGATTAAGGGCCCACCCTACTCCAGTATGACCTAATCTTAACTAATTCTATCTGCAAGGGACCTATGTTCAAACATCACATTCTGAGATCTGAATTTTTTTGGGGGGGTACTATTCAACCCAGTAGGTATGAACCCCCCTAAGTTCGTTTTATTCTTTGAATCTATGAAATGTCTCCAGTTCCTTCATTCTTCCTGAGAGAAAGGAACTTACATTATTATTCTTGATAACGAATTCTTTTTTTTTAATAATTTTATTTTTTTAATGGGGCGACATCAATAAATCAGGATACATATATACAAAGATAACTAGTCCAGGTTATCTTGTCTTTCAATTATGTTGCATACCCATCACCCAAAGTCAGATTGTCCTCTGTCATCTTCTATCTAGTTTTCTTTGTGCCCCACCCCCTCCCCCTTTCCCTTTCCCTCTCCCCCCTCCCCCCGTAACCACCACACTCTTATCAATGTCTCTCAGTTTCACCTTTATGACCCACCTACGTATGGAATAATGCAGTTCCTGTTTTTTTCTGATTTACTTATTTCACTTCGTATAATGTTATCAAGATCCCACCATTTTGCTGTAAATGATCCGATGTCATCATTTCTTATGGCTGAGTAGTATTCCGTAGTGTATATGTGCCACATCTTCTTTATCCAGTCATCTATTGACGGGCTTTTTGGTTGTTTCCATTTCCTGGCCACTGTTCATTCAATGCTGCAATGAACATGGGGCTGCATGTGTCTATACGTATCAATGTTTCTGAGTTTTTGGGGTATATACCCAGTAGAGGGATTGCTGGGTCATAAGGTAGTTCTATTTTCAGTTTTTTGAGGAACCACCATATTTTCTTCCATAATGATTTTACTACTTTACATTCCCACCAACAGTGTATGAGGGTTCCTTTTTCTCCACAGCCTCTCCAACATTTGCTATTACCTGTCTTGTTAATAATAGCTAATCTAACAGGTATGAGGTGGTATCTCATTGCGGTTTTGATTTGCATTTCTCTAATAACTAAAGAAGATGGGCATCTTTTCATATATCTGTTGGCCATCTGTATTTCTTCCTGAGAGAAGTGTCTGTTCATGTCCTCTTCCCATTTTTTATTGGGTTGTTTGTTTGTTGTTGAGTTTTATGAGTTCTTTGTATATTTTGGATATTAGGCCCTTATCTGAGCTGTTGTTTGAAATATCATTTCCCATTTAGTTGGCTGTCTGTTTATTTTGTTACCAGTTTCTCTTGCTGAACAAAAACTTCTTAGTCTGATGTAATCCCATTCATTAATTTTTGCCTTCACTTCTCTTGCCTTTGGAGTCAAAATCATAAAATGTTCTTTAAAACCCAGGTCCATGAGTTTAGTACCTATGTCTTCTTCTATGTACTTTATTGTTTCAGGTCTTATGTTTAGATCTTTGATTCATTTTGAGTTAATTTTAGTACAGGGGGACAAACTGTAGTCCATTTTCATTCTTCTGCATGTGGCTTTCCAGTTTTCCCAGCACCATTTATTGAAGAGGCTTTCTTTTCTCCATTGTGTGTTGTTGGCCCCTTGGTCAAAAATTATTTGACTATATTTATGTGGTTTTATTTCTGGGTTTTCTATTCTGTTCCATTGGTCTGAGTGTCTATTTTTCTGCAATACCATGCTATTTTGATTGTCGTGGCCCGATAATATAGTTTGAAGTCAGGTATTGTAATGCCCCCGGCTTCATTCTTTTTCTTTAGGATTGTTTTGGCTATTCGGGTTTTTTTTTTTTTTTTTTTTTTTACGGAGGCAGAGATAGACAGGGACAGACAGACAAAAACGGAGAGAGATGAGAAGCATCAATCATCAGTTTCTCGTTGCGTGTTGCGACTTCTTAGTTGTTCATTGATTGCTTTCTCACATGTGCCTTGACCGTGGGCCTTCAGCAGACCGAGTAACCCCCTGCTGGGGCCAGCGACCTTGGGACCAAGCTGGTGAGCTCTTTGCTCAAGCCAGATGAGCCCGCGCTCAAGCTGGTGACCTCAGGTCTCGAACCTGGGTCCTTCCGCATCCCAGTCCAACGCTCTATCCACTGTGCCACCACCTGGTCAGGCTATTCGGGGTTTTTTATAGTTCCATATAAATCTGATGATTTTTTGCTCCATTTCCTTAAAATATGTCATTGGAATTTTGATGGGAATTGCATTAAATTTGTATATTGCTTTGGGTAATATGGCCATCTTGATTATATTTATTCTTCCTATCCAAGAACAAGGAATATTCTTCCATATCATTATATCTTTTTCGATTACCCTTAACAATGCTTTGTAATTTTCATTATATAGGTCCTTTACATTCTTTGTTATGTTTATTCCTAGGTATTTATTTATTTTTTTTTTGCAATCGTGAAGGGTATTATTTTTTGAGTTCGTTTTCTAATATTTCATTGTTGGCATATAGAAAGGCTATGGACTTTTGTATGTTAATTTTGTATCCTGCGACCTTACTGTATTGGTTTATTGTTTCTAATAATCTTTTTGTGGAGTCCTTCGGGTTTTCGATGTATAGGATCATATCATCAGCAAAAAGTGATAGCTTTACTTCTTCTTTTCCGATATGGATGCCTTTTATTTCTTTGTCTTGTCTGATTGCTCTGGCCAGAACTTCTAGCACCACGTTGAATAAGAGTGGAGAGAGTGGACAACCCTGTCTTGTTCCTGATTTAAGGTAGAAAGTCCTCAGTTTTATGCCGTTTAATAGGATGTTGGCTGATGGTTTATCATATATGGCCTTTATCATGTTGAGATATTTTCCTTCTATACCCATTTTGTTGAGAGTCTTAAACATAAAATTGTGTTGTATTTTATCAAAAGCCTTTTCTGCATCTATTGATAAGATCATGGGGTTTTTGTTCTTTGTTTTGTTGATATGGTGTATTACGTTAACCGTTTTGCGTATGTTGAACCATCCTTGAGATTCTGGGATGAATCCCACTTGATCATGATGTATTATTTTTTTAATATGTTGTTGTATTCGGTTTGCCAGTATTTTGTTTAGTATTTTAGCATCTGTATTCATTAGAGATATTGGTCTGTAGTTTTCCTTCTTTGTGCCATCCTTGCCAGGTTTTGGTATGAGGGTTATGTTGGCCTCATAAAATGTGTTTGGAAGTATTGCTTCTTCTTCAATTTTTTGGAAGACTTTGAGTAGAATAGGAACCAAGTCTTCTTTGAATGTTTGATAGAATTCACTAGTATAACCGTCTGGGCCTGGACTTTTATTTTGGGGGAGGTTTTTAATAGTTTTTTCTATTTCCTCCCTGCTGATAGGTCTGTTTAGGCTTTCTGCTTCTTCATGACTCAGTCTAGGAAGTTTGTATTGTTCTAGGAATTTATCCATTTCTTCTAGATTGTTGTATTTGGTGGCATATAATTTTTCATAGTATTCTACAATAATTCTTTGTATATCTATGATGTCTGTGGTGATCTCTCCTCTTTCATTTTGGATTTTATTTATTTGAGTCCTGTGCCTTTTTTCCTTGGTGAGTCTTGCCAAGGGTTTGTCAATTTTGTTGATCTTTTCAAAGAACCAGCTCCTTGTTTTATTGATTTTTTCTATAGTTTTTCTGTTTTCTATTTCATTTATTTCTGCTCTGATTTTTATTATCTCCTTTCTTCGGCTGGTTTTGTGTTGTCTTTGTTCTTCTTTTTCTAGTTCCTTAAGGTGTGAAGTTAAGTGGTTTACTTCGGCTCTCTCTTGTTTGTTCATATAGGCCTGAAGTGATATGAACTTTCCTCTTATTACTGCTTTTGCTGCATCCCAGAGATTCTGATATGTCTTATTTTCATTTTCATTTGTCTGTATATATCTTTTGATCTCTGCGCTTATTTCTTCTTTGACCCATTCATTTTTTAGAAGTATGTTGTTTAGTTTCCACATTTTTGTGGGTTTTTCCCCCTCTTTTTTGCAGTTGAATTCTAGTTTCAAGGCTTTATGATCAGAAAATATGCTTGGTACAATTTCAATTTTTCTAAATTTGCTGATATTGTCTTTGTGGCCCAACATATGGTCAATTCTTGAGAATGTTCCATGTACACTAGAGAAAAATGTATACTCTGTCGCTTTGGGATGAAGTGTCCTGTAGATGTCTATCATATCCAGGTGTTCTAGTATTTCGTTTAAGGCCACTATATCTTTATTAATTCTCTGTTTGGATGACCGATCTAGAGCCGTCAGCGGTGTATTGAGGTCTCCAAGTATGATTGTATTTTTGTTAGTTTTTGTTTTAAGGTCAATAAGTAGCTGTCTTATATATTTTGGTGCTTCTTGGTTTGGTGCATATATATTAAGGATTGTTATGTCTTCTTGATTCAACTTCCCCTTAATCATTATGAAATGACCATTTTTGTCTCTGAGTACTTTTTCTGTCTTGTAGTCAGCATTATTAGATATGAGTATTGCTACGCCTGCTTTTTTTTGGGTGTTGTTTGCTTGGAGTATTGTTTTCCAGCCTTTCACTTTGAATTTGTTTTTATCCTTGTTGCTTAGATATGTTTCTTGTAGGCAGCATATAGTTGGATTTTCTTTTTTAATCCATTCTGCTACTCTGTGTCTTTTTATTGGTAAGTTTAATCCATTTACATTTAGTGTAATTATTGACACTTGTGGGTTCCCTACTGCCATTTTATAAATTGCTTTCTGTTAGTTTTGTATCTAGTTTGATTCTTCTCTTTTGTTTTTCTATCATTTGTTTTTGTTTGTTTGTGTTCCATACTTCTTTCCTCTGTTGCTACCTTTTTTAAGTCAAGTGTTTTTGTGGTGGTTTTTTTAAGGGTGGTTACCATTAAGTAATGAAATGGGTACCTACCATATTCATTGTAGTACCCTATCTTATAAGTATTTCTGCACTTCATCGTCCTTTGCTACTGTTAATCTCCATCCTCTCCCCCCTTTTTTTCCTTTGTTGTCACAGTTTAAGTTTGGTTTTATTGTGTTCTTGGTGGAGCTGTTACTTGTGGTGTTGTTTTCTTTTGTTCTTTGAATCTGGTTGGAAAACCCCCTTTAGTATTTCCTGGAGTGGGGGCTTTCTGTTGATAAATTCTCTCATCTTTTCTGTATTTGTGAATGTTTTTATATCTCCTTCATACTTGAAGGATAGCTTTGATGGGTATAGTATTCTTGGCTGAAAGTTCCTCTCTTTCAGGGCTTTAAATATTGGGGTCCACTCTCTTCTAGCTTGTAGAGTTTCTGCTGAGAAATCTGATGATAATCTAATAGGCCTTCCTTTATATGTTGTACTCTTCTTTTCCCTGGCTGCCTTGAGAATTTTTTCTTTGTCATTGGTTTGTGTCATCTTTATTATGATGTGCCTTGGAGTGGGTTTGTTGGGGTTAAGAAAACTTGGTGTTCTGTTTGCTTCTTGAATTTGAGGCTTTAGGTCTTTCCACAGGCTTGGGAAGTTCTCGTCTATTATTTGTTTGAGTATATTCTCCATTCCATTTTCTTTCTCTTCTCCCTCTGATATACCTATTATTCTTATGTTATTCTTTCTGATGGAATCAGACAATTCCTGTAGGGCTTTCTCGTTTTTTATTATTTTTGAGTCTCTTTCTTCTTCTCTCTGTTGTGCCTCAAGTTGTTTGTCTTCTATTTCACTAATCCTATCCTCAATCTGGGCTGTTCTGTTAGCTAAGCTTGTTACCTCATTTTTCAGCTCGTGAATTGAGTTTTTCATTTCTGTTTGATTTGTTTTAATAGTTTCAATTTCCTTGGTAATATATTCTTTGTGTTCATTGAGTTGTTTTCTGATCTCCCTATATTGCCTTTCTGTGTTTTCTTGTATATCTCTGAGTATTTTTAAGATTTCTATTTTAAATTCTCTGTCATTTAGCTCCAAGGCTTCCAATATGTTAAGTCTTTTCTCCATAGATTTTTCCACATCTATTTGTGTTACCTCTCTTTCTTTTGTATCCATAATATTTGATTTCCTCTTTCTTATTGGCATCTGAGGGTGGTCTTGTTGATAGCACTAATTAGAATTAATAAAGAGTAAAAAGTAAAAAAAAAAAAAAAAAAAGGTAAAACACCCCACAAAAAAAACAGTAATAATTTATTATTTCCCCCTTTTTTTCTTTCTTCTCTTTCCCTCCTCTCCCCTCCTCAGGGAAATATCATGCCTATAATAGAGGGCCTGATTTGGGGTGAAGAGTTCAAGGGGCAGAAAAAGGGAGTAGGGACCTTCTAAATGCAAAAAAAAAAAAAAAAAAAGGAAGAAAATTTTAGACAAGTATAAGATGATTTGCTTGTAAGTGATAGTCAACTAAGAGATACAATGAGAGGGATAAGAGGGAACCATAAAAAAGGACCAAAAAAAGAATAATAAAGAAGAAAAAAATAAAAATAGTAAGTAAAAATCTGTTGTATTAAGTGGAGCGAAGACTAAATACAATGGAGACCTTGGGTTGGGAGGACCCAAAATGCCACAAAAATAAACAAACAAGAAAAAAACAAAAACAAAAGCAAAAAAGAAAAATAAAGCCAAAAAAAGCCTTGAGTCCCAAATTAACTAATTTGTTCGTGATTGAGGATTAAATGGGAGGAAAGTAAAACGAGAAAAGAAAAAATGAATAGAAAGGAAAAAATAAGAAAAAGAGAAAAACAAAGGAAGAAATAAAAAAGGAGAAAAAAACAAAATAAAGCAAATCAAAAAAAAAAACAAAAGAGGAGAGAGTGAGAGTTAAGTGTTTTGGAGTATAACCTTAAAGGAGGGTGAGGATGAAGAATAGAAATAAAATGTAACAGTCATGGGTAGTGTAGTTCAAGAAAAGGGAAGCATAAGATGGGCAGAGAGTAGAAGGACTGAGGTGGAGGAAATAAAGGCAATAAGATAGAAGAAAGAAACAACAACAACAAAAAAATTAGTGGAACAAGTTGTAAAGTCTGTGTATTTTTCTTGATTTTGAGAGGTTAACTTCTTCCTTTTTCTTTTCTCTCCCTCTTTCTGGTCGGTGACTCTGTACCCCAGGCTCTGCCTCTGTGTCACACTTAGGTAGGGATTTGCAGTTGATGGGATTCTATGGCAATGTCATATAATTGGCTTTAGTCTTGCTGGTAGTCAAGGCTTGTTGGCGTTTGCAGGGTCCAACGATGAGAGAGTTTGCTTTCCTGGATTCTCTCTCCTAGTCCCCCCTTCCTGAATTAGCAGCCTGGTGATCCAGCTATAAGGCTGAAACTGCTTCTGCCTGGGGAGTAAGAGGCTCAAAGAGCTGGGAAATCCCCACTCTATCCCCACTCAGTGCAAGGCTTTGGGAAAGGCTCTGGCAGTCAGGGCCTCCAGTGTAATCAGGCGGGGGTGGGAGTCAATTGTTGTCAAGGTGACTGTTCAGCGCCTAGCATTCAGTTGGACCTCTCAACCCAGGCTTTCCACACTTTGTAGCCTGTTTTGGCTGGGAAGAAGAGGCACTAGTCTCTGCTTGCGACTAGTGTAGTATAGATCTTATTATCTGCCAAGTCCCTCTTGTTAGCGTTTATCCCTGAATATGGAGGCTCTGTCAATCAGAAGTTGCCCCCACCCCTTTAGCGAGAGGCACTAAAAAATATCACGCCTCTTGTCTTGGGTCGCTGAACTGAGAGAGATCTTATCAATTAGAACCGAGGGTGCGCAGATTTCATGGGTTAAGCTAATTTCAGTGATTGGGTCGCAGCTGTGCTCCCGAAGGTATTTTAGGCTGCCTGTGTGCGCCCCTCCCCCAACGCTTGATTGTTAGCTTGAATGGCTGGGTGAGATGCCCCACCCACGGAGAGAATCTCCCAAGTAGAAGACCACCCTGGTGCCTCTCCCGCTCGCCCTGCTGCTGGTGGCTGAATCCCACCAGGCACAGGATAATGTGGCACCCTGGGTGTGCGGGTCAGTAAGGCGCTCTGGGCGTGTGGAATGCCCAGGGCACGCGCGCGAATGGGGTGCTCCGGGCACCGGTGGCTGGCGACTCTCACTCACAGTGCGCGGGCCGCTGCGAACGTTAGCGGTGCTCGCTCTGCAACCGGACCGGGCACGCGCTGGCGGCTGCTCGCTGCTCCCGAGTGTGGGCGGTCCTTGCCCTGCAACCATACCGGCTGCTCGCGGCTCCCGAGTGTGGACGGTGCTCGCTCTGCAACCGGACCGGGCACACCGGTGGCTGCTCGCGCTCCGGAGTGTGGGCGGCGCTCACTCTGCAACCGTACCGGGCGCGCGCCCGCGGCTGCTCGCCGCTCCCGAGTGTGGGCTGACTCACCACAGGCGCACTCCCTCGCGGCTTGAATGAATGTCGCTGCGGTAGCTTCCTCCACAGCCTCGTCTCTCAGATTCAAGTGATAACAGTCCTTTTGCTTTCAGTTTGTGTGGAACTCCGGAATGCTCCGAGGATAAATTTTTCTGTTTCTAGTTGATAAATTTGTTGTGATTTAGGGGAGATCTGTCGGACGCGCTGCTCACGGCGCCATTTCCATGACGTCACTCTATATTTTCTCTTTCTTAATGGCATCTGAGGGTGGTTTTGTTGATAGTATTAATGAGATTTAATAACGAATAAAAAGTTAAAAAAATAAAAAATTGAGTAGTTTTTTTTAAAAAAATTAATAATTAAATAAAGAAAAATAAAATAATAATTAAAAGAAAAAGGAAATTACTTCCCCCTCCTTTTTTCCTCTCCTCTCCTCTCCACTCCCCTCTTTCTTGAGAAAATCTTGTGGTGAACTGTGAATTATATTGTACTAAATAAAACAAATAATGCCTGTAATGGAGGGCCTCAATTGGGGAGAAGTAATAAAGGAGCAAGAAAAAAGAAAGAAAGAATGAAAAAAAAAGTGGGCATGGACCCACAAAAAGTAAATATGGAAAAAATTTGGGTCAAGAATAAAATGATTTGCTCTTAGGTGTTGGTTGACTAAGAGTTATGATGAGAGGAATAAGAGGGAAACAGGAAAATGGGGGGACAAATGAAATAGTTACTATTGTATTTAGTGGAACAAGAACTAGATAAAATGGAGAGCTAGGGATGGGAGTAGTGCTAGTGAGTTAAAAAGGTGAAGTAAAACCCCCCCAAAATGCCACAAACATAAGTTTGAGTTTCAGATAAGATAATTTGTTCATTATTGAGGCTTGAATGAGAGGAGATGTAAAGGAGAAAGGAAGAAACTAATATAGAGGGAGAAAAGAAAGAGAGAGAAAAAAAGAGGGAACCACTAATAGAAGAAAAAAGAAAAAAGAGGAGAGAGAGAGAGAGAGAGAGAGTTAATGGTTTTGGAGTGCAACAACCCTCATAGAAAGGAAGAGGAAAGAAAAGATAATGGGAGATGTAACACTTATGGGTAGTGTAGTTCAAGGAGAGGAGAGAGTAAGACCAGCAGAGAGTTAAACGACCAAATTGGAGGAGGAAAAAAAAAATCAAGAATGAGGATAAGAGAAACAAATGAACAAATATAATAAAATGGGATAGGTTATAAAGTCTGCGGATTATTCTTGATTTTGAGAGGTTATCTTCTTACTTTTTCTTTTCTCTCCCTCTTCCTGGTCGGTGACTCTGTACCCCAGGTTCTGCCCCTTTGGCACGCTCAGGTACAGGTTTGCAGTTGATAAGTTTCTATGGCGATGTCATGTATTGTGCTTCAGTCTCGTTGGCAGTCGAGGCTCATTAGCATTTATAGGCTCCACCAGTGAGAGTGTCTGTGTTCCTGGAGCCTCTCTCTTCTAGTCTTTCCTTCCTCAATTTGTAGCCTGATAATCCAGCTATGGGGTTGCTGCTGCCTCTGCCTGGATAGTAAGAGGCTCAAAGAGCTGGCAAGTCCGCACTCTATTCCCACTCAGCACAGGGCTCTGGGTAAGGCTCAGTCAGTTAGAGCTGCTAGCATAATCAGGCGGGGCTTCTGTCCACTCAAAGACCTTTGGCTCTGCCACTCTGTCCAGTAACGTGGGCGGGCACCCACTCCCGGGGTGCTTGGAGGAAACTCTCGCCCACTTTCTGTGCACAGACCAGGATATCAGGCCGGCAGTCTCACACTCTGAGTGAAACCCCTGCCCACACGGAAAAGTTCCAGCATTGGAATTGGCTCTCGCTCCCTCCCCATGTGTGGCTTTTTTAGGGCACTGGGGTGGTCTGGAGATTCTGCTTTTGGCCCACACAAAGGCCCCTGACTCTGCTCCTCTGTGGGATAACACGGGTGCCCAGTGCCGAAGCACTCGGAGGAATCTCTCGCTCACTATCTGTGTGCACAGACCGGGATATCAGGCCGGCTGCCTCACCATCTGAGTGAAACCCCCACCCGCACGGAAAAATTTCACCGTTGGAATTGGCTCTCGCTCCCTTCCTGTGCACGGCTTTTTCAGTGGCTGGGGTGGCCCAAGATTGTGCTTTTGGCCCATACAAAGGCCCCTGACTCTGCCCCTCTGTGGGATAACATGGGTGCCCACTGCTGAGGTGCTCGGAGGAATCGCTTGCCCACTCTCGATGCGCGCCGACCAGGATATCAGGCCGGCAGTCTCACCCTCTGAGTGAAACCCCCGCCCGCACGGAAAAGTTCCAGCGTTGGAATTGGTTCTCGCTCCCCCCCCCCATGCGTGGCTTTTTCAGGGCACTGGGGCAGCCCGGAGATTCCACTTTTGGCCCACACAAAGGCCTCTGACTCTGCCTCTCTGTGGGATAACACGGGTGCCCACTCCCGGGGCTTTCAAAGCAATCTCTCGCCCACTATCTGTGTGCACTGACCAGGAGATCGGGGAAAATGGCTGCCCCACTTTTCTTTCTTTGTCTGGGTTTGGCGCAAGTGTTAGCTTGTATTGCCTGGGTTGCCACAGGAACAGTTTTTCCTTGGCTTGGATCTCCATGCCACAGCCTGGTTCGGCCGTTTGTGCCGTGGCCTGGATCTATTCACCCCTTTGCCCGCCTTAGTTTCTATATTCTCAGTTCCCAGTGAAAGCAGCCCTATTTAGGTTAGTGAGGAAGGCGGAGCATTTCTTACTCCCTATTTCCTTCGGGGTTTGATTATATATTTAGCCAGTTTTTCGCTCGACCATAACTTCGGGTGTATTGCGAAACATCTGGAGGCTCCAAGGATAGGTTTTTCTGTTTCTGGTTGAAGATCTTGTTGAGTTTTGGGGGAGATTTATTGGTATCGCTTCCTACCGTGCCATTACTCTGACGTCATCTCCGATAAGGAATTATTTATGCTGGAAAAAATACTAGATTTAGAGATTCTGCTTGCATTTCCATACCTCTTTCCTTATGTTTCCTCACTCTACCCAGCATTCCATTGGTGTCCTTTACTGTTATGCAATGCACCCAAAGCTTTTTATTCATAGACATTCTTGTATTCTCTCCCTCTGAAACTTTGCTGCACAGCAGAACAGGAAGGAAATCCCATTTAGCATTTCTCTTCATTCTTTCTACAGCCTTTAGTCATAACTTCTGGTTACCACTCTGTAGCCTGCTAAAATGGCAACTCTCTGAAAGTTCATATATTTTAGAATCCTGCCTCAAATGATCTTTATAAGTTTCCTTTGTGACACATTTCCTGAGAAGTGGCTCCTCTTCTAGATCAAAGCTCTGCAGATCAGATGAGAAACAGAATCATGGCAAACCATTCTTTCTGGTTAGAGAACAGCACTCGTGCATGGGGAAAACAAACCCAATGCATGTTTTTCACAAACGCTCACATACTGCCTTACATAATTATAGCTCAGCTTCTTTCTGAAAAGATGATCATCTGTGCAATTGCCAGCACCTTTCTGAATTCATATTGAAATTGTGAATGCAAGTTGCGTAGCCACCACACTGAGATAAGTGATATTCCCACCACCTAAGCAGGGAGCTGAATGAAGGAACAAAGGTTCTCCTGAAGGCTAGAAATTACTGGCAGACTCAGAAATAGATTCAGGGAATTTTGGCTATATACTCACCACTTGGCATTTCCTAAAGAAAAGACATTTGTGTGGGTTTCTACCAGGTCCTTGCAAGACCTCACTAGATTTGTGTTTGGAAAATGGACAGCTATGGTTTGCAGCCATGCCTATTTAAAGCAAGATGAACAAAAGCTCTGTCTTCTGTGCAGTGCTTTGTGGTCTTTGTGTGTTAATTTTGACTCTTTTTTGAATAGCTGTGGTGGTAGCAGCTAAAAGGTGAAGCATTAGGATGCTTTAGAGCAGTGGTTCTCAACCTATGGTTCACGACCCCAGCGGGGTCACCTAAAGCCATCGGAAAATACATAATGCATATCAGGTATTTACATTCTGAATCATAACTGTAGCAAAATTACAGTTATGAAGTAGTCACCAAAATTATTTTTTGGTTTGGGATCACCGCAACATGAGGAACTGTATTGCAGGGTCACGGTATTAGAAAGGTTGAGAACCTCTGCTTTAGAGGAGTGGACGCAGGAGGCCCATTGCCAAGCTTGATACATTAGAACAATGCAGCCTTAGGGTCAGGCTGTGCCTAACAATTTTGATGCCCAGTCTTTCCTTTGACCTAACCACAACACCGCTTACCATTTCTCTGCCTACCTTCTGCATGCTCACATGGACAACAGGAGGTGGAGCCAATGTTCCCTTCTCTGTTTGCTTGCCAGGTACACGGGAGCATCTGTGGTTTGAAGAGTGAGCCATGTGACAGTGGTGGAGTAGAGGTGTCCCATGTAAAACCAGCATGAGTGACTGCTTCCCCTAGACCAGAGCTTGAAGAGCAGGGACTGTCTTATTCTTGTGTGTATTCAAGCAGAGCCTGAAACATGGTAACCATTGAGTTAGATTATGAATGGTTAAATGGTACAAGAAAGGTTTTCCTTTTTTGGGATATAATTCTCACTGCTAGCTTTGGGACTCGAGAGGTGTTCCTTGAAGTTAGATCTTTTTTTTTTTTTTTAACTGAGAGGAAGGGAGATAGTGAGACAGACTCTAACATGTGCCCTGACTGGGATCCACCCAGCAACCCCAGTCTGGGGTCAGTGCTTGGACCAACCTAGCTATCCTCAGTGCCTGGGACTGATGCTCAAACCAATGGAACTACTGGGTGTAAGAAGAGAAGAGGAAGAGAAGGGGGAGAAGAATGGGGAGAGAAGCAGATGGTCGCTTCTCATGTGTGCCCTGACTGGGGATTGAACCCAGGATGTCCGCATGCTGGGCTGATGCTCTATCCATCCAGGGCCAAAGTTAGATGTTCTTTAAGCTCCCCATGACCATGTACATGTCCTCAACACTAATAATATTGTCAGTCTAACTAGGAACCTGTGTCTCTAGACAGGCCATATATTGCCATGGAATAATTCCATCAGATGTGAATTTTGCCAGATGGTTCCTTGAGTAGCTAAGGTCAGAGCATGGGTGAAGAAAACAAGCTATATGCAGTTAGAACTCATTCGTCACCATGCATGCTGAAATCCAGAACACTTAGTTTCTAGTCTTGCTTTGGCCACTAACTAGCTGGTGACCTAGGTGTCACTTAATCTTTCTAGACCTCAGTGGCCTAATCAGTAAAACATATGCTCCTTAGGCCCTTCTAACTCTCAGCTGTTGCCTTGAACTTGCTTTGAATTTTAAACAAAAGACTCATTATATGGGATTAAACAAATCAGATTTTAAGAGCTTGAGGGGAGTAAAAGAACAAAGAAGTAAATTTTAAAACACTGACTGATTCCATTCTTATTTAAGAAGTCAATTTTAAAAGGTTTTTTTTTTTTGAGCTGGTGTGACAAACTGAGCTAGTGAAATTGAACCAGAAAATGCAGAGTTGTAATTTATTTGGCGCTTTTCCTGAGTATCTTTGATAGTCTGCATGTGGATTAAAGCAGTGATCCCCAACCTTTTTTGGGCCACGGACCGGTTTAATGTCAGAAAATATTTTCACGGACCGGCCTTTAGGGTGGGACGAATAAATGTATCACGTGACCAAGACAAGCATCAAGAGTGAGTCTTAGATGGATGTAACAGAGGGAATCTGGTCATTTTTTAAAAATAAAACATCATTCAGACTTAAATATAAATAAAATGGAAATAATGTAAGTTATTTATTCTTTCTCTGCAGACCGGTACCAAATGGCCCACGGACCGGTACTGGTCCACGACCATGGGGTTGGGGACCACTGGATTAAAGGAAGTGAATCAGGTTGGTGTGGGGGTTGGGGGAAGCACCACCTTCTCACCCTGACTTTGCTGCTGGGTGACTTTGGGCCAGTCACTTACCTCCTGGATCCTAGTATTTTAACATGGAAATTCAGATGCCCAGTGAATAAAATGTAAAAATCAAAGTAAAACTTTGAATAGATCAAAGTGCTCTCTGTGAAATCAACATTATCTTACCAGGCCTCCCAAGTGAGTTTTCTTTGCCTAGTGCTGTAAGAAGTTAATTTTGTAAAACAATATAACCCTATATGTGTATTTTTTTTTCTACCTGGGTCAGCAATGCTAGCAGATGAATGCGAAGGGCACATTTTATTTGCAGTCGATCTGGTCCTTGCCTTATAGTGAACATGAAAGTAATGAGGAGAACCAATGTTCCCTTTGAGATTCAGACGTTCTCCTCTTATTTTATGCTTTTCTCTGTAGCATTTCTAAAGGACCATCTTTGGATTACTTATACACACAGCTGTTTTATGAGACTGCATTGGAGCTTATGAGTCAGATTACTATTACCAAAATGTTTGTGAAATCACTTCTTAAGTCATATATTTGCATCATGTACTACCTGTTTGACAATCAAAACATTATGCCCTTCAGCACTTGGCTGGTCATTATAGTAAGTTTTCCAGTAGAGTGTTCCAACATAATATAATTGGGCAGTAGATATAAGGAGCACAGTATATTATTTTAACATAGAATTCCAAGTGTATTTCTCTTTTGGTAAGATTGAGGAGGACATATGATATTCTATAATATACACAGTGCGATCAGTTAATAGCACAGAAACTTCCAGTATAGCTGAGGGGATAACCAAGCCCATCCATGGTTGCTGTTTAGTGGAGGCAGCATGGGTGGAAGAACAGGTAGGGACAGAGCACGATACACAGCCACAGGCTCTGAAGTGGTGAGCCAGGAGCATTGCCCATTTGTCCCTCCTCCACTCTCACCCTCTTAGGTAAGTGCCCACTGATACTGGCTACTTTATTGGCTCTTAGCCAAGCTTCAGGTTCGGTTCAGGTTGTAGTGCCTTCACTTAAAATCTTTACTGACCTCTTGTGAGTAGACTCAGCTCCCTTTCCTTGAAGTCATCACAGCATTTTACTTGTACTTCTGATGACTCAGTTGTCATTTTTTACTTTTCACTACTCCTATATGTCTGTACCTTCTTGAGGACATGGACAGTGTCTTACATTGGATTTGTTGTTGTAGGAAAGAAGTTGTGTCTTCTTTAAGATGTGAGGAGCCATGTGTTGATGAAATGTTATGTGTTATTTTTCAAAGAACATGTATGTACAGGCCAAGCCAGTGACTTTCTGTGTTGACATCTCATTCAGACTTTAAGGTTTGCTTTAATAATAATCTTAGTATTGCTGGGCACATATTCTTGCAAAGGTGCTGTGTGGAGGAGTCAAACCCTTATGCAGTAGTCCTTACCCTCTTGGAGTTTACAGCATATCAGGGGAGTTAAGATAAATATGTAAAAAAGTATGGTGTAAATATGTTCTACATGCTAATGGAGTAGGATAGTCAATAAATACTATAGAAATGTAAGCTTAATCTTTTTTCTCTCCTTGTTTTAGTGAGAGACAGAGAGACAGGGACATTCAGTTAGGAAGGAAGATGAGAAGCATCAATTTTCTGTTGCAGCCCTTTAGTTGTTCATTGATTGCTTTCTCATATTATCTTGACCTGGAGGTGGAGGGTGGCTCCAGCTGAGCCAGAAACACCTTGCTAAAACCAGTGACCTTGGGCTTCAAGCCAGCGACCTTTGGGCTCAAGCCAGTGACTATGGGGTCATGTCTATGATCCCATGCTCCAGCCGGTGACCTTGTGGTCTTGAACCTGGTTCCTCAGAGTCCCCAGCTGACACTCTATCCACTGGCCACTGCCTGGTCAGATATAAGCTTAATCTTAATCTGTGGTTTACTAAATGTTCTTTCTAGCTCTAAACACTATAGCACCTTTAATAAAACTTATATTCTAATTTAATAAAAAGATACAACTCGGTGTGCATGTCTGAGTGTGTGTTTTAAATGTTTGTTTGTTTTTTCCAGTTGACCTGTCCAAACATTGACTATGCGTTCATATTTTCACATTTCTTCTTTCGGGGCTAAGTAGTAAGATAACAGAGGGATTCCTGGTGGTTGGTGTGGTGTTTACGCTGCCTGGCAACACCAGTGTGCTGCCAGCAGAAATCTCTGTTGCAGTCACAGTGCACTGGGAGTCTAGAGGAGAGGTCCTTTTACAACTGTGCCATGTAGCCTCAGCCATAAAATGTGGCTGTGCCCTGGCTCAGCAGTAGAGCGTTGGCGCAGCATGTGGAAGTCCTGGGTTCAATTCCTGGCCAGGGTACACAGGACAAGTGCCCATCTGCTTCTCTACCCTTCCCCCTCTCCTTTCTATATCTCTCTTCCCCTCCTGCAGCCAAGGCTCTATTGGAGCAAGGTTGGCCCGGGCACTGAGGATGGCTCCATGGCCTCCGCCTCAGGCACTAAAATGGCTCTGCTTGCAATGCAGCTATGCCCCAGATGGGCAGAGCATCACCCTTTAGTGGGCATGCTGGGTGGATCACAGTCCAGTGCATGCAGGAGTCTGTCTCTCTGCCTCCGTGCTTCTCACTCCAGAAAAATACAACAACAACAAAAAAGTGCTGGTGCTTTCCACCGGACCTCTCTGCTCCTGTGTGAATCAGCACTCCACACCCTGCTTTGCAGATACTGTGGATCCCAGAAGTCTTGGAGAAATAGGCTAGCCTTTAGAAGTTCATGTTTCTGAAGTACAAAGCATCCATCTCAGAAGCAAATTTAGAGTCTGGAGAATGTTTGCCTGTGTTTTCAGCTTCCACACTGTGCCACCAACCCCAGGGAAGGAATAATATAAAAGAAATCTCAAAGAAATAAAAGCAAAAGACACTGCTTTTCTTTGAAACAAGAGAACTATAAATATACATTAAAAAAAAAGAATGATACTCAAGTTCTGTATTCTTACAGAAGATAATGACCCTCTTCTAGATGATTTTACTTTAAAAAGTTGAGGGAGCATTCTAATGGGAACTAAAACAACAACAACAAACAAATCAATACAAAAAGCATTTTTCTAGACAGAAAGTGTTTCAAGAAAACACCTGCACTTCTTTTCAATGTCCCAGACTTCTACTCTTGTCTCTTTAAAATACTACTTAAAAAGAAGGAGGCTAGTGGGTGTCTTCCAAAAAGCTATTTGCTATGGAGACAATTTGCCAGATATGAAAATGTAGTCGTTGGTTTTGACAGCCAGGTTGGCTCTATGATGCCTGGGCAGAACGTCTGATGGACTCACAGGGCTACTTCCCGCGCTGTCCATCCTCGGGCAAGTGGGAACCACGTCCCTCTGTTGTAAGGAAATGGCAGATTCAGATGAACATGTAGGTGTGGACTCTTGATTCTGCTTAAAGGAAAAAATCTATGTCTGTTTGTGTGTATAGAATGTGGAGCAAATAATGCATGGCTCCCCTGCATGGTGACTTTCTCTGCCCACCCTCTTGGCTCATGCCAATGGCCAATTAAAATTGGACGGTAAGGCTGAATATATTGTGTAGTCTGGAGGAGGAGCTGCCAAAAGAGAAACTCTTCTGGACCAAGCATGTGTCCTGCGTTCATTTCTAGTCTTGTAAACAAACACAGCTGTCGAGTGAAGGATCTGTCCTCAGAAACGGTGATAACCCCCCCCCCACACACACACACACATACGTAAAACAGCTGTGCCCTGCCAGAGAGACCACAGCAGGGAGAGAAGTTATGTGACAGGGCTTTGGGGGGGGGGGCAGGCAGCCCTCAGCAGGGCTGGGACCGGGGATCTGCTGTGTATTCCAGGGTTAGCTGGGTGTGAGGAGAGGCGATTCTGTATTTTCAGCTGAGGCAGTTAAAGCATTTAGAATGATTAGTGTGGGAAGGCTTTGGGGGGAAAAGAGTCTGACATGTCATCTGCTTTCCTCAAATTAACCCTCTGCTTCTTATACAAGCACTCAGCTCTATACTTTTCTGGAAGTGATGGAAGGGCATTTTTATCTCTCCACTTACTCTTGTTTTCATATCATCTACAACTTGGAGAAAAAAATATTAGAAATTCATAGGTTCAGCAGCCTGTAGTTGTAGCTTTCCCCACTTTAGAATAAGCCTTGGACCACAATCCTGTTTCTTTCCTCTTTCCTGCCAGAACGTAGGTACACTATCCGGAATGTATAGAGAGCATAGTGTTATGGTGGCACAGCCCTCTGCAAGTCAGTTGTCTGTTCTGAGATGTTAAGTGGAAGTCAGATTTCTGCCTCATGGTCTAGTTGCCCACCACATTCTTATTGCTGGAACTGCAGGGTCCTTAGTAGTAGCCAGAGGAAGCCCAAGGGAACAATAAATGTTAAGCCAACAAAGGATTTATTTTGTGCATGGAGATCTTGTCACCTTGGCGGTTGACAGTTGAGTTTTATTCAGGCCTTCATTTATTTAATAGACACTTATTAAATACTTACTGTGAGTAGGAAATGAGTTGACTTTAAGACCACATCTTCTTTCAGTAATGGGAAACTTGTGACGAGTTTGAATCCTGTCTCATCCCCAATCTCTTCTCCTTTCTCTACCTGTGATAATATTTTCAATGAGTTATTGTTCTAGCTGTTGGTTTGAAAGAGAGATCACAGATTGAACTTTTGAAATGTTTGACTTGAATGACTTGAGTTCCCTCTGGAATGCAAATTCAGTTTCATTCCTTAACAGTTCCCTGGAGTTAAGACGGATTACTTGGTGTTTCACAACTGGTTTTGTGGAGCCTGGTGTTGTGTGCACACTACAGTGGTCAGCTGAACCACTAGAAAGGGAAATGCTGTGAGCTCCATGAACATGATGCAGTTTTAGTTAAAAACACTCAAACATAATGCTCTGTGTCACTCTCACTGGGAGGTAGAGCATTCTTTCATTATGACACTGTGTTCTAACAAATAGTGGCATGCAAAATCTTAGACCAGTCTTGTGATTTGGGAACCTTGACTTTCCTAGTGATTGGTTTATGCATCTGCCTACTGACTGATTGTTAGCACATGCTGCTGATTAACACAGGGGCGTCTGGGGTTGAGTTTATTTCTCAAAAAAAGCCAACCTGGTTTCCCAGAGGAGAAACCCTGATTTATTCAACTGTAATCATTGGTATACCTGTTTCTCAGGACTGTAGGAAGGACACAGGATAATTGCATCAACTCTCAGCATTAAAGATTCAGAGAAAAAGAATTCCTCCCGCCCCCCAAACCCCAAACAACTTGGTTGGTCAATCCTTGTTTGGTTCAGTTAGGTTAACCTTGTTCTATGATCCCACCTTAGCTTATAAAGAATGTGTAAGTGCACCATGCACACGGTAACTGAAGCGGATTCTTCAGTGAGTCTGCGTCAATCCCTCCCAAGGGGCCAATTCCTGTTCTTCCATTAATTCACCCACCTGACCCCTTTCAGTGCATGCTGCTAAATGCCAAGTGTGTTTCCTGTTGTTGCCATAGCAAATTATGACAAGATTGGTGGCTTAAAACAACACAAACTTGTTTTTTTTTTTTTTAAAAAAATAATTTTATTTTTTTAATGGGGTGACATCAATAAATCAAGATACATATATTCAAAGATAACAAGTCCAGGGTATCTTGTCGTTCAATTATGATGCATACCCGTCACCCAAAGTCAGATTGTCCTCTGTCACCTTCTATCTTGTTTTCTTTGTGCCCCTCGCCCTCCCCCTTTCCCTCCCCCATTCCCCCCTCCCCCCCATAACCACCACACTCTTATCAATGTCTCTTAGTTTCACTTTTATGTCCCACCTACGTATGGAATAATGCAGTTCCTGGTTTTTTCTGATTTACTTATTTCACTTCGTATCATGTATCAAGATCCCACCATTTTGCTGTAAATGTTCCGATGTCATCATTTCTTATGGCTGAGTAGTATTCCATAGTGTATATGTGCCACATCTTCTTTATCCTGTCATCTATTGACGGGCTTTTTGGTTGTTTCCATGTCCTGGCCACTGTGAACAATGCTGCAATAAACATGGGGCTGCATGTGTCTTTACGTATCAATGTTTCTGAGTTTTTGGGGTATATACCCAGTAGAGGGATTGCTGGGTCATAAGGTAGTTCTATTTTCAGTTTTTTGAGGAACCACCATACTTTCTTCCATAATGGTTGTACTACTTTACATTCCCACCAACAATGGATGAGGGTTCCTTTTTCTCCACAGCCTCTCCAACATTTGCTATTACCTGTCTTGCTAATAATAGCTAATCGAACAGGTGTGAGGTGGTATCTCATTGCTGTTTTGATTTGCATTTCTCTAATAACTAAAGAAGATGAGCATCTTTTCATATATCTGTTGGCCATTTGTATTTCTTCCTGGGAGAAGTGTCTGTTCATATCCTCTTCCCATTTTTTTATGGGATTGTTTGTTTGTTTGTTGTTGAGTTTTATGAGTTCTTTGTAAATTTTGGATATTAGGCCCTTATCTGAGCTGTTGTTTGAAAATATCATTTCCCATTTAGTTGGCTTTCTGTTTATTTTGTTATCAGTTTCTCTTGCTGAGAAAAACTTCTTAGTCTGATGTAGTCCCATTCATTAATTTTTGCCTTCACTTCTCTTGCCTGTGGAGTCAAATTCATAAAATGCTCTTTAAAACCCAGGTCCATGAGTTGAGTACCTATGTCTTCTTCTATGTACTTAATTGTTTCAGGTCTTATGTTTAGATCTTTGATCCATTTTGAGTTAATTTTTGTACAGGGGAAGAGACTGTAGTCCAGTTTCATTCTTTTGCATGTGGCTTTCCAGTTTTCCCAGCACCATTTATTGAAGAGGCTTTCTTTTCTCCATTGTGTGTTCTTGGCCCCTTTATCAAAAATTATTTGACTATATATATGTGGTTTTATTTCTGGACTTTCTATTCTGTTCCATTGGTCTGAGTGTCTATTTTTCTGCCAATACCATGCTGTTTTGATTGTCGTGGCCCTATAATAGAGTTTGAAGTCAGGTATTGTAATGCCCCCAGCTTCAATCTTTTTCTTTAGGATTGCTTTGGCTATTCGGGGTTTTTTATAGTTCCATATAAATCTGATGATTTTTTGCTCTATTTCTTTAAAAAACGTCATTGGAAATTTGATGGGAATTGCATTGAATTTGTATATTGCTTTGGGTAATATAGCCATCTTGATTATATTTATTCTTCCTAGCCAAGAACAAGGTATATTCTTCCATCTCATTATATCTTTTTCAATTTCCCTTAACAATGGTTTATAGTTTTCATTATATAAGTCCTTTATATTCTTTGTTATGTTTATTCCTAAGTATTTTATGTTTTTTGTTGCAATCGTGAAGGGGATTATTCTTTTGAGTTCCTTCTCAGTTGTTTCATTGTTGGCATATAGAAAGGCTATTGACTTCTGAATGTTAATTTTGTATCCTGCGACCTTACTGTATTGGCTTATTGTTTCTAGTAGTCTTTTTGTGGATTCTTTGGGGATTTCGATGTATAGGATCATATCATCTGCAAAAAGTGATACCTTTACTTCTTCTTTTCCGATATGGATGCCTTTTATTTCTTTGTCTTGTCTGATTGCTGTGGCGAGAACCTCTAGTACCACATTAAATAAGAGTGGAGAGAGTGGACAACCCTGTCTTGTTCCTGATTTAAGGGGGAAAGCCTTCAGTTTAGTGCCATTTAACATGATGTTAGCTGATGGTTTATCATATATGGCGTTTATCACGTTGAGATATTTTCCTTCTATACCCATTTTGTTGAGAGTCTTAAACATAAAATTGTGTTGTATTTTATCGAAAGCCTTTTCTGCGTCTATTGATAAGATCATGTGTTTTTCTTCTTAGTTTTGTTGATATGGTGTATTACGTTAACCGTTTTACGTATGTTGAACCATCCTTGAGATTCTGGGATGAATCCCACTTGATCATGATGTATTATTTTTTTAATATGTTGTTGTATTAGATTTGCTAGTATTTTCTTTAGAATTTTAGCATCTGTATTCATTAGAGATATTGGTCTGTAGTTTTCTTTTTTTGTGCCATCCTTGCCTGGTTTTGGTATGAGGGTTATGTTGGCCTCATAAAATGTGTTTGGAAATATTGCTTCTTCTTCAATTTTTTGGAAGACTTTGAGTAGAATAGGAACCAAGTCTTCTTTGAATGTTTGATAAAATTCGCTGGTATAGCCGTCAGGGCCTGGACTTTTATTTTTGGGGAGGTTTTTAATGGTTTTTTCTATTTCTTCTCTACTGATAGGTCTGTTTAGGCTTTCTGCTTCTTCTTGACTCAGTCTAGGAAGGTTGTATTTTTCTAGGAATTTATCCATTTCTTCTAGGTTGTTGAATTTAATGGCATAAAATTTTTCATAGTATTCTACAATAATTCTTTGTATATCTACGGTGTCCGTGGTGATTTCTCCTCTTTCATTTTGGATTTTGTTTATATGAGTTCTTTCTCTTTTTTCCTTGGTAAGTCTTGCCAAGGATTTGTCAATTTTATTGATCTTTTCAAAGAACCAGCTCCTTGTTCTATTAATTTTTTCTATAGTTTTTCTGTTCTCTAATTCATTTATTTCTGCTCTGATTTTTATTATCTCCTTCCTTCGTCTGGTTTTGGGTTGTCTTTGTTCTTCTTTTTCTAGTTCCTTATGGTGTGAAGTTAAGTGGTTCACTTGGGCTCTCTCTTGTTTGTTCATATATGCCTGAAGTGATATGAACTTCCCTCTTATCACTGCTTTTGCTGCATCCCATAGATTCTGATATGTTGTATTGTCATTTTCATTAGTCTGTATAAATCTTTTGATCTCTGCACTTATTTCTTCTTTGACCCATTCATTTTTTAAAAGTATGTTGTTTAGTTTCCACATTTTTGTGGGATTTTTTTCCTCTTTTTTGCAGTTGAATTCTAGTTTCAAGTCTTTATGATCAGAAAATATGCTTGGTACAACTTCGATTTTTCTGAATTTGCTGATGTTGTTTTTGTGGCCCAACATATGGTCAATTCTTGAGAATGATCCATGTACACTGGAGAAAAATGTATACTCAGTCACTTTGGGATGAAATGTCCTGTAGATGTCTATCATATCCAGGTGCTCTAGTGTTTTGTTTAAGGCCACTATGTCTTTTTTGATTCTCTGTTTGGATGACCGATCTAGAGCCGTCAGTGGTGTATTGAGGTCTCCAAGTATGATTGTATTTTTGTCAGTTTTTGTTTTAAGGTCAATAAGTAGCTGTCTTATATATTTTGGTGCTCCTTGGTTTGGTGCATATATATTAAGAATTGTTATGTCTTCTTGATTCAGTGTCCCCTTAGACATTATGAAATGGCCATTTTTATCTCTGAGTACTTTTCCTGTCTTGTAGTCAGCATTATCCGATATGAGTATTGCTACACCTGCTTTTTTTTTGGACGTTATTTGCTTGGAGTATTGTTTTCCAGCCTTTCACTTTGAATTTGTTTTTATCCTTGTTACTTAGATGAGTTTCCTGTAGGCAGCATATAGTTGGATTTTCTTTTTTAATCCATTCTGCTACTCTGTGCCTTTTTATTGGTGAGTTTAATCCATTTACATTTAGTGTAATTATTGATACTTGTGAGTTCCCTATTGCCATTTTATATCTTGCTTTCTGTTAGTTTTGTGTCTTGTTTGATCCTTCTCTTTCGTTTTTCTATCTTTTGTTTTTATTTGCTTGTATTCCATACATCTTTCCTCTGTTGCTATCTTTTTTATCTCATGTGCTTCTGTGGTGGTTTTTTCAATGGTGGTTACCTTTGAGTAATGAAAAGGGTCCCTACGCTGTTCATTGTAGCAAACTATTTTGTGAGTACTTTTGCACTCCATCGTCCTTTGCTACTGTTAATCTCCATCTTCTCCCCCTCTTTCTTTTTGTTGTTGTCACAGTTTAAATTTGGTTTTATTGTGTTCTTCTTGGAGCTTTTACTTGTGGCTCTGTTTTTTTTTTGTTCTTTGTATCTGATTGGAGAACCCCCTTTAGTAATTCCTGGAGTGGGGGTTTTCTGATGATAAATTCCCTCATATTTTCTGTATCTGTGAATGTTTTTATTTCTCCTTCATATTTGAAGGATAGCTTTGATGGGTATAGTATTCGTGGCTGAAAGTTTCTGTCTTTCAGGACTTTAAATATTGGGGTCCACTCTCTTCTAGCTTGTAGAGTTTCTGCTGAGAAATCTGATGATAATCTAATGGGCCTTCCTTTATATGTTGTATTCTTCTTTTCCCTGGCTGCCTTGAGAATTTTTCTTTACTGTTGGTTTGTGTCAATTTCATTATGATATGCCTTGGAGTAGGTTTGTTGGGGTTAAGAAAACTCGGTGTTCTGTTTGCTTCTTGAATTTGAGGCTTTAGTTCTTTCCACAGGCTTGGGAAGTTCTCATCTATTATTGTTTGAGTATGTTCTCCATTCCATTTTCTCTCTCTTCTCCCTCTGATATACCTATTATTCTTATGTTATTCTTTTTGATGGAGTCAGATAATTCTTGTAGGGCTATCTCATTTTTTTAAATTTTTGAGTCTCTTTCTTCTTCTCTCTGTTGTGTCTCAAGTTGCTTGTCTTCTATTTCACTAATCCTCTCTTCTATCTGACCTGTTCTATTAGCTAAGCTTGTTACTTCGTTTTTCAGCTCGTGAATTGAGTTTTTCATCTCTGTTTGATTTGTTTTTATAGTTTCAATTTCTTTGGACATATAGTCTTTGTGTTCATTGAGTTGTTTTCTGAGCTCCCTAAATTGCCTTTCTGTGTTTTCTTGTATATCTCGGAGGATTTTTAGGATTTCTATCTTGAATTCTCTGTCATTTAGCTCCAAGGTTTCCAATATATTAAATTTTTTCTCCATAGATTTTTCCTCATCTAGCTGTGTTACCTCTCTTTCTTTTGTATCCATGATATTTGATTTTCTCTTCCTTAATGGCATCTGAGGGTGGTTTTGTTGATAGTATTAATGAGATTTAATAAAGAATAAAAAGTTAAAAAAAATAAAAAATCAAAAAGAGTTTTTTTTTAAAAATTAATAATGAAATAAAGAAAAATAAAATAATAATTTTTAAAAAAAGGAAATTATTCCCCCCCTCCTTTTTTTCTCTCCTGTCCCCTTTTTCTTGAGAAAATCTTGTGGTGAACTGTGAATTATAACAAATAATGCCTGTGATGGAGGTCCTGAATTGGGGCAAAGTAATAAAGGGGCAAAAAAAAAAAAAGAAAAAAAAAAGGGGGGGGGCGGTATGGACCCACAAAAAGCAAATAAGGAAAAAATTTGGGTCAAGAATAAAATGATTTGCTTTTAGGTGTTGGTTGTCTAAGAGTTATGATGAGAGGAATAATAGGAGAACAGAAAAATGGGGGGACAAATTAAAAAAATACTATTGCATTTAGTGGAACAAGAACTAGATAAAATGGAGAGCCAGGGATGGGAGCACTGCTAGTGAGTTAAAAAGGTGAAGTAAAAACCCCCAAAATGCCACAAACATAAGTTTGAGTCCCAGATAAGATAATTTGTTTGTTATTGATGTTTGAATGAGAGGAGATGTAAAGGAGAAAGGAAGAAACTAATATAGAGGGAGAAAAGAGAGAGAGAGAGAGAAAAAAAGAGGGAACCAGTAAAAGAAGAAAAAAGAAAGGAGAGAGAGAGAGTTAAGGGTTTTGGAGTGCAACCCTCATAGAGAGAAAGGAAGAGGAGAAAAAAGATAATGGGAGATGTAACACTTATGGGTAGTGTAGTTCAAGGAGAGGAGAGAGTAAGACCAGCAGAGAGTTAATCGGCCAAATTGGAGGAGGAAAAAAAGTATCAAGAATGAAGATAAGAGAAACAAACGAACAAATATAATAAAATGGGATAGGTTATAAAGTCTGCAGATTATTCTTGATTTTGAGAGGTTATCTTCTTGTTTTTTCTTTTCTCTCCCTCTTCCTGGTCGGTGACTCTGTACCCCAGGTTCTGCCCCTTTGGCATGCTCAGGTAGAGGTTTGCAGTTGATAAGTCTCTATGGCAATGTCATGTATTGTGCTTTAGTCTCGTTGGGAGTCAAGGCTCATTAGCATTCATAGGCTCCGACAGTGAGAGAGTCCGTGTTCCTGGAGCCTTTCTCCTAGTCTTTCCTTCCTCAATTAGTAGCCTGATAATCCAGCTATGGGGTTGTTGCTGCCTCTGCCTGGATAGTAAGAGGTTCAAAGAGCGGGCAACTCCCCACTCTATTCCCACTCAGAACAGGGCTCTGGGTAAGGCTCAGTCAGTCAGAGCTGCTAGCATAATCAGGCGGGCTTTCCGCCCACTCAAAGACCTCTGGCTCTGCCACTCTGTCCGGTAACACAGGCGGGTACCCACTTCCGGGGTGCTTGGAGGAAACTCTCATTCACTATCTGCGCGCGCAGACCAGGATATCCAGCCAGTAGTCTCACGCTCTGAGTGAAACCCCCAACCGCATGGAAATTTGCAGCGCTGGAATTCGCTCTCGCTCTGTCCCTGTGCGCGGCTTTTGCAAGGCGCTGGGGCGGCCGGAGATTCCGCTTTTGCCCACACAAAGGCCCCTGACTCTGCCCCTCTGTGCGATAACACGGGCGCGCACTGCCGAGGCACTCGGAGGAATCGCTCACTACCTATCTGCGCGCGCACACCAGGATATGAGGCCGGCCGCGTTTCCCTGAGTGAAACCCTCACCAGCACGGAAAATTTCCACCGTTGGAATTAGTTCTTGCTCCCTCCCGTGCGCGGCTTTCCCAGGGCGCTGGGGCTGCCCAGAGATTCTGCTTTCGGCCCACAGAAAGGCCTCTGACCCTGCCTCTCTGTGAGGCAACACGGACACCCACTTCTGGGGCTTAGGAAGAGATCTCTCGCCCACTAACTGCGCACCAACCAGGAGAACGGGTAAAATGGCTGCCCCGCTTGTCTTTCTTTGTTTGGGTTTGGCGTGAGTGTTAGCTTGTATTGCCCGGCTTGCCACAGGAACAGTTTTTCCTCCACTAGGATCTCCGTGCCACAGCCTGGTTCGGCCTTTTGTGCACGGCCTGGATGTATTCACCCCCTTTGCCCGCCTCAGTTTTTATATTCACAGTTACCAGAGAAAGCCGCCCTGTTTAGGTTAGTGAGGAAGGCGGAGCATTTCTTACTCCCTATTTCCTTCAGGATTTGGTTATATATTTAGCCAATTTTTCACTCGACCATACCTTCGGGTGTATTGTGAAGCATCTGGAGGCTCCAAGTATAAGTTTTTCTGTTTCTGGTTGAAGATCTTGTTGAGTTTTGGGGGAGATTTATCGGTATCGCTTCCTACTCCGCCATTACTCTGACGTCATCCACCAAACTTGTTTTCTTAAAGTTTTATAGATGAAAGGTATGACATGGGTCTCACTAGGTTAACTTCAAGGTGTTAGGCAGGCTGTGTTTCTTCAAGAAACCCCAAGGGGAGGACAAATTTCCTTTCCTTTTTCCAGCTTCTAGAGGCTGCCTGAATTCCTTGGCTTGTGGCCCTTCCTCCATGTCCACATCCAGCAGCATAGCATCTTTAAATCTTTCTAATTCTTACCACTCCTGATTACATTTGCCTCTCATGCTCCAGCCTCCCTCTTTCCCTTATAAGAGCCCTTGTGGTTACACTGGGCCTAGCTGGATAATTCAGGGTAAGCTCCCCATATTAAAATCCTTAACTTAATCATACCCACAAGATATCTTTGGCCATATACAGGAACATAATTCCCTAGTTCTGAGAGTAGAACATGAGTGTAATTGAGAGGCCACAGAAAGTTTGATGCCTTTACAACCACTTCATAATTTTTAAGTTGGAGATGTTTTTCTGCATTTAATACTTACTTTCAGCTGGTCTTTTATACAAAAGGAAGAAAGACCCTGTGGAAAATTTTGAGGAATGTATTTTTTTTTAGGTGAGAGGAGGGGAGATAGTGAGGCAGACTACCGTATGCACTCCAACTAAGATTCATTTGGCACCCCATCTGGGGATAATGGTCAAGTACCCAGCTATTTTTAGTGCCTGAGTTTAATGCATTCCAATGAAGCTATCCATGCACCCTGGGCCATGTTTGAATTAATTGAGCCACTGGCTGTGGGAGGGGAAAAGGGAGAGAAGGGGGGGAAGCAGATGGTTACTTCTCCTGTGTGTCCTAATTGGGAATTGAACCCGGGACTTCCACATGCCAGGTCAATGCTCTATCCAATGAGCCACTGGCTAGGGCCAAGAAATGTATTTCATCTACAGGTTTTCTAAATGGCTTTGCAATCTACCTCTAATGATAAGCTAAATAAAATGGATTATAGAAATCATTGATTAGAAGGTATGTAATTGTAGACTACTTCCTTGTGCCTAAATGTAGATTTTCTCTTTAGAATAGTGTATAAAATCAGTATATATTTTGGAGGCATATCCTCTAGGCAGGAGACTTTTCAGGGTGGCATAGATGAAGATATTTTAGATACCAACTATCCCTATCCTTTTGGTAAGCTTACAGCCTTGTTTTAAAGACTATTTTGTTAAAAAAAAAAAAAAAGACAGTTGGAAATGCCCCAGTAAAGGACAAACCAAAAGTGTGAAATAGCATAATATTTTGAAGATGTTTTTTATGCTTATTGTACTTACTATAAAAAATAGTAAACTTCCAATTAAGTCGTTCATTTTATTTGGGGCATTATAAAGCATGCCTCTGGGCTGGGTTTTTTGTTTTTTGTTTTTTGGCACAGAGCAATTATTCCCAAACTGCTTGATCATCAGGATGCCAAGGTTCCTTTGTCAAGTGTAGAGTTGTTAGTCCCACCCTGGAGATTTGACTCAATAGGTTGGAGGAGAGTGCTTCCAAAACTCAGTTCTCACAGTTTTTCTTCCAAATACAAAACTATTTGTTATCTTAGATGAAAATTTAATACCACTAGTGTATTCAGGCCAGAGATAATTCTTAGTTAGGTACCAGCTGGCAGATCTTTTGCACTTGACAATGATAGTTATTTCAGTTTCCTGGCCTTGTAATTCTAATATCACTGCCATACCTGAATCTGGTTCTGATGCTTGCTCTGTCTCTGCAAACCATTTGTTTGTTTTGTTTTTTTGTCTTTTAGTATACTTTGTAATGAGTTATTGTTGTTGAAAGACAGACATGGTATACTGGGTAAAAGGAACTTCAGTAAGTAAGCCCTTCGTACTGCTGCACAAAGGTGTGAGGGGAAGGGACTTGGGTCCTGTGATTAGGCCCAGTCTTTTGGTAAGCCCGTGCCCTGGGCTGTGAATTTCACCAGTGTTTCTCAGTTTCCCCCACTTCGGTGGACAGGATGGCTAGAGGGGACTTGAGTCAGGCCTTCCCTTTCCTGCAGACTCCTTAGACTCTAGTGAAATAATTTCTCCTGAGTGCAGGCCTTGTTAAGAACAGACTGCTTTGGTATATTTCAAAAGGGCTACTTTTTCCCTCCTTCTGTATTGCATGAGGGGATTTTTATCTGCTCTTCATTCTGAGAAACTGGTTGAGTTTTTTTCCCCCTTGTTTTTCCAAGTGAAGAGGGGTGGGATAGAGAGACAGACTCACTCATGTGACGCAACTAGGATCCACTGGCAACCCCCCCCTCAGTCTGGGGCTAATGCTCTGCTCATCTGAGGCCATGCTTGCAACCAAGCTATTTTTAGTGCCTGAGATGGAGGCTCCAAAGAGCCATCCTCAGCACTTGGGGCTGATGTGCTCAGATCAATTGAACCATGGCTACAAGAGGAGGAGAGAGAGGAGAGAGAGAGAGAGAGAGAGAGAGAGAGAGAGAGAGAGAGAGAGAGAAGGGGTAGGGGTAGGGGTGGAGGTGCAGATGGTCACTTCTCCTTTGTGTCCTGACTGGAAATTGAATGCAGGACATCCACATGCCAGCTGACACTCTACCACTGAGCTAACAGGCCAGGTCCTGGTTGAGTTCTTTTTCTTTTTTTTATAATTTTATTTTTTTAATGGGGCGACATCAACAAATCAGGTTACATATATTCAAAGATCAACAAGTCCAGGTTATCTTGTCTTTCAATTATGTTGCATACCCATCACCCAAAGTCAGATTGTCCTCTGTCACCTTCTATCTAGTTTTCTTTGTGCCCCTCCCCCTCCCCCTTTCCCTCTCCCTTTCCCCCCTCCCCCCGTAACCACCACACTCTTATCAATATCTCTTAGTTTCACTTTTATGTCCCACCTACGTATGGAATAATGCAGTTCCTGTTTTTTTCTGATTTACTTATTTCACTTCGTATCATGTTATCAAGATCCCACCATTTTGCTGTAAATGATCCGATGTCATCATTTCTTATGGCTGAGTAGTATTCCGTAGTGTATATGTGCCACATCTTCTTTATCCAGTCGTCTATTGACGGGCTTTTTGGTTGTTTCCATGTCCTGGCCACTGTGAACAATGCTGCAATGAACATGGGGCTGCATGTGTCTTTACGTATCAATGTTTCTGAGTTTTTGGGGTATATACCCAGTAGAGGGATTGCTGGGTCATAAGGTAGTTCTATTTTCAGTTTTTTGAGGAACCACCATACTTTCTTCCATAATGGTTGTACTACTTTACATTCCCACCAACAGTGTATGAAGGTTCCTTTTTCTCCACAGCCTCTCCAACATTTGCTATTACCTGTCTTGTTAATAATAGCTAATCGAACAGGTGTGAGGTGGTATCTCATTGCAGTTTTGATTTGCATTTCTCTAATAACTAAAGAAGATGAGCATCTTTTCATATATCTGTTGGCCATTTGTACTTCCTCCTGGGAGAAGTGTCTGTTCATATCCTCTTCCCATTTTTTTATTGGATTGTTTGTTTGTTTGTTGTTGAGTTTTATGAGTTCTTTGTATATTTTGGATATTAGGCCCTTATCTGAGCTGTTGTTTGAAAATATCATTTCCCATTTAGTTGGCTTTCTGTTTATTTTGTTATCAGTTTCTCTTGCTGAGCAAAAACTTCTTAGTCTGATGTAGTCCCATTCATTAATTTTTGCCTTCACTTCTCTTGCCTGTGGAGTCAAATTCATAAAATGCTCTTTAAAACCCAGGTCCATGAGTTGCGTACCTATGTCTTCTTCTATGTACTTAATTGTTTCAGGTCTTATGTTTAGATCTTTGATCCATTTTGAGTTAATTTTAGTACAGGGGCCAAACTGTAGTCCAGTTTCATTCTTTTGCATGTGGCTTTCCAGTTTTCCCAGCACCATTTATTGAAGAGGCTTTCTTTTCTCCATTGTGTGTTGTTGGCCCCTTTATCAAAAATTATTTGACTATATATATGTGGTTTTATTTCTGGACTTTCTATTCTCTTCCATTGGTCTGTCTACTTATCTGCCAATACCATGCTGTTTTGATTGTCATGGCCCTATACTAGAGCTTGAAGTCAGGTATTGTAATGCCCCCAGCTTCATTCTTTTTCTTTAGGATTTCTTTGGCTATTCGGGGTTTTTTATAGTTCCATATAAATCTGATGATTTTTTGCTCTATTTCTTTAAAAAATGTCATTGGAATTTTGATGGGAATTGCATTAAATTTGTATATTGCTTGGGGTAATATGGCCATCTTGATTATATTTATTCTTCCTAACCAAGAAAAAGGTATATTCTTCCATCTCATTATATCTTTCTCGATTTCTCTTAACAATGGTTTATAGTTTTCATTATATAAGTCCTTTACATTCTTTGTTATGTTTATTCCTAAGTATTTTATTTCTTTTGTTGCAATCGTGAAGGGGATTATTCTTTTGAGTTCGTTCTCAGTTGTTTCATTGTTGGCATATAGAAAGGCTATTGACTTCTGTATGTTAATTTTGTATCCTGCGACCTTACTGCATTGGCTTATTGTTTCTAGTAGTCTTTTTGTGGATTCTTTGGGGTTTTCGATGTATAGGATCATATCGTCTGCAAAAAGTGATACCTTTACTTCTTCTTTTCCGATATGGATGCCTTTTATTTCTTTGTCTTGTCTGATTGCTCTGGCTAGAACCTCTAGTACCACATTAAGTAAGAGTGGAGAGAGTGGACAACCCTGTCTTGTTCCTGATTTAAGGGGGAAAGCCTTCAGTTTTGTGCCATTTAATATGATGTTAGCTGATGGTTTATCATATATGGCCTTTATCATGTTGAGATATTTTCCTTCTTTACCCATTTTGTTGAGAGTCTTAAACATAAAATTGTGTTGTATTTTATCGAAAGCCTTTTCTGTGTCTATTGATAAGATCATGTGTTTTTGTTCTTAGTTTTGTTGATATGGTGTATTATGTTAACCGTTTTACGTATGTTGAACCATCCTTGAGATTCTGGGATGAATCCCACTTGATCATGATGTATTATTTTTTTAATATGTTGTTGTATTCGATTTGCTAGTATTTTGTTTAGTATTTTAGCATCTGTATTCATTAAAGATATTGGTCTGTAGTTTTCTTTTTCTGTGCCATCCTTGCCTGGTTTTGGTATGAGGGTTATATTGGCCTCATAAAATGTGTTTGGAAGTATTGCTTCTTCTTCAACTTTTTGGAAAACTTTCAGTAGAATAGGAACCAAGTCTTCTTTGAATGTTTGATAAAATTCGCTGGTATAGCCGTCAGGTCCTGGACTTTTATTTTTGGGGAGGTTTTTAATGGTTTTTTTTATTTCTTCTCTACTAATAGGTCTGTTTAGGCTTTCTGCTTCTTCTTGACTCAGTCTAGGAAGGTTGTATTGTTCTAGGAATTTATCCATTTCTTCTAGATTGTTGAATTTAGTGGCATAAAGTTTTTCATAGTATTCTACAATAATTCTTTGTATATCTATGGTGTCCGTGGTGATTTCTCCTCTTTCATTTTGGATTTTGTTTATATGAGTTCTTTCTCTTTTTTCCTTGGTAAGTCTTGCCAAGGGTTTGTCAATTTTATTGATCTTTTCAAAGAACCAGCTCTTTGTTCTATTAATTTTTTCTATAGTTTTACTGTTCTCTATTTCATTTATTTCTGCTCTGATTTTTATTATCTCCTTTCTTCGGCTGGTTTTGGGTTGTTTTTGTTCTTCTTTTTCTAGTTCCTTAAGGTGTGAAGTTAAGTGGTTCACTTGGACTCTCTCTTGTTTGTTCATATATGCCTGAAGTGATATGAACTTCCCTCTTATCACTGCTTTTGCTGCATCCCATAGATTCTGATATGTTGTATTGTCATTTTCATTAGTCTGTATATATCTTTTGATCTCTGCACTTATTTCTTCTTTGACCCATTCATTTTTTAAAAGTATGTTGTTTAGTTTCCACATTTTTGTGGGATTTTTTTCCTCTTTTTTGCAGTTGAATTCTAGTTTCAAGTCTTTATGATCAGAAAATATGCTTGGTACAACTTCGATTTTTCTGAATTTGCTGATGTTGTTTTTGTGGCCCAACATATGGTCAATTCTTGAGAATGATCCATGTACACTGGAGAAAAATGTATACTCAGTCACTTTGGGATGAAATGTCCTGTAGATGTCTATCATATCCAGGTGCTGTAGTGTTTTGTTTAAGGCCACTATATCTTTGTTGATTCTCTGTTTGGATGACCGATCTAGAGCTGTCAGCGGTGTATTGAGGTCTCCAAGTATGATTGTATTTTTGTTAGTTTTTGTTTTAAGGTCAATAAGTAGCTGTCTTATATATTTTGGTGCTCCTTGGTTTGGTGCATATATATTAAGAATTGTTATGTCTTCTTGATTCAGTGTCCCCTTAGCCATTATGAAATGGCCATTTTTGTTTCTGAGTACTTTTGTTGTCTTGTAGTCAGCATTATCAGATATGAGTACTGCTACGCCTGCTTTTTTTTGGATTTTATTTGCTTGGAGTATTGTTTTCCAGCCTTTCACTTTGAGTTTGTTTTTATCCTTGTTACTTAGATGAGTTTCCTGTAGGTAGCATACAGTTGGATTTTCTTTTTTAATCCATTCTGCTACTCTGTGTCTTTTTATAGGCGAGTTTAATCTGTTTACATTTAGTGTAATTATTGATGCTTGTGAGTTCCCTATTGCCATTTTATAGATTGCTTTCTGTTAGTTTTGTGTCTTGTTTGATCCTTCTCTTTTGTTTTTTATCTTTTGTTTTTATTTGGTTATATTCCATACATCTTTCCACTGTTGCTATCTTTTTTATCTCATGTGCTTCTGTGGTGGTTTTTTCAATGGTGGTTACCTTTAGGTAATGAAAAGGGTTCCTACCCTGTTCATTGTAGCACACTATTTTGTGAGTACTTTTGCACTCCATCGTCCTTCGCTACTGTTAATCTCCATCCTCTCCTCCCTTTCTTTTTGTTGTCGTCACAGTTTAAATTTGGTTTTATTGTGTTCTTCTTGGAGCTTTTACTTGTGGCTTTATTATTTTTTTTCTTTGTATCTGATTGGAGAACCCCCTTTAGTAATTCCTGGACTGGGGGTTTCTGATGATAAATTCCCTCATCTTTTCTGTATCTGTGAATGTTTTTATTTCTTCTTCATATTTGAAGGATAGCTTTGATGGGTATAGTATTCGTGGCTGAAAGTTCCTCTCTTTCAGGACTTTAAATATTGGGGTCCACTCTTTTCTAGCTTGTAGTGTTTCTGCTGAGAAATCTGATGATAATCTAATGGGCCTTCCTTTATATGTTGTATTCTTCTTTTCCCTGGCTGCCTTGAGAATTTTTTCTTTGCCATTGGTTTGTGCCAATTTCATTATGATGTGCCTTGGAGTATGTTTGTTGGGGTTAAGAAAACTCGGAGTTCTGTTTGCTTCATGAATTTGAGGCTTTAGTTCTTTCCACAGGGTTGGGAAGTTCTCATTTATTATTTGTTTGAGTATGTTCTCCATTCCATTTTCTCTCTCTTCTCCCTCTGATATACCTATTATTCTTATGTTATTCTTTCTGATGGAGTCAGATAATTCTTGTAGGGCTATCTCATTTTTTTTAATTTTTGAGTCTCTTTCTTCCTCTCTCTGTTGTGCCTCAAGTTGCTTGTCTTCTATTTCACTAATCCTCTTTTCTATCTGGCCTGTTCTATTAGCCAAGCTTGTTACCTCGTTTTTCAGCTCGTGAATTGAATTTTTCATCTCTGTTTGATTTGTTTTTATAGTTTCAATTTCCTTGGACATATATTCTTTGTGTTCATTGAGTTGTTTTCTGAGCTCCCTAAATTGCCTTTCTGTGTTTTCTTGTATATTTCTGAGTATTTTTAGGATTTCTATCTTGAATTCTCTGTCATTTAACTCCAAGGTTTCCAATATATTAAATTTTTTCTCCATAGATTTTTCCTCTTCTATCTGTGTTACCTCTCTTTCTTTTGTATCCATGATATTCGATTTTCTCTTCCTTAATGGCATCTGAGGGTGATTTTGTTGATAGCATTAATGAGATTTAATGAAGAATAAAAAGTTTAAAAAAATCAAAGAGTTATTTTTAAAAAATTAATAATGAAATAAATAAAAATAAAATAAAATAAAAATTAAAAAAAGGAAATTATTCCCCCCCTCCTTTTTTTCTCTCCTCTCCTCTCCCCTCTTTCTTGAGAAAATCTTGTGGTGAACTGTGAATTATATTGTATTTAATAGAACAAACAATGCATGTAATGGAGGGCCTGAATTGAGGAAAAGTAATAAAGGGGCAAGAAAAAAAATAAATAAATAAAAAAAGGGGTGGTGGTATGGACCCACAAAAAGCAAATAATGAAAAAATTTGGATCAAGAATAAAATGATTTGCGTTTAGGTGTTGGTTGACTAAGATTTATGATGAGAGGAGTAAGAGGGAAACAAGAAAATGGGGGGACAAATTAAAAAATTACTATTGTATTTAGTGGAACAAGAGCTTGAGAAAATGGAGAGCCAGGGATGGGAGCACTGCTAGTGAGTTAAAAAGGTGAAGTTAAACTCCCCCAAAATGCCACAAACATAAGTTTGATTCCCAGATAAAATAATTTGTTTGTTATTGAGGTTTGAATGAGAGGAGATGTAAAGGATAAAGGAAGAAACTAATATAGAGGGAGAAGAGAGAGAGAGAAAAAAAAGAGGGAACCACTAAAAGAAGAAAAAAGAAAAAAGAGGAGAGAGAGAGAGTTAAGGGTTTTGGAGTGCAACCCTCATAGAGAGAAAGGAAGAGGAAAGAAAAGATAATGGGAGATATAACACTTATGGGTAGTGTAGTTCAAGGAGAGGAGAGAGTAAGACCGGTAGGGAGTTAAACGACCAAATTGGAGGAGGAAAAAAAAAAAAAAAGAAGAAAGAAAAAAAAATCAAGGATGAAGATAAGAGAAACAAACGAACAAATATAATAAAATGGGATAGGTTATAAAGTCTGCGGATTATTCTGATTTTGAGAGGTTATCTTCTTGCTTTTTCTTTTCTCTCCCTCTTCCTGGTTGGCGACTCTTTACCCCGGGTTCTGCCCCTTTGGCACACTCAGGTAGAGGTTTGCAGTTGTTAAGTCTCTATGGCGATGTCATGTATTGTGCTTCAGTCTCGTTTGCAGTCGAGGCTCATTAGCATTTATAGGCTCCGACAGTGAGAGAGTCCGTGTTCCAGGAGCCTCTCTCCTAGTCTTTCCTTCCTCAACCAGCAGCCTGAGAATCCAACTATGGGGTTGCTACTGCCTCTGCCTGCATAGTAAGAGGCTCAAAGAGCGGTCAACTCCCCATTCTTATTTCCACTCAGCACAGACTCTGGGTAAGGCTCAGTCAGTCAGAGCTGCTAGTATAATCTGCCGGGGCTTTCGCCTACTCAAAGACCTCTGGCTCTTTCACTCTGTCCGGTAACACGGGCGGGTCTGCGCGTGCAGACCAGGATGTTAGACCGGAAGTCTCGCCCTCTGAGTGAAACCCCCCGCCCGCACTGAAAAGTTCCAATGTTGGAATTGGCTCTTGCTCGTCCCCATGTGCCACTCTTTCAAGGCACTGGGGCAGCCCGTGACTCCGCCCTTGGCCCACACAAAGGCCCCTGACTCTGCCCCTCCATGGGACAACACGGGCTCCCACTCCGGAGGTGCTGGGAGGAGTCTCCTTCCCACTCTCCCTGCGCGCAGACCAGGATGTGAGGTCGGAGTCTTGACCTCTGAGTGAAACCTCCCGCCCGCACTGAAAAGTTCCAGTGTTGGAATTAGCTCTCGCTTCCTCCCCGTGTGCGGCTCTCCCCGGGTGCTGGGGCAGCCTGGAGGCTTTCAGCCCACACAAAGGCCTCTGACTCTGCCTCTCTGTGGAGTAACACAGGCGCACCCTCTGGGGGCTTTGGAAGGAATCTCTCGCCCACTATGCGGCTACCAGGGGATCAGGTAAAATGGCTGCCCCACTTGTCTTTCTTTGTTTGGGTTTGGCGCGAGTGTTAGCTTGTATTGCCCGGGTTGCCACAGGATCAGTTTTTCCTCGGCTTGGATCTCTGTGCCGCAGCCTGGTTCGGCCGTTTGTGCCGCGGCCTGGATCTATTCACCCCCTTTGCCCGCCTCAGTTTCTATATTCACAAGTACCAGAGAAAGCCGCCCTGTTTAGGTTAGTGAGGAAGGCGGAGCATTTTTTACTCCCTTTTTCCTTCGGGGTTTGGTTATATATTTAGCCAATTTTTCACTCGACCATACCTTCAGGTGTATTGCGAAGCATCTGGAGGCTCCAAGTATAGGTTTTTCTGTTTCTGGTTGAAGATCTTGTTGAGTTTTGGGGGAGATTTATCGGTATTGCTTCCTACCCCGCCATTACTCTGACGTCATCCTCGAGTTTTCCTCCTATTGGTTTTCACAGAGGCTTTTGCTCATGGGTTTCTGCTCTGGTACATTGCAATCTGCCTGCCTATCTGCCTCTCCAGTTTGTGGTGTGCTGGCTTGCCCTGTGACCTCAGTTCTCTGATGGATCCAAGAGAAGTTGTTAATTTTCAATTTGTTTAGCTTTTTACTTGTGAGGATGAACTGGTGACTTCCAAGATACATACATGCCAAACTAAAACCAGAAATGAAAACTATTTGTTTCACTTGCATTTGATGGCCCTATTTTTTTTTAATTTGTTTTGTTTGTTTACTTTTTTTTTAAGTCAGAGGTAGGGAGATAGTGAGGCAGATTCCTGCATGCACCTGGACTGAGATTCAACCAGCAGCCCTTTCTAAGGCTGATGCTTGAATACCAAGCTATTTTTAGTGCTTGAGGCTGATACACTCCAGTGGAGCTATCCTCAGTGCCCGGGGCCATGCTTGAACCAATTGAGCCACTGGCTGCAGGAAGGTAAGAGGGAGAAAAGGGGGAGAGAAACAAATAGTTACTTCTCTTGTGTGCTGTGACCAGTAATGAAACCCAGAATGTCCATGCACTGACGCTCTATCCACTGAACCACCGACCAGGGCCCCCTGGGGCTTTCCAGACCCCCTGACCCTTACTGTGATCTCTGCTGTCTTTGCACCTGCTTCTTCAGACTGTCTTCTGGTATTGGTCACCTGCCTCTGGACCTAGGTCTCCAGCTCCCAGGAGGCCTCACTTCTGCCTCCTTGAGAACTGTGCTCACCATTTTTATTTTTCCTCCAACTCTTGCTGATTGTGTGGCTCCTCTGAAAAGTCATCATCCCACCCACTCTGTCATCACCTTGTCCCAACTCGCCATCCTGCTCAGGTGCCTGTGTGTTTCCTCTTTCTTAGTTTAGTCCTCTTGGATTGTCTACTTTTTTCCCATCACATTGTTTTGTGGGGTAAAGGAATATTTCTGTCTCCTCTGAATTCCATAACACTTTTTTTTGGTGCCTGTCTTGTTGTACTCATCACTGCTCATTATGACCTGTCATCTGTTATGATGATCTGTGCCCTTTCCTAGCCCGCTGTAAACTGTGAACACGAAGGGAAGTGGCCTGTTCATTGCTGCTGCCCCTCAGTGCTTGCACTGTAGGTACTCAGTAAATACAATGAGAACAGGAAAGTACTGACTGGGTTTAAAAAAAGTTCTAAAGGGGTACACTCCCACCAAACTGAAGTTATTTAGTAAGTATATAATGTGTTATTGCAGTAATGCAGGCAGGATAACAGAACCAAGGTAAACAATGAGCTCAAATGTTACAGGTAATTTCTAAATTAGAAAAGAGACTGGTTTCAGGTAAAGGGAACTGAGCTAGCTGTTGGAAAGGACAAAGGGAACTCTGCTGATCAGTTCTTCCTAGCCCAGACTTGCCTGAGAACTACTTAAACAAGGTGTGAGGAAAATAGCTGTGGTAGGCTTGCTCACTTGCACTTTGCATGATTAGTGCATGAACATGTGGCAGAGCCATGTGTGTGTGTAGCCTATAAGGCTACAGGTCCTTTCCCTTGATGCGGGTTGCTTGCCCACCACCACAAGGGGTGCTTTTCCTGTGTGCTCGCCCCCCACCAGGAGAATCTAATAAATGGAATGGCCCAGCGCTTTCTGGCTCCGCAGTTCCTCTCCTGTCTGCCCGAATCCAATGTGATGCTTGGCCTTGACCACCGACATTACCCAAGGGTTCCCAAACTTTGTTTTATTTGAATCCCCTAGGTAGCTTGTATAAACCTGATGCCCATGTTGTACCCAGTTCTAATTCAATCATGTTATCTGTGGACAGGAGTTGGTCTTCCAGCCCTTGTAGAGATACCCCAGGTGATTCTATTGTGCAGCAGAGTTTGAGAGCTATGGGCTTCTGCATCAGATGTGTTGAGTTGAGGTTAAGTTCAGCACAGGTGTATGTGATCTTCATATCCTGAAATATGACCTCTGCAGGGTTTCTCTTTTTTTTTTTTTTGCATTTTCTGGCCTTTGAATTTAAAACTTGAAAGACTTATCTGCTAGTGTCACAGAGAAATCAAGTATGAGAAAATACTTAAGGTAGTTGCGATAGAGTTTTGGAATGTTAGGGGGGAAACATATTTGGAAAGTGTGGGGCAGCTGTGTGAGGTTTGCTCTCTGGTTTATCTGCTGCAAGAGCTTTTACTGATTAGTGCGTGAGTGTGTGACTGCACCACATGTGTATAGCCTATGCAAGGCTATGGGTGCTTGCGCTTGGGGGATTGCAGATGGCAGATTGCCTGCCCTCCACTGTGAGGGGCTATTTTGCTGTTTGTTTGCCTGAGAGGTGGTTTCCCCTGCCTGTGTGCTCGTCCAACATTGTGGGACTTTATTAAATGGTAATGGCCCAATGTTTTCCGGCTCCACACTTTCTCTCCTGTCTGCCCGAATCCAATGTGAACCTGCTTGGCCTCAGCTACCGACATTATAGAAAGTATTATTATAATTTGTAAATTTTAATTTATATTACAGCTATTTTAAAAAATCAAACAAAAAATGTAAAGAGGTTGATTTTCTTGAGTTTTTGAGGTAGACCATCAAACCATCTGCAAATAAAACTAAATTTATATTTTTCTTTCAATATTTCTGTCTTTTTCTCACCTTTCATTATCTAGGATTTCTGAAAGGTCCTAAAATAGTATTTTATTATTATAAAATATTTACTGATTGTAACAATGGGTGACTTTGTAAACATATTTTCTAATGTTGAACCATTCTTGCATCTGGAATAAACTCTTATTATATACAATTATTTTAATGGACTACTATTTTAGGACCTTTGGTTATAGCCAGAAAAGATTGCTATACATTAGCATTGTTTTTTCTATCCTTGTTCACTTTTAAGTGGACACACTTATAGTGTGAACTTAAAGAATGAACCTGGAAGCTTTCTGCCTTTTTAAAGAAATGCATGGAACAGTTTAAACAATACAGCATAAAATATTTAAAATTTTTTAAAAAATAAGGCACATCCTGTTTTTAAGCAGCTGAACATAAGTTTGAAGTGAATTGATATCTAAGTGCTTATTCAGTAATGTGTTTATGGCTTACATCATTGTTAAATACTAGGTCTTGGTGAGTTGGTTCAAATAATGGTGGAAAAAAGATCACTTAACAAACCATAGAAACCACATGTAACAATTGGTTCTCCTCTCTCCGGGCCAGTGGCCCACTGGATAAAGATTAAGTATTTGCAGAATGGGACCTTTTTTTTTTTTTTTTAAATCATGTTTTGTGTATTGGCTAAGACTAAGTCCTGACCATAGATTGGGATTGAAACAAAGCTCCAAAGGGAGAGATTCGGGATTCATGAATACAAATATGTATGCTTAGAGTTGTTATTCTCAATTTAACCATCTCTGTTGATTTGATGAAATCTCCCACATCTTTTTCTAAAAATGCACCATTTTCTGAACCTCCCCAATGATATACTCCACCTGGGGTCAGAGGTGGATTTAACGGTGGGCGCACTGGGTCTACATCCTGGGCCCCGACTTCTGAAGGGCCCTGCAAAACCCCAACTTTACACTTTTTTCTAATGTAAGGGGCCCAATATTTTCTTTTGCACCCAGGGCCTCAACCGACCTTAATCTGCCTCTGCCTGGGTTGCTTGTAAACATGCAGGTTCCTGGGCCCCATCCCATATTTACTAACTCAGAAATCCTAGGGAAGGGACCTGGGGAATCTGTGTAGTCAAGACCAGGGGATCTCAGTTATTGGGAGAGTTTGGGGAACAATCTGTGGAAATAGATTAAAATTTATTATAGCCATGGTTCTCAACCTGGACTGCACGTTAGAACAACCTGGAAAGCTTTTAAAATCCTAATGTCCAGGACTGACCTACCAAGGGATTCCATCTCTGGGGATGAGGACTGGGCATAAGTATTTTTTAAAAATGTTTAGCATGAGCACCGATAGTCATTGACCTTCCGTGTTCTGGCAAACTGAGTGGAATTCTTTGAGATCATTGTTGATGGAAAACCAGGACTGGGTATAACTAAAGAGATTTCATGTCTTTGTGTAACAGGAATGAGACTGAGAGCTCTTTTTTTGTTGTGATTTCCCCCCCTCCTTCTTTCTCTTTAATTCTCTTTAAAATCATACTGTCCAACCATATTTAAACCTCTGCAGAAAAACAGATGAGTATCTGAAACATGGTAAATATTCAATTAATGTTCATTACTGTTGGTACAATTCAGATGTCAGCTGGGCTTATCCAGTTCCTTAAGCTCTTGCTCCGATTGCACTGAGTCTCCACTGTGTCCTCTTCAAGCTTTCTACCATTGTGGTTTTGTGTGGTTCGGTAGGACACAGCTCCAGGGTGTCTGCTTCTGTGCCTAGAGGTTTGGTTTAGTGCTGAGCTGGCCCAGCTGTGAAATCATCCATCCCTCATAATAATGCCATACGTATATAGTGCTTCTGTAAGGTAGTTGCTATCATTTCCCCATTTTTTGGATGAGGAAGTCAAGGTAGAGAGATTATATAACTTTTCCCAGATGATGTGGCTCAGTTAGGTGGTGGGGCCAGACACTGAGCTCAGGCATCCTAGACCCGGAATTTGTTTTGATGCTTTTTATAGTTGTGCAATCTTGCCTCTCAGGGGTAGAGTTTACTGAAGACTTTGGACAGGGGTCCAAGGGCTGTCCAAGGGAGTGATGGATTAGCAGATGTCACAGAAGCTGAAAGTGCACATCAGTCTTTTTTTATTTTTTAGTGGGAGGGGGGAGAGGGACAGACAGGAAGGGAGAGAGAGGAGAAGCATCAGTTCTTTGTTGGGGCATTTTAGTTGTTCATTGATTGCTTTCTCATTAATCAGAAGTCACTTGGTCTGCATCTCTGGCAGTGCCATCAGGTCACCCCATCCATCCTCCCTTCTTGGGATCACTGCTGGGGACATTCTCCATTCTCCTTCCTCTGCATTACAGAGCACTTCCACTCTCAGTGGGCATAATCACACTTATCCAGGTCTTAGAGCCCACTAGAGAGGCCTCTAGTTCAAGGAGACTCCTTCTATTTTGTTGTCATCATTCATTGCAAAGGTATGTTCTTGTGTGCCATTTTTCTCACGTGCAAAATCATACTTGTTGGGGATTCTTTTCCTTGGTGAACTCAGATCCCATCTCAGTCTTGTAAAGACCCACAGTCCATTTGGTAACTATTGAGTTTATTGATTTATGATGAGATTATACCTTCTGAGGGAACCAGACATGTATCAAATAACAAGCCAAATTCCAAGCACAATGCCGGTTTATTGACTTACAGTGAGAACAGTGACTACCAATGTGACCAAGTACTTGTGTCCTTCTGCCAGGATGTTCTCTCTTGGAGGACTTTGCCACAAGTCAAATTATAACCAAAGAGTGGTTTGGCAGAACTGGAATAGATGCCTGAGTGAATTAGACTTCTAAAACCAGGACTGTGAACTCTCCAGGCTCGGGATGCCCTCTGTCAGACTGTGCTTGCGTAAACCTGTCTGTCCTAATTTGTAGACCCGTCTTTCTGAGATTCAGTGACCAACAGGTGACAGCACTCCCCATCCTTCTTTTTAGATATTTTATAAAACATTTAATCTGACTATTCTCATGCCTTGCAAGCTTGGGAGTCAGTCTTTCTCTTTGTGGTGGCTTACTTGGATTCATTTTGGGTTGATTTAAAAATTTTATTTTTCAAGAACAATTATCTCTTACTTTTAGATTCTTGGAGGGGATGCCTCACTATAGCCCTTATATGCTGTTAACAGTTAGGAAAGATACTTAGAAGAACCAAAATTCTCTGTTTTCACAGAATGTTGCCCACCTGGTGCCTTTTACTGTTTCCGTAGTTTCCACGCCGACAGGCTCTCAGGTGGTGCCCAGAAAACCCAGGGTGACCTCCGCCTGCCCTTCACCTCCATTTACACACATGTATGCTCCCAGCAGACCCAGGTTTACTGTTGTTTATAGCATGTTGGGCAAAGCCAGATGAGTTCCTGTATTCCAAGGGGAATTAGGGAAGGAACGGGAGAGCAGGACATCTGCTATTCATCATGTTCATTCATCACAGTGCATTTTCCCAGTGAATGTGGTTGGGCAGAATGTGGTTACTTTGGGGAGTAACAGAAAAGCAGAGATCACTGTGGAACGGTATCCTACAGACAAAATCAGAAACAGAGAGAGGATAGGTAAGCCAAATTTTGCCACAGGCCTGCACCATCCATAAACATAGGCTCCTGATGAATACGTAAATTATGTAAATCACTTCAGAATGTGTATCCTAGTTCTGTTTCCATTAATGTGTACATGCATTTTTAGACTTTCAAAACAGTATCATCCTAAAGCCGAAGTTTCTAAAAACAAAGGGATGAGGGGAAATGTGAACAATGGACAAACTTAAGCACAAGACTTAAAAATTTAAATGTTAGGTAATTCTAAGGTGAACCTTCCAGTTTCATTAATCCATGGCAGGTGACTTTCTGAGGCAGCTGAGTAGATCATTTGGAATTTCCATGTATCTGCTGTCCTACTTTCAGTCTTTGCATTCTGGACTAGAGTTATTGGGGCAGATTCTCTGTTTCACAAGAAAGACCCTTTTCTTGAGCCTATTTGGAAATTGGGGGTAATGGCATATTTGCCAGTCTGTAATGATTTCTTGGGATTATATGAAAGGGCCAGAAGCCTGGAATGTCTTTTCAGAGAGGCTGGCGTTATTCTAGCCTTGCTGGCACAAAGGAAGGCTACTCCTAAACCAAGTTTGGGGAATGGATGGCAACTAGTGGTAGAACCTGGATTTCACCAAAGGGTCTCACAGACTAGAATAAGGTTTCCCTAAAGAAATTGTTTTTTTTTTTTGTTGTTGTTGTTGTTTTCTGAAGTTGGAAACAGGGAGGCAGTCCAACAGACTCCCACATGTGCCCGACTGGGATTCACCTGGCATGCCCACCAGGGGGCGATGCTCTGCCCATCTGGGGCGTCGCACTGTTGCAACCAGAGCTATTCTAGCACCTGAGGCAGAGGCCACAGAGCCATCCTCAGCGCCTGGGCCAACTTTGCTCCAATGGAGCCTCGGCTGCGGGAGGGTAAGAGAGAGACAGAGAGGAAGGAGAGGGGGAGGGGTGGAGAAGCAGATGGGCTCCTCTCCTGTGTGCCCTGGCCGGGAATCGAACTTGGGACTCCTGCACGCCAGGCCAACGCTCTACCACTGAGCCAACTGGTCAGGGCCAAGAAATTGGTTTTTAATGAAGAGATACAATATGGTGCACAATGCAACCAAGATTTGGGTGGCAGAGGTAGTCCTCAGCTTGCTAGCTCCCATTTGACTCTCCTCTCCATCCAAGAATCAAAGTTGGTAAGTATGACTGGGATAAAACTGAATTCATCTCATTAAAAAGATGTATATCATTTGCAGACTCTAGTATTTTACTATGTCTCTCTGTGACTCAGTGTGGTTGAAACAACTCTCAATAGAGGCACTGGGAAGAGGCTACAGATTGGGATGTTGATCAGCAGCAGGTGGGCAGACGAAGTTCAGAGAGGTAGACAGTTGGTGTCAGATGTGTACTGGTCACCACAAGCCCTTGGGGGCAAAGAAGGTGGGAAAAATCAATAGGCAGTTAATCTAAAAAAGGAAGTATGATTTGAGTGCTTCCCGTGGACCTACATAGCCTACTAGGCACTTTAATATGAAGTCTTATTTTATTTCATCCTTTACCATCCCTGGGTGGAACTGGACTCATCATTTTACATATTAGAAAACTCAAGCTTAGAGAGTTGTTGTAGCTCATTTAGGTTCACTCAGCTGTCAGTGACAGTGCTAGGATTTAAATCCATTTCTTTTGTCCTTTCCATCATGTCAGAGCTGCCTGCTTCCATGGTGGCAAGCAGCAGGGACCCAACTAAAGTAAACGGGATCAGGGAAGAATGGTATTTTCAGGAATTCTGAGAGGAGGAAGTAGAACAGGAATTCAGTCTCAGAAGTGATACAGAGACATCTCAGTTTCTAGGAGGGAGTCCAGGAGGGAGAGGGCCTGATGAGGACAAGTGCTAGTATGGGTCAGCAATTGTCAGGCTTCTCCTATGCAGAAAATGGCTTAGACTTGGGTGGGTGGGCATTCCAGGGTTTTGAAGCCAGTTGATTCCAGCAAAGATGCCATGTGCCTATTGTGTGTGTGTGTGTGTGTGTTACAATGCTGTACATTATGTACATTACAGCCCGAAGACTTACCTATCTTAGAACTGGAAGTTTGTATCTTTTGACCCCTTTCACCCATTCCCCTACACCTCGGGCAACCACCAATCTGTACTCTGTAGCTATGAATTTTTATTTTTAAGCTTCTATGTCAGTGGTGCTCAACCTGTGGGTTGCGACCCCGGTGGGGTTGCCTAAAGCCATCGGAAAATACATAATGCATATCGGGTATTTACATTCTGAATCATAACTATAGCAAAATTACAGTTATGAAGTAGCCACCAAAATTATTTTTTGGTTTGGGGTCACTGCAACATGAGGAACTGTATTGCAGGGTCACGGCATTAGAAAGGTTGAGAACCACTGTTCTATGTATAAGTGAGGTTATGCAGTATTTGTCTTTTTCTCTCTGACTTATTTCACTTAGCACAATGCCCTCATGGTCCATCAATGTCATAGATGCAGGTTTTCCTTCTTTTTATGGCTGAATAAGATTCTATTGTGTATGTGTGCAGGGACATACCACATTTTGTTTATCTATTTCTCTGTTGATGGACATTTAGGTTGTTTCTATGTCTTGGTTATTACAAATGATTTTGCAATGGACATGGGATACAGACATCTTTTCAAAATAGTGTTTTCATTTCCTTCAGATATGTATTCAGAAGTTAAATTGATAAGCCCTGTGGTAGTTCTATTGTTAATTTTGAAGAACATTCATATCATTTTTGATAGCTTCTGTACCAATTTACAATCTCACCAACAGGGATTGTAAAAGGCTCCCTTTTCTCCACATCCTTGGTAACAGTTGTTTTTTCTTGTCTTTTTAAAAATAAGTCATTCTAAAAGATGTGAGGTGATATCTCACTGTAGTTTTGTTTTGCATTTCCTTCATGATTAGTGATGTTGAGCACTTCTGGTGCACCTGTCAGCCACCTGGACTTATTCTTTGGAGCCTAGTGTGGGGGTCTGGCCAACTTGAAAGAGGCTTGGACTTGAGCTGGATCCTCTGCAAAGGGGATGATTCAGAGTGAGGAGGACCCTCCAGCTGCATAGCCTGTTGAGGCGTTTGCTACATGGAAGGAGGACTTTCTCTGGCTGGTTGGTAGATGTGGGAGGTGCAGCTTGGCCAGCATCTGCTGCACCTTAGGTCTGGTGTGCCTTGCTGTACTGCAGAAAGTGCCATTTCTCAGACCCAATGCCCACCAGTCTCGGTTCAAGATGTGACTTACATTGCCCCAGTCAAGTACACCATGGAGGATCTGAAGGCAGGAACTTGAGGCACCCATCAAGCCCAGTGTACCTCCAGAGCCAGTATTTTAGCCACAGCTTCTTGTTTCCCCAGTGGTGGCTGAAATAAATGATGGTGGTGGTCCTGGGCCAGTGTGGGGCAGGGCTTCCTGACTGACCACTGATGGCTCTTCTGGCAGGCCAGTTCTACCATTGTTCTAGGCCTCATTCTGGCAGGTCCAGCCTAGAGCCTGTGCCTCCAGCTCTCCCTCCAATTTAATAAGCACGTCGTTGCCTGAATTAAGATCCTTTCTCTTTCAAGTTCCTTGGTTAGTTTTTATCTGCAACTGCACCCTGACTACTTGGATGGGTCACTGCATGGTGGGACCCAAGTACTCATCTGACTCCAAGCACAAAGATCTTGTGCTCCTGGGACTGTCTCCACCTTTCTTCTCCCTCTCTTCCTCTTTCTTCCTGCCTTCTTACATTTGTTTTTAAAAATATTGTTTAACGTTTTACTTTTATTTTATGTGAGAGATGGGGAGGCAGAAGGACAGACTCCTGCATGTGCCCCAACCAGGATCTACCTGACAAGCCCCATACCAGGCAATGCTCTGCCTATCTGGGGTTGCTGCTTCATTGCTTGGCAACTGAGCTACTTTAGCACCTGAGGCAAGGCCAGGGAGCCATCCTCAGCACCCAAGAACCATTTGAGCCATGTAGGATAGGAAGAGAGGGAGAGAGAGAACGGGAAAGAGGAGATATGGAGAAGCAGATGGTCACTTCTCCTGTGTGCCCTGACTGGGAATCTAACGTGGGACTTCTACTTGCTGGGCCAATGATCTACCGCTGAGCCAACCAGTCAGGGCCTAGCATTTTACTTTGAAATAAGGTTATACTTGTTGAAAGCTGTGAAGTCATGTCTGTTAAATGGTTGAATGAAATGAATGAAAGAATTTACAATATACATGTTTGCAACAGAAAAACCTAAAACATCTATCTTCCTTTCCATATTTCCTACCTAGAGAGAAGCATTTCCTAAGTATTAGTACATCCCCTTAAGGAGCCCTGGGCTGGTGTCTGCATAGTTGATGCATCTGCTGTGTGACAAGCATATAGAAGGAGCAGGGATGTGCTCCTCTGATTATGTGCCTGCTTCCTTGCCTCCTCCAGATCCTATTAGTGACACTGTTTTTAGGAACAACACATTTTTGTAATAATTTTATATATGAAGACAGGGATGAGGTAGGTGCCAATGTTATCATTTAGCACCAGTGGATCTGATGTCCTAATACAGATGAGTAATTGTGTGTGGTCAGGTAGATTGCACATGGGTTCTTCTGTTTTTCTGTTCTGGATCCTCTGACAACTTAAAAAGAATGTAAGCAGGATGTTTCCAAGAATTTCTTAAAACAATTTCAAAACATTTGTGTTAAAAGCTTCAGTGACAGGTCTAAGGCTTAAGCAAGGCCCGAGCAGAGTGGTGTCATAGGAAATATATTGGACTTGAAATCAGAAGAGTTGGGTTTAAATCCTAGCTCTGAAATCTTAAACTTCAGTTGAGTTATTTAACAACTCTTGGCTTTGTTTTCTTACTTGTGGAATGATAGGGATTGATTAGATCATTCCAGAGTCTTTTCTGACCTTAAATATCTCAATCTGTAATTTATCAACTGTGGCTGCCACTCTGACAGAGTTGGTTGGGCATTCGAGGGGCAGATCCATTCTACACAGTAGGTGCGATGTCCCTCTGTGCCTGCTGAGCTCAGACTGAGAGTCTGATGGCTTTCACGGCCCTCCTCTAATGACAAGATTTAGCACTTGTCTGAGTTCAAGCTGTAGCTTATGGGTGTTGAGGTTGGCCCTTGTCCACTGTTGCCCTCATAGGATACTGTACAGTGTATCCTTTGTGCAGTCCCTCCATCCTCGGAGGTTATTTATTCCTTGTTATTGTCATGAACTGAGATTTTGAGATCCATGGAGGGAAGTGCTCTGCAGTGGGTTCTCATGTAATTGCCAAAAGACTGTCAGAATTAAGTTCATTCCATGGAAAGTCTTGCTATTTGAAGTACTGCTCTGTACTTTTATTCATTTATTTTTGTACATATTCTATAGGTATTTATTTGGTGCTTCTTATGTGTTAGGAAATATGCTAAGGAATATAGAATGGACAAAGCTCTTGGTCCCTGGACAAGAGGACAAGATAGAGGATAAATATTAGCTCTGACCAGCAAGCACATCCTACCGGGGTGTAGGTCAAGTATAAATTATCCTAGATTTTACTGGTGAGTTTAGATTCAATTGAAATCTAAGTGCAACTGGAGAATATTGAAGTAAAGAGAAGTAGTGTAACTTTTTACTTCATTGGTGACAACAAAGAGAGGTGCCAGGGATAATTATAAGATAGGACTTTTATAACACTTTCTCAGTAAGAGTAGAGCTACCCCCCCAATATGGCTACCTAGGTGATTGATTACTCAATTATCTAATGTCTGCATTATGAAGGTAGCAGGTAGGGAGAGAGCTGCCCAGTGTATGGGACCTAAACAGCTATTCCAATTTTCAGTTTTTCAAAAAGTGTGCTGAACTGTTGTGGTAGTATTAATAAATACATTTTCTTACAAAAAGGATTCCAAGCATTTAAAAAGATTTATTCTAATTTCAATTATAATACTTTGGAGGTGGTGGAGATTCAGAGCTTGTATAAGTCAGGGTTCTCTGGACAAGTAAAACCAACAGGATATAGAGAAAGGGATTGGCCCAGGTGATTATGGAGGCTGGCAAGTCCAAAGACTGGAAGCTGCTGTAGAACAAGGGGAAACCAATATCCCTGTTTATCAGGCAGGAAGAACTGATGTTCTAGTTGAAGACATTAAATAGGAGAATTCTCCCAAGAGTCAGTCTTTTGTTCCATTCAGGTCTTTAGCTGGTTGGATGAGGATCACCCTTATTAAGGAGGACAATCTGCATTACTCAGTCTACTGATTCAAATGTTGATCTCATCTACATACACCCTCACAGAATAACCCAGAAGAATGTTTTACTATTTGGGCACCCAGGGTCCAGTCAAGTTGATACATCAAATCAATGAAAACAGAGCTGACCTAGTTCAAAGAGGTGGTGCTTGGGTCCCACAGCTGCCTGATGTCAGGACCTTGGATAGAGCCCAGATCTTCCAACTCCCCACTGGGGTCCTTTTCACCTGCTGCTTTAACAGAAGAATGTGTCTTGGGTGGGTACCCAAGGTATAAGGGATTAACATAACACGTCTTCCTGGACCCTCAGTTTTCCCCAGTGACAAAAACCTTAAGATATTATTTCTTTATTAAAACATGGATATTGTGGGACATATGAATGATTCATATGAATGTTTAAAATAAGGCATGGATGTTAAAGCAATGGTGGACCTTTAGCTAAGCTGTAGCTATTTGAGTCATAAAACTTCTTTCTCCTCTGTTCCAAGGAAGACTTGGGTAAAAAATTTTGTGAATTACAGAGTTGCTTTTTATATCTTCCTTTCTTGGGTCCCCAGGAGAAAGGATGGTGCCCAATAAACCTCTTTTAAAAAAAAATTTAGTCTCTGAGACCCTTGCCCATTCCCAGTCTTTTGGGAAGAGGAACCTCACAGTGTCAGTCAAACATTTAGTTATTAGGGTTGTTTCCTGAGTGGTCTGCTCTCCAAAATATGTTATTATGTTTCATTTCCCAGCTATACATTACTGTTGGTTGTTGACAAATTAAAAGAGTATGAAGTACAACATATTTAGATAATGTATTTGACATTTATATATATATTTTACATAAACATTATCATTAGTTTATTTTCTGCTTGAAGTCGTTACCTAACATCTTTTTATTTCCTTTTTTTATTGATTTAAATTTATTATGTTTACATAGATTCAAGTTTCCTACCAAATATATCCCCCCACCTCCATGTTCCCCTCAACATCCCCTTTGCCCCCCTCCCCCAATACCCTCCACCCTTCCCTCCAGGATTTGCTGTCCTACTCTCTATAATGCTGTGTTATGTATATATAATTTCACTAATCTCTTTTCCTTCTCTGATCTCATCCTCTCATCCCCTTTCCCTCTGTTCACTTTCCCTCTGGTCCCTTTGATCCCACCTCTGCCTCTATTCCATTCCTCAGTTCAGATTGTTCACAGGATTCTTCAAATGAGTGAGGTCATATGATATTTTTCTTTCTCTGCCTGGCTTATTTCACTTAATATAATAGTTTTCAGATCCATGCATGTTGTTGCAAAAGGTAAGATTTCCTTCTATTTCATGGCCCCATAGTATTCCATTGTGTATATGTACCACAGCTTTATAATCCACTCATCCACTGATGGATACTGGGGCTATTTCCAGATCTTTTGGCTATTGTAAACAATGCTGCCATGAACATAGGGGTGCATTTCTTCTTTTGAATCAGTGATGTGGTGTTCTTGGAATATATTCCTAAAAGTGGAATAGCTGGGTCAAAAGGCAGTTAGATATTTAATTTTTTGAGGAATCTCCAGACTATTTCACACAGTGGCTGCACCAGTCTGCATTCCCACCAGCAGTGCAGGAGGGTTCCCTTTTTTCCACATCCTCGCCAGCACTTATTCTGTGTTGTTTTGTTCATTAGCGCCATTCTGACTGGTGTGAGGTGATATCATTGTGGTTTTAATTTGAATTTCTCTAATGATTAGTGATGTTGAGCTTTTTTTCATCTGCCTATTGTCCATCTGTATGTCCTCTTTGGAGAAGTGTCTATCCAATTCTTTTGCCCATTTTTGATTGGATTAATCTTCCTGGTGTTGAGTTTTACAAGTTCTTTATAAATTTTGGTTATTTACTCCTTATCAGATGTATTGTCTAATATGTTCTCCCATTGTGTGGTTTGCCTTTTTATTCTGTTCATATTGTCTTTAGCTGTACAAAAGCTTTTTAGTTTGCTATAGTCCCATTTGTTCATCCTGTCCTTTATTTTACTTGCCTGTGGAGGTAAGTCAGCAAATATATTGCTGTGAGAGATGTTGGAGAGCTTACTGCCTATGTTTTCTTCTGAGATGGTTATGGTTTCACGGCTTTCATTTAAGTGTTTTATCCATTTTAAGTTAATTTTTGTGAATGGTGTAAATTGATGGTCTAGTTTCATTTTTTTTGCAGGTAGCTGTCCAATTTTCCCAACATCATTTGTTAAAGAGATTATATTTACTTCATTGTATGCTCTTACCTTTTTTGTCAAATAACAATTGTCCATAAAGGTGTGGGTTTATTTCTAGGTTCTCTGTTCTGTTTCATTGATCTATATGCCTGTTCTTATGCCAGTACCAACCTGTTTTGAGTACAATGGCCTTGCAGTATAACTTGATATCATGAAGTGTTAAACTATCCACTTTATTCTTCATTTTCAATATTGCTGAGGCTATTCATGTTCTTTTTGGTTCCATTTTAATTTTTGTAATATTTGTTCTATATCTTTGAAGTATGTCATTGGTATTTTAATTGGTATTGCATTGAATTTATAAATTGCTTTGGGTAATATGGACATTTTAATGATGTTGATTCTTCCTACCTATGAACACTGTATATGCTTCCACTTGTTTGTATCTTCCTTGATTTCTTTTATCAATGAAGATAATTTTAATTTTCTGAGTACAAGTCTTTAACCTCCTTGGTTAAATTTACTCCTAGTTACTTTATCTTTTTGTTGTTACAATAGTAAAGGGAATTTTCTTAATTTATCTTTCTGACAGTTCATTGTTCGTGTATAAAAATGCCTCTGATTTTGAATATTAATTTTATATCCTGACACCTTGCTGAATTCATTTATGAGGTCCAGTAGTTTTTTGGCTGAGACTTTAGGGTTTTCTATGTACAGCATCATATCATCAGGAAATAATAATAGTTTTACTTCTTTTTTTCCAATTTGGATACCTTTTATTTCTTCTTCTTGTCTCATTGCCGTGGCTAGGACTCCCAGAACTATGTTGAAAAAGAGTGGTGAAAGGGGGCACCCTTGACTTGTTCCTGATCTTAAGGGGATTGCTTTTAATTTTTGCCCATTGAGTATGATGTTGGCTGTGGGTCTGTCATAAGATGGCCTTTATCATATTGAGGTATGTTCTCTGTATTCCTGCTCTGCTGAGAGTTTAGATCATAAATGGGTGCTGGATTTTATCAAATGCTTTTTCTGCATCTGTTGATGTAATCATGTGATTTTTTTCCTCTTCCTTTTATGTTATGAATCACATTGATTGATTTGCAAATATTTTACCAGCCTTGCCTCCCCCGAATAAACTCTCCTTCATTATGATGTATGATTTTTTTATTATAATTTTATTTTTTTAATGGGGCGACATCAATAAATCAGGTTACATATATTCAAAGATCAACAAGTCCAGGTTATCATGTCTATCAATTATGTTGCATACCCATCACCCAAAGTCAGATTGTCCTCTGTCACCTTCTATCTAGTTTTCTTTGTGCCCCTCTCCCTCCCCCTTTCCCTCTCTCTTTCCACCCTCCCCCCGTAACCACCACACTCTTTCTTATCAATGTCTCTCAGTTTCACTTTTATGTCCTACCTACGTATGGAATAATGCAGTTCCTGGTTTTTTCTAATTTACTTATTTCACTTCATATAATGTTATCAAGATCCCACCATTTTCTGTAAGTGGTCCGATGTCATCATTTCTTATGGCTGAGTAGTATTCCATAGTGTATATGTGCCACATCTTCTTTACCCAGACATCTATTGATGGGCTTTTTGGTTGTTTCCATGTCCTGGCCACTGTGAACAATGCTGCAATGAACATGGGGCTGCATGTGTCTATACGTATCAATGTTTCTGAGTTTTTGGGGTATATACCCAGTAGAGGGATTGCTGGGTCATAAGGTAGTTCTATTTTCAGTTTTTTGAGGAACCACCATACTTTCTTCCATAATGGTTGTACTACTTTACATTCCCACCAACAGTGTATGAGGGTTCCTTTTTCTCCACAGCCTCTCCAACATTTGCTATTACCTGTCTTGTTAATAATAGCTAATCTAACAGGTGTGAGGTGGTATCTCATTGCAGTTTTGATTTGCATTTCTCTAATAACTAAAGAAGATGAGCATCTTTTCATGTATCTGTTGGCCATTTGTACTTCCTCCTGGGAGAAGTGTCTGTTCATGTCCTCTTCCCATTTTTTTATTGGATTGTTTGTTTGTTTGTTATTGAGTTTTATGAGTTCTTTGTATATTTTGGATATTAGGCCCTTATCTGAGCTGTTGTTTGAAAATATCATTTCCCATTTAGTTGGCTTTCTGTTTATTTTGTTATCAGTTTCTCTTGCTGAGCAAAAACTTCTTAGTCTGATGTAGTCCCATTTATTAATTTTTGCCTTCACTTCTCTAGCCATTGGAGTCAAATTCATAAAATGCTCTTTAAAACCCAGGTCCATGAGTTGCGTACCTATGTCTTCTTCTATGTACTTAATTGTTTCAGGTCTTATGTTTAGATCTTTGATCCATTTTGAGTTAATTTTAGTACAGGGGGACAAACTGTAGTCCAGTTTCATTCTTTTGCATGTGGCTTTCCAGTTTTCCCAGCACCATTTATTGAAGAGGCTTTCTTTTCTCCATTGTGTGTTGTTGGCCCCTTTATCAAAAATTATTTGACTATATATATGTGGTTTTATTTCTGGACTTTCTATTCTCTTCCATTGGTCTGTCTACTTATCTGCCAATACCATGCTGTTTTGATTGTCATGGCCCTATACTAGAGCTTGAAGTCAGGTATTGTAATGCCCCCAGCTTCATTCTTTTTCTTTAGGATTTCTTTGGCTATTCGGGGTTTTTTATAGTTCCATATAAATCTGATGATTTTTTGCTCTATTTCTTTAAAAAATGTCATTGGAATTTTGATGGGAATTGCATTAAATTTGTATATTGCTTGGGGTAATATGGCCATCTTGATTATATTTATTCTTCCTAACCAAGAAAAAGGTATATTCTTCCATCTCATTATATCTTTCTCGATTTCTCTTAACAATGGTTTATAGTTTTCATTATATAAGTCCTTTACATTCTTTGTTATGTTTATTCCTAAGTATTTTATTTCTTTTGTTGCAATCGTGAAGGGGATTATTCTTTTGAGTTCGTTCTCAGTTGTTTCATTGTTGGCATATAGAAAGCCTATTGACTTTTGTATGTTAATTTTGTATCCTGCGACCTTACTATATTGGCTTATTGTTTCTAGTAGTCTTTTTGTGGATTCTTTGGGGTTTTCAATGTATAGGATCATATCGTCTGCAAAAAGTGATACCTTTACTTCTTCTTTTCCGATATGGATGCCTTTTATTTCTTTGTCTTGTCTGATTGCTCTGGCTAGAACCTCTAGTACCACATCAAATAAGAGTGGAGAGAGTGGACAACCCTGTCTTGTTCCTGATTTAAGGAGGAAAGCCTTCAGTTTAGTGCCATTTAATATGATGTTAGCTGATGGATTATCATATATGCCCTTTATCATGTTGAGATATTTTTCTTCTATACCCATTTTGTTGAGAGTCTTAAACATAAAATTGTGTTGTATTTTATCGAAAGCCTTTTCTGCGTCTATTGAAAAGATCATGTGGTTTTTGTTCTTTGTTTTGTTGATATGGTGTATTACATTAACCGTTTTACATATGTTGAACCATCCTTCAGATTCTGGGATGAAACCCACTTGATCATGATGTATTATTTTTTTAATATGTTGTTGTATTAGATTTGCTAGTATTTTGTTTAGAATTTTAGCATCTGTATTCATTAGAAATATTGGTCTGTAGTTTTCTTTTATTGTGCCATCCTTGCCTGGTTTTGGTATGAGGGTTATGTTGGCCTCATAAAATGTGTTTGAAAGTATTGCTTCTTCTTCAATTTTTTGGAAGACTTTGAGTAGAATAGGAACCAAGTCTTCTTTGAATGTTTGATAAAATTCGCTGGTATAGCCGTCAGGGCCGGGACTTTTATTTTTGGGGAGGTTTTTAATGGTTTTTTCTATTTCTTCTCTACTAATAGGTCTGTTTAGGCTTTCTGCTTCTTCTTGACTCAGTCTAGGAAGGTTGTATTATTCTAGGAATTTATCCATTTCTTCTAGATTGTTGAATTTAGTGTCATAAAGTTTTTCTTTGTATTCTACAATAATTCTTTGTATATCTACGGTGTCCGTGGTGATTTCTCCTCTTTAATTTTGGATTTTGTTTATAGGAGTTCTTTCTCTTTTTTCCTTGCCAAAGGTTTGTCAATTTTGTTGATCCTTTCAAAGAACCAGCTCTCTGTTCTATTAATTTTTTCTATAGTTTTACTGTTCTCTATTTCATTTATTTCTGCTCTGATTTTTATTATCTCCTTTCTTCAGCTGGTTTTGGGTTGTCTTTGTTCTTTTTTTTTTAGTTCCTTAAGGTGTGAAGTTAAGTGGTTCACTTGGGCTCTCTCTTGTTTGTTCATATATGCCTGAAGTGATATGAACTTCCCTCTTAACACTGCTTTTGCTGCATCCCATAGATTCTGATATGTCATATTGTCATTTTCATTAGTCTGTATATATCTTTGATCTCTGCACTTATTTCTTCTTTGACCCATTCATTTTTTAAAAGTATGTTGTTTAGTTTCCACATTTTTGTGGGATTTTTTTCCTCCTTTTTGCAGTTGAATTCTAGTTTCAAGGCTTTATGATCAGAAAATATGCTTGGTACAACTTCGATTTTTCTGAATTTGCTGATGTTGTTTTTGTGGCCCAACATATGGTCAATTCTTAAGAATGATCCATGTACACTGGAGAAAAATGTATACTCAATCACTTTGGGATGAAATGTCCTGTAGATGTCTATCATATCCAGGTGCTCTAGTGTTTTGTTTAAGGCCACTATATCTTTGTTGATTCTCTGTTTGGATGACCGATCTAAAGCCGTCAGTGGTGTATTGAGGTCTCCAAGAATGATTGTATTTTTGTCAGTTTTTGTTTTAAGGTCAATAAGTAGCTGTCTTATATATTTTGGTGCTGCTTGGTTTGGTGCATATATATTAAGAATTGTTATGTTTTCTTGATTCAGTGTCCCCTTAGCCATTATGAAATGGCCATTTTTGTCTCTGAGTACTTTTGTTGTCTTGTAGTCAGCATTATCAGATATGAGTATTGCTACGCCTGCTTTTTTTTTGGATGTTATTTGCTTGGAGTATTGTTTTCCAGCCTTTCACTTTGAATTTGTTTTTATCCTTGTTACTTAGATGAGTTTCCTGTAGGCAGCATACAGTTGGATTTTCTTTTTTAATTCATTCTGCTACTCTGTGTCTTTTTTGGTGAGTTTAATCCGTTTACATTTAGTGTAATTATTGACACTTGTGAGTTCCCTATTGCCATTTATAGATTGCTTTCTGTTAGTTTTGTGTCTTGTTTGATCCTTCTCTTTCATTTTTCTATCTTTTTTTATTTGGTTGTATTCCATACATCTTTCCACTATTGCTATCTTTTTTATTTCATGTGCTTCTGTGGTGGTTTTTTCAATGGTGGTTACTTTTGAGTAATGAAAAGGGTTCCTACCCTGTTCATTGTAGTGCACTATTTTGTGAGTACTTTTGCACTCCATCTTCCTTTGTTACTGTTAATCTCCATCCTCTCCTCCCTTTCTTTTTGTTGTCGTCTAAGTTTAAATTTGGTTTTATTGTGTTCTTCTTGGAGCTTTTACTTGTGGCTCTGTTTTTTTTTTTGTTCTTTGTATCTGATTGGAGAACCCCCTTTAGTAATTCCTGGACTGGGGGGTTTCTGATTATAAATTCCCTCATCTTTTCTGTATCTGTAAATGTTTTTATTTCTCCTTTATATTTGAGGGATAGCTTTGATGGGTATAGTATTTGTGGCTGAAAGTTCCTCTCTTTCAGGACTTTAAATATTGGGGTCCCCTCTCTTCTAGCTTGTAGAGTTTCTGCTGAGAAATCTGATGATAATCTAATGGGCCTTCCTTTACATGTTGTATTCTTCTTTTCCCTGGCTGCCTTGAGAATTTTCTCTTTGCCATTGGTTTGTGCCAATTTCATTACGATATGCCTTGGAGTAGGTTTTTTGGGGTTAAGAAAACTCAAAGTTCTGTTTGCTTCATGAATTTGAGGCTTTAGTTCTTTCCATAGGCTTGGGAAGTTCTCATCTATTATTTGTTTGAGTATGTTCTCCATTCCATTTTCTCTCTCTTCTCCCTCTGATATACCTATTATTCTTATGTTATTCTTTCTGATGGAGTCAGATAATTCTTGTAGGGCTATCTCATTTTTTTTTTACTTTTGAGTCTCTTTCTTCTTCTCTCTGTTGTGCCTCAAGTTGCTTGTCTTCTATTTTACTAATCCTCTCTTCTATCTGGCCTGTTCTACTAGCCAAGCTTGTTACCTCGTTTTTCAGCTCGTGAATTGAGTTTTTCATCTCTGTTTGATTTGTTTTTATAGTTTCAATTTCCTTGGACATATATTCTTTGTGTTCATTGAGTTGTTTTCTGAGCTCCCTAAATTGCCTTTCTGTGTTTTCTTGTATATCTCTGAGTATTTTTAGGATTTCTCTCTTGAATTCTCTGTCATTTAACTCCAAGGTTTCCAATATATTAAATTTTTTCTCCATAGATTTTTCCTCATCTATCTATGTTACCTCTCTTTCTTTTGTATCCATGATATTTGATTTTTTCTTCCTTAATGGCATCTGAGGGTGGTTTTGTTGATAGTATTAATGAGATTTAATAAAAAATAAAAAGTTAAAAAAATTAAAAATCAAAAAATGTGGGTTTTTATAAAATTTATAATGAAATAAAGAAAAATAAAATAAAATAAAAATATAAAAAATGAAATTATTCCCCCCCTCCTCTTTTCCTCTCCTCTCCTCTCCCCTCTTTCTTGAGAAAATCTTGTGGTGAACTGTGAATTATATTGTATTTAATAGAACAAACAATCCCTGTAATGGAGGGCCTGAATTGGGGAAAAGTAATAAAGGGGCAAGAAAATAAATAATAAATAAAATAAAATAATAAAGGGGGAGTATGGACCCACAAAAAGCAAATAATGAAAAAATTTGTATCAAGTATAAAATGATTTGCATTTAGGTGTTGGTTGACTAAGAGTTATGATGAGAGAAGTAAGAGGGAAACAGGAAATGGGGGGAGAAATTAAAAAATTACAATTGTATTTAGTGGAACAAGAGCTTGATAAAATGGAGAGCCTAGGATGGGAGCACTGCTAGTGAGTTAAAAAGGTGAAGTAACAACCCCCCAAAATGCCACAGACATAAGATTGAGTCCCAGATAAAATAATGTGTTTGTTATTGAGGTTTGAATGAGAGGAGACGTAAAGGAGAAAGGAAGAAACTAATATAGAGGGAGAAAAGAAAGAGAGAGAGAGAGAAGAAAAAGAGGGAACCACTAAAAGAAGAAAAAAGAAAAAAGAGGAGAGAGAGAGAGTTAAGGGTTTTGGAGTGCAACCCTAATAGAGAGAAAGGAAGAGGAAAGAAAAGATAATGGGAGATGTAACACTTATGGGTAGTGTAGTTCAAGGAGAGGAGAGAGTAAGACCGATAGAGAGTTAAGCGACCAAATTGGAGGAGGAAATAAAAAAAAAATGAAGGATGAAGAGAAACAAATGAACAAATATAATAAAATGGGATAGGTTATATAGTCTGCGGATTATTCTTGATTTTGAGAGGTTATCTTCTTGCTTTTTCTTTTCTCTCCCTCTTCCTTGTTGGTGACTCTGTACCCCGGGTTCTGCCCCTTTGGCACACTCAGGTAGAGGTTTGCAGTTGATAAGTCTCTATGACGATGTTATGTATTGTGCTTCAGTCTCGTTGGCAGTTGAGGCTCATTAGCATTTATAGGCTCCGACAGTGAGAGAGACATGTTCCTCGAGCCTCTCTCCTAGTCTTTCCTTCCTCAATTAGTAGCCTGAGAATCCAGCTATGGGGTTGCTGCTGCCTCTGCCTGGATAGTAAGAGTCTCAAAGAGCTGGAAACTCCCCACTGTATTCCCACTCAGCACAGGGCTCTGGGTAAGGCTCAGTCAGTCAGAGCCGCTAGCATAATCAGCCGGGGCTTCCACGCACTCAAAGACCTCTGGCTCTGCCACTCTGTCCGGTAACATGGGTGGCCACCCACTCCCAGGGTGCTTGGAGGAAACTCTCGTTCACTCTCTGCATTCGCAGACCAGGATGTTAGACCAGAAGTCTCGCCCTCTGAGTGAAACCCCCCGCCCGCACTAAAAAGTTTCTAGCGTTGGAATTGGCTCTCGCTCCGTCCCGTGTGCGGCTTTTTCAAGGCACTGGGCGGCCTGAGATTCCGCTTTTGGCCCACACAAAGGCTCCTGACTCTGCCCCTCTGTGGGATAACACGGGCTCCCACTGCTGAGGTGCTGGAAGGAGTCTCTTGCACACTCTCCATGCGCACCGACCAGGATATCAGGCCAGCCGCCTCACCCTCTGAGTGAAACCCCTCCTGCATGGACAAGTTCCAGCGTTGGAATTAGTTCTTGCTCCCTTCCTGTGCGCGGCTCCCTCAGGGCGCTGGAGCGGCCTGAGATTCCACTGTTGGCCCACACAAAGGCCCCTGACTCTGCCTCTCTGTGGGGTAACATGGGCGCACACTTCCGAGGCACTCGGAGGAATCTTTTGCTCACTATCTGCACGGGCTGACCAGGATATCACACCAGTGGTCTCACTGTCTGAGTGAAACCCCCTCCCACACGGAAAAGTTCCAGCATTGGAATTAGTTTTCGCCCCCTCCCCATGCGCGGCTCCCCCAGGGCACTGGGGCTGCCTGGAGATTCCACTTTCAGCCCACACAAATGCCTCTGACTCTGCCTCTCTGTGGGACAACACGGGTGCACACTCCCGGGGCTTTGGAAGGAATCTTTCGCCCACTATCTGCACGCGCTGACCAGGAGATCGGGTAAAATGGCTGCCCTGCTTGTCTTTCTTTGTCTGGGTTTGGCGTGAGTGTTAGCTTGTATTGCCCGGGTTGTCACAGGATCAGTTTTTCCTCGGCTTGGATCTCCGTGCCACAGCCTGGTTCTGCCATTTGTGCCACGGCCTGGATCTATTTACCCCCTTTGCCCGCCTTAGTTTCTATATTCTCAGTTTCCAGTGAAAGCAGCCCTGTTTAGGTTAGTGAGGTAGGCGGAGCATTTCTTGCTCCCTATTTCCTTCGGGGTTTGGTTATATATTTAGCCAATTTTTCGCTCGATCATACCTTTGGGTGTATTACGAAACATCTGGAGGCTCCAAGGATAGGTTTTTCTGTTTCTGGTTGAAGATCTTGTTGAGGTTTGGGGGAGATTTATCGGTATCGCTTCCTATCCCACCATTACTCTGACGTCATATTTCAGAAGATTCTTGATATGATTTCAATCTTCTCAAATTTATTGAGCCTCGTTTTGTGTCCTAACATGTGGTCTATTCTAGAGAATGTTCCATGAACTCTTGAAAAGAATGTATATTCTTCTACTTTAGGGTGAAAGGTTCTGAAGATATATATTAAATTCATTGATCTCGTGTATCCCTTAAGTCTAATGTTACTTTGTTAATTTTCTTTCTTGAGAATCTATTCAGTGATGTTAGGGTATTGAAATTCTTTACTATTATAGTATTGCTGTTGACCTCACCTTTATGTCCATCAAAGTCTGTTTTATATGTTTAGGTGCTCGTATAGTAGGTGCATAGATATTTATAATGGTTATATCCTCTTGTTGGATTGCTCCTTTTAATATTATGTAGTGACCTTCTTTATTCCTTACTATAGCCTTTGTTTTAAAGTCTATTTTGTCAGATATAAGTATTGCTATTCCAGCTTTTTTTCATTTCCATTTGCACGAAATATTTTTTTCTATCCCTTTACTTTCAGGCTATGTGTATCTTTTGTTTTGAGGTGGGTCTCTTGTAGACAGCATATGTACGGGTTTTGTTTTCTTATCTATGCAGCTACCCTATGTCTTTTGATTGGAACATTTAATCCATTTACATTTAAGGTTATTATCAATATGTAGTTGATTATTGCCATTTTATTCTTTAAATCTACATATCTTTTTTACTAGTTTTTCCCTCACTTTGTTCTGTTTACAACAGGCCCCTTAATATTTGTTGCAGCATTGGTTTGCTTGCAATGAATTCTGTGACTTTTTTTCATCTGGGAAGCTTTTTATTTCTCCTTCAATTTTAAATGATATCCTTGCTGAATAAAGAAGTCTTGATTGTAGGCTCTTGTTCTGTATTACTTTGAATATTTCTTGCCATTTCCTTCTGGTCTCAAGTGTTTCTGTTTATAAGTCAGATGTCATCCTTATGGGGACCCTTTGTAGGCGATTGACTGCTTTTCTCTTGCAGCTTTTAATGTTCTTTCTTTATCTCTTAGCTTTGGTATTTTAATTTTGATATGTTTTGGTGTAGGTCTCTTTGGGTTCCTCTTTAATGAAATTCTATGAGCTTCTTGAACTGTGTTACTTTTTTCTGCATCAATTTAGGGAAGTTTTCAGCTATGATTTCTTCAATCAGGTTCTCCATCTCTTCTTTCTCTTCTCCTTCAGGAATCCCTATTATGTGGATGTTGTTTCTTTTCATGTTGTCACAGAGCTCTTTTAGAGTTTCCTCTGACTTTTATATCCTCTTTTTTTTTGCTGTTCTACTTCTGTGTTTCACTTACATTCTCCTCTAAATCACTGATTCGATCCTCTTCTTCATCCAGCCTGCTTTTAATTCCTTCTAGTGTAATCTTCATTTCTGATATTGTGTTTGTCATTTCTGTCTGATTCTTTTTTATGATTTCACTGTCCTTTTCACTGCCAGCTATCTCTTTGCTTAGGTGCTCATTTTGTCTATCTATTGTTGCTCTAAGATCCTTGAGCATTTTAACAATCATTATTCTAAACTCCTCATCCAATATCTTGGTTATTTCCATTTCATTCAGTTTTTTTGGGGGGGATTTCTCTTGTTGATTCATTTGAATTGCAGTTCTTGGTCTTCCCATTTTGTCTCTAAAGACTGCTCCTTTGGATGTGTTGTCTGTGTAGCTAGCTGAGTATAGGGTTGGTATTGTCTGCCTTCAGCTTTCAGTTATGTTGTTTCTAAATCTTCTTGGGATGGCTTCTGCTGTTTATAATCCACTGTGGGTTACTTGTCTGCTGCTACTGCTCTTTTTGCTGTTTGTGACAGCATTTTCTATGCCTTAGCTGGGTCAGGTGTGAGGAACATTTCCTTAAGATACCAGTGTAACTATGTTTGGTTTGTTAGTCCTAAGCTGATGCTCTACATATATGACCACTGGATATACCAACCCTGGACCTCCCTGGCCGGAACCTGGCACAGACCATTGGAGGTCACTGCTTTTGACTGGCTCTTAGCAACTGTCTTAGAGCTACAGGCAATCTAGAATTTTGGTCTGCCTCTTCTGGGCCCTGATGCTTTTGTAACTATCAGTTGCACTCTTAGGCTGGCTTTTATTCACTCTTAGGCTGGCCAGTGTGTGTGGCCTCTCTATTCCTGAAGTGAGGTATTTCCACTGGCCCCCCTTTGCCTCCACCTCCTCAGGCACTTGTGCATCAGCGCAGGCTAATGGGCCTCAGCTCAGGCTGCTCCACTGGCACAGGGGACTGCTTGCCTCATTGGGATCTGCCCCCCCAGGTGCATGGGCTGCCTCTCCAGCCTTCACCCCCACAGGCACACAGGAAGCCTTTTTGGGCTCTGTCCCTTGCCATTGCTGTGCAGGCTGCTTTGCCAGTTCCACTCTGCACAGGCATGCTGGATGCCTCACCCTGCTGGTGTCTGCTTCTTGCCAGCGCAGGGGATGCCCCGCCCCACAGGGTTCTGCCCCTGCAGGCATGCTGAGGCCTCTCCAGGCTCTGCTTTCTGCTGCAGCCATGCGGGCTGCCCTGCTGGGCTCTGCCCCTGTTTATGTGCGGGCCAAGTGCTATGGTTGCCACTTCACCAGGTCCTCCCGCCCTTTGGAGGGTACTCAGCAGGTTGGAGGGGGCATGTAGCCCAAACCATAGCACTCAAATTTTGTGTCCCTGACACGCCCTCTTCTTCTAAATGTCTCTCTGCACCGACTGGAGCAAGAGAGCCTCTGGTGGGTGGGGCAATTTCTTCCCTTTGTTGGCTTGGTTCTCCTAGGAAGAAGGTGCACTTTAGATTTGGGGATTGATCCAGTACAGGGGTCAGGGTGGCTGTCCCCACAATCTCTCCCTGTGCCCCCAAGACTACACTCTCCTCTTGCAACTCCAGTCCTCTTGGTCCTCCCAGCTCCCTGAGCCCCAGGTAAGTGGCTGGGAATGAGGTTTTCTATGTGGTCCCTTTAAGATGGAGCTTGTGCCTGAGAGTTCTGTCTCCCTCTCGCTAACAGCTCTTCTTTCACCTAACTACTGTCTGTACACCTCCTCTAGTCTCTGGAACTCTAGACTGGAGTTCTGGTCCTGTGGCTGAGGGCCCACAAGTCTCTGGGCAACCTGCCACACTGTGAGAGACCCTCTGGGCTGCCGCTCATTTCTGGGAGCAGGGCAGCCCTTTCCACATCTCCACCCTTCTTACCAGTCTCAGTGTGGTTTCTTCGATGATGGTTAGTTAGGGATTCCTCTTAGTTTAGTCCAAAGTTGGTTTTTCAAGATCAGTGGTAGTCAACCTGGTCCCTACTGCCCACTAATGGGTATTCCAGCTTTCATGGTGGGCGGTAGTAGAGCAACCAAAGTATAAATAAAAGATAGATTTAAGGAAAGTAAGTTGTTTTATAGAGATTTATTCTGCCAAACTTAGCAAAAATGGGACATAAAGTACTTGGTAAGTAAATATTATTATATGCTTTAACTTGCTGTAAATCTGCTATATAAATTTTATAAAGTAGGGTGATGTCAGAGAAATTGCGCCGTGAAGAGTGCTACTGATAAATCTCCCCAAAATGTCAATAAGTTCTTCAACCAGAGACATAAAAATCTATCCTTGGAGCGTCTGGAAGTCCCATACACTAAAAAAGAAGTGCTATCAATAAAACAACCCTCAGATGCCATTACAGAAAAAGAAATTGAATATCATGGATACAAAACAGATGTAGTCCAAATAGATAAGGAAAAATCTATGGAGAAAAAATTTAATATGTTGGAAACCATCTTGGAGCTAAATGGCAGAGAATTTAAAATAGAAATCTTAAAAATATTCAGAGATATACAAGAAAACACAAAAAAGGCAATTTAGGGAGCTTACAAAACAACTCAATGAACACAAAGAATATATTACCAAGGAAATTGAAACTATAAAAACATATCAAACAGAGATGAAAAACTCAATTCACGAGCTGAAAAATGAGGTAACAAGCTTAGCTAATAGAACAGGCCAGATAGAAGGTAGGATTAGTGACATAGAAGACAAGCAACTTGAGGCACAACAGAGAGAAGAAAAAAGAGACTAAAAAATTTTTAAAAATGAGAAAACCCTACAGGAACTGTTTGACTCCATCAAAAAGATTAACATAAGAATAATAGGTATATCAGAGGGAGAAGAGAGAGAAAATGGAATGGAGAACATATTTAAACAAATAATAGACGAGAACTTCCCAAGCCTGTGGAAAGAACTAAAGCCTCAAATTCAAGAAGCAAACAGAAAACTGAGTTTTCTTAACCCCAACAAACCTACTCCAAGGCACATCATAATGAAATTGGCACAAACCAACGACAAAGAAAAAATTCTCAAGGTAGCAAGGGAAAAGAAGTATACAACATATAAAGGAAAGCCTATTAGATTATCATCGAATTTCTCAGCAGAAACTCTACAAGCTAGAAGAGAGTGGACCCCAATATTTAAAGTCTTGAAAGAGAGGAACTTTCAGCCACAAATACTATACCCATCAAAGCTGTCATTCAAATACGAAGGAGAAATAAAAAACATTCACAGATACAGAAAAGATGAGGGAATTTATCATCAGAAAACCCCACTACAGGAAATACTAAAGGGGGTTTTCCAACCACATACAAAGAACAAAACAAAACCACAAGTAAAAGCTCCAAGAAGAACACAATAAAACCAAATTTAAACTGTGACAACAAAAACAAACAAAAAAGGGGAGAGGACTGAGATAAATAGTAGCAAAGGACGATGGAGTGCAAAAGCACTCATAACATAGTGTACTACAATGAACATGGTAGGTACCCTTTTCATTACTCATTGGTAACCACCCTTGAAAAAACCACCACAGAAGCACATGACTTTAAAAAGGTAGCAACAGGGGAAAGAAGTATGAAATACAAACAAAAACAAATGATAGAAAAACAAAAGAGAAGAATCAAACAAGATATAAAACTAACAGAAAGCAATGTATAAAATGGCAATAGGGAACTCACAAGTGTCAATAATTACACTAAATGTAAATGGATTAAACTCACCAATTAAAAGACTCAGACTAGCAGAATGGATTAAAAAAGAAAATTCAACTGTGTGCTGCCTACAAGAAACACATCTAAGCAACAAAGATAAAAACAACTTCAAAGTGAAAAGCTGGAAAACAATACTCCAAGAAAATAACATCCAAAAAAAAAAGCAGGTGTAGCAATACTCATATCTGATAATGCTGACTACAAGACAACAAAAGTATTGAATACTCAGGGACAAAAATGGTCATTTCATAATGATTAAGGGGACACTGAATCAAGAAGACATAACAATCCTTAATATATATGCACCAAATCAAGGAGCACCAAAATATATAAGAGAGCTACTTACGGACCTAAAAACAAAAACTGACAAAAATACAATCATACTTGGAGATCTCAATACACCGCTGACGGCTCTAGATCGTTCATCCAAACAGAGTATCAATAAAGATATATTGGCCTTAAACAAAACACTAGAGCACCTGGATATGATAGACACCTACAGGACATTTCATCCCAAAGTGACAGAGTATACATTTTTATCTAGTGTATATGGAACATTCTCAAGAATTGAGCACATGTTGGACCACAGAAATAACATCAGCAAATTCAGAAAAATCGAAATTTTACCAAGCATATTTTCTCATCACAAAGCCTTGAAACTAGAATGCAACTGCAAAAAAGAGTGGAAAAAACCCACAAAAATGTGGAAACTAAATGACATACTTTTAAAAAATGAAAGGGTCAAAGAAGAAATATGCACAGAAATCAAAAGATATTTACAGACAAATGAAAATGATAATATGACATATCAGAATCTCTGGGATACAGCAAAAGCAATAATAAGAGGGAAGATCATATCACTTCAGGCCTTTATGAACAAACAAGAGAGAGCCCAATTAAACCACTTAATTTCATACCTTAAGGAACTGGAAAAAGAAGGACAAAGACAACCCAAAACCAGCCGAAGAAAGGAGATAATAAAAATCAGAGCAGAAATAAATGAAATAGAGAACAGAAAAACTATAGAAAAAATTAATAAAATAAGAAGCTGGTTCTTTGATAAGATCAACACAATTGACAAACCCTTGGCAAAACTCACTAAGGAAAAAAAAAGAAAGGACTCATATAAACAAAATCCAAAATGAAAGAGGAGAAATCACCACAGACATCATAGATATACAAAGAATTATTGTAGAATACTACGAAAAACTATATGCCACCAAATACAACAATCTAGAAGAAATGGATAAATTCCTAGAACAATACAGCCTTCCTAGACTGAGTCATGAAGAAGCCAAAAGCCTAAACAGACCAATTAGCAGGGAGGAAATAGAAAAAACTATTAAAAACCTCCCCAAAAATAAAAGTCCAGGCCCAGACGGTTATACTAGTGAATTCTATCAAACATTCCAAGAAGACTTGGTTCCTATTCTACTCAAAGTCTTCCAAAAAATTGAAGAAGAAGCAATACTTCCAAATACCTTTTATGAGGCCAACATAACCCTCATACCGAAACCAGGCAAGGATGGCACAAAAAAAGAAAACTACAGACCAATATCTCTAATGAATACAGATGTTAAAATACTAAACAAAATACTAGCAAATCGAATACAACAACATATTAAAAAAACAATACATCACGATCAAGTGGGATTCATCCCAGAATCTCAAGGATGGTTCAACATACGCAAAACGGTTAACGTAATACACCATATCAACAAAACAAAGAACAAAAACCACATGATCTTATCAATAGATGCAGAAAAGGCTTTCGATAAAATACAATACAACTTTATGTTTACGACACTCAACAAAATGGGTATAGAAGGAAAATATCTCAACATGATAGTGGCCATATATGATAAACCCATCAGCTAACATCATATTAAATGGCATAAAACTGAGAACTTTCCCCCTTAAATCAGGAACAAGACAGGGTTGTCCACTCTCTCCACTCTTATTTAACGTGGTGCTAGAAGTTCTAGCCAGAGCAATCAGACAAGATAAAGAAATAAAGGCATCCATATCAGAAAAGAAGAAGTAAAGGTATCACTCTTTGCAGATGATATGATCCTATACCCCCAAAATCCCAAAGACTCCACAAAAAGATAACTAGAAAGAAGAAACCAATACAGTAAGGTCTCAGGATACAACATTAATATACAAAAGTCCATAGCCTTTCTATTTGCCAACAATGAAACATTAAAAACCAAACTTAAAAAAATAATACCCTTCATGATTACAACAAAACAAATAGAATACATAGGAATAAACATAACAAAGAATGTAGAGGACCTATATAATGAAAACTGCAAAGCATTGTTAAGGGAAATCGAAAAAGATACAATGAGATTAAAAAATATTCCTTGTTCTTGGATAGGAAGAATAGATATAACCAAGATGGCCATATTACCCAAAGCAATATACAAATTTAATGCAATTCCCATCAAAATTCCAATGACATTTTTTAAAGAAATGGAACAAAAAATCATCAGATTTATATGGAACTATAAAAAACCCCAAATAGCCAAAGCAATCCTAAGGAAAAAGAATAAAGCTGGGGCATTACAATACCTGACTTCAAACTGTATTATAGAGCCATGACAATCAAAACAGCATGGTATTGGCAGAAAAATAGACACTCAGACCAATGGAACAGAATAGAAAGTCCAGAAAAAAAACCACATATATATAGTCAAATAATTTTTGATAAGGGGCCACAACACGCAATCGAGAAAAGAAAGCCTCTTCAACAAATGATGCTGGGAAAACTGGAAAGCCACATGCAAAAGAATGAAATTTGACTACAGTTTGTCCCCTTGTACTAAAATTAATTCAAAATGGATCAAACACCTAAATATAACACCTGAAACAAAAAAGTGCATAGAAGAATACATAGGTTCTAAACTCATGGACCTTGGTTTTAAAGAGCATTTTATGAATTTGACTCCAAAGGCTAGAGAAGTAAAAGCAAAGAGAAAAGAGTGGGACTACATCAGACTAAGAAGTTTTTGCTCAGCAAGAGAAACTGACAACAAAAAATACAGAGAGCCAACTAATGGGAAATGATATTTTCAAACAACAGCTCAGATAAGGGCCTAATTTCTAAAATATACAAAGAACTCATAAAACTCAACAACAAACAAACAAACAATCCAATAAAAAAATGGGAAGAGGATATGAACAGACACTTTTCCCAGGAAGAAATACAAATGGCCAACAGATATATGAAAAGATGCTCATCTTCATTAGTTATTAGAGAAATGCAAATCAAAATTGCAATGAGATACCACCTCACACCTGTTAAATTAGCTATTGTCAACAAGACAGGTAACAGCAAATGTTGGAGAGGCTATGGAGAAAAAGGAACCCTCATCCACTGTTGGTGGGAATGTAAAGTAGTACAACCATTATGTAATAAAGTATGGTGGTTCCTCAAAAAACTGAAAATAGAACTACCTTATGACCCAGCATTCCCTCTACTGGATATATACCCCCCAAACTCAGAAACATTGGTACATAAAGACACATGCAGTCCCATATTCATTGCAGCATTTTTCACAGTTCCAAGACATGGAAACAACCAAAATGCCCTTCAATAGATGACTGGATAAAGAAGATGTGGCACATATACACTATGGAATACTACTCAGCCATAAGAGATGATGAGATCGGATCATTTACAACAAAATGGTTGGATCTTGATAACATTATAAGGAGTGAAATAAGTAAATCAGAAAAAAACAAGAACTGCATGATTCTGTATATTGGTGGGACATAAAAATGAGACTAAGAGACATGGACAAGAATGTGGTGGTTACGGGGGGGGGGAGGTGGGAGGAGAGGGAAGGATAGAATAAGAGGGAGGAGGAGGGGCACAAAGAAAACTAGATAGAAGGTGATGGAGGAAAATCTTACTTTGGGTGATGGGTATGCAATATAATTGAGTGATAAGATAACCTAGACATGGTTTTTTGAACATATGTACCCTGATTTATTGATGTCACTCCATTAAAATTAATAAAAATTTAAGAAAAATTTATTAAGTAATGTTACTTTCCTACTTTGTAAATCAGCATTACCATGGAACTGGTGGGCGGTTAGAAAATTGTACTACTAACAGAGATACAGACGTGGGCGGGAGGTATAAAAAGGTTGACTACCACTGTAAGATGATTGTTCCTAAGTTACATTGTAATTCACCTTGGTTCTGAGAGGTGGGAGTTGTAACATCCGCCTACTCCATTGCCATTTTTTCCCATCTGTTCTACATTAACATTTTTATTGATATTTAAATCTTCTCAGGACTATACCTCAGCTTACCTTATGATAGTAGGAGTGAAGAGGATGGATAAAGATGTTAAAAAATGCCTGACCACTCCGTATTTTGTTATTAAGGTCCAAAGGTCCATCCATGTTATGGTAAATGATCTGATGTCATCATTTCTTATAGCTGAGTAGTATTCTATAGTATATATGTACCAAAGCTTTTTAATCCACTTGTCTTCTGATGGACACTTGGGCTGTTTCCAGATCTTCGCTATTGTGAACAATGCTGCCAACTAAGAACTATATGAATCCATACATAGATGGGACATAAAAATGAGACTCAGAGATATGAACAAGAATGTGATGGTAACAGGGGTGGGGGGGTGAGGAGAGAGGGGGATGGGACGAGGTAGGAGAGAGGGATGGGGGAGGGGAGGGTCACAAAGAAAACCAAATAGAAGGTGACAGAAGACAATTTGACTTTGGGTGAGGGGTATATAGCATAATCAAATGTCAAAATAATCTTGAGATGTTTTCTCTAAACATATGTACCCTGATTTATCAATGTCAGTGCATTAAATTTATTAAAAAAAAAACAAGATAAAATAAAATTAAAAAAAAATGCCTGACCAGGTGGTGGCGCAGTTGATAGAGCATCGGACTGGGATGTCGAGGACCTAGGTTCGAGACCCCGAAGTCGCCAGCTTGAGCGTGGGCTCATCTGGTTTGAGCAAAGCTCACCAGCTCGGACCCAAGGTCACTGGTTTGAGCAAGGGGTTACTTGCTCTGCTGTAGCCCCATGGTCAAGGCACGTTTGAGAAAGCAGTCCGTGAACAACTAAGGTGTTGCAACGAAAAACTGATGATTGAAGCTTCTCATCTCTCTCCGTTCCTGTCTGTCTGTCCCTATCTATCCCTCTCTCTCACTCTCTCTGTCTCTGTAAAACAATAAAATAAATAAAAAGATGTTAAGAAAAACTTTTAGTAGACTGGGAATCAGTCCTTAAGCATATAATTTGGTCATCACTGGAATATCTACTAGTTGAAGCTTTTTCTTAGAAGGTTGAGCACCCACGTTAGCTCTATATGAGGAAGTCATAGTCAGAAACTGTGCTGTAAAACTCAGTAGGAATGACTCTCAGCTTTGTAAAGGACAGCCTCATCTGAGGGCTCCATCAGGGAAGTGAAGCATTTTTTATCAAGGATGGATAGGTTCTATCTAAGAAAGTTCTCCTCCAAACTGGTGGGCATCTTCTGGGTCAGGGTGCCAGTGAAAGAGGACCAAGGAGCTTACTTAGTTGGCCAGATCAGCTGGAGGGACTGGCAGGTGGTCCCCGAGTGCACTTCAGCTATCAGACCGTGAACACTTGACTGTGCATGCAATGCTCAGATGCACACACGGTGCACGCACACACATACACACATTCTTCAAATAGGCAGCCATCAAATTAAGTGTGGACTGGATACAGTGTGGCTTAAAAAGTTATATCAGTAATACATCAATAGTCACTCTGTAGGACCCTGTTCTTTAAAGCAGTGTGAAGCTCCCCAAGAGGGGCTGTGTGTTGAGTGAGTGACCATCTCTTGCCACAGCGCACTACTGGAAAGTGGCAGACATGCCAAGTAAACTGAGCTCCCTCCCGGAGCCCAGCTGTATAAGTAGGAAGAGCTTTGTTTGTTACAGGACTCTGACATTTGCAGGTTTGGGGAGGGATGTGGGAGGGAAAGAATCTGGGAAGAGAGGGAGGAACTTAGGCTACTATTAAAAAAACCCCAACCCAAATAAATACACACCTAATGAGGACCTGTATCTTTCTGGCATAATTATTTATTTATTTTTAATAAACAGGGTAGAAAAAGCTGAAAGTAAAGCATAAAACCCTAGTAAACACACGAAAATTACCAAATTAGTTCTCTATACAAACAACACCTTTATATTTAGAGCTGGAACTACCGTGGGAATGGCCTTTTTCAGCACTGGCTTGCTCCAAGGTATGGCTGAGTAAACTAGTATTTCCTTTGGCTTCCAGAGCATTAAATAGGGATGGCATTGCCTCACCTCTGTATTTCCTTTTTAATACTAAGAACTTTTTTTTATTTTATTACAGGAACAGAGAGAGAGTCAGAGAGAGGGATAGATAGAGACAGACAGACAGGAACGGAGAGAGATGAGAAGCATCAATCATTAGTTTTTTGTTGCGACACCTTAGTTGTTCATTGATTGCTTTCTCATATGTGCCTTGACCGTGGGCCTTCAGCAGACCGACTAACCCCTTGCTTGAGCCAGCGACCTTGGGTCCAAGCTGGTGAGCTTTTGCTCAAACCAGATGAGCCCGCACTCAAGCTGGCGACCTCAGGGTCTCAAACCTGGGTCCTCGGCATCCCAGTTTGATGCTCTATCCACTGCGCCACTGCTGGTCAGGCAACTAAGAACTTTTATGTAAGGGACATTATCTGTTAGTTCAGAAGTCTGGTTACACGCTCCTGTTCGAAGGTGCGTCTCCTTGGAGTGGGCAAGGGTGCCATTTGAAAATGATTTTAAATAACTGTTTACTGATGGTTGGCTAGACACAATAGGAAACCTTGTGGGAAATGGTATTGTAGAAGATGTGACATGTGCTTTAGGCATCCTCATATGAATGAAATGGAAGTACAGGGAGGGTAAATGTATCCTAGGGAGGGAGATAGATACGTGTGTTTAACAACTAACATGTATTGAGCACTGGCTGCACATCAGATGTGCTCTCTGATTTAACTTCCACAGCACCTGTGGACATTGGTATTGTCCCCATTTTAAAGACAAAGAGTCGGGTTTTCAGGAAGCTCAGTGCCTCGCTTAAGGCTGTATTGGCAGCAATGACAGGGTCCAGGCATGTCTGCTGCTGGTCCTTGACCACTAGAGGATTCTGCCTCTCTGTAAACTAGCAACATGGAGCTGTTTTCTAGACATTGTTCTAATAGTGCAGTACATGTACAAGTGTCTTAAAATGAAATACAGGAAAAACTTGAAGGAAGTATAGAAATTGAAACTAATGCTACAGTCTTAGTAGCATCAGACCTAGAAAAGGATTTGAGATGATCTTGTCTTAACCCATTACTGTTTTACTGGAGCCAGGTTCTGTGAACTGACTTTCCAAATTCACTGAACGGGTCAGTGTCAGAGCTGACCTGGGATACCAGCTTCTTCCCTCTTATGCCAAGTGGCTCAGTCCTGTCCACTCAAGAAGGCCCTTTTGTTTTTATTCTGTCATCCATTTGGTTTAGTCATTTTGCCTTGCTGGTTATCTTATTCTTTATTCGTGTCTTATTTCTTGAACAACAGTTTAAACATTCTGAGGGCCAGTACTGCCAACTTCCTTGTTTTCCCCCAGTTCATAGTCCAGTGTTTCAAACATGTGGGTATTTAGATGTCTGTGATGTTATTTAACATTAGGTACCTCATACAAATGTGCTTCTTGGGGAGTAGTGTTTCCTGACTCTGGTGCTACTGGGTACATTATCTTGAAAGCTCTGTGTCTCTGTGAGTCTCACTGAGGAGCAGAGCAAGAGGACCCAGTGATTGCCCTATGTCCCAGGTTATAGCCAAGCAGGTGTTTGTGGTTGGTACCCAAGGAACCTGACGCTGCATTCAAGAGTGGTATCCAAAGTGCGTGGTGACCATGATGCCCTCTGGGGGATGCTCAAGTTATTACCTCTTTTCTTCACCTGGGGGATTTAATCTCTAATGAACTGCAAATAGTGTGCTTATTAAGAATGCCGATAAAGCTGTTATTACTCTTGAATAGAGTTTTATATTTTCCAAAGCATTCTCAGGTGCATTCTTTCATATCATTTTCAGTGTGTTCTTGTGAGGCCGTTATTTCTGTTTTAGAGATGGGGACACTAAAGACAGGAGAATACTTAAATAGCAAAGAGGTGGCATGTGAGGTCACAGAGGAATGGATGAGAAACAGCCTTTAACCGGTCCCTTCTTGGTGCTCACTGTGTCTTTTTGTGGTGTCTGGTGAGAGTGTTTGGATGCGTAAGGTCTTTTTCCTCCCTGAAACCACAGGCTGCCCTTGGGAAACCAATTTATAGCTTTGTTTCACCTCATTCTACCTCCCCTAGCCAGTATGTGGTTGAGTATGTGTTTGAATTAAGTAAAATATAGATAGTGCACACACCCAATCATTTCTGTGCTGCAGCTTCTGCTGAACTGTAGTGCTAATTTGTCATGACTTATTCTGGAGAACCAAGATGTTCTCACCCTTGGGTTGTTTTTCTGTGACCCATTTAATTCTACATCTCCTGGTGCATGTTACTGGTACTAGATTGTCCACCCACCACAAGAGCATTTATAATTCTTTTTGAAAATGTAAGGAAGACCCTTTAAACTTCTTTAGTTTTCCTTAATCATTGAATTAATCCAAACTGGTTTCTTATATTCAAAACAGCTTCTACTTAATAAGGAATCAATAAATATTTGTTAAATGTGAGTGAGACAATTGTACATTTAACCTGTATCTCCTAGCAACTTTCTAATCCAAACAGTATAATGCAGGTGTTATTTGCCCTGATACTATCATTGAATCTACTTCTGCTGCTACTTCTATCCCCTTCTAATCTAAGATTTAGTAATCAATAGTCAAGAGACTATTTACATTCTATTTAACCCTCACCAAATTTCTATACAGTAAGTTTTGTTGCTACACTTAATACCACTTGACAGATGAGGCACAGAAAGATTCAGTGATGTGCCGAAGTATCATGTCCCTTTATGTGCCATCTCTGGCAGCTTCACTGCATGCCCTGTGGTGATGTGGAACAAGACTTGGTGAGCTAGTTTGCTCTCACTCTCATTGTGCAAATTAAGACTCAATGAGCACACCATGGACACTCACTGTGGGAAGCAGTACGGTAGAGTGGGAAAAGGATGACCTGTGTGTTTTTTTTTTAATTTTGTTTTTTTTTACAGGGACAGAGAGAGGGAGTCAGAGAGAGGGATAGACAGGGACAGACAGACAGGAATGGAGAGAGATGAGAAGCATCAATCATCAGTTTTTCATTGTGAGACCCTGGTTGTTCATTGATTGTTTTCTCATATGTGCCTTAACCGTGGGCCTTCAGCAGACCAAGTAACCCCTTGCTCAAGCCAGTGACCTTGGGTCCAAGCTGGTGAGCTTTTTGCTCAAGCCAGATGAGCCCACGCTCAAGTTGGTGACCTCGGGGTCTCAAACCTGGGTCCTCTGCATCCCAGTCCGATGCTCTATCACTGCACCACCGCCTGGTCAGGTGACCTGTGGTGTTTGATAAGCCTGCCTCTGCATCCTAGTTCTGTCATTGGCTGACTTAGCATGTTATTCCACTGAGTCTCTTATTCATTCATCCAACAAATGCCTATTTAATGCCTATCAAATGCACAGGATACAATTAAATAAAAAACAGACATGGGTCTCAATCATGAACATAACAACAAACTGAGGCAAGTGCACTGAAGGAGCAGAAGGTATGAACTGAGACTGGAGGTCTGGGTGGACATCCTAGAAGAAATCATGTTTGATCAGAGACCATATCAGCAGGGAGTGTAAAACTTTTGAGGAACTGAAAGATGGGGTGGCAAGTACAAGGTCCTGCAGTGTATAGTTGGGATTTTATTCCAAGAGCAATGGGAAGTCATTAAAGGTTTTAAGTGACTGGTGATGGTAACCGACTTGATCAAATATGCATTTACAAAAAGTCACTGTGGTTGGTATAGGGCACAGACAGAATGGAAAGTGTGGAGTGGATGGAGAGCCCATTAAGAGTACTTTTTTAGTGGCTGTATTAAGAAATGGTGAGTTAAGCCCTGGCCGGATGGCTCAGTGGTAGAGCGTCGGCCTGGCGTGCAGGAGTCCCAGGTTTGATTCCCGGCCAGGGCACACAGGAGAAGCACCCATCTGCTTCTCCACCCCTCCCCCTCTCCTTCCTCTCTGTCTCTCTCTTCTCCTCCCACAGCCAAGGCTCCATTGGAGCAAAGTTTCCCCGGGTGCTGAGGATGGCTTTATGGCCTCTGCCTCAGGTGCTAGAATGCCTCTGGTTGCAGCAGAGCAATGCCCCAGATGGGCAGAGCATCACTCCCTGGTGGGCATGCCGGGTGGATCCCAGTCGGGCACATGCGGGAGGCTGTCTGACTGCCTCCTTGTTTCCAACTTCAGAAAAATACAAAAAAAAAAAAAAAAAGAAATGGTGAGTTAAGTGGTAGAGGAGATGGAGAGAAGCAGAGGAACTTGGGAGAGATTTAGGAGGTAAATGGACAGGACCTCTGGGTGGAGGAGTCATGAAGGAGTAAGTGAGATGCGATACACAGGTTTCTGACTTTTATACCTGAGTAGAGAGAGTATCACTCATTAAAATTGGAAGCTTCTGGAAGTTGGTGGGAAGTAGGTTATAATTTTTGTTGTGATCATGTTGAGTTTGAAGTGTCTTTGAGCCATGTCTGGGGACTTGTTGAATAGGCATTAGTTTACAGAGTTCTGGAGTCTGGGGCTGGGTTTCTGCTCAGTGGTTCCTTCGAGTCAAGTTCACTTGTTAGAGTTGTAGAGTCTGAAGAACAGAGGTGGGGTGGACAGGATTCGGAGCTATTTTGGCGTTGTCAGGGAGTGCAAGGTAACTGGAGCAACAGGCATAGATGAACTTGCCCAGGGTAAGAAAATAGAGTGAGAGATAAAAAGGACCTGGAGCCAAAGCCTGTAAAGGAAACTGAGGAGGAAGAACCCAGAGAGGTAGAAGAAAAACCAGAAGCATCAAGGAGAAGATATGTCAAGAAGGAAGGTGTGATGAAGTTTCAGGTATTGCATGGATGAGGGTAAGAATAAGAGGTAAGAAAATACACACATTGAATCTAAACAACGTTCATGAAATCAGGCTGTGAAGGGGTGGAGAGAGAAAAGGGACATGCTAGAGATGAGAGAGAACTTGTATGGTTACAGTGGGATAGATTTGAGGATAAAGTACCCAGAGAGTGACCTTGTTGAAGGGAGTAGTTGACTCTATGAGAGAGAAGAATGGATTGAGAATATAAAATGCAAGTATTTTTCTCAGAAGATTATTAGGAAAATTAGCTGAGATAATGTAAAATTCTCAAAATACTTGATGTTCCCATCCTCTATGATGTTTATATATTTTATTCTTCCTAATATTCCATCTTTCTGATTAGAAAGGTCTTAATTACTTTTATTTGATTCTTCTTTGCTGTTTATTTCCTTTAAATGAAAAAATTATTTTTCAACTTTTATTTTTTTATTAATTTTACTAGGGTGACATCAATAAATCAGAGTACATATGTTCAAAGAAAACATGTCCAGGTTATCTTGTCAATCAAATATGTTGCATACCCATCACCCAAAGACAGATTGTCCTCCGTCACTTTCTATCTAGCTTTCTTTGTGCCCCTCTCCTCCCCATTTTCCTCTCCCTCCCCCACCCCCGTAACCACCACACTCTTATCAATGTCTCTTAGGCTCATTTTTATGTCCCACCTACATATGGAATAATGCAGTTCTTGTTTTTTTCTGATTTACTTATTTTATTCTGTATAATGTTATCAAGATCCAACCATTTTGTTGTAAATGATCCGATGTCATCATTTCTTATAGCTGAGTAGTATTCCATAGTGTATATGTGCCACATCTTCTTAATCTAGTCTTCTATTGAAGGGCTTTTTGGTTGTTTCCATGTCCTGGCCACTGTGAACAATGATGCAATGAACATGGGGCTGCATGTGTCTTTATGTATCAATGTTTCTGAGTTTTTGGGATATATACCCAGTAGAGGGATTGCTGGGTCATAAGGTAGTTCTATTTTCAGTTTTTTGAGGAACCACCATACTTTCTTACATAATGGTTGTACTACTTTACATTCCCACCAACAGTGAATGAGGGTTCCTTTTTCTCCACAGCCTCTCCAACATTTGCTGTTACCTGTCTTGTTGACTAATTTAACAGGTGTGAGGTGGTATCTCATTGCAGTTTTGATTTGCATTTCTCTAATAACTAAAGAAGATGAGCATCTTTTTATATATCTATTGGCCATTTGTATTTCTTCCTGGGAGAAGTGTCTGTTCATGTCCTCTTCCCATTTTTTTATTGGATTGTTTGTTTGTTTGTTGTTGAGTTTTATGAGTTCTTTGTATATTTTGGATATTAGGCCCTTATTTGAGCTGTTGTTTAAAAATGTCATCTCCCATTTAGTTGGCTGTCTGTTTATTTTGTTGTCAGTTTGTCTTGCTGAGCAAAAACTTCTTAGTCTGATGTAGTCCCATACATTTATTTTTGCCTTCACTTCCCTTGCCTTTGGAGTCAAATTTATAAAATGCTCTTTAAAACCAAGGTCCATGAATTTAGAACTTATGTCTTCTTCTATGTACATTATTGTTTCAGGTCTTATATTTAGGTGTTTGATCCATTTTGAATTAATTTTAGTACAAGGGGACAAACTGTAGTCAAATTTCATTCTTTTGCATGTGGCTTTCCAGTTTTCCCAGCACCATTTGTTGAAGAGGCTTTCTTTTTTCCATTGTGTGTTGTTGGTCCCTTTATCAAAAATTATTTGACCATATATATGTGGTTTTATTTCTGGACTTTCTATTCTCTTCCATTTGTCTGAATATCTATTTTTCTGCCAATACCATGCTATTTTGATTGTCATGGCCGATAATATAGTTTGAAGTCAGGTATTGTAATGCTCCCAGCTTCATTCTTTTTCTTTAGAATTGCTTTGGCTATTCGGGGTTTTTATAGTTTCATATAAATTTGATGATTTTTTGTTCCATTTCTTTAAAAAATGTCATTGGAATTTTGATAGGAATTGCATTAAATGTGTATATTGCTTTGGGTAATATAGCCATCTTCATTATATCTATTCTTCCTATCCAAGAACAAGGAATATTCTTCCATCTCATTGTATCTTTTTTGATTTCCCTTAACAATAGTTTGTAGTTTTCATTATATAAGTCCTTTACATTCTTTGTTATGTTTATTCTTAGGTATTTTTGTTGTTGTTGTTGCAATCGTGAAGGGGATTTTTTTTTTTTGAGTTCATTCTCAGTTGTTTCATTGTTGGCATATAGAAAGGCTATGGACTTTTGTATGTTAATTTTGTATCCTGTGACCTTACTGTATTGGCTTATTGTTTCTAGTAGTCCTTTTGTAGATTCTTTGGGGTTTTCAATGTTTAGAATCATATCATCTGCAAAAAGTGATACCTTTACTTCTTTTCTGATATGGATGCCTTTTATTTCTTTGTCTTGTCTGATTGCACTGGCTAGAACCTCTAGTACCACATTAAATAAGAGTAGAGAGAGTGGACAACCCTGTCTTGTCCCTGATTTAAGGGGGAAAGCCTTCAGTTTAGTGCCATTTAATATGATGTTAGCTGATGGTTTATCATATATGGCTTTTATCAAGTTGAGATATTTTCTTTCTATACCCATTTTGTTGAGAGTCTTAAACATAAAATTGTGTTGTATTTTATCGAATGCCTTTTCTGCATCTATTGATAAGATCATGGGGTTTTTGTTCTTTGTTTTGTTGATATGCTATATTACGTTAACCGTTTTACATATGTTGAACCATCCCTTAGATTCTGGGATGAATCCCACTTGATCATGATGTATTATTTTTTTAATATGTTATTGTATTCGATTTGCTAGTATTTTGTTTAGTATTTTAGCATCTGTATTCATTAGAGATATTGGTCTGTAGTTTTCTTTTTTTGTGCAGTCCTTGCTCAGTTTTAGTACGAGGTTTGGTATTATGTTGGTCTCATAAAATGTGTTTGGAAGTATTGCTTCTTCTTCAATTTTTTGGAAGACTTTGAGTAGAATAGGAACCAAGTCTTCTTGGAATGTTTGATAGAATTAGCTAGGATAACTGTCTGGGCCTGGACTTTTATTTTTGGGGAGGTTTTTAATAGTTTTTTCTATTTCTTCCCTACTAATTGGTCTGTTTAGGCTTTCTGCTTCTTCTTGACTCAGTCAAGGAAGGAAGTATTGTTCTAGGAATTTATCCATTTCTCCTAGATTGTTGAATTTAGTGGCATAAAGTTTTTCATAGTATTCTACAATAATTCTTTGTATATCTATGATGACTGTGGTGATTTCTCCTCTTTAATTTTGGATTTTGTTTATAGGAGTTCTTTCTCTTTTTTCCTTGGTAAGTCTTGCCAAGGGTTTGTCAATTTTGTTGATCTTTTCAAAGAACGAGCTCCTTGTTCTATTAATTTTTTTCTATAGTTTTCCTGTTCTCTATTTCATTTATTTCTGCTCTGATTTTTATTATTTTCTTTCTTCGGCTGGTTTTGGGTTGTCTTCATTCTTCTTTTTCCAGTTCCTTAAGGTGTGAAATTAAGTGGTTCACTTGGGCTCTCTCTTGTTTGTTCATATATGCCTGAAGTGATATGAACTTCCCTCTTATCACTGCTTTTGCTGCATCCCATAGATTCTGATATGACGTATTGTAATTTTCATTTGTCTGTATACATCTTTTGATTTCTGCGCTTATTTCTTCTATGACCTATTCCTTTTTTAAAAGTATGTTGTTTAGTTTCCACATTTTTGTGGGATTTTTTTCCTCTTTTTTGCAGTTGAATTCTAGTTTCAAGGCTTTAGGATCAGAAAATATGCTTGGTACAACTTTGATTTTTTTGAATTTGCTGATGTTGTTTTTGTGGCCAACATATGGTCAATTCTTGAGAATGATCCATGTACACTGGAGAAAAATGTATACTCTGTCACTTTGTGATGAAGTGTCTTGTAGTTGTCTATCATATACAGGTGCTCTAGTGTTTTGTTTAAGGCCAATATATCTTTATTGAGTCTCTGTTTGGATGACCGATCTAGAGCTGTCAGCGGTGTATTGAGGTCTCCAAGTATGATTGTATTTTTGTCAGTTTTTGTTTTAAGGTCTATAAGTAGCTGTCTTATATATTTTGGTGCTCCTTGGTTTGGTGCATATATATTAAGGATTGTTATGTCTTCTTGATTCAGCGTCCCCTTAATCACTATGAAATGAGCATTTTTGTCTTTGAGTACTTTTGCTGTCTTGTAGTCAGCATTATCAGATATGAGTATTGCTACGCCTGCTTTTTATTGGATGTTATTTGCTTGGAGTATTGTTTTCCAGCCTTTCACTTTAAATTTGTTTTTATCCTTGTTGCTTAGATGAGTTTCTTGTAGGCAGCATACAGTTGGATTTTCTTTTTTAATCCATTCTGCTACCCTGTGCCTTTTTATTGGTGAGTTTAATCCATTTACATTTATTGTAATTATTGGTACTTGTGAGTTCCCTATTGCCATTTTATACATTGCTTTCTGTTAGTTTTGTGTCTTGTTTGATTCTTCTCTTTCGTTTTTCTAACATTTTTTTTGTTTGGTTGTATTCCATACATCTTTCCTCTGTTGCTATCATTTTATAAGTCATGTGCTTCTGTGGTAGTTTTTTCAATGGTGCCATTAAGTAATGAAAAGGGTTCCTACCCTGTTCATTGTAGTGCAGTATCTCGTGAGTACTTTTACACTCCATCATCCTTTGCTACTGTTAATCTCCGTCCTCTCCTCCCCCTTTTTTTGTTGTTCTCACAGTTTAAATTTGGTTTTACTGTGTTCTTGGTGGAGCTCTTACTTGTGGTTTTGTTTTGTTCTTTATATCTGCTTGGAAAACCCCCTTTAGTATCCTGGTTTGGGGGTTTTCTTCCTTTTTTTTTTTATCACGAATCATGCGATCTCTAATCATCATATTCTAATCTGTCCTCCGAAAGGAGGAACAGGTAAGGATTATCCTACCTGATGATGCGGTTTTCTGATGATAAATTTCCTCATCTTTTCTGTATCTGTGAATGTTTTTTATTTCTCCTTCATATTTGAAGGATAGCTTTGATGGGCATAGTATTCATGGCTGGAAGTTCCTCTCTTTCAGGACTTTAAATATTGGGGTCCACTCTCTTCTAGCTTGTAGAGTTTCTGCTGAGAAATCTGATGATAATCTAATGGGTATTCCTTTACATGTTGTATTCTTTTCCCCGGCTGCCTTGAGAATTTTTTCTTTGTTGTTGGTTTGTGCCAATTTCATTATTATGTGCCTTGGAGTAGGTTTGTTGGGGTTAAGAAAACTCGGTTTTCTCTTTGCTTCATGAATTTGAGGCTTTAGTTCTTTCCCCAGGCTTGGGAGGTTCTCATCTATTATTTGTTTAAATATGTCCTCCATTCCATTTTCTCTCTCTTCTCCCTCTGATATACCTATTATTCTTATGTTATTCTTCTTGATGGAATCAGACAATTTCTATAGGGCTTTCTCATTTTTTTCAATATTTGAGTCTCTTTCTTCTTCTCTCTGTTATGCCTCAAGTTGCTTGTCTTCTATGTCACTAATCCTACCTTCTATCTGATCCGTTCTATTAGCTAAGCTTATTACCTCTTTTTTCAGCTCATGAGTTGAGTTTTTCATCTCTGTTTGATTTGTTGTTATAGTTTTAATTTCCTTGGTAATATATTCTTCGTGTTCATTGAGTTATTTTCTGAGCTCTCTAAATTGCCTTTCTGTGTTTTCTTGTATATCTCTGAGTATTTTTAGAATTTCAATTTTAAATTCTTTGTCATTTAGCTCCAAGGTTTCCAATATATTAAATTTTATCTTTATAGATTTTTCCTCATCTATCGTTGCTACCTCTCTGTCTTTTGTATCTGTGATATTCGATTTCCTTTTTCTTAATGGCATCTGAGGGTGGTTTTGTTGATAGTATTAATGAGAATTAATAAAGAATAAAAAGAGATGACGTCAGAGTAATTGCGGTGTAAGAAGCAATACCGATAAATCTCCCCCAAAACTCAGCAAGATCTTCAACCAGAAACAGAAAAACCTATCCTTGGAGCCTCCAAATGTTTTGCAATACACCCAAAGGTATGATCGAGCAAAAAATTGGCTAAATATATAACCAAACCCCGAAGGAAATAGGGAGTAAGTAATGCTCCGCCTTCCTCACTAAACTAAACAGGGCGGCTTTCACTGGAAACTGAGAATATAGAAACTAAGGCAGGCAAAGGGGGTGAATAGATCCAGGCCACGGCACAAATGGCCGAACCAGGCTGTGGCACGGTGATCCAAGCCGAGGAAAAACTGTTCCTGTGACAACCCGGGCAATACAGCTAACACTTGCGCCAAACCCAGACAAAGAAAGACAAGCGGGGCAGCCATTTTACCCGATCTCCTGGTCAGCTCGTGCAGATAGTGCGCAAGATATTCCTTCCAAAGCCCAAGGAGGGTGCAGCCATGTTACCCCACAGAGAGGCAGAGTCAGAGGCCTTTGTGTGGGCCGAAAGTCTCTGGGCCGCCCCAGCGCCCTGGGAGAACCGCACACTGGGACGGAGCGAGAACTAATTCCAACGCTGGAACTTTTTCGTACGGGCGGGGATTTCACTCAGAGGGTGAGGCCGCTGGTCTGATATCCTGGTCTGTGCGTGCAGATAGTGAGCGAGTGCCTTGGCAGTGCCTGCCTGTGTTATCCCACAGAGGGGCAGAGTCAGGGGCCTTTGTGTGGGCCAAAAAGCGGAATCCCGGGCTGCCTTAGTGCCCTGAGGAAGCTACACACGGGAAGGTAGCAAGAGCTAAATCCAACAGTGGAACTTTTTAGTTCGGGCGGGGGTTTCACTCAGAGGGCAAGACTTGCGGCCTGACATCCTGGTCTGCGCACACGGAGAGTGGGCAAGAGACTCCTCCCAGTACCTCAGGAGTGGGAGCCCGTGTTATCCCACAGAGGGGCAAGGTCAGGGGCCTTTGTGTGGGCCGAAAGTGGAATCTCAGGCTGCCCTAGCACCTTGACAAAGCCACACACGGGGACGGAGCAAGAGCCAATTCCAACACTGGAACTTTTTGGTGTGGGCGGGGGGTTTCACTCAGAGGACGAGACTTCCGGCCTGACATCCTGGTCTGCGCACGGAGATAGTGAGCAAGAGTTTCCTCCAAGCACCCCGGGAGTGGGTGCCCGCCCGTGTTACCGGACAAAGTTGCAGAGCCAGAGGTCTTTGAGTGGGCGGAAGCCCCGCCTGATTATGCTAGCAGCTCTGACTGACTGAGCTTTATCCAGAGCCCTGCACTGAGTGGGAATAGAGTGGGGAGTTTCCAGCTCTTTGAGCCTCTTACTATCCAGGCAGAGACAGCAGCAACCCCATAGCTGGATTCTCAGGCTACTAATTGAGGAAGGAAAGACTAGGAGAGAGGCTCCAGGAACATGGACTCTCTCACTGTTGGAGCCTATAAATGCTAATGAGCCTCAACTGCCAACGAGACTGAATCACAATACATGACATCGCCATAGAGACTTATCAACTGCAAACCTCTACCTGAGTGTGCCAAAGGGGCAGAACCCGGGATACAGAGTCACTGACCAGGAAGAGGGAGAGAAAAGAAAAAGCAAGAAGATAACCTCTCAAAATCAAGAATAATCCGCAGACTTTATAACCTATCCCATTTTATTATATTTGTTCATTTGTTTCTCTTATCTTCATCCTTCTTTTTTTTTTCTTCCTCCTCCAATTTGGTCCTTTATCTCTCTACCGGTCTTACTCGCTCCTCTCCTTGAACTACACTACCTATAAGTGTTACATCTCCCATTATCTTTTCTTTCCTCTTCCTTTCTCTCTATGAGGGTTGCACTCCAAAACCCTTAACTCTCTCTCTCTCCTCTTCTTTCTTTTTTCTTCTTTTAGTGGTTCCCTCTTTTTTTCTCCCTCTCTTTCTGTCTTTTCTCCCTCTATATTGGTTTCTTCCTTTCTCCTTTACAGCTCCTCTCATTCAAACCTCAATAACGAACAAATTATTTTATCTGGGACTCAAACATATGTTTGTGGCATTTTGGGGGTTTTTTACTTCACCTTTTTATCTCACTAGCAGTGCTCCCATCCCTAGCTCTCCATTTTATCAAGCTCTTGTTCCACTAAATACAATAGTAATTTTTTAATTTCTCCCCCCATTTTCCTGTTTCCCTCTTATTCCTCTCATCATAACTCTTGGTCAACCAACACCTAAATGCAAATCATTTTATACTTGATCCAAATTTTTTCATTATTTTCTTTTTGTGGGTCCATACCCCCCTTTTTATTTTTTATTTTATTTTTTTTTATTATTTTTTTTCTTGCCCCTTTATTACTTTTCCCCAATTCAGGCACTACATTACAGGCATTGTTTGTTCTATTAAATAACAATATAATTCACAGTTCACCACAAGATTTTCTCAAGAAAGAGATGAGAGGAGAGGAGAGGCAAAAAGGAGGGGGGAATAATTTCATTTTTTTAATTTTTATTTTATTTTATTTTTCTTTATTTCATTATTAATTTTTAAAAACCACAACTTTTTTCTATTTTTTATTTTTTTAACTTTTTATTCTTTATTAAATCTCATTAATAATATCAACAAAACCACCCTCAGATGCCATTAAGGAAGAGAAAATCGAATATCATGGATACAAAGAAAGAGAGGTAACACAGATGAGGAAAAATCTATGCAGAAAAATTAAATATATTGGAAACCTTGGAGCTAAATGACAGAGAATTCAAGATAGAAATCCTAAAAATACTCAGAAATATACAAGAAAACACAGAAAGGCAATATAGGGAGCTCAGAAAACAACTCAATGAACACAAAGAATATATTTCCAAGGAAATTGAAACTATAAAAACAAATTAAACAGAGATGAAAAATTCAATTCACGAGCTGAAAAACGAGGTAACAAGCTTAGCTAATAGAACAGGCCAGATAGAAGGTAGAATTAGTGACATAGAAGACAAGCAACTTGAGGCACACAGAGAGAAGAAGAGACTCAAAAATTAAAAAAAATGAGATAGCCCTACAAGAATTATCTGACTCCATCAGAAAGAATAACATAAGAATAATAGGTATATCAGAGGGAGAAGAGAGAGAAAATGGAATGGAGAACATATTCAAACAAATAATAGATGAGAACTTCCCAAGCCTGTGGAAAGAACTAAAGCCTCAAATTCATGAAGCAAACAGAACTTTGAGTTTTCTTAACCCCAAAAAACCTACTCCAAGGCATATCATAATGGAATTGGCACAAACCAATGGCAAAGAGAAAATTCTCAAGGAAGCCAGGGAAAAGAAGAATACAACATATAAAGGAAGGCCCATTAGATTATCATCAGATTTCTCAGCAGAAACTCTACAAGCTAGAAGAGAGGGGACCCCAATATTTAAAGTCCTGAAAGAGAGGAACTTTCAGCCACAAATACTATACCCATCAAAGCTATCCCTCAAATATTAAGGAGAAATAAAAACATTCACAGATACAGAAAAGATGAGGGAATTTATCATCAGAAACCCCCAGTCCAGGAATTACTAAAGGGGGTTCTCCAATCAGATACAAAGAACAAAAAAAATAAAGCCACAAGTAAAAGCTCCAAGAAGAACACAATAAAACCAAATCTAAACTGTGAGAACAACAAAAAGAAAGGGGGGAGAGGATGGAGATTAACAGTAGCAAAGGACGATGGAGTGCAAAAGTACTCACAAAATAGTGCACTACAATGAACAGGGTAGGAAACCTTTTCATTACCTAAAGGTAACCACCATTGAAAAAATTACCACAGAAGTACATGAGGTAAAAAAGATAGCAACAGAGGAAAGATGTATGGAATACAACCAAATAAAAACAAAAGATAGAAAAACAAAAGAGAAGGATCAAACAAGACACAAAACTAACAGAAAGCAATCTATAGAATGGCAATAGGGAACTCACAAGCGTCAATAATTACACTAAATGTAAACTGATTAAACTCACCAATAAAAAGACACAGAGTAGCAGAATGGATTAAAAAAGAAAATCCAACTGTATGCTGCCTAAAGGAAACTCATCTAAGTAACAAGGATAAAAACAAATTCAAAATGAAAGGCTGGAAAACCATACTCCAAGCAAATAACATCCAAAAAAAAGCAGGCGTAGCAATACTCATATCTGATAATGCTGACTACAAGACAACAAAAGTACTCAGAGACAAAAATGGCCATTTCATAATGGCTAAGGGGACACTGAATCAAGAAGACATAACAATTCTTAATATATATGCACCAAACCAAGGAGCACCAAAATATATAAGACAGCTACTTATTGACCTTAAAACAAAAACTGACAAAAATACAATCATACTTGGAGACCTCAATACACCGCTGACGGCTCTAGATCGGTCATCCAAACAGAGAATCAACAAAGATATAGTGGCCTTAAACAATACACCCGAGCACCTGGATATGATAGACATCTATAGGACATTTCATCCCAAAGTGACTGAGTTACATTTTTCTCCAGTGTACATGGATCAAGTTACATTTTTCTCCAGTGTACATGGATCATTCTCAAGAATTGACCATATGTTGGGCCACAAAAACAACATCAGCAAATTCAGAAAAATCAAAGTTGTACCAAGCATATTTTCTGATCATAAAGCCTTGAAACTAGAATTCAACAGCAAAAAGGAGGAAAAAAATTCCACAAAAATTTGGAAACTAAACAACATACTTTTAAATAATGAATGGGTCAAAGAAGAAATAAGTGCAGAGATCAAAAGATATATACAGACTAATGAAAATGACAATACGTCATATCAGAAGCTATGGGATGCAGCAAAAGCAGTGATAAGAGGGAAGTTCATATCACTTCAGGCTTATATGAACAAACCAGAGAGAGCCCAAGTGAACCACTTAACTTCACACCTTAAGGAACTAGAAAAAGAAGAACAAAGACAACCCAAAACCAGCCGAAGAAAGGAGATAATAAAAATCAGAGCAGAAATAAATGAAATAGAGAACAGTAAAACTATAGAAAAAATTAATAGAACAAAGAGGTGGTTCTTTGAAAAGATCAACAAAATTGACAAACCCTTGGCAAGACTTACCAAGGAAAGAAGAGAAAGAATTCCTATAAACAAAATCCAAAATTAAAGAGGAGAAATCACCACGGACACCGTAGATATACAAAGAATTATTGTAGAATACAATGAAAAACTTTATGCCACTAAATTCAACAATCTAGAAGAAATGGATAAATTCCTAGAACAATACAACCTTCCTAGACTGAGTCAAGAAGAAGCAGAAAGCCTGAACAGACCTGTTAGTAGAGAAGAAATAGAAAAAAACAATAAAAACCTCCCCAAAAATAAAAGTCCAGACCCTGATGGCTATACCAGCAAGTTTTATCAAACATTCAAAGACTTGGTTCTTATTCTACTGAAAGTCTTCCAAAAAATTGAAGAAGAAGCAATACTTCCAAACACATTTTATGAGACCAACATAACCCTCATACCAAAACCAGGCAAGGATGGCACACACACAAAAAAACAAACTACAGACCAATATCTAATGAATACAGATGCTAAAATACTAAACAAAATACTAGCAAATTGAATACAACAACATATTAAAAAAATAATACATCATGATCAAGTGGGATTCATCCCAGAATCTCAAAGATGGTTCAACATACGTAAAACGGTTAACATAATACACCATATCAACAAAACAAAGAACAAAAACCACATGATCTTATCAATAGATGCAGAAAAGGCTTTCGATAAAATACAACACAATTTTATGTTTAAGACTCTCAACAAAATGGGTAAAGAAGGAAAATATCTCAACATGATAAAGGCCATATATGATAAACCATCAGCTAACATCATATTAAATGGCACAAAACTGAAGGCTTTCCCCCTTAAATCAGGGACAAGACAGGGTTGTCCACTCTCTCCACTCTTATTTAATGTGGTACTAGAGGTTCTAGCCAGAGCAATCAGACAAGACAAAGAAATAAAAGGCATCCATATCGGAAAAGAAGAAGTAAAGGTATCACTTTTTGCAGATGATATGATCCTATACATTGAAAACCCCAAAGAATCCACAAAAAGACTACTAGAAACAATAAGCCAATACAGTAAGGTTGCAGGATACAAAATTAACATACAGAAGTCAATAGCCTTTCTATATGCCAACAATGAAACAACTGAGAACAAACTCAAAAGAATAATCCCCTTCACAGTTGCAACAACAACAAAAAAATACTTAGGAATAAACATGACAAAGAATGTAAAGGACTTATATAATGAGAACTATAAACCATTGTTAAGAGAAAACAAAAAAGTTATAATGAGATGCAAGAATATTCCTTGTTCTTGGTGAGGAAGAATAAATATAATCAAGATGGCCATATTACCCAAAGCAATATACAAATTTAATGCAATTTTCATCAAAATTCCAATGACATTTTTTAAAGAAATAGAGCAAAAAATCATCAGATTTATATGGAACTATAAAAAACCCCGAATAGCCAAAGCAATCCTAACGTAAAAGAATGAAGCTAGGGGCATTACAATAACTGACTTCAAGCTCCATTATAGGGCCATGAGAATCAAAACAGCATGGTATTGGCAGATAAGTAGACACTCAGACCAATGGAACAGAATAGAAATTCCAGAAATAAAACCACATAAATATAGTCAAATAATTTTTGATAAAGGGGCCAACAACACACAATGGAGAAAAGAAAGCCTCTTCAATAAATGGTGCTGGGAAAACTGGAAAGCCACATGCAAAAGAATGAAACTGGACTACAGTTTGTCCCCCTTTACTAAAATTAACTCCAAATGGATCAAAGATGTAAACATAAGACCTGAAACAATGAAGTACATAGAAGAAGACGTAGGTACTAAACTCATGGACCTGTGTTTTAAAGAGCATTTTAGCCCTGGCCGGTTGGCTCAGCGGTAGAGCGTTGGCCTAGTGTGCGGAGGACCCGGGTTCGATTCCCGGCCAGGGCACATAGGAGAAGCGCCCATTTGCTTCTCCACCCCTCCACCTCGCTTTCCTCTCTGTCTCTCTCTTCCCCTCCCGCAGCCAAGGCTCCATTGGAGCAAAGATGGCCCGGGCGCTGGGCATGGCTCTGTGGCCTCTGCCTCAGGCGCTAGAGTGGCTCTGGTCGCAATATGGCGACGCCCAGGATGGGCAGATCATCGCCCCCTGGGGGGCAGAGCACCGCCCCTGGTGGGCGTGCCGGGTGGATCCCGGTCGGGCACATGCGGGAGTCTGTCTGACTGTCTCTCCCTGTTTCCAGCTTCAGAAAAATAAAAAAAAAAAAAAAAAAAAAGAGCATTTTATGAATTTGACTCCAATGGCAAGAGAAGTGAAGGCAAAAATTAATAAATGGGACTACATCAGACTAAGAAGTTTTTGTTCAGCAAGACAAACTGATAACAAAATAAACAGAAAGCCAACTAAATGGGAAATGATATTTTCAAACAACAGCTCAGATAAGGGCTTAATATCCAAAATATACAAAGAACTCATAAAACTCAACAACAAACAAACAAACAGTGCAAGAAAAAATGGGAAGAGGACATGAACAAACACTTCTCCCAGGAGGAAGTACAAATGGCCAACAGATATATGAAAAGATGCTCATCTTCTTTAGTTATTAGATAAATGCAAATCAAAACTGCAGGAGATACCACCTCACACCTGTTAGATTAGCTAATATTAACAAGACAGGTAATAGCAAATGTTGGAGAGGCTGTGGAGAAAAAGGAACCCTCATCCATTGTTGGTGGGAATGTAAAGTACTACAACCATTATGGAAGAAAATATGGTGGTTCCTCCAAAAACTGAAAATAGAACTACCTTATGACCCAGCAATCCCTCTACTGGGTATATATCCCCAAACTCAGAAACATTGATACATAAAGACACATGCAGACCCATGTTCATTGCAGCATTGTTCACAGTTCCAAGACATGGAAACAACCAAAATGCCCTTCAATAGATCACTGGATAAAGGAGATGTGGCACATATACACTATGGAATGCTACTCAGCCATCATAAATGATGACATTGGATCATTTACAGCAAAATGGTTGGATCTTGATAACATTATATGAAGTGAAATAAGTAAATCAGAAAAAAACAGGAACTGCATTATTCCATACGTAGGTGGGACATAGAAGTGAAACTAAGAGACATTGATAAGAGTTTGCACTAATAGACATTGATAAGAGTGTGGTGGTTACGGGGGAGGGGGGAAAGGGAGAGGGAAAGGGGGAGGGGCACAAAGAAAACTAGATAGAAGATGACAGAGGCAATCTAACTTTGGGTGATGGGTATGCAACATAATTGAAAGACAAGATAACCTGGACTTGTTTGTCTTTGAATATATGTATCCTGATTTATTGATGTCACCCCATTAAAAAAATGAAATTATTAAAAAATTAAATAAATAAAGATTAAAAAGTTAAAAAAATAAAAATAAATCATAAAAAAGAATAAAAAATTTATTATTCCCCCGCCTTTTTTCCCTTTCAGCTCCCCTCCCCTTTTTCTTTAGAAAATCTTGTGGTGAACTGTTAATTATATTGTGGTAAATAGAACAAAAACTACCTATAATGGAGGGCCTGAGTTGGGGAGAAGTGATAAAGGGGCAGAAAAGGGGGTATGGACCCACAAAATGCAAAAAAGGAAAAAATTTGGGTCAAGAATAAAATAATTTGCTTTCAGTGATGGTTGACTAAGAGATATGATGAGAGGAATAAGAGAGAATCAGGAAAATGGGTAAAAAATAAAAAAATATTATTATATTTAGTGGAGCAAGAACTAGATAAAATGGAGAGCCAGGGTTGGGAGCACTGCTAATGAGTTAAAAAAGCAAAGTAAAAAAACCCCAAAACACCACAAAGAAAAATTTGAGTCCCAGATTAAATAATTTGTGTGTGATTGAGGATTGAATGAGAGGAAAAGTAAAGGAGAAAAAAGAAACTAATATAGAAGGAGAAAAAAAAAAAGAAAGGTTAAAACACAAAAAGAAGAAAAAAGAATAAAGGGAGAGAGAGAGTCAAAGGTTTTGGTGTGCAACCCTTATAGAGAGAAAGGAAGAAGAAAGAAAAGATAATGGGAAATGTAACACTCATGGTAGTGTAGTTCAAGGAGAGGAGAGAGTAAGACCGGCAGAGAATTAAACAACCAAATTGGTAGAGGAAGAAAATAATCAAGACAAGAAGATAAGAGAAACAAATGAACAAATATAATAAAATGGGATAGGTTATAAAGTCTGTGGATTATTCTTGATTTTGAGAGGTTATCTTCTTGCTTTTTCTTTTCTCTCCCTCTTCCTGGTCGGTGACTCTGTACCCCGGGTTCTGCCCCTGTGGCACGCTTAGGTAGAGGTTTGCAGTTGATAAGTCTCTATGGCGATGTCATATATTGGGCTTCAGTCTCGTTGGCAGTTGAGGCTCATTAGCATTTGCAGGCTCCGCCAATGAGAGAGTCCGTATTCCTGGAGCCTCTCTCCTAGTCTTTCCTTCCTGAATTAGTAGCCTAATGATCCAGCTATGGGGTTGCTGCTGCCTCTGCCTGGATTGTAAGAGGCTCAAAGAGCTGGCAAATCCCCATTCTTTTCCCATTCAGCACAGGGCTCTGGGTAAGGTCCAATCAGTCAGAGCCCCTAGCATAATCAGGCGGGGCTTCGGCCCACACAGAGACCTCTGACTCTGCCCCTCTGTCCTGGAACACAGTTGCCCACTCCTGAGGGAATCTCTCACCCACTATCTGTGCTCACCAACCAGGATATCTGGGCAGCCGCCTCTTACTCCTGGTGAGGCACCCCACCCACACGGAAAAGTTCGAGTTTAGGGAATTTTGCTCCTGCTCCCTCCCCGCACATGCTGCTTTTCAGGGTGCAGGGGCGACCCCAAGACTCTGGTTTCAGCCCACACAAGGGCCTCTGACTCTGCCCCTTTGTCCAGGAATATGGGCGCCCACTCCTGGGGGACTCTTTCATCCACTATCTGTGCTCACCGACCAGGAGATCAGGCCGGCTGCCTCTCACTCCAAGTGAGGCGCCCCGCCCACACAGAAAAGTTCGAGCGTAGGGAATTTTACTCCTGCTCCCTCCCCGCGTGCTGCTTTTTGGGGTGCAGGGGCAACCCCAAGATTCCGGTTTTGGCCCACACAGAGGCCTTTGACTCTGCCCCTCTGTCTGGGAACATGGGCGCCCACTCCCGGGGCTCTAGGAGGAATCTCTCGCCCACTATCTGCGCAGGCCGACCAGGAGATTGGGGTGGATGGCTGTCCCAAGTGCCTTTCTTTGTCTGGATTTGATGCAAGCGTTAGCTTATGTTGACTGGGTTGCCACAAGCACAGTTTTTCCTTGGCTTGGATGTCCGTGCCACAGCCTGGTTCGGACCTTTGTGCCACATTCTGGTTGTATTCACACTCTATGCTCGCCTTAGTTTCTATACTCTCAGTTCCCAGTGAAAGCAGCCTTTATTTAGGTTAGTGAGGAAGGTGGAGTGTTTCTTTCTCCTTATTTCCTTTGGGGTTGATTATATATTTAGTCAATTGTTTGCTCGATCATACCTTTGCGTTTAGTGTGGAACTTCTGGAGGCTCCAAGGATAGATTTTTCTGTCTCTGGTTGAAGATCTTGTTGAATTTTTGGGGAGATTTATCGATATCACTCCTTACGGCACCATTTCTCTGACGTCACCAAGTTCAATATTTTTTATTGTCTGGCAATTGGATATAAATATTACTTAGCAATTTGAGGAAATCATCTTGTATATTACATAAAACATAAGATGCCTTTATTCTAACCTTCCTACTGTATAATGTGCACAGAAACCTCAAATGTGTTCTTCCCAATTTCCTTTTGTGATTGTTGACATTTTTTTGCATTTCACCATTATTTTATGACTCATCTTCTTGTACCTTCTCTTGATTATTTAAATTTATCTTGTTTTTTATTTATTTTTTAAAGGAAATTTGGCAGTTTTAGGGCCAGTTTCTTTAAAAACAAATTGACTATCTTCAAGTAGAGGTTGATGACCTGTGCATATTTGCCTGAGTGTCTGTTCAAACCACGTGATAGTAGGTGCTCAGAGTGTTATCACAAGTGTTATTGCAAAATAAAGCTTTTCTCTGCCAGGATAAATTTTTTAAAATTCATGCATCAACTCAAATATATTTTTTCCAGAGTTTCTTTATTTTTTAAGTGAACACATTTGACAACATTAAATTTTTCTAAGAGAATTCTTTGAACTTTAGATGATAGTATTTGATATGACCATGGGAAAAGATCTAACACAGTACAGAAGGAAGTATAGTAAGTTGATTTTGGAAAAAGAAATGTAAGAAGTAATCTTGTTTAGCTAACCCTATGCATAGAGGAGCAGCTGAGGGGAGGAGGGTCCAGTTGTCCCCACAGCAGTTGCTGCCTCCTGCCTTGGGACTGCTGAGCCAGTTCCTCCTTCCCAAGGCTCCTGAGGGTTCTGAGGAAGTCAAGGATGGTTAGTTGTGTTTATCATGGTCTAAGGTGGATTTTCTAGTCCAGGGAAAGGGAGTCCCTAGACCCATCTTTCACTTACTTAGCAAGGGATAACTAATACCTGACTGGCAGACCAAGAAGAGTAGTCATGGAGATGAAAAAGTTTAGATGAATTCTGGACAAAACATATTTTCCCCCAGACATCTGATTCAGGCAGCAAGCAGAGAACTTTCAGTGTTTAAGATTGTGATGATCCATTTCAGTATTTATAAAAACAATGCTTGTATCCTACCCAGCAATGCTGTAAAGGGAAGGAGATAACAGGTTTATTGAGTTTGGCACTATTCAAATAAATTACATTAAAAAATGCAAGGAATTAACATGCCAATTAATAACTATATATAGCTGAAAGAGTGACAGTTTATTTGCTAGTTTTTCTTCATTTCTTTTCATGTGTCATGACTTTGCCTGTTTATTTGCCTCTTTAGTAAGTGAGAAAAGGGTTCTTCCATGTTTGAGATTTGGAATTGTCAGACACTTAGTGAAAATGGTGTGTTTATTGTGATTTTCAATGAAGATTGTCTTTTCAAGAGGCAGTGAAGTGGGAAGATTAGCTGACACATGGGAGCAGGAGCATCTTTGGTTTCCCACTCCAGTTTTATCTTTGACTATTGGAAGGACAGATGGAGGTGTGCGACATGATGATCTGCTTAAGTCCATACTTTGTCTGCTGCTGGAAGAAGCATGAGGAGCAGCTTGGTATTTTGTTGTGTCTTGCAGACCTCTATTGCCTCAAAAAAGTCTGTTTATGGAGAGGGAGGATGTGGCTGAAGAAACACTTGTACATAAAACAGCTGTTAAGCAAATATCCACACTGAGATCAAGAGAACATGAAGAAATATGTCCTTCCAAGGACCCTCTTGCCAACTTGGAGCCTCCTTCAGAAAGTAAATATAGCCAAGCTACAAGTTCTGGTAACTTAGTTACTGAAAAATAAATTGAGCTAGTTAGACCCTTGAACCTTGATTTAAAAAAAAGATTTCTGAATTCTATTGCAGTGATGCAGAAAGTTCCTTTTGCCCTCTAATTAACTAATGTACCAAAGAGTCCTAAAAATGCATGGAGCAGAAACCCAGGCTTCCCAGGAGAGAGAGAGCAGGGCCATGTGTGTACAGTTCTTTAAACTCAAGTTAAGTTTCTTTGACTTCCTGATGCTTCTCTGAATGCTCCTTTCTTTGTGGCTTGGTGTGGTCTCCACACCAATTGTGTTCAATGGCTGCCAGGCAAACTGAACTTTTCCTCAGGATAGCATACCAGGGCACACCTTGTCTCTTTCCTACTAGGAAATGTTTGATTGCATTTGGTGTCTACTACACAGTTGGAGTATTATTTCTAAAAAAGGAGGTCCCTTTAAAATTTGATGCTCATACTTAGACAGTTCTAGTCATGTGCTACAGATGTTTTACAGCTTATTTCCAAACAGCTGCTTTTCCCTTCTTTAGTCTGTTTTTTCTTTCTCTCTCTCTTTCTTTTTAAAATAAAATCCCTCTGGAAGCCTTCCAGCTCACATCCTTGGCAATGCTTCCTTAGTGAAAGCCCTCACATTCTATGTCATGCTCCCAACTAGCACCTGTTGCTATAGGCAGGCCATCAATTTAGCAGGTTGCTGGCTGTTCTGTGAGTTAGGAGTAATTTTGTGTAAGGGCATCAAAATTCTGTAGATTTAATCAGCTAGAAAAGACAGCCCCTAGAGATGAGAAAGCCCTACCCAGACTTTTATGAGACAATCCAGAAAGTAGAAGAAAAAGCAGTGGTTTATAATTTATAATGCTCACTAGGTCAGGGATTGAAGGGAAAGATTTTCCTGAGGGTCCTCCAATTTGATAGTCTACCTCACTTCAAACTTCACCAGCAGCCAACTGTTAATCATGCCTGACCTTTCAAGGTAGGAAGAGCAGGAATCATTAAGAAAGATCCACAAATAATCTCTAAATGTGTCATGCTTTTCACACCCTTTACCGTGCTCCTCCCCCCCTAGAGTTGCCATATGGACCTTTTGTCTCCTTTCCACTAAGCCTCTGGTAAAGACACTGGGTAAAAGCAGAAGCCCAGTGGAAGTGGGCAGCATTGGGGAGGAAACAGAAGTAAGGAGTTTGGTAAATCAGTCCTTGAATAGCTAAGTGTGGATCAGCTCTTAGAAAAAGGAGAAAATGTTTGTCTTTTTGCCAGTTGTACGTATGCAAATATACCATCTGCACTGAAAAATGTACAAGATTTTTCTGAAAGAGCTGAAGTGAGTTAATGTCTGAAACAGAGTCACACCTCTAAAACAGTTATCAAGTATTTAGGGATGAGGTGCTGCAGAGCCAAGAGTGCAAATAATCCATGAAGGCGTGTTTGGCCCGCTCTCAAAAATCTTAGACACTTGCAACACGGCCCTTGGCTCGGCCTTTGGATTTTTCCCATTCATGCACTTTTTTGACAGATGAATTGTTGCAGACTGCAAGGGAGCTCAGAGAAGAATCTGTTAGACTCCTCACTCAGGGCAGGGATCCATTTGCTTGCAACCCTGTTAGCAAACCAGCGGGCCATTTACTTTGCCTGGTGAACTGCGGAGTTGCTTTCTCTCAGCCATGGTTGCTCCATCTCAAAGGGTCAAGGCTTCATTGGGCTCTGACATATTTGTATGTTAGTTTGGAATGAAGACTGTCCGTTTAGCACATAGTAGATACTGGTAGAACTTTTCTGGAATTCGTATTTCTTAACTCCTATGGAATGTTTATTACTTTCATTATAGTAATAACAAGATTTCTTACCTAGAATCCTATAAATCCCTTGAACTTGGCATTAGCCTTCTAGCGGTCTCGTTCCTTTTTATTGATTGGTAGGCCCACATTTATATTTGGCATGACTTGTTCACCTTTTGGATTATTGACTATTGTCAAATGATTTTTAAAAAAAATCAAAAGTCATTTTGATAAAATTATATCAGGCTGTCGTGCCTGTTTCAAGTATAGCTTCATACCACATGTGATGAATGTGACCTGTTGGAACTAATGAAAAGTGATGATCAATGTTTAGTCTCAAGAATGGTTCAGCTCTTTTATTTGGGGCAGTGCTCACACAAGTCTGGAGTGTATTTCTTGAATCAGTGGAATAAGATGGAGTCCTTAGCAATATTTTGACAGAGCTTAGTCAATTGAATTTGAACCTCCAAGTATTCTTGGGCAGAGCTCAGTAGCAATTATTTGAGAGCACCAGAGAAAGAAGAGGCATCATTTATATTCTATATGGAAAGAACTGGAGGTCATACACCAGTCTTTTCAGCTAGACTCCATGTCTACTGTGAGTAACGTCACCTTCGTAGAAAAAAACACAGGTGTCTACTCTTGTATACTGCACAAAATGGGGAAATGATTAGTCTTGTGCCCCAAATACCATCTTCCATGTATATGCTAAACAACTGTTTGCCCTTTTACACACGTTTAAGCCAACAATTAAATATTTTTTTATAAATTTACATAGTTTTAAAAGTGTAATCTTCCATAAATTGTTGCACTGTATATGTGCTTTAAATAATTTTTATCAAAATGTTAAAGTTATGGATCTTTCTATTTGGGAAATGTCCATATTATGTATAAGATGAACGGTGGCAGAATCAGTCCTCAGTATAAAACAAATAAAGCATCAGGAATGATTGTAGTGTTTCATTGTTTTAAATAAACATGTTAACACATATCTCCAAATAGCCATCTGAGATCTGAATTGAAACTCTGAAATATATAGATCAGAAGGACAGGGGCCTCACAGTGAATTTGTCACCTGGTAGAAATAAGCACCCCCTCCCCCAGACCTTATTATATCAAATTTGTTTTCAAAATAAGTTTCCTGTGCTTTACTTTCCAGGGCTTTCCCTCAAGAATGCAATCTAGAATTACTACTGCTTTTATTTGGTACCCTGAAGCTTTTACACACCTGTCATTGCACTTGATTGAGTTTCAGGAGGGAGAGCAGTAAGGGAAGGTGGGAGAGGAGAGCTGGCATAATCTCAGGCCAATCAGTTTTAGGAAAGAATTCACGTGGAAACTGAGGTTCTGGGAATATAATCTACTTTAAAACACCATGCATGCTCATGCCCTCTCCAGAAAAACTTTTGTCACTCCCCAGAGGTTTGTGGACCCCAATTGGGGGAGTACTGATTTTTTTTTTTAATTTTTTTTTTATTTATTCTTTTTTTTTTTAGAGAGGAGAGGGAGAGACAGAGAGAGAGAGAGAGAGAGAGAGAGAGAGAGAGAGGAGAGGAGAGACAGAGAGAGAGAAGGGGGGGGGAGGAGCTGGAAGCATCAACTCCCATATGTGCCCCGACCAGGCAAGCCCAGGGTTTCGAACCGGCGACCTCAGCATTTCCAGGTCAACGCTTTATCCACTGCACCACCACAGGTCAGGCAGTACTGATTTTGAGTGCAGGACTCTTAGCAGGCACACTGTAAAAGGAAAGGTCAAGGAAAAATGTCTCCAAAGAAACTGAAAAATAAAATTGAAAGTAACTGAAGAGCAGATGGAAGTTTAAAAATACATAGAGGCATGGAGTTGAGAGACAGGAAGTTCAAGAGTACCCACAGTGCCTCCACAGGAAAGGAACAGCCTCTCAGGTTCTGCCTCCCCCTCCCCCCACTATGCTCAAGATTCAATTTCCAGGGAGGGATCATCAAATCATGAGAATTTAATCTCATCTCTGATCTTGGACTGAGGGAAGGCAAGGTTCCTGACTTATATAGTCCTATTGGATTGCATCCCATGGAAAAGAGAGAATTCCTCCGAAGGAAAAGTGGTGCTCTTAAGAAGGAAAAAAAAAATAGTATATTTTAATTCCCTTACAAAATTTCCAGGCTACTAATATGTCCAAATATTTCTGAAGTACCTACACTGAAGATAGAACCAAGAACTAAGCCTGACCTGTGGTGGCGCAGTGGATAAAGCGTCAACCTGGAAACACTGAGGTTGCCAGTTCAAAACCCTGGGCTTGCCTGGTCAAGGCACATATGGGAGTTGATGCTTCCTGTTCCTCCCCCCTTTTCTCTCTCCTTTTCTCTCTCTCTCTCTCTCTCTCTCTCTCTCTCTCCCCTCTATAATGAATAAATAAAATCTTAAATAAAAAAAAGAACCAAGAACTAGACAAATATGAAACCTACCTTTATGAAGTTAATAAAATGTACGAGTATGGCAGTTGTTCCAAAAGACAAGTAAAAAGTGCTGTGGAAACACACAACAGGAATTACTAATCCAGCCAGGGAATTCAGAGAAGACCTCCCTGAAGAATAAACATGTAATCTAAATCCTGAAAGATGAGTGAGAGTTACCTAAATAACAGAAAGGTGGATATCGTGCCAGTTTAGAGGAATAAAGTATGCATGCAGGTGCCCAGGCAAGACAGTGGATCTCCTTTGCTGACCAGAGACAAGCTCCATCAAGATGTAGTGAAGAAAGAGATTGGGACCGAGCAAAAAAAGGAAAAGAGAGAGAGAAAAGAGACTCATGGACACACACAACACTGTGATGATTTCTGGGCGGGGGAGTGGTGGTAGAGTAGGGTTTAGGAGAGCTGGGTATTGATAGATGGAGACTTGACTTGGGGTAGACATGCACCATATGTGTACAGATAAAGTGTTGTAGAATGGTGCACCTGAAACTTGTATAATTTTGTTAACCAGTGTCACCCAATATATCCAATAAAAAGGAAAACGTAAATGAAAAAAAATTAAAAATAAAAAAAATAGGTAGAAAAATGCAAGGAAGAATGTGAGCCATGGGTGTAGTTCACATGAGTCGTTGGATTGAAAATGTATAGATAATGTTGGAGGAGGCAACAGTCAGGCAGTCTGGCGAATGCTCCATCTATCTCATGGAGAATGGGTAACACGCTCCTAAAAGGCTACTTCCAAAGTGTCCTGACAACTTCCTTTCTGGAAGTATTCTGCGCTGGTAATTGTTTTCCAGCCTGTAGGGTTTCTTCAGAGACTCTTCCTGGCTGGCCTTTACAAAATGACACTTCTATCTTTTCAAGATTAAGGAGGCTCTTTATGGCCCCTGACAACCCTGGCCGGTCTACAGTGAGCGTCGCACTAGAGGCTGCCGCTTCTTACATCCTCTGACTATCCCAGGAGCGGGGCTGCTGGGCTGGCCCTTGTCCTACACCCTGAACCACTGCCCAGAGTCCCTTGCTTCTTCAGGGCTGCCAATGCTGGCTGGCATCCCTCGGTGCTTGTCGAGTTTTTGCTTGGGGCCATTCCCTTTGTCAGTGCTCCTGAGTGATGCCCTGTATCCCAGAAGCCACTTGTGTTTTACCAGTTTCTACAGCCAGGGTTCTGAACCTGTGCAGCTTGTTTTGATGTTGGCTCAGGAAGGTGCACACACACAGCTGTTTTTACTGGGGGGGGGTGTGCACATGCGTGTGTGTTTATTCAATTTGTTTTCAAGTATTTTTTTCATGTGGTGATTCTCCTCTTCCTTCTGCACATCAGACTTTGTGAGACCTTTTCTAGCATCTGACAAAGACTGTAAGTCAACAGTGTTGGCAGAGTTTATCATTGTTTCTCATGGTTCATGAGGCCTTTGTAATAAAAAGAAGACACGATAAAACAAAAACCACTGAGTTCCTCTCTCCATGCATGTAAGAGGTCATGGCATTTCCAAACATGTCTTCCTGTGACCTTGACTACCACCACAATTTTTTTTTTAATTCAGTGGAAGGAGGGGAGGCAGAGAGACAGACTCCTGCATGCGCCCTGGCCAGGATCCACCAGCAAGCCCCATATTGGGCAATGCTCTGCCCATCTGGGGCCACTGCTCTGTTGCTCAGCAACTGAGCTACTTTTTAATCCTTGAGGCAAGGCCAGGGAGCCATCTTCAGTGTCCAGGGCCAACTTGCTCAAACACTTTGAGCCATGGCTGGGGGAGAAGAAGGGAGAGAGAGAGGGAGAAGGGGGAGGGGCAGAGAAGCAGATGGTGGCTTCTCCTCTGTGTCCTGACTGGAAATCGAACCCAGGACTTCCACATGCCTGGCCAATGCTTTACCACTGAGCCAACCAGCCAGAGCACCACACTTTAAAACTCTTGGAAAGGAGCATCTTTTACTCTTTTCTTCTTGTCGTATGGAAGAGCTCTAACTCCTTTGATTAGACCAGTTCCAGTTCTTCCCGCTCCTCCAATCCACTGTCTTCCTTCCTCTTCACAGGTTTAAATTTATACTTTCTGCAGGCTCTTCCTCTGAGCACTAAAACATGCTTATATCTGTCCATCTGCCACGGGAAACCCCCCTTGATTTCTTCCTCCTGAAGCACATATGATCTCCCTCCGCCCTGCCCAGACAAAATTCTGAAAGTGCCAACACTCACACTTTCCTCTATATCTCCGTCTCTCACCTTCCATTACTGCCTGGCTTCACCCCTGCAAGGCTGTAAGGGTAGTGGTTATTTTCACAAGAGGGTGTCAATGTCTGATTTTCTCTATTAACATTTTGAGAATTTCATAGTATTTCAGCACAAATGGACTCGTGTCTTGTTGCACAGACTACTTGACTGATTTCTTCTACCTTGGGTAATTCTGCAGTAGACCCAGAACACCCCTGTGTGTTGACCTTCACACACACCACGTCAGGGAGACAGCACTGTGATCCCCTTCTTACTGCATCTCCTCTCCTCTGGGAAGCATCATCTCCTGGTTTCTGTGCTGCCCCACTCTTAGTTTCCTCTGCAATCCCTGGCTCCCTGCCTCTCTCTGTCATCTTCACAGACAGCTCAAATGTTAGTCCTTCAGGCTCTGGCCTTGGCCCCCTGTCCTCTGTGCTTCTCCTCACTCTTTGGGGCAACCTCACCTTCTCCCAGGGCTTCCATTTGTGTGTGAAGTCTTTATTTCTAACCCAGAATACTTATCTATCATCTAATCTAATCTAATCTAATCTATCATCTATCTCCATACCCTCCTCTCTGACTTCTCTCTGAAAATCAATACTCGAAAGTCCCAGGGCCCTTTCAAATTCAACATATAGGAAGCTTACTTCATCATGTCTCCCACTCTCTCAGTGTCCTCTGTTCAATGAGTGGCATCATCATATACTCAGCTTCCTAAGCCAACAAAAAGGGCATTGTCTCAGATTTTTTTCTCTTGTCCCTCCCCACCCATTTTAATTGCTAAATCATATTAATTCTACCTCCTTAATATAGTTCACATGTATAATTATTGTTTAAATCTGTCTACTTATTTTTATCCTTCATCTCTTATCTAAAAGACTTCCTTGACCTCCTAAGAACAGATTAGGTTCTTGTATCAGTCAGAGAAGTAGCACCAGTAGGATGTATGGATAGAAGAATATAAATTTATTTGAAGGAATTGTTTCATGCAGTTGTGATAGACAACTGGAAAAGCGTACATACAAATTCATACACATACACAGACACACATTCATACATATATATGTATGATAATTTTAATGTTGGCCATGCTACCAACATTTCAAGATTTAACAGAGCCTAGGCTTGGATCTCACAATAGCCAACAAAATTGCAAAAAAGAAAAATGAAGAAAAGATCAGTCACTTTGCAGCTAAATAGTTTCATACTCAAGAGGCTCATAACAATACTAGTTATTGTCTACCATAGATCATGTGCTCAAAAATGGTTACATGATTTTTCATTATGTGGCAAATTATACATTTCAGGTCATGTACTTTATGTTTCAAAAAGTATAATTTCTTTATTTTTCTATAAATTACTTTGTCTTTCATTACTCACATAAGCTTGATGGCAGAAACTTAAAAAAATTAATACCAGAAAAAGTCCATAAATTCAGTTTTCTCAGTTAAATCTTAGTAGTCCTGTGTGGGGTTGCATTTCATTTGTGAGGTGTTCATAGAGGTGAGGGAGAACATCTGTCCTTAGTCATCATCTTTCCAGGAATGTCCCCTGGGATGTAGGTCTTCTCATGTCATCCCCAGCACTGTCTCAGTCCACCTTGACGTCTGCAGATGGGTCTGTGGTTACACCTGAACTTTCGCCCTTTGGCCTGCGCCAGCATCTGCTGCTCTCACATGATACGGCCTTCCAGAGCTGCCCGCTGCAGTTGCTGCGGATTCCATCCTCACGCCCATGGGGAGAGAGTACCATTCTCCCACTCCCTCTGGGATCTCCAGGACATTCTCTGTAACTCCCAGTTACCCGTGTGGCCATTTCTAATCTGCTGATGCTGCTCCCAGGGGCTGTGGGGGCTCCATGGGTTGTGGCCCAGGGCTCCAGATGCAAACAAGAATCTGACCTCCAGACCTACCTGACAGTTCTATCATTCTCATCCTGGAGCTCTGCCGAAGGGTGAAGTTTGTCCTCAGAAGCCCATGTCAGTGTCTCTCTTTTTGGTCCTCTCTCTTGCTCTTGACCTTCCTGTGACCTGGAGATTTCCTTTCAGGTGTCTGGGGAGAAGTAGTGGAGGCACACCTAGTTCAGCACATGTTCTGTCAAAATTACTGTTTATGGAAAAATTTTGACTTTTGAAACTGAAAAGCCAAAAGTTGGGCTGTTTTGCTCTCTAGTTCTGCTGTAATTATTGCTTAAGGAAATAATAGGTTGACTTATGTCAGCCGACATCTAGTGTCCCAAATGGGAGAGAGTAGAAAAATGGGAAAGGGTGTGGGAAAATAATATGTTGGCTGAAACCTCACCATAAATTCTGCCACGTGTCCATCTATGCAGGAGCTGGTATTCTCACCCCAGTTTCCACATGAGGCGATGAGATGTAGAAAGTTGAGGAGCCGTCACTTGCCCAAGGCCCTAAGGGGCAGGGTAAGGATTTGGATGCAGGTTGGTCTCACTTCACTGTGCCATACTGTTTGTAAGAAAAGGCCATGGAGAAACCATTGTTTTCCAAGAGAGACCTGTTACAGGTGTTTCCTACTCATATCGAAAAGTTTCTAGACTTCAGATTGCCACTACTGTCCAAGGAAACTCAGAGTCCTTTTTGGGAAACAGTGTTTCCTCATTGTTTATTAAATTGAAAAATGACATAGCAGGTTCCTAGTTAAATTTTTTTTAAAAGCATATTGAACATCTCTTTGCTAGAAATTGGAAGCAAAGCACCTACTGTGGTTGGGGTTTGTGGATACAATGGGAATGACAATCTTCCATGGGAAAAAGCACAGAGGCAGGAATTCATCATTTATACACAGTCTGGGGTTTTAAAAGAGGCTTGCATGAGGGGCAGCAGAAGCTCTAGCAAAGGACCCTGGCCCAGTCTGAAGTGGTAGGTACAGGTTTCCCAAGGATAGAATCCAGTCTTAAGAAAGGAGGAGTTGGCCTAGAAAGATGATCTGGAGGATGTGATGGTGGTGGTAGTGGTAGGCTTTCCAGGCTGAAAAGATGAAGACAAGGTTATAAGTTTGCAAAACAGTCCTGTTAGTATAAGAATATCCTACACAGAGTGGTGCAACTGGACAGGGAGGCAAGGTCCTGGTCACAAAAAGCTAGTTTATCATGATACTACTTATATTTAACCCTGTAGGTGATGATGAGCCATTAAGGGATTTAAATCAAGAGTGATGACACCAGATGTGTTTTTAGGTACACAACTGGGTGGCAGTGAAGAGGGTGAATGGGATAGAACTTGAAGAAGGAAGCTATCATATTGTCCAGCAGAGAAACGAGGGTCTGAGCTGAGGTAATAGTGCAGATAGAGAGCAGGAGACATATTCCAAGGAAAGTCATATAGGTGGGACTTAGTACTAATTGAAAAGGGAAAGGGATGGTAGGGAGAAAGGTATTGAATATGACTCCAGACACCTGTGTTGGGTATATGGGTATGAAAGAATGAGGAATGTATTACTTAGGGTTCTCTAGAGAAACCCAACCAGTAAGAGTTAGGCGCGTGCGCGCGCGCGCACACACACACACACACACACGATGTATGTATACATATACCTGGGATTATATATTTACATACATTTGTATATTATGTATTTAGATATCATAATTATATATAACTATATAATAAATTTATATTATATATAAATTATAGGAGATTTATTGTAAGGAATTGACTCACAAAATTGACTCACATAATTATCAAGGCTGAGAAGTCCCCTGAGTTGCAATCTGGAAACCCAGGAAAGCTGGTCCATGGTCAGGAGAAAATGAGATGTCCCACCTCGTGCAATCAAGAAGAAGGGGTGAATTTCCTTGGCCTTTGTCTTTTGATCTATTTAGCCTTCAACAGATTGGCTAGTGCCCACCCATACTGGGAAGGGCAATCCGCGTTACCAAGTTGACAGATTCAAATGCTGACCTCATCTAGACACACCCAGAAGCAATATTTACTCTGGTACTTCATGGCCAGTCACGTTGACACATAACATTAATTATCAGGAGGACAAATAGCAGCTTTTGGGGGAATGATGAGTTCTGTTTGAAATATGTTGAGTTGGAGCTACCCTTGGGAAATATCAAATAGGCAGTTGGAATCAGGTCTGTGATTTGTAAAAAAAAGTCAAGACCAGAGGAATCAGATTTGTAGTCTACATCATGGAGTAATAACTACCACTATATAATGGATGTGATTGCCCAAGGAGAGTACCTAACGTGAAGATAAAGTAGTTCCTAGGAAACTCTAGGATGAAAATAGAAGAAGAAGATTCTGGGAAGGATGCTAAACAGAATCAGAAATGCAAGGGATCCCAAAAGCAAAGGAGGCAAGCATTCAGGGAGGACAGTAGGACGGTGGGATGAATAAGGTCACATTCTGCAGAGGTCTTTAAAGAAGAAGACGGGAGAGTGCCATGTGGGTTGCCAATGTGGAACTCACTAGTGATCAGAGGGAAGAAAGTTTTGGCAGAATTATGAGGATGAGGCCAAACTTCCTGCATCAGGGCTGTGGAGGCTTTGGTTCTGGTGCAGGAAAGTTCCTTCTGAGCCTGGTGGAAAGAGAATGTTATTTTCACCTGGTTCCCAACATTGCTGTATTTACGCATGTTAAATAACATTTCTTCCTTCCTCATATGCAGGAGTATTAGTTCTGGGCTTTGTATGGATGCCAGTATAGCTTAGCAAACTTTTCCTAAATTCTTAGTTTTATCATGGACAGTTTGTCTAGAGGAAAAAAATGTGTGTTTGTGTCAAATGTCTTAACTTTTATGGGGGTCTAGAATTCATAGTAAAGAAGTTTCTATCTTGCTAGAAAAACTAATAATTACAAAATAATATTGTTTTCTTCTTACTGCTTTACTCTTAGAATAATCAATATATAATGGAATTTATTTCCATTTTATACAATATAAGCAAATTAATAAAAAGGTTGCTAGTCTCACAGTTGAATCTGATTTTTCTATTTTGTAAGTTAGTGAAATAATTCAGTGAAATAATCTTCTTATTCTTGATTTGTAACTATCTACATCAGCAGTTCTCAACCTGTGGGTCGCAACCCCGGCGGGGTCACCTAAAGCCATCGGAAAATACATAATGCATATCAGGTATTTACATTCCGAATCATAACTGTAGCAAAATTACAGTTATGAAGTAGCCACCAAAATTATTTTTTGGTTTGGGGTCACTGCAACATGAGGAACTGTATTGTGGGGTCACGGCATTAGAAAGGTTGAGAACCACTGATCTACATCTTTCTGGTAATTGCTTCTGTTTTCCAGAAAACAGCAGTCTTAGGTCATAAACTGAACTCCAAGTAATTTTTTTTTGTCATGTGAGTTGATGTTTGTTTTTGTTATCAATTAAAATTATAAAATGCTAGACCAAAGTGTCCTCTTCAAAGAATGTTTTCTTAAATACTGCCCATTCACAATATGCTATAGTGTAGCTAACAAATCCAATAATGAGGACAATTTGGTAAAGCAATAGAAAACTTTGCAGTAACTACAACAAATATACATCATCACACCCTTTGTGCAGATGACACACTGGAAACTGCAGGTGGTGCTTATTTTTAAATGTATGCTCTACTTAATGTGTCCCTAAGTTCTCAGTCTCCACAATAAATCTAGCGTAGGCAGAGCCCTGTCTTTCATACATCACACAAAACACAGGCTGTTACAAATCCCAAGCAATGAAGTGTATAGTTGCTTCAACTTTCTCTTGGCATCTAAAGCTGAGGATCTAATATTCTAAGAGGTGATGTATTTTTATCCTAATAAGCACCTAAGAATTCACTGACTGAAAAGTTAAGGTTAGCCATCGACTTTGCCAAATTGATGCTTATAAATTATTTCAATGTGAAATTGTGTTTTAGGTGAGAAGCAAGAGTGGGTGTTGAGAGGGAGCAATAAACCATCAAACTTCAAATGGCGACATGTCATCACACCTCTGTTCTCATTGGACACTATTCACAAGCGTCCCTTTGATTTATTTTTCTCACTGGGTCTGTAAATCTCTTTCTTGGAGTACAAACTGCATGAGTAGTAAGTTCCATGTGCTAGGAGATTGCTTGGTCCATAGACTTCAACTTTATTAATAACAGCAACAAAAAGTGGATTGGCACAAACTTTGGAGAACCCCAAAGTGAAAAAAAATATTTTAGTCTCTACTTTTCTTGTTTTATGTATATTTCTTTTTTACTAAATATTTTTTTTCTGAAAATTTGTTCTATCATGACACTGAGAAATGTGGAAACTAGCAGTTGAAAAAATTCAGACGTGTCAATTGGCCTTTCTACTGGGATAGGGTGACTTCTGCTTGCCATTATATTATGTTGCTCTATCATTTTTTCCTGGATGTTAATCTCAGAGGTCTAATCTCAGTCTCTTAATTAGTTGCCTCATTTGGTTGAGTGAAGTACTAAGGATACCAATTCTTGGATTTAATGATGATAAAAAATCACCCTATATTACAGAGTATATTTATCTCCGTAGAGCCAGTTAGCCTCCTTATAATTAAGGGCACACATTATACCTTTAGGCTGACTCAGCCAAGTCCTTGCTATGAGTCATGAAGTAGAACTTGGTGTAAGACCAGACAGCTGAGGACTCTGGGCTCAGCAGGAACCACAGAGATTGTCTTGTTCCATTTGGGTTGTTATAACAGAACATCATAGACTGGGCGGCTTATAAACAACAGAAATTTATTTATTGCAGATCTAGAGGCTAGGAAGTCCAAGATCAAGTCCCCAGCAGATGTGAAATCTGGTGAGAATCTGCTTCCTGATTTCACAGACATCCATTTGCTGTGCCCTCACATGGCAGGAGGGGTAAAGGATCTCTCTAGGGTTTCTTTATAGGGCATTGATCCATTCAAGAGGCTCCATCCTCATATCCAATTACCTCCCAAGACCCACCTCCTAATATCATCACATTGGGGGGAACATGAATTTTGAGGAACACAAATTTTCAGTCTATAGCGCAGGTGATCAAAGTCATTTTTTTCACCTTACAAATGAAGACCTGAGGCCCAAGGTGGGTCATGCCCCTGTTCATAGTCACACAGCCTCTTAGAGCTGGTCCTGGATGACCACCTTCTAGTTCATTTCTCTCCTGGCCCAATGTGCACAGATTCTAAACAAATATCCCATATCATGGAAGCAAACAAAAACACCAGTTTAGTGTTCGTGTTCCACATGTTCCATGTTCTCATGTCCTCACCAGACTAGGATTTTAGTCCCACTCACTTTGAAGGTGAGGGCTCAGATATTCCTTCCACACTCATACACTGAGCACTGCTGTGTGCCACACACTGTGCTAAGGGTGGGAGTACAAGGATTCATCATACACTTGTTAGTATAAAATACTTCTAAATAGTCCTCAGCCCCTACACCACATGTAGCCTAAGGAAGATAATCTATAAAGTAATAACTCCCTTAGATTCTGACTCTATAGTAACTAGCCTCCACTCAGGAACCAGAGAATCCCCCACTGGGATTAGAAGTGGCTTTGTTTTACAGATTTCATGGCTAGACTCCAGAGTGATATAGGGAATGTGGTCACCAATGGGCTTTCTGGCAGGCCTAGGGAGATTGGATCATCTCATTACATCATTTTTAATTATTACCTCTTGACCTCACTCACTCGTTTTCTCTCACCACATCATGTACTGATTTTAATTGGTCAGTAGCCTAAGAGTGACAAGCTTACTTGGACTTTCCAACACAGAGCATGAAAACTTCGGCTACTGCAAATTCCAAGGTTTTGCCTGGTGAAATCTGGCATGGGCTCCAAAGGAGGCAGAGAGGAGAGAGCAGTTTATTCAACAGAATAACCTCATTTTAAGGCCTGAGTGCCAAGCTAATTTGTTAAAATTACTACACTCAGTTCTCAATTATCCCCTTTCAAAGATTATTTACATTGTGGATTTTCAATGGTCACTAAGTCTCAGCCAATCACAGCAGGGAGTCAGGGTCAGATGGTAAATTAGTATATAAAGAGGATTCAACTCAGAAAGCTACCACTATCATGGTTTAATTGAGGGAAATTAATTCAGTTAAAATCACTGAAGAGACTAAAGTTATGTCATTTTTTTTTCTTTTTTCCAAAGACTTTGATTCTAGCTAAATGTCATCATGCAAGTTACCATACTTAATTATTCTGGGCCTCAGATTTTCCCTGCCAATGAGGATAGACCAAGATGAATTTGAAGACCTCTTCCTGTGCCAATAACCCATAAGCATAAAAACATTACTTTAAAATACCTCCAGAATCAACCAATGAATGCATAAATAGGTGAAACAACAGATTGATCTCTCTCTCTCTACCTTACTCTTTCTCTAAAATCAATTAAAAAAGAATGCCTGTAGTACTGGTAATGAGCTAGTCAATCATTCTGACCAATTGCTTACTTTAGTTGTGATTTATAGTTGACAACTGCCCCAGCCCAAACCTACCTTTCCTGATTTATAGTGCTAGTGTTTGTTTTAAAAAAATAAAATAGTGTCTACAGGGCTTAAAAGCATAGAATCTTATCATCTTAAAAACTTGAAAGGAGCTTTGATTTTAACTCCCACCCCCCCATAACAGTTGAGCTGGTTTTATTACATAGGTGTCATTGTCATTTGCTCAAGGAACCCATCACTTATTATTGATAAGTGCAATGGTGGAGGCTCAGGTGCCAACAAGTAAGCGGACATTTCAAATTAATGAAGTCTTAAATTGATGAGGTTCTAGTACATGAACTTTTTGAGTTTTTCTGTTGTTTAAATTATCTTTATCATTAGCTCTTATCCTATCCACAAGAGACGAGCATTCTTGCAATAAAGGGAATATGTGTGTGTGTGATCTAAAAGTAGCCACTTTACCATATGACTTCCTCCCTCCTCACATGACCACTTCTAAACATGTTACAGTGACTGCTATCTTTTATCTCAGATGAAGGCTATAAAATGGGATAATCTATATCTTTCCTATCTCACAAATAGTTGAGACAAATGAGACAATATATATGAACATTCTTTGAACTCTTAAAGAGAGAATTGTAAGTACAGACAGACTGAAAAAAAAATATAGAGTCAAATAATTCCAGTGGAAAATTTTGTAGATAATAACGTCCATAAATGTTAAATTTGATCTTACATTTCCCCATATATTGGCCTTTGCCTCCATTGCCCAAATGTCTCACACAATATCTAACATTTCTATCTTGAAAAAGTTTGCCTCTGCTCTTGTCCCTTGACCTCCAATTCTGGGAAACCCCATCTAATCATATCTGGATAGTGGGCTCTCTTCTTATTAAGTCCCAGGAGTTTCGTAGCAGTTCTTCCTACTAACTAAGTTTGCAATTAGTTTAGGGCCTGGTGAGTAAATTTATATATCTATTTAGTTATTTGCATGGTTCTTTTATTATTCCATTCTGTTTCCACGTTTAGCAGCATAATGGAAGTATTTATTGGAATGACTTTATTTTATAAACAAGCTATCAAATTGATTCAGTAAAACTTTATTTTTTTTAAGTTTATTAATTTAAAAAATTACATTCAGTCCACATTTTCTAGTGTCAGTGATACTTTACCTAAACTGGTCAGGTTAAGTGTTCAGGTCATGGCCATATATCAAAGTGAATCAAAGGTGGGCCACAGCCCCTCCTCCTCCTGCCTTCAACCAACCAGCCCCCCGTCAGAGAGGGACATGTGCACCCTAAGACCTGAGAGGGGGATTGAGCCTGAGAGAGAAGAAGGAATTTCTTCTTCAAAAATCCCCATCCACGACTGCTACCCCTTCACCCCTCCAGTAGACTCCCTCCCGAGCCCCCTCCACCCTCCTTTTTGGCCGTGAGAGGAGGCGAGAAAGAGACCAAAAGCCTCTTAGCAACACAGACCCTTCTCTGCTGCTGCTGTTGTTGCTGCTGCTACTGCTGCTGCTGCTGCTGCTGCTGCTGCTGCTGCTGCTGCTGCTTGTCCCTGGCTGGAGACATCTCACTACACCCAGGATCAGCCACTTCCCCAGCTCTCCTCCTCCTTCACTTCCTCCTCCTCCTCCACTTCCTCCTCCTCCTCCACTCCCCCCCCTTTATTACCCTTTGTGTCATCCTTCACAGCTCCAGGGAAGGCACTCAAAAGTGGGGGGCAGGAAAGACAATTATCAACTTTCCAGTTTTCTATGGATATGAAGATTTACTCCTAATCATCAGTGGGACCCAATGAAGTCAGCCAGAAAGCCTATGTCCAACTTATGTACCCTTTGCAAACTTGTCTGGATTTTGAATGTACGTGCAAAACAGATTGTATTTGGCTATTATTTATTAAACATCACTTGAATATCTATTATCTGTCAGGCACTGTGCTAGGCATCTGAGAAATAAGGATGGTCCCTACAGTTAATGTGAAGAGATATCATAATTGTATTCCAGAAGTGTATCGGTCATATCTTTATTTTGATGTTTCTACCTAAATAAATTTTATATTAAATAAATGGATACTGTTAGGTAGAAAAATGCATGTTTAAGAAGGATATTACTGTATTTTATTAAAATTAATAAATTAAAAAAACAAAAGGTGGGCCACAAATCCTTGACCTTAGCCTTGACTCCAGTCAGTTAAGCTAGTCAATCCCTACTGTGTCTATTTCAGTTTCAGAGCAAAACGGTCAGCTTGCCTCAGTTTGGAAGGAGCTGCACATAAACTTTCCAGCATTGAGATTGTTCTCATTTGGCTACTTAATTTGGAAGAAGGAATGTGTCCCTGTTTGGAATGTAGTAACGAAGGCAAACATGGTGAAGCACAATATTTCTAAATGGATGATCCCTCTCATGCAAGTAAATAGTATTCCTTCATTCTGGTGACTTAGCATTGACTTTTCCGTAGAGCATTTACTAACTCAAACAGCATCCTCTGAAAAACTTTCTTGCAGAATTTTCAGACTGCTTTGGTTGATTGTTTTCTTAAAACCCAGTGCTCTTATTTTTGGCATCACCTGACACCCTTGGACTTAAGCCCAGCTCCTCATTGTTGAGCAGTGACGCACTGAGAAACTCGACAGAGAAGCACCTGCAGAACTGACACTTGGCCTGGACGCTGCCAGGCTGGATCTGAAAGCGTCCTTAAGAGTAAACCCAGGTGGACAGGAAATCATTTCCTTCTGGTCAACACTGGACTCTGAGATCCACAGTGATCAGATGCTGAGGCCCAGGACAATTGGATGCTGCCAAGTCATGCTTTGCCCACAGGCTTGGCATCCCCCATGATCTCAGGTGGTTTCATGAAATAGCTTAGGGACTGAAGAAGTCTGTGCAGATAATAGAGCAGTGTCAGAGGAAATACTTTCCCTCCCAGGTGGCAGATGTGTGCCAAACTAGGGTGGGTGGGGAGCGCAAGTGGCCTGCAGAATGCAGCGTGAATATAGATGCCTTCTGTATCTCCATGAAGTTTGTGGAGAACTTGGGCATGGCGGTAACTTACATGTATTAGTGGGTTCCAGAGCCACAGCACACATAGGAGACATGCTTCTCTTTGGCAGAAGCAGCAACCTGACTACTGTCTAGCAAGATGTGCTGCAGATGGTTCTGTAGTAGCATTGATGAATAAGGTCGGCTTGATATACCTCAGGGAGACAGGTGTACTACTCCAACATCTATGGAAGGGTTTTTCTATTAGGGAGATACAGAGTGCCTGTAACCAGACTGAGATCCAGAGGTTAAGTTCCCAACAGCTTCTTGAGCAGAGAGAACCTGCCAGTAGGACACTTAGAAAGCATTTGGTGGAATGCTCAGGACATCTTCAGCTTGAATGAGAACCTTATGTGAGGCAGTTAATTTGCCACGTGAGTCAGCTTATTTCTTATTATCATTGGTTATTAAAGAAAAAGCTCTGTTATTTACAGATACATTGGGTTTAAAAGAAAATTTTGATTCAGCGATCCCAATATTAGGAATGTCTTACTGGAAGTTTTCATTCACCCAGTTAATGAATATTAATTAAGTAGCTCTGTGTTCTTGGCATTAGCTATACATGGAGAATAGCAGAGGTGTCCCTGTCCTGCTGCAGCCTGTTGCTGCATATGGCAGAGCACCATTCAGGGACTGAGGACAGCCCTGATAGTTTATCTTTCTCAAACCCTGGTTTCCAGGGGTTGTAATGTTCACAAACAAGGAATTTTTCATATGATAGTCAGAATTAATGGAATAGGCACAATGTTCAGTGTGACCCTGGATTTGTGGCCTGGCCGAGTTAGAAGAATACTGTTTGATAAGCTTGAGTTAGACCTCCCATCAGGGAAGAGGAAGGACAGGGTAGTGACTTGATCAGCAAAAAAGGTGCAGCCATCAGTAACGTGCAGATTGCTAAAAGGAAAGGGGGATGGCAATGGCCTCAAATGGACTGAGACTTCTCTTTTGAATTGCTGTCTGACAATGAAGCATCACTTTTTTATTTTTCATCTTTCCTGATGGTGAGACTAAGTAGACCTGGGGCCCATCTGACATTCTGACTAAGAGCACATATGCTGTAAGGGAGGTGTGAACTATGCATTCACTTATTCATTCAACAGATATTCATCGAGTGCCTGCTTCATGCCAGACGCTGCAGGTGCTAGATACAACAGGAGATAAGAAAGGCGCAGTCCCTACACTGATGAATCTTTCGTTATAAGATGGGAGACAAACTAAAATCAAAACCAAAATATGAATAAAATCACCTCAAGCTCTGATGGCTGCTAGGAAAGAAGACTATAAAGGGTTGAAAAGGATAATAAGCAGACTTGGATGAGGTTATCCAGGGCAGGTCCCTCCATCTAAGAAAGTGTGTCAAGAATTGAAGAATGAGAAGAATCTGCCTTGTGAGGAGCCAAGGAGCAGTGAGTACCAATGGCGCAAGGTGGGCGACCCTGGCTGGTTCAGCTGTGGTGAAATCAGTAGTTGGGGGGGTGGAGGTGGGTTAGGCTATGGAGAGAGGCAGTGATCAGATCTTCGGGGCTTTGGATTTATTCTAACTGGGATCCGATGCAGAGTTTGAATACAGTAGTGACATAATCCTAGATACTACTCTGAGATGAATGGTGGGCTGCTACACCACAAAAAAATCCTCAGGCATCCTCCATGGCCTTCCAACTGGCATTCTGTGTCTTTCAGCTTGTCTTTCATTGATTCCATTTATGCAAATTAAACTCCAACCTAATGCCAACCTCTACTCCCTGTACTTGCCTGCCTCAAGCCTTCGTCCATGCCATCATCTCCATCTCCGGCAGACTCTCCACAGTCAAGGCTCAGCTCACATGGTATCCCCTTCACAGTGCCTTTTTTTCATAGTCTTCCCAGCCTAGATTGATCTCCCTTCTCTACCAGCCTTTTATAACTTATGAAGACCACTATATTTCATTGATTTCCAGATGCACATTTTCCCCCATGTTTAACTTCTGAAGTTAGATTATGCTTAATAGTTGGTAGTATATCATAGTTTAGTTGGCAGGGTTTTTTGTTTTTTGTTTTTGTGTGTGTGTGTGCGTGTGTGCGCGTGCGCGTGTGTGTCAGAGACAGAGAGTCAGAGAGAGAGGGACAGATAGGGACAGACAGGAAGAGAGAGAGATGAGAAGCATCAATTTTTCGTTGCAGCACCTTAGTTGTTCACTGATTGCTTTCTCATATGTGCTTTAACCGTGGGGTCTACAGCAGAGCAAGTCATCCCTTGCTCAAGCCAGCAACCCCGGGCTCAAGCTGGTGAGCCTTGCTCAAACCAGATGATCCCACGCTCAAGCTGGGAACCAGTCTGATGCTCTATCCACTGTGCCATCGCCTGGTCAGGCAGCAGTGCTTTTTTAAAACATTTTTTTCTCATTGATTGTAAGAGAGAGAGAGAGAGAGAGAGAGAGAGAGAGAGAGAGAAAGGGAGGGGGAGGAGAGAGAGAGAAAAACAAGCATCAACTTGTTGTTCCACTTAGTTGTTCTACTTAGTTGTGCACTCATTGATTGCTTTTTAAATGTGCCCTGACCGGGGATCAAACCCACAACCTTGCTGCATCAAGATGACACTATATCCACTGAGCAACCCTGCCAGAGCTTATGGGCATTACTTTAATTTTCTCAGCAGTTGTATAGATACATACTTTGTCTTACAATCAGTGGCATCTTAGATGGGATGAAATATGGTAATCAGTCTACCAAAGGACTATTGTAATCAATTACTATAACTGCATTCTCCCCTCCTTAAAGGAAAGCCCTCAACGAAGGGACCACATGGTACCCCTTTTCATATCCCAGGTAAGCTCACTTTCTGACATGTAAAGTTGGTGCTTCACAATGAATCTAAAATGACAAATGAGAGGAAATTATTCAGGAGATAATAAGGAATTTACTCCTGCTAGATCTGAGGGAGTAAATCGGTGCATTATAAGAAGTGGAAATGTCTAGAATTTGGTGGGCTTGACTAGTTTAGTAGAGAGCTAAAGAACTGGCATATTGTGTTGGCTGTTGTCTTTTTTAGTTTTGACTATCTAAAAGAAAAGAGATCAGTGCCCTTGACCAAATAGTCAGGTATTCCATGTTTTAAAAATCCTTGTGGCACACCAGTTGAAAAATGCTGGTCTAGAGAATCAATTAGATGTAGTAGACATTGAGGCAGAAGCTCAGGAGTCCCATCTAAGTCTTTCCCATGTGAAAGAGCTTTGTTGCTTATCTCATCTATCATCATTCCTATGAGGCCACAGTAATCTCTGAGCTCACTGTCAATACCTTAATGATGTGAAATTCATAAATGTTATCTTTTGGATTACAAAGCTACATCCTGACACACAGGTATGTGAAGTGATCTGTATCTATTCAACACATACAAGATTATTATCTTGGTTGCAGTCATATTAAATTGTAGAATGAAATTTGTGTCCTTTTAATATGTGACACTGTCAGGTTTATCTAAAGAACCAAGTCTGTCTTCTGTCTTATTTTAATGTTTTAGGATGGATGGAATTTTAATTGTATAAGTGCATCAGATACTCTGGAAGGAAACCAGATCTGTCCCCACTGGGGTTCAGTGAGGTTTCTCATTACAGAAACGAATGTGGATCAATGAGAATGTGCTTTGTTATGACTGGGGAGAACAAACAGTGTCAATCTTTGGTTCAAAAACTTTTTAGTTTTAGAAGAGCACTTGTAGGACCATGTAAGGCAAAGTAAAACCCCAGAAAGAGCATTTTGAGTGTGAGAAGAGATCATAAAATATTCTAGCACAGAAATCACAAGGCCATTAAAATCTTAAATACTCCACAATGTGAAATATTCAATATGTCCCAAAGAGGCTTCTCACACTAGTGAGGTCATCATGGAAGGCACATTTGAGTCTGTTCATCTCCAGATAAACAGACATTTGAGTCTGTTTATCTCCATCATTGGAATGACACATGACTGCAGTCACATTTAGTCTCATTACTAGTCTCATTAGTAGAAGTGTGAAATGTCTGTCTACTTAGAAAGAATGCAGTCTTCCACATAGAGAGTTGCTGCTTTCTGGGATGTGGGGTCAGTAATGTGGTTAGATGCTTTCTAGGAGATTAACAACATCTAACATGTTTTCAACAAAGCCTGCTGAACACACTGAGTTAACCACTTGGTGCCAGCCTTCCACAGACCCAGGCAACATGAGGCAAGTGCTGCCCTCCTGATTTCTAGTACCCTGAGGACATTTCCCCTCTGCCTCACACATGGGGGAGCAGGATCTTTGCAGCAGGGTGACATGTGCATTGTTATCTAACCCAGCTCAGTGAAACAGATTTCTGTTATAGTGATTACTTCTTAGCCTGCTTAGGCAACCTACAAGCCGCATTCCCTATGTGGCATTTCTAGAATTGCTGACTGGATGATTTTCTTGTGTACATTTTTATAATTCTTTATGTTCTTATTGTAAAATTTTATGTAGCCTTTTTCATGTGTGAATTGTAACATTTTCCTTCCTCTATCCAGATTTTTGATTTATAAGTGTACGCTTCTGTGGTTGTACAAATGCATTCCATTGGCTCTTGGTATTTTTCTCTGATTCTAAGAAACACGTGTTTTTACTGGTCCTGACAAGTAGAAAGGAAAGCAATTTAAATAAAGGGTGTATGCCAAAGTCATCTACAGAGAATTTATAGTATGGCCTTTACTTAGTTTTTTATTTTATTTTATTATTTTATTTTATTTTGATAGAGACTGAGAGAGACAGAGAGAGTGACGGATAGGGACAGACAGGAAGGGAGAGAGAGGAGAAGCATTAATTCTTCATTGCAGCTCCTTAGTTGTTCATTGATTGCTTTCTCATATGTGCCTTGACTGAGGGACTACAGCAGAGCAAGTGACCTCTTGCTCAAGCCAGCGACCTTGGGCTCAAGCCAGCAACCTTTGAGCTCAAGCCAGTGACCTTTGGGCTCAAGCCAGAGACCATAGGGTCATCTCTTTGATCCCATGCTCAGGCCAGCAACCCTTCCCTCAAGCTGGTGAGCCCACGCTCCAGCCAGCAACCTCAGGGTTTTGAACCTGGGTCCTCTGCGTCCCAGTTCGATGCTCTATCCACTGTGCCACTGCCTGGTCAGGCTCCTTAGTTATTTTTTTTTTCTTTCTTTGGGTTGGAGTATTCTAAATTTACAGCCTAATGAAATTAATATTTTCCACTTAATAGTCCATCTTAAAAAACTATGATTGAATTACTAATTTTTTTAAATTATAGCTTAGAATTAAAGTTTCATGGTTTATCAAGAGGCTATTTAAGTTAGTGTGGCTATGCAGGTAGAAAAGGAAAAACTTCTTAGTTTTTTTTCTGATTTACTTATTTCACTCCGTATAATGTTATCAACTACATGAATCCATACATAGAAGGGACATAAAAATGAGACTCAGAGACATGAACAAGAATGTGATGGCAACAGGAGTGGGGGGTGGGGGGTGGGGGGAGGGGGGATGGGGTGAAGAAGGATAGAGGGGTTGGGGGAGGGGAGGGGTACAAAGAAAACCAGATAGAAGGTGACAGAAGACAATTTAACTTTGGGGGAGGGGTATACAGCACAATCAAATGTCAAAATAATCTAGAGATGTTTTCTCTCAACATATGTACCCTGATTTATCAATGTCACTGCATTAAATTTAATAAATAAATTTTAAAAAAAGGAAAAACTTCATGTATCACAGATGATGATGGATATGTTAACACTCATTTTTATTTTAAATCATACTATTGAATTAAAAGTTGCCCCTAGTCTTAATAAATTTCTAACAAGAGGATCCTGCTGTCTCTGTGCTATCCCATTTCAACATTTAACAACTCTCTAAGCACCTTATCTTAACACCTCTTGCTTCAGTTTGTTAATTCTCCATTTACTCTTAAAAGTAGAGAGCAATTCTCACCCTCTTGTGTAATGCTTTCCTAATGATTCTAGCCGTGGAGGGGAGGACACTTCACAGGAATCTTACACGTCCTGTTCCATCCCGACCCTTTTAATAAGCATTAACCATGTTTCCTGAAGTGCTGTCTACAAATCAGCAGGTCAGCCTCTCCTAGGAAATTGTTAGACATGCACAATTTGGACTCCACTGTGACTTACTAAATCAGATACTCTAGGGATGGGCCTAGTAATTTGTATTTTAGTCTACCCTCCAGGTGATTTTGATGCATGCTTAGATTGAGAATCCTTGCTATGTAGGAAGTTGGGGAGAGGCAGTCACAAAGGGGAGAGAACCACTCAGACCACCCAAAAAGAGTGAACTGCCTTCTTCCTCAATCACATTGCAAGCACATCTTGAAGACAACCATGGAATGCAGTCCTGCTATGTCCTCATGCCTATGAATGAGCCCCAGTTCTTTTTCTGTTACTAACCTAAAGTCTCTAAATGTTAAAACAGAAGAAAATAAGTGTACATATAAAAGATTAATTGTACTTATAATTAAAGTCAGCTTGTGCTTTTGGTTGGTAGAGGACAAGCTTCCGTAAAATCTGAACATTTGCTGACAGATAGATGGAGAAGCATTTCTGAAATAGACCTATTAACCATGCACATTTTATTGACCAGAAACTGCTCAGTGCCTCTTGGTCAGGGATGGGGGGAAAGGGCTACATTGCAAACTTATCAAAATCAATTGCCTGGAATTTCTGTGCTGCAGTTAACTTCTCAAGACCATAAGTTCTGAATTGTCCATTTTAAACTTTGCATTTATTCTTTGGACATGGGAAGCATAAAGAATATTTGGATGAATACCCTTCTCTCTTCTTTTCTAACAGGTACCAAATTCATCAGCTTTTACTTACCTTGAAAGAACAAACCAGGCAAATGTTCAGCTACTGTGATCAGAGGTATCTGCTTCCTCCTAGCTCCTCTGAGCCTTGAGACTCCTGAGAACTTAAGGACCATAAGGAAAATTTAGAGATAATATTTTCCAATATAGGGCTTTGGCAAGGGCCCTGCTTCTTCTAGCATGTATATACAATACAGAAATATATCCCTTTTAATGTCTATGTTGATAAGGATTTTATAGTGCTACCTTAAACATCCTTTTAAAAAATTTAACTTGGGTATATTTAAGTGGAACTCTGGTAGCTTTTTGCAACCTGTAATAAACTCATTGGAATGAGTGGGAAATAGCTATCGTATGTTTCCAGAACCTTCTTGGGGCCCCTGGACAGAAAAGAGCTGTTGTTCAAGGGGTTAATATAATAATATTCAAACCTTATTTATGTTTGCGTGATGAGGGGTGTGCAAGATGTGCCTCTTCCACCCAATCCATGTTTGTGAAAGATTAGCTGTTCTAAACAGAAATGGAAGGACAGCCCAGAAGAATTGGGAAAGGAATGCGTAGCATGAGATTTTTTTTTCCTGTGTGTGGCTATGTAGAGGCAGAGAGGGATAAAATGTGGTTTAAAAATTAAATGCGGACTAACTGCTCTCCTTTTCTGAGAAATGCCAGAAAACACTTAATCCAGGAGATGCTCCCAACCATTCACCTCATTCTACCCACCACCATTCAGCGGAAATCTTCAGACACCATAAAATAGACTGACATGGTTATTACTGCTAATGTTATTTGTTGTTTTCTTAGGGTTTTAAGCCTAGTGGGTAAACAGTGTGTGATTGTGTTGGAATTTGTACTACACTCAGCTTAGTATGTTCTGTAGGGAAATAAAGCATCATCAAAGACAGAAAAACTGACTCTGATCATGAAAATCTATTGTAGTACTTCTCCAAAGTTTCTTACACTGTGAGATCACTTATTCACGTATTTGTTCAGTAAGCAAATATGTGTTGGCTTCTTACTATGTGTAAAGCTAAAAGATTTAGACCAAAGTTTTCAAGTCATTTTAAAATATATATAAAAGTACATTTATATATCCATCTCTACAAATTCCGAAAATTTGATCTAACTTTCTTGGTTAATTGTGTATATTGATACAAAAATATATATACACTGTACACGTATTTGGCTCACTGAAGAATAAGAATTAGACATTTTCTTCATGCCAAGTAGTTCATCTTCTCTATTCAAAGCATAATGCTGCCACTCAAGTTGCATTACACCTAAAGTTTAAAAACAGCCACCTAGCAGCATGGGATTCTTTTTTTCTTTTTTTTTTTTTTTAGCATGGGATTCTTAAAGCTCCCATGGGTATTCAGGAATATCCCAAGTGTGCAGACAAGCACCCTGAAGCCCACTGAGCTTAGCACAGTTGTTGTCCCACGGCTGCTGAGGCAGCGGGTGGGAGAGTAGGGCACAGGGCCGTGCTGCCTCCCGCCGGGTCCGTGCTCTGCATGCACCAGACTCTCGAGGGGTCCTGGCTTGGTTCCAGACACTGGAACTGGATACAGTGACTCAAACAATAGGTAAAAGAAATTGAAAGTCCCTGTTCTTGGGTAGCTCACAGTGTTTATATTTGTCTTAGATCTTTCTTCCTCTACTGCTATGAACTAGAAGCTTATGAAGTGTGAAAATTATTCAGAGATCTGTTGGGAAGATTCTTTTAGAAGGAATCATGAAACTCAATAGTTTAACTCATTATCTGTAACTGAAAGTGTTTATGAAATGTGAAAATACATTTGTTCTTGAGGAAAGGGAGATCTCACGGTGCCTGAGATGCGGCTCTCACTGTGCTCTCTGCAGCCGAAGCTAGTGCTGACTCTTGGGGGCAGGGTGTGAGATGAAAGGTCCTTCCTATGTGTCCCCACAGGGAGAGCAATGTATGGTGTATGCTGGGACTAGAAGTTTCACCTGGCCACATCCATCCTTTGAAACCCTGGGTTGGGAATGTAGCCCAGTTTTGTTATATCTTTCCCCTGATTGGAAAATGCCATGTCCTGAGACTGAAAACAGCACCTTACCTCAGTGCAGCTCACACTTTCTGACTGAGGAGTCAAGTTTAGTAACTTATGAGGCTCATGGTACATGTGGTCAATGGTCAGTATGGAACCGTGACTGCTATCTCCTTGAGAAGACACTGCTCCTGTCATTGTATCACAGCCTCTTGACATCTTCCCTGGCCACCAGACTCAGCTATTGTAGCAATGATCCCTGAGTGAACAGATCTATTCCCCTGCCCACCCCACTTGCTCTTGTCCCCAGAAATCCAGGACATCTCCTCTTACTGAATGGGGGTCCTGAGGGTTGAGATCCAGGAGCAAGAATCAGAGGGGTATGGAGACCCATAGGGTCCAAGATCAGGGTATTTGGCAGGTCATGGAAGGGGAAACATTTGCTTGAGGGATAAAATGACTGGAGAAAGAAATCACTGCTGGAAGAAAAACTGGGACAAGAATATTTGGGAGGAAGGTCTGATCAGTCGGAATAACTGTCAGCATGCTAACTAGTTGCCATCGGATGGGCCCCCGGGCGGGGCAAATGTGTATCCCCTTGAGAGAAGCGTTCTTGACTGGCAATTCCTGACCCCTTGTCTAACTGAAACAACTTGATTAAGGAGACTTTGTTTATAAAGCACTCTGTGTTCTGAAATAGGGTCTTATTTTAGGACACTATTCTTTTCTGCTTTTTCATTTTGACTGTAACAGGAGGAGTTCACACCTGTAACAAGGGTATAATTTGACCTAATTGATTCCAGGCCCCCTGATTGTCTCACTAACATGTTTCCCCCCTTTATTAAAGTCACATGGGTTCTCTCTTCTCTCCATTAAACTTTTCCAGTTAAACTCCCACAGAGATGAGAACTCTTTCTACAGATAACCTCTGTAATGGAAGCACCTAATTTTCTCTTTGGGCAGTGAAAGCCTCTAGTGAGGAAAGTATTTATATTTTTGTTTTTAAATTGGGATTCTTAACTAAGTGAAAAATGTATACATGAACATTACTGTTCCTCAGATGGTTATGAGAGAGCAGAGAGCTGGCTCGTGCCTCTGATCTGAGCTTTGTGTCAGCATAGGCAGGTGTTCAAATGGAGAGAATAGGGTGGAGGTAGAGAACCAAGGACTGCGATTCCAAATTCAACGTGGATTTAGTTGTTTTTGGGTTAGGGTCGAGCCAGATTAAGGCTTGGTACATTTTATATGCTTTGATAGAGCTATGTTATAATTGGATTGAGAAAATGGAAGGACTTCAGGGAAAGAAAATGAGTGAATCTGTTTGCTTGTTCTTAGAACTGATACCCAAACTATTCCAGGTAGCATGTACTGTATCCATTTTAAACTTCAATCTAAGAACAAATTTTATTTATTTATTATTTATTTTATTCTATTTATTTATTTTATTTATTCTCATTCCTAAGAACAATGACCTGAACCTCAGATGCATTTTTAAATGCAGTAGTGTTTAAGCAACAGAGAAATTTATGAAATCAAGCCATTACCAACTAAAAGAATATATAAGTGATTATTTAACTGGTCTCTAGACGGAGAAATTTATTCTAGCTTTAAAGTAATAGAAGACTGTATAAAAGATGTGTGCATATATATTTTTTACACATATATGCAAGGAAATATATACCTATATATTATATATAAAAATTTTAAACTCACTTATGTCAAAATATAAACAATAAAAAGCAAAAAAATACATTCATGATATTAACCCCGTGGTATAATTTTTGCAAATATCATAGACAATAAGCATGACAAAATGCTATACCTATCATATAATAAACCCATATACATCATGAAGAAAAATACTAAAGTTGAATTAAAAGTGCAAAAACTAGAAAAACAGTGATAAAGGAATATAAATGCATGTGGTATATTTTCAACAACACAGCATGACATGGCATCCCATTTAAGGGGACCCACATGAGAATTCTTCCCCAGGTCTAGGTTTCTTTTGAACAACTTTGCTCAGTGAATGGTATAACTGGCCATGCCTCCTTGTTTTCAGTGGTTGCTGGGCAGCTTAGAAATCAGTCTTAGCCTGGCCAAAAGATCTTAATGCCATGCAGTTGGTATATCTCTGGTTTTTTATTTTATTATACTTTATTTATTTTCCTTTAAGGGAGAGAAGAGGAGATAGAACGACAGACTCCTGCAAGTGCCCTGACCAGGATCCACCTGGCAACTCCTGTCTTGGGCCAATGCTCAAATCAGCCGAGTTATCTTCAGTGCCTGAGGCCAAAGCTTTAACCTATCGAGCCACTGGCTGTAGGAGAGGAAGAGGGAGAGAAGGGGTAGAAAGAGGGGAAGAGAAGCAGATGGTCGCTTCTCATGTGTGCCCTTACTGCAAATCCAACCCAGGACATTGCACACATGGGCCAGTGCTCAACCCACTGAGCCAACCGTCCAGGGCCCATTTTCTTTTCTCTAACCCAGTTTCCTCACTTATTTTTATCCTGCTGTATGATTTGATTTTGTAAACTACCTAAAATACGACAGGAATTTCAAGTAAATCATGACATAAAAATCTATTTTAAAATGCCTGCAGATATTCCATCACATCTCTCTGCAATTTGTCTTTGGAATTCCCTTGATTCTGAACACCTATGTTATAAACACAGGCTGTATAAATAGCCAGCTAGACAGTGACTCCTCACTCCTGCTGCCCCTCGGTTTCTAGCTTTCTTCTCCTCCACCCAGGGGGTCAGAATGAACACCCAGCTGTTCTTGTTTGTTGACACAATTTGGTGGCCAGTTTGGGGGACTCTAGCTTTTTTGAGTCTTCCACAGAAGCAAATGGCAACTTCTTGGTGCCAGGACCAGCACAGCTAATTCAGTCTTCCCTCTAACTTTCTGAGCTGTATATTATCATCTCCACCTATGGATGGGGAGACAAAGAGATTAAGCCACTTGCCCAAGATCACAAATTGATGACAAAATAAAGCTAAGATTTGAATCCAGGTCAGCCAGTGTATTGATGTTCTTCTGCTACATACCAAATTATCACAAACTGAAGGGCTTAAAACAATGTCTGCTTGTTAGCTCACTGTTCTGTAGGTCAGAAGTATGGCTGGCTTGGCTGGGGGCCCTGCTCAGGGTTTTGAGGTTGAAATCCAGATATCATAGGCCAGGGGTCCCCAAACTACGGCCCGCAGGCCACATGCGGTCCCCTAAGGCCATTTATCCGGCCCCCGCTGCACTTCTGGAAGGGGCACCTCTTTCATTGGTGGTCAATGAAAGGAGCACATTGACCATCTCATTAGCCAAAAGCAGGCCCATAGTTCCCATTGAAATACTGGTCAGTTTCTTGATTTAAATTTACTTGTTTTTTTATTTTAAATATTGTATTTGTTCCCGTTTTGTTTTTTTACTTTAAAATAAGATATGTGCAGGACGTCAGAGTAATGGCGGAGTAGGAAGCGATACCGATAAATCTCCCCCAAAACTCAACAAGATCTTCAACCAGAAACAGAAAAACCTATACTTGGAGCTTCCAGATGCTTCGCAATACACCCAAAGGTATGATTGAGTGAAAAATTGGCTAAATATATAACCAAACCCCAAAGGAAATAGGGAGTAAGAAATGCTCCGCCTTCCTCACTAACCTAAACAGGGCGGCTTTCTCTGGTAACTGTGAATATAGAAACTGAGGCGGGCAAAGGGGGTGAATAGATCCAGGCCGCCGCAGCAAAAACGGCCGAACCAGGCTGTGGCTCAGAGATCCAAGCCAAGGAAAATCTGATCCTGTGGCAACCCGGGCAATACAAGCTAACACTCGCGCCAAACCCAAACAAAGAAAGACAAGCGGAGCGGCCATTTTAACCGGTCTCCTGGTCGGTGCGCAGTTAGTGGAAGAGAGATTTCTTCCTAAGCCGCGGAAGTGGGTGCCCGTGTTGCCCCACGGAGAGGCAGGGTCAGAGGCCTTTCTGTGGGCTGAGGGCAGAGTCTCTGGGCAGCCCCAGCGCCCTGGGAAAGCCACGCATGGGAGGGAGTGAGAACTACTTCCAACGGTGGAGATTTTCCGTGCTGGTGAGGGTTTTACTCAGAGGGAACCGCGGCCGGCCTCATATCCTGGTGTGCGCGCGCAGATAAGGAGTGAGCGATTCCTCCGAGTGCCTCGGCAGTGCGCGCCCGTGTTATCGCACAGAGGGGCAGAGTCAGGGGCCTTTGTGTGGGCCAAAGCGGAATCTCGGGCCGCCCCAGCGCCTTGCAAAAGCCGCACACGGGGACGGAGCGAGACTCAATTCCAACGCTGCAACTTTTCCCTGCGGTTGGGGGTTTCACTCAGAGCGTGAGACTGCTGGCCGGATATCCTGGTTGCAGACAGTGAGTGAGAGTTTCCTCCAAGCGCCCCGGAAGTGGGCGCCCGCTTGTGTTACCGGACAGAGTGGCAGAGCCAGTGGTCTTTGAGTGGGCGGAAAGCCCACCTGATTATGCTAGCAGCTCTGACTGACTGAGCCTTACCCAGAGCCCTGTGCTGAGTGGAAATAGAGTGGGGAGTTGCCAGCAATTTGAGCCTCTTACTATCCAGGCAGAGGCAGCAGCAACCCCATACCTGGACTATCAGGCTACTAATTGAGGAAGAAAAGACTAGGAGAAAGGCTCCAGGAACACGGACTCTCTCACTGTCAGAGCCTATAAATGCTAATGAGCCTCAACTCCCAACGAGAATAAAGCATAATACATGACATTGCCATAGAGACTTATCAACTGCAAACCTCTACCTGAGCGTGCCAAAGGGGCAGAACCCGGGGTACAGAGTCACCGACCAGGAAGAGGGAGAGAAAAGAAAAAGCAAGAAGATAACCTCTCAAAATCAAGAATAATCTGCAGACTTTATAACCTATCCCATTTTATTATATTTGTTCGTTTGTTTCTCTTATCTTCATTCTTGAGACTTTTTTTTCCTCCTCCAATTTGGCCGATTAACTCTCTACCGGTCTTACTCTCTCCTCTCCTGGAACTACACTACCCATAAGTGTTACATCTCCCATTATCATTTCTCTTCTCTTCCTTTCTCTCTATGAGGGTTGCACTCCAAAACCCTTAACTCTTTCTCTCTCTCTCCTTTCTTTTTTCTTCTTTTAGTGGTTCCCTCTTTTTTTCTCTCTCTCTCTTTCTTTTCTCCCTCTATATTAGTTTCTTCCTTTCTCCTTTACATCTCCTCTCATTCAAACCTCAATAACAAACAATTATCTTAGCTGGGACTCAAACCTATGTTTGTGGCATTTTGGGGGGTTTTTACTTCACCTTTTTAACTCACTAGCAGTGCTCCCATCCCTGGCTCTCCATATTATCTAGTTCTTGTTCCACTAAATACAATAGTAAGTTTTTAATTTGTCCCCCCATTTTTCCATTTTCCTCTTATTCCTCTCATCATAACTCTTAGAAAACCAACACCTAAAAGCAAATCATTTTATTCTTGACCCAAATTTTTTCCTTATTTGCTTATTGTGGGTCCATACGCTCTTTTTTTTTTTTTTTTTTTTTTTCTTTCTCTCTCTCTTTTTTTTTTTTTTTCCTCTTTTTTTTTTTTTTTTTTTATAATTTTATTTTTTTAATGGGGTGACATCAATAAATCAGGATACATATATTCAAAGATAACAAGTCCAGGTTATCTTGTCATTCAATTATGTTGCATACCCACCACCCAAAGTCAGATTGTCCTCTGTCACCTTCTATCTTGTTTTCTTTGTGCCCCTCCCACCCCCTATTCCTCTCTCATTCCCCCCTCCGCCCCGTAACCACCACACTCTTATCAATGTCTCTTAGTTTCACTATTATGTCCCACCTACGTATGGAATAATACAGTTCCTGTTTTTTTCTGATTTACTTATTTCGCTTCGTATCATGTTATCAAGATCCCACCATTTTGCTGTAAATGTTCCGATGTCATCATTTCTTATGGCTGAGTAGTATTCCATAGTGTATATGTGCCACATCTTCTTTATCCAGTCATCTATTGATGGGCTTTTTGGTTGTTTCCATGTCCTGGCCACTGTGAACAATGCTGCAATAAACATGGGGCTGCATGTGTCTTTACGTATCAATGTTTCTGAGTTTTGGGGATATATACCCAGTAGAGGGATTGCTGGGTCATAAGGTAGTTCTATTTTCAGTTTTTTGAGGAACCACCATACTTTCTTCCATAATGGTTGTACTACTTTACATTCCCACCAACAGTGTATGAGGGTTCCTTTTTCTCCACAGCCTCTCCAACATTTGCTATTACCTGTCTTGCTAATAACAGCTAATCGAACAGGTGTGAGGTGGTATCTCATTGCCGTTTTGATTTGCATTTCTCTAATAGCTAAAGAAGATGAGCATCTTTTCATATATCTGTTGGCCATTTGTATTTCTTCCTGGGAGAAGTGTCTATTCATATCCTCTTCCCATTTTTTTATTGGATTGTTTGTTTGTTTGTTGTTGAGTTTTATGAGTTCTTTGTATATTTTGGATATTAGGCCCTTATCTGAGCTGTTGTTTGAAAATATCATTTCCCATTTAGTTGGCTTTCTGTTTATTTTGTTATCAGTTTCCCTTGCTGAGCAAAAACTTCTTAGTCTGATGTAGTCCCATTCATTAATTTTTGCCTTCACTTCTCTTGCCATTGGAGTCAAATTCATAAAATGCTCTTTAAAACCCAGGTCCATGAGTTGAGTACCTATGTCTTCTTCTATGTACTTAATTGTTTCAGGTCTTATGTTTAGATCTTTGATCCATTTTGAGTTAATTTTTGTACAGGGGGAGAGACTGTAGTCCAGTTTCATTCTTTTGCATGTGGCTTTCCAGTTTTCCCAGCACCATTTATTGAAGAGGCTTTCTTTTCTCCATTGTGTGTTGTTGGCCCCTTTATCAAAAATTATTTGACTATATATATGTGGTTTTATTTCTGGACTTTCTATTCTGTTCCATTGGTCTGAGTGTCTATTTTTCTGCCAATACCATGCTGTTTTGATTGTCGTGGCCCTATAATAGAGTTTGAAGTCAGGTATTGTTATGCCCCCAGCTTCATTCTTTTTCTTTAGGATTGCTTTGGCTATTCGGGGTTTTTTATAGTTCCATATAAATCTGATGATTTTTTGCTCTATTTCTTTAAAAAATGTCATTGGAATTTTGATGGGAATTGCATTGAATTTGTATATTGCTTTGGGTAATATAGCCATCTTGATTATATTTATTCTTCCTAGCCAAGAACAAGGTATATTCTTCCATCTCATTATATCTTTTTCGATTTCCCTTAACAATGGTTTATAGTTTTCATTATATAAGTCCTTTACATTCTTTGTTATGTTTATTCCTAAGTATTTTATTTTTTTTGTTGCAATCGTGAAGGGGATTATTCTTTTGAGTTCCTTCTCAGTTGTTTCATTGTTGGCATATAGAAAGGCTATTGACTTCTGTATGTTAATTTTGTATCCTGCGACCTTACTGTATTGGCTTATTGTTTCTAGTAGTCTTTTTGTGGATTCTTTGGGGTTTTCGATGTATAGGATCATATCATCTGCAAAGAGTGATACCTTTACTTCTTCTTTTCCGATATGGATGCCTTTTATTTCTTTGTCTTGTCTGATTGCTGTGGCGAGAACCTCTAGTACCACATTAAATAAGAGTGGAGAGAGTGGACAACCCTGTCTTGTTCCTGATTTAAGGGGGAAAGCCTTCAGTTTAGTGCCATTTAATATGATGTTAGCTGATGGTTTATCATATATGGCCTTTATCATGTTGAGATATTTTCCTTCTATACCCATTTTGTTGAGAGTCTTAAACATAAAATTGTGTTGTATTTTATCGAAAGCCTTTTCTGCGTCTATTGATAAGATCATGTGGTTTTTGTTCTTTGTTTTGTTGATATGGTGTATTACATTAACCGTTTTACGTATGTTGAACCATCCTTGAGATTCTGGGATGAATCCCACTTGATCATGATGTATTATTTTTTTAATATGTTGTTGTATTCGATTTGCTAGTATTTTGTTTAGTATTTTAGCATCTGTATTCATTAGAGATATTGGTCTGTAGTTTTCTTTTTTTGTGCCATCCTTGCCTGGTTTTGGTATGAGGGTTATGTTGGCCTCATAAAATGTGTTTGGAAGTATTGCTTCTTCTTCAATTTTTTGGAAGACTTTGAGTAGAATAGGAACCAAGTCTTCTTTGAATGTTTGATAAAATTCGCTGGTATAGCCGTCAGGGCCTGGACTTTTATTTTTGGGGAGGTTTTTAATGGTTTTTTCTATTTCTTCTCTACTGATAGGTCTGTTTAGGCTTTCTGCTTCTTCTTGACTCACTCTAGGAAGGTTGTATTGTTCTAGGAATTTATCCATTTCTTCTAGGTTGTTGAATTTAGTGGCATAAAGTGTTTCATAGTATTCTACAATAATTCTTTGTATATCTACGGTGTCCGTGGTGATTTCTCCTCTTTCATTTTGTATTTTGTTTATATGAGTTCTTTCTCTTTTTTCCTTGGTAAGTCTTGCCAAGGGTTTGTGAATTTTGTTGATCTTTTCAAAGAACCAGCTCCTTGTTCTATTAATTTTTTCTATAGTTTTTCTGTTCTCTAATTCATTTATTTCTGCTCTGATTTTTATTATCTCCTTTCTTCGGCTGGTTTTGGGTTGTCTTTGTTCTTCTTTTTCTAGTTCCTTAAGGTGGGAAGTTAAGTGGTTCACTTGGGCTCTCTCTTGTTTGTTCATATATGCCTGAAGCGATATGAACTTCCCTCTTATCACTGCTTTTGCTGCATCCCATAGATTCTGATATGTCGTATTGTCATTTTCATTAGTCTGTATATATCTTTTGATCTCTGCACTTATTTCTTCTTTGACCCATTCATTTTTTAAAAGTATGTTGTTTAGTTTCCACATTTTTGTGGGATTTTTTTCCTCTTTTTTGCAGTTGAATTCTAGTTTCAAGGCTTTATGATCAGAAAATATGCTTGGTACAACTTCGATTTTTCTGAATTTGCTGATATTGTTTTTGTGGCCCAACATATGGTCAATTCTTGAGAATGATCCATGTACACTGGAGAAAAATGTATACTCAGTCACTTTGGGATGAAATGTCCTGTAGATGTCTAACATATCCAGGTGCTCTAGTGTTTTGTTTAAGGCCACTATGTCTTTGTTGATTCTCTGTTTGGATGACCGATCTAGAGCCGTCAGCGGTGTATTGAGGTCTCCAAGTATGATTGTATTTTTGTCAGTTTTTGTTTTAAGATCAATAAGTAGCTGTCTTATATATTTTGGTGCTCCTTGGTTTGGTGCATATATATTAAGAATTGTTATGTCTTCTTGATTCAGTGTCCCCTTAGCCATTATGAAATGGCCATTTTTGTCTCTAAGTACTTTTCCTGTCTTGTAGTCAGCATTATCCGATATGAGTATTGCTACACCTGCTTTTTTTTGGATGTTATTTGCTTGGAGTATTGTTTTCCAGCCTTTCACTTTGAATTTGTTTTTATCCTTGTTACTTAGATGAGTTTCCTGTAGGCAGCATACAGTTGGATTTTCTTTTTTAATCCATTCTGCTACTCTGTGCCTTTTTATTGGTGAGTTTAATCCATTTACATTTAGTGTAATTATTGATACTTGTGAGTTCCCTATTGCCATTTTATATCTTGCTTTATGTTAGTTTTGTGTCTTGTTTGATCCTTCTCTTTCGTTTTTCTATCTTTTGTTTTTATTTGGTTGTATTCCATACATCTTTCCTCTGTTGCTATCTTTTTTATCTCATGTGCTTCTGTGGTGGTTTTTTCAATGGTGGTTACCTTTGAGTAATGAAAAGGGTCCCTACCCTGTTCATTGTAGTGAACTATTTTGTGAGTACTTTTGCACTCCATCGTCTTTTGCTACTGTTAATCTCCGTCTTCTCCCCCTCTTTCTTTTTGTTGTTGTCACAGTTTAAATTTGGTTTTATTGTGTTCTTCTTGGAGCTTTTACTTGTGGCTCTGTTTTTTTTTGTTCTTTGTATATGATTGGAGAACCCCCTTTAGTAATTCCTGGAGTGGGGGTTTTCTGATGATAAATTCCCTCATCTTTTCTGTATCTGTGAATGTTTTTATTTCTCCTTCATATTTGAAGGATAGCTTTGATGGGTATAGTATTTGTGGCTGAATGTTTCTCTCTTTCAGGACTTTAAATATTGGGGTCCACTCTCTTCTAGCTTGCAGAGTTTCTGCTGAGAAATCTGATGATAATCTAATGGGCCTTCCTTTATATGTTGTATTCTTCTTTTCCCTGGCTGCCTTGAGAATTTTTTCTTTGCTGTTGGTTTGTGTCAATTTCATTATGATATGCCTTGGAGTAGGTTTGTTGGGGTTAAGAAAACTTGGAGTTCTGTTTGCTTCTTGAACTTGAGGCTTTAGTTCTTTCCACAGGCTTGGGAAGTTCTCATCAATTATTTGTTTAAGTATGTTCTCCATTCCATTTTCTCTCTCTTCTCCCTCTGATATACCTATTATTCTTATGTTATTCTTTTTGATGGAGTCAGATAATTCTTGTAGGGTTATCTCATTTTTTTTAATTTTTGAGTCTCTTTCTTCTTCTCTCTGTTGTGCCTCAAGTTGCTTGTCTTCTATTTCACTAATCCTCTCTTCTATCTGACCTGTTCTATTAGCTAAGCTTGTTACTTCGTTTTTCAGCTCGTGAATTGAGTTTTTCATCTCTGTTTGATCTGTTTTTATAGTTTCAATTTCCTTGGACATATATTCTTTGTGTTTATGGAGTTGTTTTCTGATTTCCCTATATTGCCTTTCTGTGTTTTCTTGTATATCTCGGAGGATTTTTAGGATTTCTATCTTGAATTCTCTGTCATTTAGCTTCAAGGTTTCCAATATATTAAATTTTTTCTCCATAGATTTTTCCTCATCTAGCTGTGTTACCTCTCTTTCTTTTGTATCCATGATATTCGATTTTCTCTTCCTTAATGGCATCTGAGGGTGGTTTTGTTGATAGTATTAATGATATTTAATAAAGAATAAAACGTTAAAAAAAATAAAAAAATAACAAATCGAAAAGAGTTGTTTTTTTTAAAAAAAATTAATAATGAAAAAAGAAAAATAAAATAAAATAGAAATTTTTAAAAAAGGAAATTATTCCCCCCCTCTTTTTTTCCTCTCCTCTCCTCTCCCCTCTTTCTTGAGAAAATCTTGTGGTGGACTGTGAGTTATAACAAACAATGCCTGTGATGGAGGGCCTGAATTGGGGAAAAGTAATGCAGGGGCAAAAAAACATAAAAAAAAAAAAAAAAAAAAAAAAAGGAAAAAAAATAAAAGAAAAAAGAAAAAAAAAAGAGCGTGTGGACCCACAAAAAGCAAATAAGGAAAAAATTTGGGTCAAGAATAAAATGATTTGCTTTTAGGTGTTGGTTTTCTAAGAGTTATGATGAGAGGAATAAGAGGAAAATGGAAAAATGGGGGGACAAATTAAAAACTTACTATTGTATTTAGTGGAACAAGAACTAGATAATATGGAGAGCCAGGGATGGGAGCACTGCTAGTGAGTTAAAAAGGTGAAGTAAAAACCCCCCAAAATGCCACAAACATAGGTTTGAGTCCGAGATAAGATAATTTGTTTGTTATTGAGGTTTGAATGAGAGGAGATGTAAAGGAGAAAGGAAGAAACTAATATAGAGGGAGAAAAGAAAGAGAGAGAGAGAAAAAAAGAGGGAACCACTAAAAGAAGAAAAAAGAAAGGAGAGAGAGAGAGAGAGTTAAGGGTTTTGGAGTGCAACCCTCATAGAGAGAAAGGAAGAGAAGAGAAATGATAATGGGAGATGTAACACTTATGGGTAGTGTAGTTCAAGGAGAGGAGAGAGTAAGACCGGCAGAGAGTTAATCGGCCAAATTGGAGGAGGAAAAAAAAGTCTCAAGAATGAAGATAAGAGAAACAAACGAACAAATATAATAAAATGGGATAGGTTATAAAGTCTGCAGATTATTCTTGATTTTGAGAGGTTATCTTCTTGCTTTTTCTTTTCTCTCCCTCTTCCTGGTCGGTGACTCTGTACCCCGGGTTCTGCCCCTTTGGCACGCTCAGGTAGAGGTTTGCAGTTGATAAGTCTCTATGGCAATGTCATGTATTGTGCTTTATTCTCGTTGGGAGTCGAGGCTCATTAGCATTTATAGGCTCCGACAGTGAGAGAGTCCGTGTTCCTGGAGCCTTTCTCCTAGTCTTTTCTTCCTCAATTAGTAGCCTGATAGTCCAGGTATGGGGTTGCTGCTGCCTCTGCCTGGATAGTAAGAGGCTCAAATTGCTGGCAACTCCCCACTCTATTTCCACTCAGCACAAGGCTCTGGGTAAGGCTCAGTCAGTCAGAGCTGCTAGCATAATCAGGCGGGCTTTCCGCCCACTCAAAGACCTCTGGCTCTGCCACTCTATCCGGTAACACAAGCGGGCGCCCACTTCTGGGGCGCTTGGAGGAAACTCTCACTCACTGTCTGCAACCAGGATATCCGGCCAGCAGTCTCACGCTCTGAGTGAAACCCCCAACCGCAGGGAAAAGTTGCAGCGTTGGAATTGAGTCTCGCTCCGTCCCCGTGTGCGGCTTTTGCAAGGCGCTGGGGCGGCCCGAGATTCCGCTTTGGCCCACACAAAGGCCCCTGACTCTGCCCCTCTCTGCGATAACACGGGCGCACACTGCCGAGGCACTCGGAGGAATCGCTCACTCCTTATCTGCGCGCGCAAACCAGGATATGAGGCCGGCCGTGGTTCCCTCTGAGTGAAACAGCCTCCAGCACGGAAAATCTCCACCGTTGGGATTAGTTCTCACTCCCTCCCGTGCGTGGCTTTCCCAGGGCGCTGGGGCTGCCCAGAGATTCTGCCCTCAGCCCACAGAAAGGCCTCTGACCCTGCCTCTCCGTGGGGCAACACGGGCACCCACTTCCGCGGCTTAGGAAGAAATCTCTCTTCCACTAACTGCGCACCGACCAGGAGACCGGGTAAAATGGCCGCTCCGCTTGTCTTTCTTTGTTTGGGTTTGGCGCGAGTGTTAGCTTGTATTGCCCGGGTTGCCACAGGATCAGATTTTCCTCAGCTTGGATCTCTGAGCCACAGCCTGGTTCGGCCGTTTTTGCTGCGGCGGCCTGGATCTATTCACCCCCTTTGCCCGCTTCAGTTTCTATATTCACAGTTACCAGAGAAAGCCGCCCTGTTTAGGTTAGTGAGGAAGGCGGAGCATTTCTTACTCCCTATTTCCTTCGGGGTTTGGTTATATATTTAGCCAATTTTTCACTCAATCATACCTTTGGGTGTATTGCGAAGCATCTGGAAGCTCCAAGTATAGGTTTTTCTGTTTCTGGTTGAAGATCTTGTTGAGTTTTGGGGGAGATTTATCGGTATCGCTTCCTACTCCGCCATTACTCTGACGTCATCTCCAGTACTCTCTCTCTCTCTCTTTTTTGCCCCTTTATTACTTTTCCCCAATTCAGGCCCTCCATCACAGGCATTGTTTGTTATAACTCACAGTCCACCACAAGATTTTCTCAAGAAAGAGGGGAGAGGAGAGGAGAGGAAAAAAAGAGGGGGGGAATAATTTCCTTTTTTTAAAAATTTTTATTTTATTTTTCTTTATTTCATTATTAATTTTTTTTAAAAAAAAAACAACTCTTTTCAATTTGTTATTTTTTTATTTTTTTTTAACTTTTTATTCTTTATTAAATATCATTAATACTATCAACAAAACCACCCTCAGATGCCATTAAGGAAGAGAAAATCGAATATCATGGATACAAAAGAAAGAGAGGTAACACAGCTAGATGAGGAAAAATCTATGGAGAAAAAATTTAATATATTGGAAACCTTGGAGCTAAATGACAGAGAATTCAAGATAGAAATCCTAAAAATCCTCCGAGATATACAAGAAAACACAGAAAGGCAATATAGGGAGCTCAGAAAACAACTCCATGAACACAAAGAATATATGTCCAAGGAAATTGAAACTATAAAAACAAATCAAACAGAGATGAAAAACTCAATTAACGAGCTGAAAAATGAAGTAACAAGCTTAGCTAATAGAACAGGTCAGATAGAAGAGAGGATTAGTGAAATAGAAGACAAGCAACTTGAGGCACAACAGAGAGAAGAAGAAAGAGACTCAAAAATTAAAAAAAATGAGATAGCCCTACAAGAATTATCTGACTCCATCAAAAAGAATAACATAAGAATAATAGGTATATCAGAGGGAGAAGAGAGAGAAAATGGAATGGAGAACATACTTAAACAAATAATTGATGAGAACTTCCCAAGCCTGTGGAAAGAACTAAAGCCTCAAGTTCAAGAAGCAAACAGAACTCCAAGTTTTCTTAACCCCAACAAACCTACTCCAAGGCATATCATAATGAAATTGACACAAACCAACAGCAAAGAAAAAATTCTCAAGGCAGCCAGGGAAAAGAAGAATACAACATATAAAGGAAGGCCCATTAGATTATCATCAGATTTCTCAGCAGAAACTCTGCAAGCTAGAAGAGAGTGGGCCCCAATATTTAAAGTCCTGAAAGAGAGGAACTTTCAGCCACGAATATTATACCCATCAAAGCTATCCTTCAAATACGAAGGAGAAATAAAAACATTCACAGATACAGAAAAGATGAGGGAATTTATCATCAGAAAACCCCCACTCCAGGAATTACTAAAGGGGGTTCTCCAATCAGATACAAAGAACAAAAAAAAAACAGAGCCACAAGTAAAAGCTCCAAGAAGAACACAATAAAACCAAATTTAAACTGTGACAACAACAAAAAGAAAGAGGGGGAGAAGACGGAGATTAACAGTAGCAAAGGACGATGGAGTGCAAAAGTACTCACAAAATAGTTCGCTACAATGAACAGGGTAGGGACCCTTTTCATTACTCAAAGGTAACCACCATTGAAAAAACCACCACAGAAGCACATGAGATAAAAAAGATAGCAACAGAGGAAAGATGTATGGAATACAACCAAATAAAAACAAAAGATAGAAAAACGAAAGAGAAGGATCAAACAAGACACAAAACTAACATAAAGCAAGATATAAAATGGCAATAGGGAACTCACAAGTATCAATAATTACACTAAATGTAAATGGATTAAACTCACCAATAAAAAGGCACAGAGTAGCAGAATGGATTAAAAAAGAAAATCCAACTGTATGCTGCCTACAGGAAACTCATCTAAGTAACAAGGATAAAAACAAATTCAAAGTGAAAGGCTGGAAAACAATACTCCAAGCAAATAACATCCAAAAAAAAGCAGGTGTAGCAATACTCATATCGGATAATGCTGACTACAAGACAGGAAAAGTACTTAGAGACAAAAATGGCCATTTCATAATGGCTAAGGGGACACTGAATCAAGAAGACATAACAATTCTTAATATATATGCACCAAACCAAGGAGCACCAAAATATATAAGACAGCTACTTATTGATCTTAAAACAAAAACTGACAAAAATACAATCATACTTGGAGACCTCAATACACCGCTGACGGCTCTAGATCGGTCATCCAAACAGAGAATCAACAAAGACATAGTGGCCTTAAACAAAACACTAGAGCACCTGGATATGATAGACATCTACAGGACATTTCATCCCAAAGTGACTGAGTATACATTTTTCTCCAGTGTACATGGATCATTCTCAAGAATTGACCATATGTTGGGCCACAAAAACAATATCAGCAAATTCAGAAAAATTGAAGTTGTACCAAGCATATTTTCTGATCATAAAGCCTTGAAACTAGAATTCAACTGCAAAAAAGAGGAAAAAAATCCCACAAAAATGTGGAAACTAAACAACATACTTTTAAAAAATGAATGGGTCAAAGAAGAAATAAGTGCAGAGATCAAAAGATATATACAGACTAATGAAAATGACAATACGACATATCAGAATCTATGGGATGCAGCAAAAGCAGTGATAAGAGGGAAGTTCATATCACTTCAGGCATATATGAACAAACAAGAGAGAGCCCAAGTGAACCACTTAACTTCCCACCTTAAGGAACTAGAAAAAGAAGAACAAAGACAACCCAAAACCAGCCGAAGAAAGGAGATAATAAAAATCAGAGCAGAAATAAATGAATTAGAGAACAGAAAAACTATAGAAAAAATTAATAGAACAAGGAGCTGGTTCTTTGAAAAGATCAACAAAATTGACAAACCCTTGGCAAGACTTACCAAGGAAAAAAGAGAAGGAACTCATATAAACAAAATCCAAAATGAAAGAGGAGAAATCACCACGGACACCGTAGCTATACAAAGAATTATTGTAGAATACTATGAAAAACTTTATGCCACTAAATTCAACAACCTAGAAGAAATGGATAAATTCCTAGAACAATACAACCTTCCTAGACTGAGTCAAGAAGAAGCAGAAAGCCTAAACAGACCTATCAGTAGAGAAGAAATAGAAAAAACCATTAAAAGCCTCCCCAAAAATAAAAGTCCAGGCCCTGACGGCTATACCAGCGAATTTTATCAAACATTCAAAGAAGACTTGGTTCCTATTCTACTCAAAGTCTTCCAAAAAATTGAAGAAGAAGCAATACTTCCAAACACATTTTATGAGGCCAACATAACCCTCATACCAAAACCAGGCAAGGATGGCACAAAAAAAGAAAACTACAGACCAATATCTCTAATGAATACAGATGCTAAAATACTAAACAAAATACTAGCAAATCGAATACAACAACATATTAAAAAAATAATACATCATGATCAAGTGGGATTCATCCCAGAATCTCAAGGATGGTTCAACATACGTAAAACGGTTAATGTAATACACCATATCAACAAAACAAAGAACAAAAACCACATGATCTTATCAATAGACGCAGAAAAGGCTTTCGATAAAATACAACACAATTTTATGTTTAAGACTCTCAACAAAATGGGTATAGAAGGAAAATATCTCAACATGATAAAGGCCATATATGATAAACCATCAGCTAACATCATATTAAATGGCACTAAACTGAAGGCTTTCCCCCTTAAATCAGGAACAAGACAGGGTTGTCCACTCTCTCCACTCGTATTTAATGTGGTACTAGAGGTTCTCGCCACAGCAATCAGACAAGACAAAGAAATAAAAGGCATCCATATCGGAAAAGAAGAAGTAAAGGTATCAGTTTTTGCAGATGATATGATCCTATACATCGAAAACCCCAAAGAATCCACAAAGAGACTACTAGAAACAATAAGCCAATACAGTAAGGTCGCAGGATACAAAATTAACATACAGAAGTCAATAGCCTTTCTATATGCCAACAATGAAACAACTGAGAAGGAACTCAAAAGAATAATCCCCTTCACGATTGCAACAAAAAAAATAAAATACTTAGGAATAAACATAACAAAGAATGTAAAGGACTTATATAATGAAAACTATAAACCATTGTTAAGGGAAATCGAAAAAGATATAATGAGATGGAAGAATATACCTTGTTCTTGGCTAGGAAGAATAAATATAATCAAGATGGCTATATTACCCAAAGCAATATACAAATTCAATGCAATTCCCATCAAAATTCCAATGACATTTTTTAAAGAAATAGAGCAAAAAATCATCAGATTTATATGGAACTATAAAAAACCCCGAATAGCCAAAGCAATCCTAAAGAAAAAGAATGAAGCTGGGGGCATAACAATACCTGACTTCAAACTCTATTATAGGGCCACGACAATCAAAACAGCATGGTATTGGCAGAAAAATAGACACTCAGACCAATGGAACAGAATAGAAAGTCCAGAAATAAAACCACATATATATAGTCAAATAATTTTTGATAAAGGGGCCAACAACACACAATGGAGAAAAGAAAGCCTCTTCAATAAATGGTGCTGGGAAAACTGGAAAGCCACATGCAAAAGAATGAAACTGGACTACAGTCTCTCCCCCTGTACAAAAATTAACTCAAAATGGATCAAAGATCTAAACATAAGACCTGAAACAATTAAGTACATAGAAGAAGACATAGGTACTCAACTCATGGACCTGGGTTTTAAAGAGCATTTTATGAATTTGACTCCAATGGCAAGAGAAGTGAAGGCAAAAATTAATGAATGGGACTACATCAGACTAAGAAGTTTTTGCTCAGCAAGGGAAACTGATAACAAAATAAACAGAAAGCCAACTAAATGGGAAATGATATTTTCAAACAACAGCTCAGATAAGGGCCTAATATCCAAAATATACAAAGAACTCATAAAACTCAACAACAAACAAACAAACAATCCAATAAAAAAATGGGAAGAGGATATGAATAGACACTTCTCCCAGGAAGAAATACAAATGGCCAACAGATATATGAAAAGATGCTCATCTTCTTTAGCTATTAGAGAAATGCAAATCAAAACGGCAATGAGATACCACCTCACACCTGTTCGATTAGCTGTTATTAGCAAGTCAGGTAAGAGCAAATGTTGGAGAGGCTGTGGAGAAAAAGGAACCCTCATCCACTGTTGGTGGGAATGTAAAGTAGTACAACCATTATGGAAGAAAGTATGGTGGTTCCTCAAAAAACTGAAAATAGAACTACCTAATGACCCAGCAATCCCTCTACTGGGTATATATCCCCAAAACTCAGAAACATTGATACGTAAAGACACATGCAGCCCCATGTTTATTGCAGCATTGTTCACAGTGGCCAGGACATGGAAACAACCAAAAAGCCCATCAATAGATGACTGGATAAAGAAGATGTGGCACATATACACTATGGAATACTACTCAGCCATAAGAAATGATGACTTCGGAACATTTACAGCAAAATGGTGGGATCTTGATAACATGATACGAAGCGAAATAAGTAAATCAGAAAAAAACAGGAACTGTATTATTCCATACGTAGGTGGGACATAATAGTGAAACTAAGAGACATTGATAAGAGTGTGGTGGTTACGGGGGGGAGGGGGGAATGGGAGAGGTATAGGGGGTGGGAGGGGCACAAAGAAAACAAGATAGAAGGTGACAGAGGATAATCTGACTTTGGGTGGTGGGTATGCAACATAATTGAACGACAAGATAACCTGGACTTGTTATCTTTGAATATATGTATCCTGATTTATTGATGTCACCCCATTAAAAAAATAAAATTATAAAAAAAAAAACAAACAAACAAACAAAAAAAAAACGGAATGTGTGTACTTTAAAACAGAAAAAAAAAAAAATAAGATATGTGCAGTGTGCATAGGGATTTGTTCATAGTTTTTTTTTATAGTCCGGCCCTCCAATGGTCTGAGGGACAGTGAACTGGCCCCTTGTGTAAAAAGTTTGGGGACCCCTGTCATAGGCCATGCTGACCTCTTATCTGAAAACTCTGGATTAAAAAACTACCTTGAAGCTTATTCAAGTTTTTGCAAGGATTTAGCTGCTTGTAGTTGTAGGACCGAGGTTCTGATTTTCTTGCTGGCTGTCAGCCAGGGCTGCTCTTAGATTGTAGGATCTGTCCATATTACTCAAAAGGTGGTTCCCCTCCATCCTCAGAGCCAGTGAAGCTACCTCCTGCCTGGAATCCCTTTAATTGATTTCCTTTTCTGCCACCAGCCAGAGAAAACTCTGCTTTTAAACATCAACTGGAATTAGATCATGCTCACATGAATAACATCCCCCTTGATTAACTCAAAGTCAACTGATTAGTAGCTTTAAGTACATCTGCAGAATCCCTTTACCATGTAATATAACATAATCAGGGCATAATATCTCATCCTACTTAAAGTCCTAGGGATTAGGGCAAGAAAACTTCGGAATCATTTTAAGAGGTTTTCACGTTTGCTGCCTACCACAGCAAACGTGAAAACCTCTTAACTTTTATTCATTCTTAAGGTGGTATTTATTTTATTCCACATTTCTGTCTTTCTGTTATTCACTAGCTTCTGTTGTTCCTTAGTTTTATTTCAAGATTTATTTTTATTCTTTCACATAAAATGCACATATCCTCTTGACCTTATGCTTTGTTACCACATCTAAATTCTTCACTAGCAACCACAGGGAATCTCTCTCTTTATCTTTCTCTTTTTCTCTCTAAATCTCAAGTCTTCTTTGAGCCATAGTAGTGTCGTGGTCTGAAGGTCAGGAGGCCCAGTCTGTCCCTAAAGAAAGAATGTGACTTAGCTCTTCATGTGTTGGTTTCCTCAGCTGGCAATAACTAAGTCTCTGTTAGCCTGTTTGGGGTATGTAATGAGCGTATGGAAAAAACAACAACATTTTATTATTTAAATTATGTGATGCCTTGTGCTGAAGTCACTGTTGCCAGACTGTTCTTCCTGCTCTGGGGTCCTGTCTCTCATGACAAACCCAAGAACTCCTGGGATTTAACCAAGGGTTCAGTCTTGGTTATCTTTTTTTTGCCAAACAATTAGAGCCTTTACTCAAAATGCTTCATGGAAGCTGTAGACTCCAGAGCTCCACCAAGTGTTGTGGCACCAAAACATTGATGAATATGGAGATATTTTTGGATGTATGGCAGCTACCTGTATTCATGCAGGATAGCAGTGTGGTTAAGAGCACTTACTTTGCAATAAAAATATCTGGGCTAGAATCCTGGCTCTGCCACTGATAAGGTTGAGGAATAAGGCATGTTGCTCATCAGCACATTTGAGTAATACTGGGTGTTGCAAAAAATGAATTTGTTGTTTGTGAAGAGCTGTCACTGCTTGGCACATAATAAATGTTTAATAAATAGTAGCTATTCTTACTTTTACTGCTAAAAATTAATGGTGGCTATAGCAATGTCATAGTCTTGGTTAAAAATACATTATAGGCCCTGGATGGTTGGCTCAGTGGTAGAGCGTCGGCCTGGCGTGCAGAAGTCCCAGGTTCAATTCCCGGCCAGGGCACACAGGAGAAGTGCCCATCTGCTTCTCCACCCCTCCCCCTCTCCTTCCTCTCTGTCTCTCTCTTCCCCTCCCACAGCCGAGGCTCCATTGGAGCAAAGATGGCCCGGGCGCTGGGGATGGCTCCGGCGCTGGGGATGGCTCCTTGGCCTCTGCCCCAGGCACTAGAGTGGCTCTGGTCGCCCTAGAGGGGCAGAGCATCGCCCCCTGGTGGGCGTGCTGGGTGGATCCCGATTGGGCACATGCGGGAGTCTGTCTGACTGTCTCTCCCTGTTTCCAGCTTCAGAAAAAAAAAATACAAAAAAAAAAAGAAAAAAAAACACATTATAATGCAAAGACTTTAGACATTAAAATGATTATTATAGAAGGACCATATAGTTTAATATTTAATTTTTTTTAAATAGAGATTTTACACTATAATAAGGTTTTAAGAATGGAGGAAAATGGCTTACCTCATTCCTAGTATAATTAATAAAGAATAAAGATGTGCTTAGTAGTAACAGTTTCCTTTGCCTCCACTTGCTGGACTTTCTAACACAAAAATAAAAGATTAAATAGAACACAGTAGTGTAGAAAGGGTAGTTCTGGCCAGAAACCATGCACTTGGCAGGGTATTTTACTGATCATTTGTATATTGATATGGTGTAAGCTGTGCTTGCTGGCAAAATGGTTCCCTGTCTGACTCTGTGACACTTAAGGATGTAGTTGTATAGGGAGATACCCTAACATAATAGGGTATCTCCCACAGGGGGGACCTACAGAAGTCCTGGCCTCTAGGAATGAAGTTGCAAGGAAGACTTGTGTGTGTGTTTTCCTTAGAAATCTATTGAGAAAGGAAGAGGGAGGAGTGTAAAAAGAGAGAAATCACTAAGAGTTGGAGGAAGAGAATGACATTTACATTTATATAATGCCTGGAAACTTTTACCTTTAATCTTCTCAACTATCTTCAAGTGTCCCCAAACTACGGCCCACAGGCTGCATGCGGCCCCCTGAGGCCCTTTATCCACCCCCCCCCCCCCCCGCCACACTTCTGGAAGGGGCACCTCTTTCATTGGTCGTGAGAGAAGCACTGTATGTGGCGGCCCTCCAATGGTCTGAGGGACAGTGAACTGGCCCCCTGTGTAAAAAGTTTGGGGACCCCTGACTAGGTAATATATGCCCCCCCCCACCCCACCGCTGTTTTAAAGATAAACAAGTAACTCGGAGATCGAGTAGCTTTAACAGGTCACATTAATTCATAAGTGATAGAGTTGAATTTAAACCCAGATTTGCTCACAAAACCCTGGTAAAACCTTAGACCCCCTTCTGCTCGTTTGACTTTAGATTCTAGCCCAAAGTAAAATTCATAAGAAAGTGTTAATACATTCAGCCATGGTAACTCTGCAGGGGAAAGTGAGGCTAAAGCAAGGTTTGAGAGAATCCCTCCCAGTGGGCTCTCAGCTAAAGTCCCATCCATGATTATATTTTCTGTTCATGCTGACAGTTCCATTAGACCAGGGGTAGTCAACCTTTTTATACCTACCGCCCACTTTTGTATCTCTGTTAGTAGTAAAATTTTCTAACCGCTCACCAGTTCTACAGTAATGGTGATTTATAAAGTGGGGAAGTAACTTTACTTTATAAAATTTATAAAGCAGAGTTACAGCAAGTTAAAGCATATAATAATAATTACTTACCAAGTACTTTATGTTGTATTTTCACTAAGTTTGGCAGAATAAATCTTTATAAAACAACTTACTATAGTTAAATCTATCTTTTTATTTATACTATGGTTGCTCTGCTACCGCCCACCATGAAAGCTGGAATGCCCACTAGTGGGCAGTAGGGACCAGGTTGACTACCACTGCTTTAGACTAACTCATCCAAGAGGACTAGTTCAACTTGTTTCAAGTGCATCAGCACATTAGAGTATGGAATTGATTTGTTGTTGTGGTGGTTGGTTCTGGTTTTACTTTTTTCCATTAGTGCTGTGTTTTACTACAGGGGTTATAGATTAGGTTAAACAAAGAAAATCTGCTGTTATACTAAGGAAAAATACTATAGAAGTCTGTATTAGCAAAAAGTTATTACTCCAATATGTCTAAGCCAGTTATTAGCTAATTGGCCTTTTCAATTTGGTAATGCTTCAATTACTAGGACAGGATCCTGCGGCTAATCAGAATTGTCTATTATTCTGAACTGTACTCAGAGAAGACACAAACTCGAAAACAAAGGGAATCCATGCTTCAGGCCTCTACATCCCCACCCCATTTTCACTCGAGAAACCAACTTTTTACTCTGGAGAAAACTTTTAGGGAGGTCCTTGGCCATGGATTTCCTCTAATTCGAAAATCAGGTCTTGTCTTTGAACTTTGTAAAGTGCTTTTATTAATGTTAATGAACTGACGATTTCTTTTTCTGATAGGGAGATAGGCACATGCAGTGATGCTCACGTCTTCCAGTCTTGTCTCCACCGTTTTTTGAACTAGAAGACTGTTTCCTTCTACCTTCCTTCCTTCCTCAGTGGGCAATAATGTTGACATTCTACAGGAGCCTCAGTCATTAAGGAATGATGTATTCTAATAGGTTTATTAAGGCAGAAAACTGCCTCCTATTTCAAAGTTGAATTAAAAGTGTTTTTGAAAATTTGATGTAACCTTCACCTGACTAGAATCTTAGATTATCCCATACAGTTCCTGGAATGGTAGCACTGTAGGGTTGCGCTGAGTGGGTTTTGAGAATCATCTTGGTCAGCCTTCTCACATTGCAGGGGGAGAAAATTCAGGTCCAGTGTGTCAGGCTATTTGCTTCACATTACTCAGCCAGCTAGTCTCATTTGTCATGGGTGGTCATGTATGGGTCCAACAGGTGAATACATTTAGATAATGTCTCCATGCCCACATGTTGTTTTTAAGCACATTTATAATTATATTGTTTCCTTGAAAAAAAATTTTAAAAGCATTAAATAGACCAAATCCATGGCTTAGACTGTTTTTGTTCTGCTGAGTTTTCTCAGAATTTCCAAAATACAAAGAATTGCAGTAGATCAGAAATAAGCAAATACATACAAATTAGAGCCAGGACAGCTCAGATTTCCTAATCTCACTGCCACAGAAGAATAAAAGAGTGTTCCTAAATGGTTTTTTTTTTAATGTAAGACAAGAGTGGCAACATTGTGTTCACTTTATACTTTTGGGACATTTTATATTTGGCTGAAGGGAATTCGGGGAAAGAATAGAAGAGATTTTGGAATCTTTAATACTCCCTGTAGAACCATGTTATTTGACTCACTACCACCACTTGTGGAATATTTCAGCATTTGCAATTGTGATTTTCCTGAACTTGCTAGCAGCTGTAGGCAATAACTGACATCTTTAAGTTGTACATTGTCAACATATACAGTGGAGCAAGTGCTTTATTGTTGCTGGTGCATTAAGAGGTTTCCTTTCATGTAGACAAACACTGTCTACAGTTAAACACTAATAATCACAGCCAGCCTCTAAAGGGAAGTGCTCTTGCTAGCTGGGTCACAGTCACACAGAGCCAGAGCACTAACTCTTCTCACATGAGGATTCCTCTTCCAGGGTTTGAGGTCCCAGAGCCGTGCTTGTTCTCAAGGTGAACAGGGCTACATCTACTGTTGATCTTCAGGACCATAGCACATAAAATTGTCAGGGTCTATCTGGATCAGAGGTCATTTGTAGATGTGTTACTATCAAAAAAAAAAAGAAAGAAAAGAAAAAAAGGAAAAGGCCATCACAATCTGGAGGAAGGAAAACCTTTTAATGAGCTGACGATTGCATATTATAAAAATAAGCATATGAAATTGACAAGATGGTCTTCTCAGATTTCAGAGAGGGATATTCCATGTCCATGTCCAGGCTCATGAAAGACATGACATGAATAATTAGAGACATCATTCATAAGGATAAGGGCACATATGAGAATTGGCTGCAGAATAAAATAAGGGAAAGAATGGGACCAGTTGTGACCAAGAACATATGTAAGGGTGTGTGTTGCTTTTTGTATATGTGTGAATACCCAGTGACTATGTGTGACTTGTGTGTATGTGTGTGCATGTACTTACATACATGTTTGATCTCTAATTCAGGCATCTTCTAGAGTCTGAGATTTTACTAAAGTAGATATTATATGGCAGTGGTTGGTCAACTTGTCCTACTTTGCTTGAGATTATCCAGTTTTAGCACTGAAAGCTGTGTCCTGGGAAATCCCTTAGTCTTGCATAAACCAACGTGTATGGTCCCCATACATCATCTTATTTAGAGATTCATCTTTAAAAAGCAGCTGGTGAGAAATGATCCAGATGAACTTGAAACCTGATACCATTGCACACCTATGTCATTGTCTCGTCGCTCACAGTTAGCTGGCTAGAAGTCACCCAGGCGAATTTATGTGCTCAAGTTTTAGGGGTTACCTGCCTACCAACAGCATTTCTTACATCAGATCTAGAGGGTTAGTAGTTCTTTAAATGTGAATTTGGGAAACCTAAGCAAACAGGTAGGCAGAGAAAGAGGTAAAAAATGGAAAGTAGGTGAGTGAACAGAAAGAAAAGGGGGTAGGGGAGGAGATGTTTGTCCCTATGCCCTGTTGAGAAGGTCTTTGCCATGTTAGCAGACCAAAATGAGCCCAACCATGGCAACCAACCAAGAATCTGTCCTAGAAATCCCCTTTTGTTGTATTTTTCCCAATTATAATATTCTTCCAAAAGTCAGCATATAAATGAAGATAGCCTGTCAATCCTAAATGTTCTTTTTCCATCTTCCAGATGGACTTGAGGTAACACTGATTTTCAACCAGAAACAGAAGCTGCATTTTATTTTTGGTTTCAGGGTTGCCATTAATTGGACGACAGAGAATAATATTTTTACCAGATGGAAAGAGGCATTCCAATGACATTTCTAGTTATCTGCAGCATTTAACACCTTCTTTGAGAACTAAAGTTAAGCATTAGTGGGATTGGGGATATTTGTGGTCCACTTAAGTGATGTACTTTTAAATTTCTATTTTAATGCATGTAAGGTATTTTCATTATAAATAGAGTGTATTTATTATGAATAATTTATAAAATAGAGATAACAAGAAATAAAGAAATAGAGAATATCCATACTCCTCTTATCATCTTAGCTAAGTAGAACTTTGTTGTGTATCTTTTCAGTCCTTAAAGTTGATCTATGTACATCTTAATGCATATGCATGCATTCAAATGGACTGTCCTGTACATATAACTTATAAAGTGATACTTTTAAAAGTTTTGTTCTTTTAAAAAGTATTTTAAATTGAGATATAACTGACATATAATACTATATTACTTTCAGATGTACAACATGACAATTTGATATTTGTGTATATTGTGAAATGATTACCACAGTAAATCTAGTTAACACCCTTTGCCACACATAGTTATAATTTTTTTTCTTGTGACAGAATTTTAAAATCTACTCTCTTAGCAACATCCAAACATATACAGTGGTGCCTTGAGATACGAGCAGAGCAACATACAAAACTTTTAAAGATATGAGCTGCAAGTTGGTCTGTATTTTTGTTTGAGATCTGAGCAAAATTCCAAAATAAGAGTTATGATTCAGGAAGCTGCTGCTAGCCGGCGCATGGGTCCAGTATCAGCAGCACAACACCAGCATCTCGTTCTTTCTCACGTGTTACCTGCAGAATCAAGTCAAATCTCATGTGCTGTACTCATTCTTGCATCATTTTTGCATTTTTTACTAACTTTTTTTGTGTGTTATCATGGGGCCAAAGAAAGTGAGTGTAAAGGACAGTGGTGAGAAGAAGAAGAGAATGATGTTGATAGAAGTAAAGCAAGAAATAATAGAAAAACATGAGTGTGGTGTACGAGTGATTGAACTGGCAAGGCTATATGACCACAATACATCTACAATTTATACCATCCTTAAAAGGATGCCATCAAAATTGCAAGTCCAGCAAAAGGAACTACAATTCTGTCCCAATTAAAGACAAATATCCATGAAGAAATGGAGAAGCTTCTGCTGGTGTAGGTGAAAGAGAAAGAGCTGGCAGGAGATATAGTGATAGATCCTGTGATATGCAAAAATGCACGTATTATTTACAGCGACTTGAAGAAGAAAGAACCATCAACCTCAGAAGAGGCAGCAGAAGATACGTTTAAGGCAAGTCATGGCTGGTTTGAAATTTTCAAGAAGAGATCTGGCATCCACTGGGTGGTGAGGCATGGTGAAGCTGCGAGTGCTGACATTAAGGCAGCTGAGGAGTACATCCCATGTTTTGCTGCGCTTATTGCAAAGGAAGCCTACACCCCCCAATAAGTGTTCAACTGTGATGAAACAGGATTGTTTTGGAAAAAAATGCCCCGGAGGACTTTTATCACCACAGAGGGAAAGAAGTTGCCAGGCCATAAACCCATGAAGGACCGTCTGACCCTTGCATTGTGTGCAAATGCTAGCGGTGACTGTAAAGTAAAGCCACTGCTAGTGTATTATTCTGAAAATCCTCGAGCCTTTAAGACTTACAAGATTCTTAAAGAAAAACTGCAGGTTATATGGTGCACCAATGCTGGGGCATGGGTTACGCAGCAGTATTTCATTGAATGGGTAAACCTCGTCTTTGGTCCCGCAGTGAAGAAATATCTTCAAGAAAATAAGCTCCTGATGAAAGCATTATTAATCCTTGAAAATACTCCAGCCCACCCACCTGGTCTTGAAGATGACATTCTCGATGAGTTCAAATTTGTGAAAGTCCTCTATCTCCTACCCAACACGACTTCAGTCTTGCAACCTATGGATCAGCAGGTCATTTTCAACTTTAGAAGCTTTACACAAAGCACTTGTTCTGCCGCTGCTTTGAGGTGACTGAGAATACAAATCTAACCCTTTGAGAGTTTTGGAAAGATCACTACAACATTGTGATATGTTTACACATTATTGACTTGGCATGGCAAGAAGTTACAAGAAGAACCTTGAACTCAGCATGGAAAAAGTTATGGCCTAATGTTGTTGCAGACAGAAACTTTGAAGGATTCAAACCAGAGACCAAGACTGAGGTAGAAGCGTTGGAGGAGATTGTGTCCCTTGGAAAGTTGATGAGTCTGGAGGTAGATGAGGGTGATGTAAATGAGCTCATCGAGGAACATGAGGAGGAACTCTCAACTGAGGAGTTGAAGGAGCTACAGATGATGCAACATACAGAGCTTCTGCAAGAGATTAGTAGTGAGGAGGAGGTAGAGTCAGAGGAAGTGATTTCTACAAGTGAAATTAAAGACATGCTGGCAATGTGGGAGAAGCTTTCAAGTTTCATTGAAAAGAAACACCCAGAAAAAGTTTCAACTGGTCATGCTTCAGCACTTTTTAATGACACTTGTTTGTCACATTTCTGTAACATTTTAAAAGGCAGGCAAAAGCAAACCTCTTTGGATAGATTTTTATTCAAAAGTCCTGCAAGTGAAAGTGCCAAAAGTGCAGCCAAAAAGGCAAAAACAGGTGATGATTAAATGAAAAATATGTAATATTAAGTTTAGGTTAAGTTTAAAGTTAAGAAAGTGCATTTTTTTACAATTAAGTTTTTGTGGTTTCATTTTAAGTAAAGAAAGTGCAGTTTTAGTTTACGTGTGTACAGTACCTGCATCCCTTCCTCCCTTCCTCCTCCTCCACCATTCACTTCTGTTAGCCGCACTCGTTTGTCTCCAAGGTAAGAATACAGTACTAAATTACACTTTTTTCTTCTATTTTGTATATTTTGTTATGCATTGGTAAAGTATACATGTGTGTTTCTTAATTAAAAACATATCTTTTTCATAATTTAGGATGGTTTGGGGATTTTTCACAGGGTTGGAATGGATTAAATCTATTTCAGTTATTTTAAATGGGAGAAATTTGTTTGATATACAAGTTGACTGACTTACGAGCTCGGTTACAGAACAAATTAAACTCATATCTCAAGGTACCACTGTACTATGATTTGTTCTTCTTGTTAGGATTGCTATGGGTGTTGCATGCTCATGGATAAAGGATTAAATCTCTTACCCATAGATGATAAATTCAAAGGTGGGCTTGCAGGGGGTTTGGAAGCTCAGAGCTCTCAGAAGAGTGTTTCTTTTAGGTCCCAGGACTTGGTGATTACTTTGGCTCTCTTGCTTCATGTGGCCCCTTCTGCTGTCCACACCAAAAGAAACTGTAGCAAGGAGCTTTTCTAGTTTGACAGTTGCTTTGTGGCCTGGCCACCGAGAGCATCTTTAGCACCTGCATTCTTGAAGGAAATTAGGTGGACAGTTAGCAGAATGTGACCCATCTATCTGCTCATCCCCTGAGACAGGGAAGACCGGATCCCATTTCTCTAGTCATTAAACTGCCCATTCTTCTCCTTTAATTTTCTCTAGGACCTTTGTCCACTTGAACATAAGTCTCCCTGTTGTGGGATGTTTCTCCAGGGGTTCCTTTCTTCCAGGATAACCTCAGCCTTCTTGAGCTGAATAGGACACCCATGCTTTCCAGAACTCTCTGCCTTGCTCCTCCATCCATGTCTGGCTATTGGAGCCATTATTTATGGGACCCTGTGCTCTTATTTCCCCAGCCCCACCTGAGGGCCACTTCTTATGGGAGAACTCAAGGGTGAGTCTGGAGCTCCTGCATTGTGCCCATCGACACAGCGAGCCTTGGGTCAACTCCTCTGCCATCTGTATGTTCTTAGAACCCCTCCCTAGCTATGTGCAGGCACAGGTGTACTGATTACTGCGTGGGTTTGGAGTCAAGTCGCAGCTCTGACCCGATCAGTTATGCGAACTTGAGCTGACTACTTTCCTCTTTGTGAGTCAGTTTTCCCAAACGTGCAATGGTTATAATTATAGTGACTACCTCATGCGGGTATTAGGCACATCCCTTTGCAAACTGCCTGGCACAGTCTGTGTTCAATATATTTTTATGTGAGCAGGCTATTCTCTACTTTCTAAGAATATTCTGCACTCGGTACATTAAGGAGGGATCTGTAAAGGGACTTTGGCTGTTTGGAATCTGAGGAAGAGTTGTTGGGAACAAAATTTAACTAAAGGGCGAAGACACTGCCTCCATCCTGTGCAACCAAGGCCTGAATGCATGTCATTCTGGCTGTGGAATAGACTCTTAAGGGGTCCTGGCATTTGATATAGGGAGGAGCAACCTGCAGAAACAGGTGATGCTTTCCTCCTCTATCTTTTTTGTGCAGTGTTTCCTGGGTGTTTGACCAGGGCCCCGAAAGCTTTCCTTCTCACCCCTACTATCTTCTAACACCTGGATCCCAGGCCCTGCAGGCTCGTCTGGCACCAGGTCAAAGCATGAATGAAGGCTCTCTGACCTATTTCTGTGGGGGGGGGTTTCCATCCTGGGAGCGTGTGTGGAAGCACCCTCCTCGGTCCTGCAGACCCCTCCCACTCTGAGGTTGCGGTTTGCCCTCTCTCTTCTTTACACACTGTCCACATCTTAGCACTCCTTTTTCTCACCACCTTTTAGACTCCCCATCCTAACAGTTACCACTCTTCTGGGAGCAGTCCTGTAAAATGAAGCAAAATGGGACAAATTACCAAAGGAGTAGTGTAACTTTCTAAAGCCAAGTTCCAGAAGTCATCAGTGCCAGCATTCAGAACGTTTTGGTGTGCTGGAGTCTTGAGCCATAGCAACTACATAGCAGCTCCAGGCCCTTCAATTCTGAGACCACAGTGGCCCTTGGTGCGACAGTGGCCAGTGCTGTTCATTACAGTGAATGTGCTCCCTTCTTCATTCTGGCCTGGTTCATTTGAAAGTTTCTGAATATGGAACTTGCATATTACAGCAGGTTTGCTCAACATTCTCTAGACATTGAATACCTTAAATCTTTTTATTTTATATTCTTCCCAATTTTCTTTCTTCCATAGGGAGAAAAATAAGTTTCAGGGACTACCACAATGTGTCACTGACCACGTTTTCCTGAATATCCACAGCTCACTTGTAGGTGGTGATGCTGACTGAGTTGTTGGCTCTACTTTGTTCCGAGGCAAGTGGGCAAAGAGAAATTTGTAACAACTTTCTTTCACTTATAGAGTACTGTACGTTATACTTTTCAAAATGCTTCTTACATCATCTCATTTAAACGTCGAGTAACTCATGAGGCAGAGGAGTTATTATTACTTCCCTATAGCCAATGAAGAAAATAAATCAAGGAGGTTACACATTCATTCAAAAGAATTATTGACCATCAACCATGTGCCGTGCATAGCTTCAGGCACATGGGATATAAAAATGCACAACACAAACTTCTTACACTGATAGAACATGCATTCTAGTGAAGGAGCCAGACAATAAATTCATAAAATCAATGTGATATGAGGTGGTGACAAATGTAGGGATCAATAAAATGCATTTTAAGAGGATGGCAAGTGACCAGATGTGCTGCTTGCTAGGTGGTCAGGGAAGGTTTCTCCAAGGAAATGATATTTGAGCAGGCAGATATGAGAAAGGAGAGAATGAGCTATGTGGCTATCAGGGTCAGACCATCTCTGCTGAGGAAGCAGCAAGTGCAAAGTCCCTGTGGCCAGAAGGTGCTTGGAGGGTTCACGGAACTGTCCTACTGAAAAACTTATTCAGTGGCACGAAGTGAGGTCAGAGAGCAAGCCAGGGATTACACTAGGATCTTGAATTATATTTTGAAAAGATATTTGCTCTAAGAGGTAGGGCATAAAAGAGTTATATACTGAGGATGACATGATCTGACTTATATTTTATAAGGATCACTTTATGGAGAACAGGCTGTGAGAGCAAGGTGGAATCTGAAAGACACATTAGGCATATACTGCAGTGTTCAGATAACAGATGACAGCTGTGGAGGTTGCAAGCAGATGGATTCTGCTAGATATTGAGGACAGAGCATGCAGGATTTGCTGGTATCTTGGAGGTGGGTGTGAAACACAGGAGTCAAGGAAGACTCTACACTCAGAGAAAGAATTCAAGAAATGATATGATAAGGATGTTGTTGTCAGCTCAAGGCTGGTCCAGGCCTGCTGATTGACTGGATCTTCTGAACACTTTGAGCAAGAGTCAGGGACTAGTAGGCACTTTCTCCTGCAGCCATGTGAGTCTTCCAAGAAGTGCTGCAGTTGCTACAAGATTCCTTTCCCCCCTGTCAAACCTATAGACATTTGAATATAGACATTTAATGATCCTTCTGACAAACAACAGAGGAAGTTAGTAAACTATTGTTACCTTTTAATTTTTATTTTAAGATATCAAGGGGGGGCCTGACCTGTAGTGATGCAGTGGATAAAGCGTCGACCTGGAAATGCTGAGGTCGCTGGTTCGAAACCCTGGGCTTGCCTGATCAAGGCACATATGGGAGTTGATGCTTCCAGCTCCTCCCCCCTGTCTCTCTCTCTCTCTCTCCTCTCTAAAATGAATAAATAAAATAAAAATTTAAAAAAAGATATCAAGGGGGTGGGAAGAGCCTTAACTGAATATCTAATTAAAGAGCAAGACACCATTAGTGAATTTATAATATCTTTAAAAGCCCATTCATAACCTTTAAATAATTTCATGCAAATGTGAGCTATATAGAAGGTGATCTGATAATTCCAAAAATTTATTAGCATTGCCTTGTAGATAATAGATGTCCAGCAAGTAAGTGATTTATCTCAGTAGAATATTGATGTTGGTTTCTTCTGAAACATGTATATTTCAATTTATTTTCCAATGTTGGTAATGAGAGTCACACCTCACTTTCAGGTGGGATTAGTGTTGATATTTCTAGTACTTTGCCGATGAAGAAACTGAGATGGGAGGTGCTTGCCTACATGACACCATCAGCTCCTCATCAGTGGAGCTGATACATGCAGGAGAACCTTCCCGCTGAATCCAGGCATTTGGTCTCATTACCCACACCTTTGCTGCACCATAGAAAATGTGCAAGCTTCAACCCCTCATCCTGCCTTCTAGGCTTTTTTGCTGACCTTTGTTGACATGATTAAGTGATGATCAAATCCGGCCATATCTAGTAACTGGTAACATCTCAAACTTCAGTGTTTTTAAGAGACGAAGTGTTTTCCCAAAACTTCTAACTCAATCTACTATAGTCCAGTGGCCACCTGTCCCAGACAATATTTTCATCTTCTTATTCTTCCTCATCAATGTTTTGTTTGAGGCAGGGTCACAAAAAAGAAAAGTCATTTCCTACTCTTCTGTAGCCTTCACATCTTGGCTGTGACCGGTCACAGTCACAAGGTTCTTCAGCTGGGAGCAGGACTGAGGAGGATCTCAGAGTTGGATTGGACTCCAGGTATCCTATGAGTTGAGACCACATCAGAGTGACTATAGATCCTTGCAAACTACTTAGGGAGGCTCAGAGGCGTTTGGTAGTGTCTATGCTATTTTATTTTTATTTTATTTTATTTTATTTTTTTCATTTTTCTGAAGCTGGAAACAGGGAGAGACAGTCAGACAGACTCCCGCATGCGCCCGACCAGGATCCACCCGGCACGCCCACCAGGGGCGGTGCTCTGCCCCCCAGGGGGCGATGCTCTGGCCATCCTGGGCGTCGCCATATTGCGACCAGAGCCACTCTAGCGCCTGAGGCAGAGGCCACAGAGCCATGCCCAGCGCCCGGGCCATCTTTGCTCCAATGGAGCCTTGGCTGCGGGAGGGGAAGAGAGAGACAGAGAGGAAAGCGCGGCGGAGGGGTGGAGAAGCAAATGGGCGCTTCTCCTATGTGCCCTGGCCGGGAATCGAACCCGGGTCCTCCGCACGCTAGGCCGATGTCTATGCTGTTTTATACATTGGTATCTCTCTATTTCCAAGCCCGGTTTCTATTAAAAAAAAAAAGGAAATATTAAAATTCAGACCATTAACTGTACTGATTACTAAATGCTTTGGTGGAAGGTTTTGTGGGGAAGGCATTAATGATCAAAGGTAGTTGGAATAATTACCCCTGATTTTTCTTATTCATATTCTCCTTTTGCCTTGGTTTGTCTGATTATTGCCAATACCAGACAGGAAGACAAAAGTCAAGAGAAAGCCTGATGGGGATGAACCAAGATATAGCATATGATTGTCTCAAATATGCACAGGCCACACAGCCCCCTGAGTTGATAGTACAGTGAGAGTTAGGACAATTGCTCATTAGGTAGGAACTAGACGTGTCCCCAGGGTTCCATGGTCAATTACTTTGTTGATACCATGCTTTCTGGCTTATGTGGGGTATTCCTTGGGGCTCCCAGGCAACACCCTTTCCACTCATTTCCTCTCACCTGTCTTCTCTGATTCTGTGAAATACTACTTTTGTTAATGGTCATGTCCTAATGAGGCAGAAATGTTGGCCCAAATAAATCACAGCCCTGTGTCAATCAGCAAACCAATGGCAAATGTCCTTAATGATTTTCCATCAACTTCATGGCTCTCCTTGCTTCTTTCTCAAGCCTATTTTTGCCAAGCCTGTTTGTTGACTTCATTAATCTGTGATTTGAGATCCTGAAAGAACCAAGATCTTGTGACTTGGCAGGGAGAGCCACCCGCCCTATGGACTTACCCACCGTGTGGCCCTGCTGTGCTTCAGGGAAAACAAAATGTTAAGTGAGCAGTTTAGCTTGGACTTAATCTGGAGGCAGATCAGTAACTTTATACTGAGATACTCTTCCATTATATTCTCAGGAAAATGAAGTGAATCACCAGAGCAAAGAATGTACCAATAATAAAGTCTAATGTTTTGAATTAGAAGAGGGAGAGAGAGTAATTGAGAAACCTTTGGCTGGTCACTTTGTTGCTCCTTGTCCCCTCAGATATATGCTTGGATAAGAATTCTCTCCTCCAGCGTGGTTTTTCCTGCACTCAATCCTGCAGTGAAGTGACAAGGTCATGTTAGACATGGAAATTACTGCAGAACAACAAATCCAAGATTATTATTTCCCTGAAGGCTCCAGGAAGTGGAGATGAGTTGTGAGAGCATAAGTTTCTAACTCAACCCAAATGTGTTTTTCTGGCCTCATTTGTTAATTAATAAATCAGAACCAAATGAAAACTACACATAAGTGCATACCACAAATCTGTCACAGTTGAATGTTTCCCAGCTTATTTCTGTCTTTCTCACTTTATACTATCCATCATCATCATCATCTAGGAGTAAAAGTATACAGAAGCACCTTAATAGATTGGAGTCAATTTTAGTCTTATGAATAAAACTGCCTAAGAAATTACCTTGTTCATGTAAGATTATTTGGCTAACTCAGAAGTTTGGTGATTTGTCAGTTTATTTATTTAATTTTAGTACCAGGAAAATGAGAGTGATAAGGCAGTGTGTTTCCTACTCTTTCAAGCTTCTTGTTTGATGTCTGGTATTTGCTGTTATTCGTTTTGTTGTTGTTTTTCAACTCATACATTCAAGTGCTTAACCTTAATGATCATTATTGTTGTTTAACTTAAGAAGTACTGCCAGTAAACACTTCAAATAATACTTAAAATGTTAGTCCCAAAAACATAAAAGTCCTAGAAAAAAACATAGGCAGTAAAATCTCGGACATTTCACATAACAGCATTTTTTCTGATATATCTCCATGGGAAAGAGGTAATAACAATAAAAATAAAAAGAAAAGACATAATAGCAAGAAAAATAAGCAAATGGGACTATATCAAACTAAAAAGATTTTGTACAAAAAAAGAAATCATCAAATGGAAAGTAAACCCACTGAATGGGAGAATATATTCTCCAATAATACATCTGATAAGGGGGAAATAGCCAAAATTTATAAAGAACTTATAAAACTCAACATCAAAAAACAACCAATTCAATTTAAAAATGAGCAAAGGATGTAAATATACATTTCTCTAAAGAAGACATACAAATGGCCAATAGACATATCAAAAGATGCTCAACATCCTTAAATCATCAGAGAAATGCAAACTGAAACCACCATGAGATATCACCTCAAATTTTTCAGGATAGCTGTCATCAATAAATCAACAAATATCAAGTGCTGGTGAGAATGTGGAGAACAGGGAACCCCTCTGCACTGTTGGTGGGAATGCAGACTGGTGCGGCCACTATGGAAAACAGTATGGAATTACCTCAAAAAATTAAAAATGGAACTGCTTTATGACCCAGCAATTTCACTTCTGGGAATTTATTCAAAGAAACCTGAAACACCAATTCAAAAGAATATATGCACCCCTGTGTTCATTGCAGTGTTATTTACGATAGGATTTGGAAGCAGCTCAAGTGCCCATCAATAGATAAGTGGATAAAAAAGCTATGGTATGTTTACACAATGGAATACTACTCAGCCATGAAAAAGAAGGAAATATTACCTTTTGTGACAGCATGGATGGACCTGGAAAGCATTGTGCTAAGTGAAATAAGCCAGGCAGAGAAAGACAAGTTCCATATAATTTTATTCATATGTGGAATCTAATGGAGGAAATGAACTAACAAACAGAATAGAGACACTCATAGAGAGCAGACTGACACCTGTTGGGAGTGGGAGCATTGGGTGGCTGGGTGGTGGGTGGAGGAATTAAACAAAAAAGAAAAGAAGAAAAACTCATGGGCACTATAACAGTGTGGTGATTATGTGTGTGTGTGTGTGTATTGGGGGGGGTGTTGGAGCATTGAAAAGAGTAAAGAGGGTAAGTGGTGATGGACAGAGATTTGACCTGAGGTGGTGAACATACAACATTATATCAATAATTTATTGTGTACCTGAAACCTGTATAATTTTGGTAATCATTGTCACCCCAATAAATTAAATAAAAAGAAAAAAAGTCAGGGCTAAATATACTAGTATATTTATTGCTCAAAAGAGATCACAAGGGCTTGTTGCCCCAGAAAAGGAAAGCTGTTCTCTAAGAACTGTTCTGGAGAAGCCTTTTGTTGTGTTTTTGCAAGGACATGGGGATCTAAGTTATGCCTATTAAAGGACAGGAATGGCCCTTTCGGTGTCTGTGTATTTGTGGTGCACAACTGCGCTATGTACAGTCTGGTCCCCATGGTGGTGTTTTTCCATTCTCTTGTTTAGCACACCTGGTCATATGCTCATGCCTCACCCATGCCTCTGCACCCATAATCATATCTTGGTTTAAACCTGCAGGTCTTGACTCTGGCTGGTTGGCTAAGTGGTAGAGCATTGGCCCTGCATGTGAATGTCCTGGTTTGATTCCTGGTCAGGGCACACAGAAGACACAACCATCTGTTTCTCCACCTTTCTCTCCCCCTTTTCTCTCTCTCTCTCTCTCTCTCTCTCTCTCTCTCTCTCTCTCTTTTTCTCTCTCTCTCTTCCCCTCCCACAGCCATGGCTTGACTGGTTTGAGCTTATTGACCACTGGTGCTAAAGCTGCATCTGTGTAGCCTCTGCCTCAGGTGCTAAAAATAGGTCAGTTGTGAGCATGGTCCAAGATGGGCAGAGCATTGACTCCAGATAGAAGTTGCCAGAAGTTGGTCTCTCTACCTCTCCTCCTGTCACTTGGAAAAGGAAATTAATTAATTAATTAATTAATTAATTAAAATAAAACTGGAGGTCTCAGTTTTACCAAGAAAAATTCAAAGGTCTGCCCCTTACTGACACAGGCTGAGTAAACTACTGCTAAGAAGTATGGCTCTATCATTTACTCATTGAACAAATAGGTAGCAGATACCACTATGTTCCAGGTGCTGTTGTAGGGAATAGACAAAATGTCCTGCCCTGGTGTGATGTATGCCTGAGAGGAGCTCCAGCCCTCAGCAGTCACATGCCTGCATTTTTTTTCTCTGTGGCCACTGGTGTGTTATTGAGGTGAAGAGGGAGGGCCTACTCAGAGGAATAGGGAATAGGGGTGTGTACTGCCTCTGATGCCCAGTGGCTGGGCCACCCTGGACCTATCACGTGGAAGAGAGGTTGGAAGGGATCATGAGAAAGGACTTTCCCCAGGTCCCCGTGTTTAGCATGCTCACTTCTATGGCACGAATAAAAACAGGTCATCTGCTGCAGTATAGCTTGATAGGAATATGAAGTTCCCCAGTAACTCTGGGAACTAAAGCAAGGACTTGGCCTGTTAGTTACTTTTAACTTTTAATACCTGAACATTTCATTAAACCAAATAGCTCCATTGTCATGGTCAAAAGTCCACTGTGGAGAAAGGCAGGATTTAGTGTTTCTTTAAGCTGCCACCCAGTGAGGGAAATTGTTGCCTAACATAGCTCAATTCTCAATTTTTCAAGGACAGATTTTTCATGTGTGGATGTTTTTCAAGCTCTTGCTCTCACTCTGTCTGTGACAGCAGAAGTTCTGATGGAAGCAGTATAACTTATTGCCAGCTATGGTGTATATGAAGGAGAAGCCATGTTGGCAGTGATCTTGACAAGTAGGGCTCTTAATAAAAGAATGCATTGACTAGTACTTTGTAGTTCTGCTGGGTGTTTGCAGAGCATTTTGATGTGGAGGGTCTGGTTTGCCTCTCACATTAGTCTGCAAGTACATGCTCCTACCAAATTGGTGAACACAGGCATAATGATCTATAATAAATGAGTAATTGATACCATGTTCTAATATATGGTAAAATAATATTACCTTTGTTTTCAGATTTTATGACCTCCCTATAGATGCTTTAAGAGACTGAAAACAGTTAAGTATCTTGACAGGGCTAATAAAAGATGGTTGCCATAAACAAGGGGGTGCATTTCCTTTTTTCAGTCGGTGATATGGTGTCCTTGGGATATATTCCTATAAGTGGGATGGCTGGGTTAAAGGGCAGTTCCATTTCTAATTTTTTGAGGAATCTCCATACTGTTTTTCACAGTGGCTGCTCCAATCTGCATTCTCACCAGCAGTGCAGGAGGGTTCCCCTTTCTCCACATCTGCGCCAGCACCTATCGTGTATTGTTTTGTTAATGAGTGCCATTCTGACTGGTGTGAGGTGGTATCTCATTGTGGTTTTAATTTGCATTTCTCTAATGATTAGTGATGTTGAACATTTTTTCATCTGTCTATTGGCCATCGGTATGTCCTCTTTGAAGAAGTGTCTATTTATTTCTTGTGCCCATTTTTTGATTGGATTGTTTGTCTTCCTGGTGTTGAGTTTTACAAGATCTTTATAAATTTTGGGTTTTAACCCCTTATCAAATATATTCTCCCATTGTGTGGTTTGTCTTTTTATTCTGTTCTTATTGTCTTTAACTGTGTATGGCAGCATTGTTTACAATAGCCAAGATCTGGAGACAGCCCAGATGTCCATCAGTGAATGAGTGTATTAAAAAGCTGTGGTACATATATACAATGGAATACTATGGGGCTATGAAAAAGAAGGAAATATTACCTTTCGCAACATTTGGAGGGACCTGGAAACTATTATGTTAAGTGAAATAAACCAGGCAGAGAAAGAAATATATCATATGACCTCTCTCATTTGAGGAATCAAAGGATTAATGAGGACTGAGGAACAGAATTGAGACAGAGGAGAGATCAAAGGGACCAGAGGAAAAGAGGACAGAGGGAAAGGGGATGATAGGATGGGATAAACCTAAAGGGAAGGGAGGAGGGTGCTGTAGGGGAGGAACAAGGAAAATGTTGAGGGGAATATGGGGGAGGGGGGATGCATTCAGGGTGACCCTAGAATCTATGTAAACACAATTAATTAAATTTCAAAAAAAAAGACAATTGCATTATTACTGCATGTCTTCAGCCTGTTGTTTCTGTGTTCTGTCATGCATGCTAGACTCCTGACTTTAGAAAAAGGAAACAGAAGTCATTTGCTTCAAGTTCCTCTCTTTGCAGCATTCCCAGGATTTCTTCTGGCAAGAAGCTATCTCTCCTCAGTGCTTAATTTCCATTCTCTTTTCATCTTCCCTGGAGTGTTGACCTCTGAGGTATCCTTTTCTTCTTTTGACTTTTGGTCTACATCTGTCTGTTTTTCCTTCTGGTAGACACTCCTACAATCCCCTGGATTAATCTTGTTTATAATCAGACTCAGCAAACATTAACTGCAAACCTGCTATGTACCAGAGACTGGTACATAGTTCCTGGGCATGTTCACTCAGCACTCTTATTCTTTCGCCTCTTTCTGCTCAGATGTTTTGCATAGCCTGGCCCTGAGTACAGTGCTTAGCTTATTGCCCTTGTATTTAGGACAAGTTGTGATTCAACTCTAATTGATGATTATCAGCTTCATCCACATTAACTCTGGGGAATCAGTGGCTGAGAAGGAGAGATGAAGAAGGAAAAAAGAATGAAAGAGATGTACATATACACAAACAAATCAAAGACAGGTGTTTGAATACATGTGCATGCATGTTGATTGAAGCACTGTTCACAATAGCCAAAATGTGGAAATAGTCTAAATGTCTATCAGATGAATGGATAAACAAAATGTGGTATATACATACAGTAGAATATCACACAGCCATTAAAACAACAACAACATACTGACACATGCTAACACTATTGGTGAATCTTGAAAACATTATGCTAAGGGAAAGAAACAAGTTGCAAAGTATTGTATGATTCCATTCAAATGAATTATCCATAATATGTGCATCCATAGACATAAAATATAGATTGGTGATTTCCAGGTCCTGAAGAGAGGAGAGAATGGGGAACTAATGCTAACAGGGTATGGAGTTTACTTTTGGGGTTATGGAAACACTTTGGAACTAGTTAGAGATGTTGGTTTTACAATGTTGTATATATACTAAATGTCACTAAATTATTCACTTTAAAATGGTTAATTTTAATATGTATATTTTATTTCATTTTAAAAAGAGTAAAAGAGAAAGAAAGTCAGAGATCTGTTTCTTTAAATTAAGGATGTAACTTAAAAATCCATTCCATCTTTCTTGTACGTGATAACCTTGTGATATGGCTTGAGTATAATTGGAGTAATTTGAGCAGATTAATTTCTCTCCTCTTCTTTTAAAATTTTAACATGCTTAGAGTTTACATCCTGAAATCAGAGAGTGCAAAGCCATATGCAAATCTCTGGGCCTGTGATGCTGCTGCTTCAAAGTTTGGGTCTGTAAGAAGTCTTTGTCCTGGAATTGAGGGAAGGAACAATTTTTAAAGAGCAAGGGGATTATATAAGTAAAGCAAAGGCCTGAGGTCCTGGGGAGTGGGGTAGGAAAAATGGAGCAGTTCAATGTCTATCAAGGGTATCATTCAAGGCAGGGAAAGGTGAAGGAGATGGCTGAGAGGAGACGGGGGAGGGGGACAGATTGAAGCTCTACACAGGCAAGTTACAAGTTCAGATTTACAGCTGTACCACTGGCTGCAGCACAGAGAATGGGTGAGCAGGAGACAAAACCAGGGTGGTGGGACTAGGCTCTGTGCAAGGGTGATGATCATGCAGGGGCAAGACCAGGTAGGTTAGAGAAACTTCTAAGATGGAGCTATCAAATAAAACTTTCTCTAATGGCCAAGGTTTATAAGGATATCTCTATCTAGTACCTGGCAGTCATATGTGACTACAGAATGCTTTAAATGTGGTGAGTATGACTGAGGAACTAAATTTTTAATTTTAATCAATTATATTTAAATACCGTATTTGCATGTGGCTAGTAGCTATTGTGTTGGACGGTGCAGTTCTAGAAGGTAAAATCAACAAGATTTGGTGATCAATTGTCCAGCTAGAAGTGAACCAGAAGGACAGAGGTATAGCTATAGAGGCAAATTAGTTAAGGGGGAGATGGTGAGTTTCATTTTGTACATGTTGGTCCCAAGAACATAAGCAGCATCTGGATGAAGAGGTGTATCCAGTTGTTCTCAGTAAGAGAAACACACCCCTTAAGGGAGAGCAATGAGCTGGAGATGGAATTATGATATAAAGCTGATGCATAAAAATAATAGTTGACATCATAAAAGTGAGGGGCACAGGGAAGCCCCTTAACTACTTTTGGCCTCAGATTCCTATTGGTATGGTAGTGATAATACTGTATTTGCTTTGCCTATCTTCTGGGACTACTCTGAGAAACAGACGAAATAATGTGTATAAAAATGTTTGTAAACTCTTCAAACATTAGGACAGTTTTACAATATCTTTAGGAGTTGAAAGGAATGTGCCCCAAAATGCATATTTTCTAAACACAAAAGATAAAATAAAGTCTTCAAATTCTAGAGGGATTGTGGACTAGATAATCTGGAAGGCCCTCCTTCTAACATATGACTAAATTCAGAATAAACAAGAGCAAATAAGTCTACTCACGGACATCTTGGAGGACTCCCATGAATGTGTTACTGTGAGCAAATACACATAAAAGCCAGGTTTCTGTGAGTGCAAATACCAACACTACTGCAGAGCAAGAGATAAAAGCTCGGGGTGCCAGTCATGTGGGAGAGCTAATCCAGAGGTTCTCAAATTAAGCCAGGGCCCTCAAAGGGAGATAAATTGTCTCAAGTTGATAGTGCTCTTCACAAAAGGAAGTGTACACCTTTTTTTGCAGAGGGAGGCAGAAAGGCAATGCCAATTTTAACATCCAAGATTATTTTTAATCAGAAATTACTTTAGAGGTCATGGAAGATGGCAACTGAGTAGGCAGATATTCAAACTGCCACCTCCCAGGACCAAATTGGATCACAAATTAATTTAAGAACAATCATTGAAAAGTCAACTTTGTACTAAACAAAGACAAGTCTATAACCAGGGATCACAGAGGAAGCCACAACGAGACTGCTAGGAAGGGCAGAGATGTGGAAAGGGCTGCCCTGCTCCCGGAGTGAGTGAGCTGTGGCTGAGGGTCCAGAGGGACTCTCACTGTGGGGGTTTGGGGGGTTTATCCTGAGAGGTGTGGGTGCTCGGCCCCAGTCTGACAACCCTAGCCTAATGCCCGAGAGCCTAGAAGAGGAGCCCACACATTTGGAGGTGAAAAGAACTGGGTTTCTGTCTGCAAGAAGAGATGGAGCTCTTGGAGACACAGGCTCATTTTAAATTGCCCACCCAGAACATGTCGTTTACAGTCACTTACCCGGGGCTCCAGTGGAAGGAGAGCTGAGAGGACTAGAGTAGCATGAGGAAACTGTTAAGTTGGAGGCCCAGGAAGAATCACTGTGGTGGATGGCCACTGGAAGCATTTTGCTGAATCATTCTCCAATATAGTCATCCCTTGCCATATTGTGGTTCACTTTTTGTGGTCTCACTGTATGCCAAATTTTTAAATTGTTTATATCTATTTTTGTGTTGCACATTGTTTGCTATATCATGGGATTTTGTGGTACATAGGCATTTTTATTTATTATTTTAATTATCTTTGCAGTAAAATAAGCATTTTCTAACCTAAAAAATTGAAAACAATATAAAAAATATTAATGAGAACATATTAAAAAATATTAAGTCATCAAGTTGTAGTTAGTATATTCACTGGTTAGTATCCATATAGAATTTTTTTTATTGATTTTAATTTACTGTGTTTACATAAATTCTAGTGTTGCCCCGAATGCATTCCCACTCCCCTGAATTCCCCTCAACATCTCTCTTGTCCCATACCCATAGCGCCCTCCACCCTTCCTTTCAGGTTTATCCTCTCCTATCATCCCTTTTCCCTCTGTTCTCCTTTCCTCTGGTCCCTTTGATCCCTCCTCTGTCTCAATTTCATCCCTCAGTTCTCATTGTTCATTGGATTCCTCAAATGAGTGAGGTCATATGATATTTTTCTTTTTCTACCTGGCTTATTTCACTTAACATAATAGTTTCCAGGTCCATCCATGTTGTTGCAAAAGGTAAGATTTCCTTCTTTTTCATGGCCCCATAGTATTCCATTGTATGTATGTACCACAGCTTTATAATCCACTCGTCTACTGACGAAAACCTGGGCTGTTTCCAATTTCTGGCTCTTGTGAACAATGCTGCCATAAGCATGGGGGTGTATTTCTCCTTTTGAAACAGTGCTATGGTGTACTTGGGGTATATTCCTAAAAGTGGGATAACTGGGTCAAAAGGCAGTTCAATTTTTACAATAATTTTTTGAGGAATCTCCATACTGTTTTTCACAGTGGCTGCACCAGTCTGCATTCCCACCAGCAGTGCAGGAGAGTTCCCTTTTTACCACATCCTTGCCAGCACTTATTCTGTGTTGTTTTGTTGATGAGTGCCATTCTGACTGGTGTAAGGTAGTATCTCATAGTGGTTTTAATTTGCATTTCTCTAATGATTAGTGATGATGAGCATTTTTTCATCTGCCTATTGTCCATCTGTATTCCTCTTGGAGAAGTGTCTATTCATTTCTTTTGACCATTTTTTTTATTGTATTATTTATCTTCCTGGTGTTGAGTTTTACAAGTTCTTTATAAATTTTGGTTATTAACCCCTTATCAGACGTATTGTCAAATATGTTCTCCCATTGTGTGGTTTGTCTTTTTATTCTATTCTTATTGTCTTTAGCTGTGCAAAAGCTTTTTAGTTTGATATAGTCCTATTTGTTTATCCTGTCTTTTATTTCACTTGCCTGTGGAGATAAATCAGCAAATATATTGCTGTGAGAGATGTCGTAAGCTTACTGCCTATGTTTTCTTCTAAGATGGTTATGGTTTCACAGCTTACATTTAAGTGTTTTATCCATTTTGAGTTTATTTTTGTGAGTGGTGTAAGTTTGTGGTTTAGTTTCATTTTTTTGCAGGTAGTTGTCCAATTTTCCCAACACCATTTGTTGAGGAGGCTGTCTTTACTCCATTGTATGCTCTTACCTCCTTTGCCAAATATCAGTTGTCCATAAAGGTGTGGGTTTATTTCTAGGTTCTCTGTTCTGATCCATTGATCTAAATGCCTGTTCCTATGCCAGTACCAAGCTGTTTTGAGTACAATGGCCTTGTAGTATAACTTGGTATCAAGAAGTGTGATGCCTCCCACTTTATTCTTATTTTTTAAGATTGCTGAGGTGATTTGTGTTCTTTTTTTGTTTCATATAAATTTTTGGAATATTTGTTCTATATCTTTGAAGTATGCCATTGGTATTTTAATTGGTATTGCATTGAATTTATAAATTGCTTTGTGTAATATAGACATTTTAATGATGTTGATTCTTCCTAACCATGAACACGGTATATGCTTCCACTTGTTTGTGTCATCCTTGATTTCTTTTATCAATGTTTTATAATTTTCTGAGTACAAGTCTTTAATCTCCTTGGTTAAATTTACTCCTAGGTACTTTATTTTTTTGGTTGTAATTGTGAAGGGGATTGTTTCCTTAATTTCTCTTTCTGACAGTTCATTGTTGGTTTATAAAAATGCCTCTGATTTTGAGTATTAATTTTATATCCTGCCACCTTGCTTAATTCATTTATCAGGCCCAGTAATTTTTTGACTGAGACTTAGGGTTTTCTATATAAAATATCATCTGCAAATAATGATAGTTTTACTTCTTCTTTTCCAATGTGGATGCCTTTTATTTCTTCTTCTTGTCTGATTGCTGTGGCTAGGACTTCCAGAACTATGTTAAATAAGAGTGGTGAAAGGGGGCAACCCTGCCTTCTTTCTGATCTTAAGGGGATTGCTTTTAAATTTTGTTCATTGAGTATGATGTTGGCTGTGGATTTGTCATATATGGCCTTTATCATGTTGAGGTATGTTCCCTGTATTCCCACTTTGCTGAGAGTTTTGATCATGAATGGGTGCTGGATTTTATCAAATGCTTTTTCTGCAACTATTGAAATTTTCATGTGGTTTTTCTCCTTCCTTTTGTTTATGTGATCAATCACATTGATTGATTTGCGAATATTGTACCAGCCCTGCCTCCCTAGGATAAATCTTACTTAATCATAGTGTGTATGATTTTTTATATATATTGTTGGATTCGCTTTGCTAATATTTTGTTGAGAATTTTAGCATCTAAATTCATCAGGAATATTGGCCTATAATTTTTTTTCTTTGTGCTGTATCTGCCTGGTTTTGGAATCAGAATAATGCTCACCTCATAAAGGGAGCTTGGGAGTCTTTCTTCCTCTTGAATTTTTAAAAATAGCTTGAGAAGGATAGGAATTACTTCTTTAAATATTTGGTAGAATTCACTTGTGTAGCCATCTGGCCCCAGGCTTTTGTTTGTTGGGAGTTTTTTTATAACTATTTTTATCTCATTTGTTGTAATCGGTCTGTTTAGATTTCCTGATTCTTCCAGATTGATTTTTAAAAGATTATATGTTTCAAGAAACTTGTGCATTTCACCTAGATTGTCTAATTTTTTGGCATACAGTTCTTCATAGTATTTTCTTACAATCTTTTGTATTTCTGTTGTGTCTGTTGTTATTTCTCTACTCTCATTTCTAATTTTATTTATTTGAGTCCTCTCTCTTTTTTTGTTGGTGAGTCTGGCTAAAGGTTCATTGATCTTATTTACCTTTTCAAAGAACCAGCTTCTGGTTTCATTGATCCTCTGTATTGTTTCTTTAGCCTCTATATCATTTATTTCCACTCTGATCTTTATTATTTCCTTCCTTCTACTAGCTCTGGGCTTTACTTGCTGTTCTTTTTCTAGTTCTTTTAGTGCAGGGTCAAGTTGTTTATTTGAGCTTTTTGTAGTTTCTTAAAGTGTGCCTGTAGTGCTATGAACTTCCCTCTCAGTACTGATTTGCTGTGTCCCATAAATTTTGAGTTGTTGTATGCTCATTATCATTCATTTCTAGGAATTTTTTTATTTCTTCTTTGATATCATTGTTAACCCATTTGTTATTTAATAATATGCTATTTAGTTTCCAAGTGTTTGAATATTTTTCAGTTTTTCTGTTGTGGTTGATTTCTAGTTTCATGCCATTATGATCAGAGAAGATGCTTGATATGATTTGAATCTTCTTAAATTTGTTGAGATCGCTTTTGTGCCCTAACATGTGGTCTATCCTAGAGAATGTACCATGAGCACTTGAAAAGAATGTATATTCTGCTGCTTTAGGGTAAAAGGTTCTAATGATATCTATTAAATCCAGTTGATCTAGTGTGTTTTTTAAGTCTGCTGTTTCTTTGTTAATTTACTCTCTTGGGGATCATCTAGTGATGTTAGTGGGATATTGAAATCCCCTACTATTGTAGTATTGCAGTTGATCTTGCCCTTTATATTCATCAAAGTCAGCTTTATATATTTAGGTACTTCTATATTAGGTGCATAGATATTTATAGTGGTTATATCTTCCTGTTGGATTGCTCCCTTTATTGTTATATAGTGTCCTTTATCTCTTACTATAGCTTTTGCTTTAAAGTCCATTTTGGCCCTGGCCTGTTGGCTCAGTGGTAGAGCATCGGCCTGGCATGCAGAAGTCCCGGGTTCGATTCCCGGCCAGGGCACACAGGAGAAGCGCCCATCTGCTTCTCCACCCCTCCCCCTTTCCTTCCTCTCTGTCTCTCTCTTCCCCTTCTGCAGCGAGGCTCCATTGGAGCAAAGATGGCCCAGGAGCTGGGGATTCCTCCTTGGCCCCTGCCCCAGGTGCTAGAGTGGCTCTGGTCGCAACAGAGTGATGCCCCGGAGGGGCAGAGCATCGCCCCCTGGTGGGCAGAGCGTTGCCCCCTGGTGGGCATGCCGGGTGGATCCCAGTCGGGCGCATGCGGAGTCTGTCTGACTGTCTCTCCCCATTTCCTGCTTCAGAAAAATACAAAAAAATAAAAAATAAAAAAATAAAGTCCATTTTGTCTGATATAAGTATTGCTACTCCGGCTTTTTTTCTCATTTTCATTTGCATGAAATATTTTTTTCCATCCTTTTACCTTCAGTCTATGTGCATCTTTTGTTTTGAGTTGTGTCTCTTATAGACAGCATATGTATGGGTCCTGTTTTCTTATCCATGCAGCTACCCTATGTTAGATCATTTAATCCATTTACATTTAAGGTTATTATTGATATGTAGTTGTTTCTTGCCATTTTATTCTTTAAAGCTTTATTCCTCTTTTGCTATATATCTTTTTTCATTTGATCTGTTTACAACAGGCCCCTTAACATTTCTTGTAGTATTGGTTTGGTTGTAATGAATTTCTGGAATTTTTTTTTTTTTTTTGTCTGGGAAGCTTTTTATTTCTCCTTCAATTTTAAACGATAGCCTTGCTGGACAAAGTAGTTTTGGTTGTAGGCTCTTGTTCCGCATTACTTTGAATATTTTTTGCCATTCTCTTCTGGCCTCAAGTGTTTCTGTTGAGAAGCTGGATGTCATCCTTATGGGGGATCCTTTATAGGTGATAGCTTTTTCTTCTGTAGCAGCTTTTAATATTTTCTCTCTATCTCTTAGCTTTGGTATTTTAATTATGATGTATCTTGGTGTAGATTTCTTTGGGTTCCTCTTTAATGGAATTCTCTGTGCTTGAACTTGTGTGACTTTTTACTGCATCAATTTTGGGAAGTTTACAGCTGTGATTTGATTGAACAAAGTCTCTATCCCTTGTTCTTTGTCTTCTTCTTCAGGAACCCCTATGATGCAGATGCTATTTTTCTTCATGTTGTCACAGAGCTCTCTTAGAGTTTTCTCTGACTTTTTGAGTCTCTTTTCTTTTTTGCTGCTCTGCTTCCATGCCTTCATTTATTTTGTCCTCTAACTTACTGATTCGATTCTCAGCTCATTTATCCTACTTTTAATTCCTTTTATTGTGGTCTTCATTTCTGATATTGTATTTGTCATTTCTGACTGATTTTTTTTAATTCTTTCAATGTTCTTTTTTATACTTGCTATCTTTTTATTTAGTTGTTCATTATATCCATCTATTGTTGTTCTAAGATCTTTGAGCATTCTAACAATAAGTATTTTAAACTCTGCATCCGGTAATTTGGTTATATCTGACTCATTCAGGTCCTTTTCTGGGGATTTTTCTTGCTTCATTTGGGTTGCATTTCTCTGACTTCCCATTTGTCTGTGTATAAGAAGGGTGTTACCACTAGAGTCCAGTGAGTGTGCCCTCTGTGTTCCCTTGGTGTGGTCTGTCTGCAAGCCCACCACCCCCTCTGCTTATGCCTTGGGTGTTCAGGTATGGGTGTTGCCGGTTCCTGCTTGCTGCAGCAGTAGCTGTGGTTTCTACCTCTCCTCCATGGGAGGGGCTGTGTTCACGTGCCTGTTCCACAAGCCATGGCTGACCTTCACCCCTGCTTCTGCAGGTGGGCCTGCTGAATGCGCCGGTGCCACAAGCCTCCACACCACAGGTGCGGCTGTGCTCCTATGCTCAGCCGCAGGTCTCTGCCTGTTCTCTGGCTTTTGCCCCACCACTACAGGTGGATCCATGCTCACACACTGGCCGAAAGCCCCAGCCCCAAGCCCTGGCCTCATGGGCCAGGTGGGGCTGCATGCCAGCACTCAGCTGCGAGTCTCTGCAGTTCACTGGCTTTCACCTTCCCTCTGTGGGCCGGATTGCAGGCAGGACCACACTTGCTCACCCAACCCGCAGCCAGGTTGGACCATTTTCATGTGCCCCTTCCTCCCTTGCCAGGCGAAACTGAGCTCACACCAGACCTCAGTCTTGGTCGGCCCGGCTTCTGCCCCCACTGATGGGACAGCACTTCTCCATCCCGCCACCACCCACCCTCCAGCAAGCCCTCAGCAGTGTGGGTGGGGGCACTGCTGCTCAGACCTCAGCACTCATTACTATATTCCTGAAGGCTCCCTCCTTCTAAGTGACTCTGCTCTGAGTGCCATGGGAGAGCTTGTTTGGCTGGTGTCCTTCTTCCCTTTGCTGGTATTGCTGGTTCCTGGGGAAATATTCACTTTAGATTTGGGAGTGACTCAGCCCAGGGGTTAGGGTGGCTGTCCTTCAAAGTATTTCTCCCTGTGCTTCCTAAATTACACTCTCTTCCTGCTACTCCAGTCCTCTCAACTCTCCCTGTCCTCCAGAGTCCCAGGTTAGTGGTTGTGAAAGAGGTTTTCTGCGTGGTCCCTTTAAGAAGAATCCTGGGTCTGAGAAATCTGTCTCTCACAAATGGTATCCTGCCTTGTTTTGCAGCTAAGCACTGTCCATACACTTCTAGGTTCTTGGGCCCAGGACCCTCCCCTCTCCACTAAACTTGCTTCCTGCCACGTGAATCCCTCCAGGCTGCCGTTTGCTCCTAATACACAGTGCTACCTAATACACAGACAAAATGGACAAAGAAATACAACCCAAATAAATAATCGAGGGAAATCCCCAGAAAAAGAACTAAATGAAATGGAAGTAGCCACACTACCAGATGCAAAGTTTAAAACAGTGATTTTTAGGATGCTCAAGGATCTTAGAGAAACAATGGATGGACATAATGTGCACCTAAATAGAGAGATAGCAAGCATCCATAAGGATATCAAAATCATAAAAAAGAACCAATCAGAAATGGTGAATACAATATCAGAAGTGAAGACTGCACTAGAAGGAATCAGCAGCAGGCTGGATGAAGCAGAAGATTGAATCAGCGATTTAGAAGAGGAGATAAACAAAAGCACAGAAGTAGAGCAGCAAAACAAAAAGAGGCACAAAGAGACTGAGGAAACTCTAAGAGACCTCTGTGACAACATGAAGAAAAACAACATCTGCATCATAGGGGTTCCTGAAGGAGAAATGAATGAGCAAGGGACAGAGAACCTGTTTGAAGAAATCATAACTGGAAATTTTCCTAAAGTGATAAAGGAAAAAGTCACACAAGTCCAAGAAGCACAGAGAGTCCCATTAAAGAGGAACCCAAGAAGGTCTACACCAAGACACATCATAATTAAAATGCCAAAGTTAAGAGACAAAGTAAGAATACTAAAAGTTGCAAGAGAAAAGCCATTAATTACCTATAGAGGAGCATCAATAAGGATGATATCTGACTTTTCAACAGAAACACTTGAGGCCAGAAGGGAATGGCAAGAAATATTCAAAGTGATGCAAAACAAGAACCTACAACCAAGACTACTTTATCCAGCAAGACTTTTGTTTAAAATTGAAAGAGAAATAAAAAGTTTCCCAGATGAAAAGAGACTCAGGGAATTCATTATAACCAAACCAGTACTGCAAGAAATGTTAAGGGGCCTGGTATAAAAAGGGAAAAAAGAAAAAAAAAAGAAATAGAGAAAAAGGGGATTGTAGATTTAAAGAATAAAATGGCAATAAATAAGTACATATTAATAATAATCTTAAATATAAATGGATTAAATTCTCCAATCAAAAGACATAGGATAGCTGCATGGATAAGAAAATAGGACTTTTACATATGCTCCCAACAAGACACACACCTCATAACAAAAGAAACACATAAACTGAAAGTGAAGGGATGGAAAAAAGTATTTCATGCAAATGGAAATGAAAAAAAACAAAAACAAAAACTTGGGGTAGCCATACTTATATCTGACAAAATAGTTCTTAAAGAAAAAACTATAGTAAGGGATAAAGAAGGTCACTACATGATGATAAAGGAAGCAATCCAACAGGAGGATATAACCATTGTAAGTATTTATGTGCGTAATATAGGAGCACCTAAATATATAAGCAGATTTTGATGGACATAAAGGACGAGATTGACAGCAATACTATAATAGTAGGGGATTTTAATACCCCACTAACACCAATGGATAGATCCTCTAGGCAGAAAATTAACAAAGAAATAGCAGCCTTAAATGACACACTAGATCAACTAGATTTAATAGATATCTTCAGAACCTTTCACCCCAAAGCAGCAGAATATACATTCTTTTCAAGTGCACATGGTACTTTCTCTAGGGAAGATCACATGTTAGGATACAAAACATGTCTCAATAAATCTAAGAAGATTGAAATCATATCAAGCATCTTCTCTGAAGACAAAGGAATGAAACTAGAAATCAACTAAAATAGAAAAACTGAAAAACATTCAAACACTTGGAGACTAAAAGCATGTTATCAAATAACAAAATGGGTTAACAATGAGATCAAGGAAAAAATAAAAAAAGTTTTTTGGAAACAAGTGAAAATGAACATATAACAACTCAAAATTTATGGGACACAGCAAAAGCAGTTCTGAGAGGAAAGTTCATAGCATTATAGGCATACCTTACAAAGCAAAAAAACCCTCTGATACACAACTTAACCCTGCACCTAAAAAAACTAGAAAAAGAACAACAAATACAACCCAGACGAAGTAGAAAGAAAGAAAGAATAAAGATCAAAGCAGAAATAAATGACATAGAGGCTAAAGAAACAATATAGAAGATCAACAAAACCATGAGCTGGTTCTTTGGAAAAAGTAAACATGATTGATGAATCTTTAACCAGAGACATCAAGAAAAAAAGAGAAAGGACTTAAATAAATAAAATTAGAAATGAAAGTGGAGAAGTAACAAAGGACACCACAGAAATACAGAGGATTGTAAGAAAATAGTATGAAGATCTGTATGCCAAAAAATTTGACAAGCTAGGTGAAATGGATAAATTCCTAAAAACATATGATCTTCCAAAACTCAATCTGGAAGAATCAGAAAATGTAAACAGATCAATTACAAGAAATGAAATTGAAACAGTTATCAAAAAAGTCCCAGCAAACAAAAGTCCTGGACCAGATGGCTTCACAGGCAATTTTTTTTTTTTGTATTTTTCTGAAGCTAGAAACAGGGAGAGACAGTCAGACAGACTCCCACATGCGCCCGGGATCCACCCGGCACGCCCACCAGGGGGCGATGCTCTGCCCCTCCGGGGCGTCACTCTGTCGTGACCAGAGCCACTCTAGCGCCTGGGGTAGAGGCCAAGGAGCCATCCCCAGTGCCCGGGCCATCTTTTGCTGCAGGAGGGGAAGAGAGAGACAGAGAGGAAGGAGAGGGGGAGGGGTGGAGAAGCAGATGGGTGCTTCTCCTGTGTGCCCTGACCCGGAATCGAACCTGGGACTTCTGCACGCCAGGCCGATGCTCTACCACTGAGCCAATCGGCCAGGGCCTTCACAGGCAAATTTTACCAAATATTCAAAGAAGAATTAACACCTGTCCTTCTCAAGCTATTTTTCAAAATATACAAGAGGAGTGTAGACTTCCAAGTTCCTTTTATGAGGCATTGTCCTCATTCCAAAACCAGGTAAATACACTAGAAAGAAAACTATAGACCAATAATCCTGATGAACATAGATGCTAAAATTGTCAACAAAATATTATCAAACTAGATCCAGTAATACATGATCAAGTGGGATTTTTTTCGGGGAGGAAGGCTGGTACATTATTCACAAATCAATAAATGTGATTCATCACATAACAAAAGGAAGGATTAAAATTACATGATTATATGATTATATCAATAGATGCAGAAAAAGCATTTGATAAAATCCAGCACCCATTTATGATAAAAACTGTCAGCAAGTGGGACTACTAGGAACATTTCTTGACACAGTAAAGGCCATGTATGACAAACCGACAGCCAACAACATATTTAATGGGCAGAAATTAAAAGCAATTCCCGTAAGATAAGAAACAAGGCAGGGGTTCTCCTTTTACCACTCTTATTCAGCTTAGTTCTGGAAGTCATAGCCACACCAATCAGATAAGAAGAAGAAATAAAAGGCATCCAAATTGGAAAAGAAGAAGTAAAACTATCATTATTTGCTGATGATATGATACTGTACATAGAAAACCCTAAAGTCTCAGTCAAAAAACTACTAGACCTGATAAATGAATTCAGCAAGGTTGGGCAGGGTATAAAATGGCCATATTTCCCTATGTATAAGACACACCTTAATGTTGGGGCCAGAAATTTAAAAATAAATGTACTGTATTACATAAGTTATTAAACTTTATTTTTATTCTTCATAAAATTTATACAAGTTTTCATCACTGTCAAACCTTTCATTCTTTAGCTTGGCCTGATCTGTGTTTGATGAAAAATCACTGTCTTCATATATTGCCTCGTCCTCAGTTCCATCTATAGCATTTAAAATGCCACAACAACTGTATAAGATGCACCCAGTTTTTAGACCCCAAATTTTTCAGAAAATGGTTTGTCTGATACATGATGAAATACAGTAATATTCAGAAACCAGTGGCATTTTTATACACCAACAATAAACTGTCTGAAAGAGAAATTGAAAACAATCCCCTTCGGTATTGCAAAAAAAAAAAAAAAAAAAGGAAAGAAAATAAGTACCTAGGAGTAAATTTAAGTACCTAGGAGTAAATTTAACCAAAGAGATAGAAGACTTGTACTCTGAAAATTATAGGACATTGAACAAGGAAATCAAGGAAGATACAAACAAGTGAAAGCATATACCATGTTCATGGATAGGAAGAATAAACATCATTAAAATGTCTATATTACACAAAGCAATTTATAAATTCAATGCAATACCAATTAAAATACCAATGGCATACTTCAAAGATATAGAACAAATATTCCAAAAATTTATATGAAACCAAAAAAGAACACGAATAACCTCAGCAATCATGAAAATGAAGAATAAAGTGAGAGATATCACACTTCCTGATACCAAGTTATGCTTACAAGGCCATCATAATCAAAACAGCTGGCCTGATCTGTGTTTGGTACTGGCATAAGAACAGGCATTTAGATCAATGGAACAGAACAGAGAACCCAGAAATAAACGCATGCCTTTATGGTCAATTGATATTTGACAAAGGAGGTAAGAACATAGAATGGAGTGAAGACAGTCTCTTTAATAAATGGTGTTGGGAAAATTGGACAGGTACGTGCAAAAAAATGAAACCATACCATTGACTTACACCATTCACAAAAATAAACTCAAAATGAGTGAAAGACTTAAATGTAAGTCGTGAAACCATAAACATCCTGGAATAAAACATAGGCAGTAAACTGTCTGATACCTCTGGTAGCAATATTTCTGCCAACTCATCTCCACAAGCAAGTGAAATAAAGGACAAGATAAACAAATGGGACTATATCAAACTAAAAACCTTTTGCACAGCAAAAGACACTATTAACAAAATAAAAATACAAACCACACAATGGGAGAACATATTCACCAATACATCTGATATGGGGTTAATAACAAAAATTTATAAAGAACTTCTAAAACTCAACACTAGGAAGGTAAACAATCAATTAAAAAATGGGCAAAAGACCTAAAGAGACACTTCTCCAAAGAAGACATACAGATGGCCAATAGGCATATGAAAAAATGTTCAATGCCATAATCATCAGAGAAATGCAAATTAAAACCACAATGAGATACAACTTCATAACTGTCAGAATGGTGCTCATTAACAAATCAACACACAGTAAGTGCTGGCAAGGGTGTGGAGAAAAGGGAACCCTCCTGCACTGCTGGTGGAAATGCAGACTGATGTAGCCACTGTAAAGACCAGTATGGTATTTCCTCAAAAAATTAAAAATGGAACTGCCTTTTGAACCAGCTATCCTACTTTTAGAAATATATCCTAAAAATACCAAAATTACTGATTCAAAAGAAGATATATACTCCCTTGTTTATTGCAATATTTTTTACAATAGCTAAGATCTGGAAACAGCCCAAGTGTGGGCTGTGGATTAAAAAGCTGTGGTAGATATACACGATGGAATACTATATGGCTGTGAAAAAGAAGGAAATCTTACCTTTTGCGATGGCATGGATGGACCTGCAGATTATTATGCTAAGTGAAATAAGCCAGGCAGAGAAAGACAAATATATGATCTCACTTATATGTGGGATCTAATGAACAAAGTAAACTGAGGAATGGAATAGGGGCAGAGGTGGGGTCACAGGGAGCAGAGGGACAGCTGTCAGAGGGAAGGGGGATGACGGGATGGGATCAGAGAACGTGAAGGGATTAGTGAATGTATATATATCAATACAGAACACAGAGATATAGATAACAGGACAGCAAATCCCAGAAGGAAGGAGGGAGAGAGTTAAGAGCAAAAGTAGTATAATAGGGGATATGGGGTGGGGGGTGAGGGTGTTATATTGAGTGGGACACTTGAATCCATGTTAACACAATAAATTAAAATTAATAAAAATAAAAAAAATTACTTTAAAATCTCCAAACTCACACGAAGATAAACCACCAAAATGAAAGTCATCAGAGAGAGGACATTAGCAATGCAGATTACATTCCCCAAGGATATGTTTCACATATTAGGAAACGTACCAATTTAGAGAATAAATGTAAGATGACTATGTAGGAAATACTTGAAGAATAAAGAATAGTATAATATCATAATATTGGACAATTGACAATGACAAGTGACTTAGCAGACCACACAGTAGCAGCAACAAGAACACATAGAGCTATTAGAAAAAAATTTTAAAGTCACTAAAATTACGAACTACTAAATCAGGGGTCCCCAACTTTTTACACAGGGGGCCAGTTCACTGTCCCTCAGACCGTTGGAGGGCTGGACTATAAAAAAGACTATGAACAAATCCCTATGCACACTGCACATATCTTATTTTAAAGTAAAAAAACCCAAAATGGTAACAAATACAATATTTAAAATAAAGAACAAGTAAATTTAAATCAACAAACTGACCATTATTTCAGTGGGAACTATCGGCCTGCTTTTGGCTAATGAGATGGTCAATGTCCAGTTCCATATTTGTCACTGCTAGCCGTAACAAGTGATATGACATGCTTCTGGAGCCATGACGCGTGCATCCCATGTCAACGGAAGTAGTACTGTATGTGAGCGACACCGTGCTTTGCGTTTGCATCCTGTGCTCCTCTCACTGACCACCAATGAAAGAGGTGCCCCTTTCGGAAGTACGGCAGGAGCCAGATAAATGGCCTCAGGGGGCCGCATGCGGCCCGCAGGCCATAGTTTGGGGACCCCTGTACTAGATAGATGACTCTTCAAATAACACGTTTACTCAGCTGTAGAGGGAATTGGTGAACTTGTCTATAGACCTAAAGAAATTGTGCACTCAAGAGACAAGGATATCAATGATATAAAAGGGCAAGTAAGGGACATGGAAATTAGAATGAGAAAGTATAATACACATGTAATTGGCATTTTTGGAGGAGACATTAAAGTGAACAAAGTGGAGGCCCTCACTGATGAGCTAATGACTCAATTTCCCAGGACTGATGAAAGATAGGAATCCACAGATTCATGAAGTCCAGTGTGATCTGAGCAGACCGAATAAAGAGAAGCACACAGCCAGATATATGGGAGTGATGCTCCAACACACCCAGAACAATGACATTACAAAAGCAGGAGAGAATCAAGGTCCTCTGAATAGAAATGATTAGTCTGATATAATATATATAGACTTACATTTCTTTTCTTGGTCACAGGATATTCTGTGTGGGAGAGTTTTTAGTTTTCTCTTTGGGGCTATCCTATGTCTTAGTTTTGACTGAAGATATTAAATTTTTTTTAATATCAAAAAAATGCATGTTGTATATATATTGACTTTTTACTAAATGTAATCTCATTGCTTTTTTGTAAGTCCTTCAAAGTAGGCACAAATGCAGTTATTAGATGTTAACGGCACTCTATCAAGACTGCAGTTATTCAGTTGAAGTTTCTTCTAATGACACATTTATTGATGTAAGTGCCTGAGTGTATTCTCTCATGTTAGCTGACTTATTTCATTGTTAAGACATGTCTAATTAGTGAGCTTCTTCCAAACCTAAGTGATATAACATCTTTCTTTGGGTGTGAAAATGTTCTAAAATGAGTTTTTATAAATAAAAAAATGCCATGATTAACCCTTATTATTAAAGATAATATATAGGTACTTATTTTTGGTCCAAAGCTTAAAAAAAAACACATTGGGAATAAAAGGGTAGGCCCACAGAGTTCCTTTGCAGTGACAGAATAGTTCTGTATCTGGATTGTGGTGGTGGTTATAGAATCTAGACATGTGATAAAAGTCATTAAATAATAGACCTACATACCAAAAAGCATGTGAAAAGTGGCAGAAGCAAGTATGGTGTACAGTCTTGTTAGACTATAATGCCAATGTCAATCTCCTGGCTTTGCTTCAGTTATGTAAGGTATGACATGGGATCTCTTTATTTTTTTAATTCATTCTACTATTTTTTGCAACTACTTATGGACTTATTATTTTAAATAAAAAGTAAAGTTTAGAATTATTTTAAATAAATTAATTTAAATTATTTTAAATAAAAAGTAAAGTTTAGAAAAAAAAAAGTTTTTTGGAGCATGACAACCAGTAAATAGATTCTTCTTGACATTTGTGACTCTTGTAAAATGTTAATACACACGCTGAGAAATATTTGAATCCTGGCAGGTAAACTCTGTCCTCCCACTCTGATTAAAAAGGGACTTGGAGAGCTCCATTCAGTATCTCTATTACTATTGAAGGTTGGATGCTTCCAACATAAAAGTCAAAAGCCTGCCGTTGTTATAGCCCTTTGTTGCCTAAAAGTAAATGAATTTGTGCCATGGCATGAAAACTTGTTTATAAGTAGTCAAAGGAATGGCAATTAAGAAGAAAGAGCTTCAAGTTTTTCAACTTTTATGTGTTACTATTAAGTAAAAGCATGAAGCATTTGAAAAATGTAGGATTTGAATTAACTATTGAATGAGTCCAGTTAGTGAGAAAATAATGAATTCGTAACCACTCTTAAATGTATTAAATAGAGAGACTATTCTGTTTTTTTCTTCCTTCTCTCCTCTTTGTTTTCTCTTTTATATCTACAGTTTAAATTGATGGTATCTTATTTTTCTCTAGACAAATTTAATTGAAATAATTCAGACTTTGTGGGATGGTATTCAGAAAATATGTCTATTGAAATATCTTTATTACAATAAAATTAAGCAGTAGTGAGAGAAAAAAAGAAAATGACCTCCAATAAGATAAATCAAGAAAAAAAGGAATCCATACACCAAAAAATTGAATTAAAGAACCATAGGTAGAGCAGAGACTAAAAAATAAAATACCTTGAAAAACTTTATGGTGATAGATTTGAAAAATTTAACCCAAAATGAAAAACCTGTAGAAAATACACACTGACTTAAAAAGAAGTGGATAGCTTGAATATCTTTATATGTTTAAAGGAAAATGAATGAATGAGTTATTAAAAATTTTCCCCAGAGGAATTTATTCCAAAAGCAAGTATAACTTAAAACCAAATAACACTATATCAGATGAGACTATTACCAGTGTCACTTACAAACATAAACATGAAAATTCTAAACCATAAATTCAAAAGGTAGCAGAACAAATGATGTGACTCCTTAAAGTCAGCGTTATGGACTATGTTTGTATCTTCCCCATAATACATGGTGTTGGAACTTTAATCCCCAATGAGATGATATTAGGAGGTGGGGCTTTTGGTAGGTACTTGTCTAGATGATGTAAGGAGGGTGGAATTAGTGTCCTTATAGGAAGAGAATGAGACTGGAGCACATACTCTCTCCCGAATGCACCAAGGGAGGCTACGTGAGTACACAACAAGGAAGAAGGCCCTCGCCAAGGAACCTGACCAGCTGGCATGCTGACCTCACAGGACTCCCAGTCTCCAGGGCTGTGAGAAATAAATGTTTATAGTTTAAGTCACCCAGTCTGTGGTGTTTTTTGTTATAGCAGCCTGAGCTCAGTGAGACAGTCAAGGAGGCAATCTGCTTTTTTGTTAGGTCCAACAATTTGTAATGTGTTTCTTCTTTTTCTATTCTTTTATCTTAGTAGCACTGAACTGGGCTCCAATATGAGACTGCAAAGGAGCCTCTCACCTTCTTCTGATGTTAGAGGAAGTGGTTCAAATGTGTCACCTTAAAGAATATTGTTAGCTGTTGGTTTTTTATGTAGATTTATTATCAGATTAATGGAGTTCTTTTCATTCCTGGTTTAAAAGTTTAGAAGAGACGTAGGAGACAAAACAACCAAGTGCAGTGAGTGAGCTCTGTTTGGCTTTTGATTCTAATAAACCAAATATAGAAAGACAAATGTTAAGGTATTTGAGGAAATTTGCTTATCAATTGAGTGTTGGAAGACAATGAAGAATGATTTTGACTTAGGTGTGATCATGCATTGTGATCATGTAAGAAAATGTTTATTTTTGTTTTTATATTGTGGTGAAATATGCATGACAAAATTTACCACTGTAGTGATTTTCAAGTGTACAAGTTCTGTGGCATTGTGTATATTCACATAGTTATGAAACCATCCACCGCCATCCATTCCCAGAACTTTTCCATCTTCCCAAAATGGACTCTGTGCCCATTAAACAAGGACTCCCCACTTCCTCCCTCCGGCCCCTGGCAACCACCATTCTTCATTCTGTCTCTGACTTTTTTCACTTGGTGTAAAGTCTTCAAGTTTTATCCATGTTGTAGCATGTGTCAGAACTTCATTTCATTTGAAAGCTGAAGAATATTCCATTGTATGTGTATGCCACATGTTGTCCATCATTCATTTTTTGATGGACACTGGAGCTGCCTCCACCTTTTGGTTTTTGTAAACAATGCTGCTATGAACATGGATGTGAAATATCTGTTTGAATACCTACTTTCACTTTTTGGGGGTAAATATCCAAAAGTGAATTTGCTGAACTATGTGGTAATTCTATATTTAATTTTTGAGGGATTGCCACAGTTTCCCACAGCAGCTACATCATTTTACATTCCCTCCAGAAGTGCACTTTCTTCATCTCCTTGCCAACACTTCTTGAGAAAATGCCGTGTTTTTAATAGATCTCTATGAGGTAGAGCCACAGGAGAGGACTTACTAGTCACCCATTGCCTGCTGAGTAGCCCTGTCCTAACCACAGAAGTTCAATTGCTCACCAGCTGGTTTAGGCTGCCTTCACTCTTAGCAGTGACCCACCATGCATATATTTTCCACATAAAACTTCTATCATGTCTGAAAGTTGACATAAAAGAGAAAAAAAAAACCCTGAACACTCTATGATTTAGTGATACATACATATGTAGTAAAACTGTTAGTTTGTTAAAGGTGTGAGAATGTTAGACCCTACTTCTGATAGTAGGTACCATTTGGGCTGAGTGGGGAGGATAGCGTCAGGGGAAGAATATCATGGAGTAGTTCATGTTCCAGTTTTTAAGTTGGGTGCTTACGTTTTGTTTATGCTTTGTTACCTCCATGAATTACATCTATTCTTTTGTGTTCTAATATTCTAATAATATATAACTTACATTTTAAATTGTAAATCGGTAACTTTTATTCCTTAGTGTTGTGGCCCTACATGCCGGGACCAGGTTTCATGTTTCAAATGCATAGTCTGAGGCAAAAAGAAAGAATAGAGTGAGTTTTATAAAGCTAAATTTATTCAATTTCAAAAATTGTACGTGTTCTTCAATTATGTTCTTCCTTTTTTATTTTGTGTTAGAAGGGCCTTTAGAAATCAAATCGTAGGGTTAAAAGAATGCAGTTTGTTATCTTGCTTTACCGTACCTACAAATGGCAAACAGAAAATGTAGCTGACCTCGTGAAAGGTCATTACCATTAAAAAATATTTTTACTAGTCTTTGAAATGAAAAATTCTAGGAGTTATTGCCTCAGAGAACAGTCAATATGGTAATCTCATTTACTGCCCTTTTCACAGAATGCATCTCTAATTTAAAAAGCTAAATTAGCAGAAGTATCAACCAGCCTTATCTAAGGACTAATGGATAAATTTACTCAGCAATGACACACTCTAAGCTCAGAGGAGCCAGATTCTCAAATATCAGCTGATGATAATTAAAACTAACATTTATTGAGCACCTAATCTACTGTTGACTATTTTATATATAGATTGTCATATTTAATCTTCAGAAATGTTATTATTCCCGTTAAACTGGTAACTGGAAATTTGACTGGTATCTTGCTCAGCATTACATAAGTAAAAAGAAAGGGAGCTGAAACTCAAAACCTATTTGACACTTTGATACTCCATTAACACTCTTAGCTACTACATTTTCTACCCCACATGGCATCCCTGTTAAAGAGTCCAATGCAAGGGGCTGCAAGATGGGTACTGAGTGCTCAATTCAGAGCTCAGCCCTCTCTCATACTTCTTGAACTCTGAAATTTAAGGAGTTCAGAATCATACAGCTGGAAGGAGGAATGCTCAGCTCATTGGAAATACTATTCTTTCACCATGTGATCTTCAAATGCATGTGTAGGCAGTGACCTAATTATGCTTATGTTTTTGTATCCCTGTGAGACATTAACAAAAATGCACTGGGCAAATTCAAATAGAGGCAAAAGATTGGGGGAGAAAGGAGTTCCAAGCAAACTCTGATGACCAGTGGCTAAGGCAGTCTGGAGGCAGTGAGAAAGGTGGTACAGTGTCCGGCTGGAAGGCACAGGAGAGGAGAGGCATCAGAGGACATTAGGGTCAAGGGATTTGGGTGAAAGAACTCAAAAGTGGGTGGGTAGCAATCAGAGACTCAGGCTAAAAAAGCAGAAGAAATTTCAGAGTGCTTCGAGTTAATGTCTTGGTAGAGGAAAAATGAGAAAATGCACATATAAGGCAATGAATTCTAATTCAAACTGTAATAAAATGAAGGCTTTGAATTATTCTTCTGTTTTCTCATTTTTAGATTATCTCTCTTTTCACATCTGTCTGTGAGCATTTGCCAGGATTCTTTCTTATTCATACATGTTGTCTTCCAGCATTTCAAAATCTTTATCCTTAAGAATTTCATGCAATTTCTCCCCTTTCTATCAAGCTCAGACTTCCCTTTTCTCTTCATCTCTGTCTCTTATTCATTCTTGTCCTCCCTTCTTTTCTTGTGTTTGTTGCTTATTACTGTAAAACAAGTCACCCAAAACAAAATTGCTTAAAACAGCAATGTAATCTCTCATAGTCTTTTGGAATGACTAAATTCAACAGGGAAGTTCTTTCTCCAGGTCTCTCATGCAAATGTCATAATTGTGGGTGGGGAATGGGTATGCATCATCCAAAGGTTCTGCTGGATTGGACATCTATGATGGCATCTTCATAACATGTCTGGTGCTGCAGCTGAGGTGGTTGAGGACTGATTAGACTCTTCCCTCCCTCATATCTCCATCTCTCCCCCCCCCTTTTCTCTCTCTCTTTCTGTCTCTCCATGTGCCAAACAACCTCTCTAAATGATTAGCTTGGGCTTCCTTACAGAATGGAAGTTTCAGAGTAGTTGGACTTCTTACATTGTAGCCATCTTTCCCCACACAAGCATCCCAAAAATGAAGAGTGGAAGAAAATTTAAATATATAATCTAGCTTAGAAAGTCAGTCAGCACCACTGTTGCTGCATTTTTTTTGGTCCTAATAAGGTCACAGGGCCAGCCAGAGCCACCGTAGGGCAGGGAGACCTCCCAAGGGTATGAATACAGGAAGGTATGGTTTACTAAGGGTGGTGTACCTCACCAATGATTAGTTACCACATTCTCATTTATTGATATTTCTGTCTCTTTCTCGGCTCCCTATAACTGAAATAATCTTGTTTTGTCTTTTATCTTTACGTTTATATTTTTTCTTTCTAATTGTTTATATTAACAGCAATTGGAAGATTTCTTTTAGATATTCTTAAGCATTTTCTCTCAAGTAAATATTAAAAACCTATTTTCAGGCCCTGGCCAGGTGGCTTGATGGATAAAGTATCATCCTGTTATGCCAAAGTTCGATCCCCCATTAAGGCCCATAGGAGAAGCAATCAATGAGTTCACAACTAGATGGAACAACTAAGTGGAGCAAGCAAGGAGTTGATGTTCTCTCTCCCAACCCTTTCTCTCTCTCTCTCTCTCTCTCTCTCTCTCTTTCTCTCTCTTAAATCAATGAAAACTTAAAAAATATATATTTTTTGATTTAGTGACATTATAATTTAAGCACCTAAAAAGCCCCATAGAAAAGCTTGTGTGACTATTTTTTAGACAGTCTCTTTGGGAAATCAGATTTGATTCACTTTATAACCACTGATGATAACATATCAAACTTAAAAGGCAGATCAGTTTTAAGGAAAAGTGATACACCCTCACGTGTGGGTGGCCTTGGGTGAACTCCCCAACAATATTGCTTTTCATGCTCAGCCACTAATTAGAAAACCTGTTCTCTTGTTGGGACTGAATCATGGTTTACTTTCTGGTTAGACCTTTTTAAACTTAAATTCAAGCTTACATAAGCCAAAGCTTATCCTTTTTTAACTCCCAAATTTAAGAAAGAAAAAGAGAGAACTTGAACCTGAAAGATTTGTTGCATGGTCATATGGCAATTTCAGAAATTCTTTATTTAAAACCTCATACCCTATATGTCTTAACTTTCCTTAGTTTCTGCAAAATGCCTCTGAAATTTTAGGTTTTTGTAAAGCGTTATTGACTTTTTTTTTAAGAATTTAATTCTCCAAAGCTTTCCCATAAGCCTTGGAAAAACTTTGCCACAGAGGATTAATTTGCTCATGAGATTTCACTGCAGTAACCATTAAGAAAAAAACTTAACAGGAGTAGCAGAGCAGAAGCGTTTTCTAACCCTGGGGAGAAGAGACAAGGGCTTATGGTGGGAAACAGCCATCCTTTCCTTTATAACAATTGTGAGATAAGCGTCTGGGTTGCTGTCATTTCTCTCACACAGACTCTATGTAGATATCTGAAAAGGGACTGAAAAGTGATAATTACTCGTTGTAGTTTTTCATAATTTGTCTTCTCTTCAAGCAGGGAAAAGATTTTATATAAAAAAAACCAGCTTTAAACTCAATTCTTTCCCAATTTTAAGAAAAGCATTAGAAAATAGTGAGTCGCCCCGTTAGTGATTTGCCCCATGTGTCCGTTTTCATACTAGGGTTCTACTCACAGATTAAGTGGACACTCCATTAGCGTCACAGAGCAAAGGGTCCCCCTCAGAGCCCATCAGCCCTCAGCTTCCACCAGCAGAGGGAGGGCCGTGAACTCTGATCAGAGCAACATTTTCTGAGAAGCTTTATCCTGAACCCTTTAACAAAAAGTTCCACTGAACAGCAGGCATAATTTGAGGACACTTGGAGCTTCAGGCCCAGACAAAAGGCACTCCCCACTGCTACAACCCCTACCAGAGGCGGGCTGGGGGCTAGCCTTGGCCATGTTAACTGCCACTGGTGTGGGAGGAGCCAACCTGAGGTGGGCAAAGCTTCAGGAAAGACAGGGGACTGAAAGGGAGTAAGGGCCAGGATCACCCTGTTCTTATATGTTGTTTTCTTAATTCTCACAACTTCCCTGGGAAGTGTTGGTAGCCTGTTTTTGCAGATGAAGAAATCTGGAGCCAAGAGTTTAAATAACTTGCTTTCATGAAATTTAGTTAAATTAAGTATTTAAGTAAAATAAAGTCTAAGAATTTTATTTAACCCTTGGGTAAAATGAAGGATTTTAATCCCAGCCTGCCTGAGAGCCTAACCAACATCCTTCCCGCCACCCCAATCCCGCTAATAATAAACCATTGCTAACCTGTAATCCATTTATGAATTAAAATAGGAGACTTTCTTGTGAGGTGAGCCTGTGGCACTTAGTCAAGTAACAATAGTTGTCACTCTCTCTTGTTTAATCTTATAGTGGAGTACGACAAGGAGTTCTCCCCTCATCAGCGACACCACAAAGAGTTCAAGTTCAACTTATCCCAGATTCCTGAGGGTGAGGAGGTGACGGCTGCAGAATTCCGAATCTACAAGGACTGTGTTGTGGGGAGTTTTAAAAACCAAACTTTTCTTATCAGCATTTATCAAGTCTTACAGGAGCATCAGCACAGGTATGAAGGCTCAAGGAAGCCCAAGGGTGGGGCTGGCCCCATTTCTCACCCTGTCGTCATATAACCCCAAGTATGTCTATGGAAGGTGATATGGAGTTCAGGGGTTGCACATGAGCATGATGAGAGGTGTGTTCTACATGGTAGTGTTTAGCCAGCAGGAAGGCTTTTTGTTATTAAGTTGAAGATTTTCCAAATGGTTTTCTCTTCTTAAGCAAGCCAGTAGACGGTATTTACTAAGTAAGCATCCTAGTGATTGGAGAATGTATGACTTATTGGGAATAAAATGTTTCCCACTATTGTTTAGCCACTACCTTGAATGATGGGTAAGAGTGGCTAGAATAAATTCACATGTGAAAATTATGTAAGGATGCTTACCAATGATACTGATTCAAGTGAATAGAAGGCTATATATTTATGCATGTAATGTATACATATATTATACATATTATATGGATGATACATCTTTGAGTAAATGTATGTGTATGTCAAATGTATTTTTTATCATCTGGATACAAGGGTCAAATCATTTTATAGAAAGACTGCAGTGAGGTATGTTTGTGGGGCTTCCTAGCAATAAAAAACTTCCAGCCTGATGGCAGTGGCGTAGTGAATAGAGCATTGGCCTGGGACGCTGAAGACTCAGGCTCAAAACTCCAAGGTTACTGGCTTGAGTGCAAGCTCACTAGTTTGTCTTAACTTGAGACACCCCCACCCCCGCTCCAATATGTATGAGATGCAATCAGTGAATAACTAAGTTGATGCAATGATGAGTTGATGCTTGTCATCTCTCTCCCTTCCGATCTCTCTCTCACCTCTCTCTCTAAAAAACAAACAAAAAACTTCTGTGGAGTGATATTGGTAATATTTGGAGGAAGGGCTGCAGGGTGAAGTATTACAGCAGTTGTTCAAACCTATAGCACATAGAAAATAAGCCAATCACCTTGAATTTTGCTTACTATTTAGGGGTCCGTTTAGTACTTTGGGGAGGGTGGAGCGCCTGAGGCACACACAGTAGATTAGCATTGCCTTGTGCCTCTCAGTGTGCAGGAAGTGGAAACTCAGCACGTGATTTGACAGCCCAGCAATCAGATGGTAGATATGCAAATAAAAGTTCAAGGAAGGGAATACAGACAAGGCGGGAACCCCACATTAACAGACTCTATAAGGGGTTTGCTAGCTTTCGCTTATATTATAAACCAAGTGCACATTCTTGCTTTGGGTCTTAGAAGTCTATTGACATCCCAAGAATGTCCAAAAGTTTAGGAGTGACTTTAGTTTACCCTGAAATTATAAATCTGTGTGTGAGCCTGTCACAAATATGCACACTAAAATAATAACAAATGTTCAATTGTCCCATAAAAGTTTTATTTTAGTTTTGAGAGCACTGTTAACATTTGGCCCTTATGCATACATACCCAAATCTCTAAGGGGAGAAATAAAGAAGGAAGGACACTTGCCAGGTTTGGGGACACATCATGGTGTTGAACATTCACAGTGATGGCTGTGTGTGAATTCTTGCTGGAATAGTTAAATAAGAAGTGGAATGTAGGCCCTGGCCGGTTGGCTCAGCGGTGGAGCGTCAGCCTGGCGTGCGGGGGACCCGGGTTCGATTCCCGGCCAGGGCACATAGGAGAGGCACCCATTTGCTTCTCCACCCCCCCTCCTTCCTCTCTGTCTCTCTCTTCCCCTCCCGCAGCCAAGGCTCCATTGGAGCAAGGATGGCCTGGGCGCTGGGGATGGCTCCTTGGCCTCTGCCCCAGGCGCTGGAGTGGCTCTGGTCGCGACAGGGCGATGCCCCGGAGGGGCAGAGCGTCGCCCCCTGGTGGGCAGAGCGTCGTCCCTGGTGGGCGTGCCAGGTGGATCCCAGTCGGACACATGCGAGAGTCTGTCTCTCCCCGTTTCCAGCTTCAGAAAAATACAAAGAAAAAAATAAAAAAGCTAAAGAAAAATAAAATTAAAAAAAAAAAAGAAGTGGAATGTAGTCAGTGTGATATCTTTCTACCAGACCAAGATCGCAGAATGAATGGAAAGTTTTCACTCCTACATAAAAACACATGTAGGTGACTTAACTGTTAAGGTCCTCTTTTGAAAAGTAAATTATTTGTTGCTAGATTTTCATTTTTTGATACTTCAGAGAGAATTGGTGTTCAGTGATTCTTTGGAACTGCTTTAGCCATTGATTTTAATCTGCCTAATAATTTGACCCATTATATATTTTTTTCTGGTGAAAAAAAAACCCTGGTGCCTTTTTGGTTCAGAATGCATGGTTTTCTCTGTCCTACAGGAAAAGCTTTATAGTGAAAACACTAGATTGTTGGTTTTGTGACTATAAAATTTTTTAATTATTATTTTTTAAAAAAGAGCTAGCAGACCATTTGTAAGGTTTATATTGAACTTCAGCCAAAAATGAACAGCTGCCTTGCGCTTAAGATGGTGGTGTCATGCTTCCTCAGGGCCAGCAGTGAGTTTGGAAAACAAAATCTCAGACTGTCCCAACCTTTGATGACTCTGTCAAAGCAGAGTTATAATCTCTCTACTCTCTGGGATGGGGCTATTTGTTGATTGGGTGTGTTAAATCTTTATGCATAGAAAAGGGAAAATACTGGGAGAATTTCATGTTTTAAAGGATTCCAGTTTGGCCAGGGGGCAGATTTTCTTTTCTTATCAGTGGGCCTGGGGCCCAGGCCTGCTGCTGTTGCCTCATGTCCTTCCAGAGGCCTCCAGATTCAACTGCAGGACTCCACGGGAAAGCTTGATCTCCCCATCTGTATTGTCTGGAGACGATTCTCCAAGCTTGTCAAGAAACTTACTTGTCTAATCTGTGTTCCAGGGAAATTTGTAGTATTTGATGGATTAATTTAATTTAACAAATGTTTGTGTTGCAAAATAGTTGGCCCCCTTGCAAAAGAGGAAAATAAATCCCCTCATAGATTCAACTGAGGCAAAATAAGTTATGTGTTGGGCCTCCTGATATAAAGGGTTATTAGGAAGCCTGACCCAGGGAGGCTCAGAAAAGATTCCTGGAAGATAGGCCATTTCTGTGTTCACTACACAAATGTTCTTCAGACTGGTAAGAAATCATTGGACCAGGTAAATTTTTAAAAAGTGGCATTTTGAGTGAGAACAGAGAAACATTTGCTACTTTATTCAAAACCTGAGAATAAGCCCTGAGATGGAATCTAAGTCCTAAAAAGTTCTGAGCAAACCACACAGCAGAGTGAGATCAGCCACCCAGCAGTGTGCACAGTTAAATCAGAGGAACACAGAATGGCTTTGCACTTGATTTTTAAAATATACTCTATGCCAGGGGTCAGGAACCTATGGCGCACGAGCCAGATGTGGCTCTTTTGATGGCTGCATCTGGCTCGCTGACAAATCTTTAATAAAAAAAATAATAACGTTAAAAATATAAAACATTCTCATGTATTACAATCCATTCATTTCCTACCACTCATGTTCATGGTTGCGGGTGGCTGGAGCCAATCACAGCTGTCCTCCGGGACAATACCAAATTTTTATTGGATAATGCGTAAGGTACACAGGTTGTTGTATGGCTCTCATGGAATTACATTTTATAATATGTGGCGTTCATGGCTCTCTCAGCCAAAAAGGTTCCCGACCCCTGCTCTATGCTATGGTGTGGTCTTTGTACTTTAAGATGAATTCAGTCTTAACCTCTGGTGTTATAAGTTGTTATGTTTTTATGATGACTGGTAAAAATTGGCATTTATATAGTACTTAGGGTTTGGAAAAGATCTTCTCATGTATTCCAACATGATCCCATTAGATAAGCAGGACAAGCATTTTACTTATTAGCAAATAAAACGTGGCACATATGAATTTTGCCAAGTCAAAATTATTAGGCCTAAACTTTTGTCTGCTATGCTTCCCAGAAGTCACCTCGATGACTTGGGGACAGTCCCAAGATAAAGGTAAAAGGCCAGAAAGAGGTAAGCAGTCTCCTACTGGTGTGCTGCCTGTCTCCACCCTCTTAGCCCTGATGGGAACACCCCAAGGATTTATCTGTTTGGGTGTCAAGTGAGACAGTTCTTTTGGGGGTGAACATGTGTCTGCTAGTAGCTATTCTGGAGGAGGGATATGATGGTGAAGAAAGACTAGAATAAGTTTATACAGAGTATTTGTACTTATCCAGACTGTTCTCCATTTGTTCATTTACTTCACCGTTTCTTCTGCATCTCATGCCCACTAAGCTGTCTTCATACCTGGAGCATAAAGCCTGCTCTGAATAATGTTTGCTCTTTCCTATTCATGTATGGTAGCATCATGGTATCATATTTCTTCTTATAATAGGTACTCATAAGCTTTACTTCTATAGCACCTTCAGGCTAATAGTGCACTTCCGAGGCCTTTGAAGAATGTCACATTCATCTACATTTCTTGTTTGACTAAAGATATACTTTTAGTAGTTCTAATTGATTTTATATAGTTAGAAGTCAAAGAGTATCCCCTGAAAGCCAGCAAGATTTTTTGTTGTTGTTGTTTTTTGTTATGAAGAGAGAGAGGAGAAGCATCAACACATAGTTGTGGCACTTTTGTTGTTCATCGATTGTTTTCCATACATGCCTTGAATGGGGGCTCCAGCTGATCCAGTGACCCCTTGCTCAGGCCAGGAACTTTTGGGCTCAAGCCAGTGACCATGGGGTCATGTCTGTGATCTCACGCTCAAGCCAGCCATCCTGTGCTCAAGCTGGTGAGCCCACACTCAAGCCAGCGACCTTGAAGTTTGAAACATGGGTCTTCATTTTCCCAGGTCAATACCCTATCTACTGCGCCACCACTGGTCAGGCACTAGCCAGAAATTTTAACAGAGGAACACATTCAGTGTCTGAAAGATGGTCCTGTTTGGTACATAAATTGGCCACACTTGCCAATGCTAGTTTTGAAATGCCATGTTCTAATCCATATGTTTGGTGATTGCGTTGCTTAGCAGTATAATCTATCTTCTGTGTACATGTTAACCTTTTTATGTTCTGTCACGGTGCATTTAAAGTAAGAAATAATTACCAAATTTAAAATTCACTATTCCAGATATAAGCAGTACCACAACTTACTCCTCTGTTTGCAAACAAAGCTTTTTTGTTTTTTCTGTGTGTGTGTGTGTGTGTGTGTGCGTGTGCGTGTGTGTGTGTTGTTTTAAGTTTGGTTACTACAAGGTGGGGCAATAGTAGTCTACAGTTGCATACTCACAATTGCCTCCGAGAGAAACATACAGTCTCACAATCAAAACTGTAAGCCTACCTTTGCCCTACTCTGTGTCTTTTGTCCTAACTTCAGAATTTTTAGGGTGTGAAGAATGAATCTTTGTATCAAGGAAACAGGGTGATACTGCTGTAGAGTTGTGTTTCAAAACTGAAAAACATTTTCTTAGGACAAATAAGCCATGCTTGTGGAGTTCTAGAAAACATCCCATACTGAATTATTGCTCAAACTATATTTTTTACAAAATTCACCAATTCTGATTTATTTTACAGATAGAATATAATTGTCCTAGGAGAGAAAATAACTGTCAAAGGGCAAATGCCCCTTTTTTCCCCAGAACGTTTAGTTCAATATTCTACTCTGAACCACTCACAGAGGTGAGAATTATAAGAATGAGTTAGAGGGGGAAAAGATGGCAGCGGAGTAGGTGGATGCACAGACACCCAACTCTCACCACCAAACTGGAATACAAATCAATTTAGGAAAAATCAGCATGAAAAACCAACTCTGAACTACAAGAACAGATCTTAAAAACCAAGGAGCAAAGAAGAAGCCACAACAAACCTGGTAGGGAGCGCCTGAATCTCCCCTGCTTACAAGAATGGAGGGGGGGTGAGGCTGAGAGCCCAGAGGGGATCTCACACAAGGGAAAAGAGCAGAAACTACTGCTCACAGTCACTTGCCTGGCGACCAGGGAGCGAGGTGTGTTGAAAAGACCAGCTTATCTCCCAAGTGGAAAGGAAAGAGAGAGGGACAGACTGTGAGGAGCTAAGGAATGAAGGAGATAACCTAAAAAAGCTGACTCATCCATGCTGGAGGTGGCCATAGCTGGGGGTGGGACTGAACCTTTCACAAAACAGAGCTGAATTGCTTCTGGATCAGAAATCTCTGGACATCTATCCAGCTCCAATCAGCGCAAGAAGACACAGCTGAAAACAAGAAGTAGGGAGGAGGGGCAGTAACTCAGACCTCCATGAAGATCTGAGATACACCTCCCCTTACTGAAGCTGAGAATACACCCTGACCCCAGAGAGATTAGTTGGCTAAAGAGGCCTTCAGAGTATCAGGTTACACCCATCGCATTCCTGGATACAGTTTCAAGGAAGCCCCCTGCTGAGATGAGTAAACAAGACTATCACCTGTTAAGAAAACAAACAAATCAAGACTTCAAAGCTGCCCAAATCCAAAAGTGGATTACAGATAACAGCTGATGCCAACCCAAGAAGACCTAGAAATAACACAACTGAAAACTAGAGGCAGACAACACCAAGCCTAGACTCAACCAACTCTACAAATAAAGAATCCAAAAACAGACAATGAGAAGACAAAGAAGTGCAATTGAAATGAAACCACAAGAGACACCTTCAGGAGATGAACTGAGTGATATGGAAATAATCAAACTTCCAGATGCGGAGTTCAAAATAATGATTGTAAGGATGCTTAGGGATCTTAGAACAACAATGGATGGTCATTATGAACACCTAAATAAAGAAATAGCAAGTATAAAAAAGAACCAGTCAGAGATAACAAATACAATATCAGAAATAAAGACCACAATGGAAGGAATTGAAAACAGGATATATAGAGCTGAGGATCGAATCAGCGAGTTGGAGGACAACTGGAATGAAGGCATGAAAGCAGAGAAGAAAAGAGAAAAGAGACTCAAAAAGTCAGAGGAAACTCTTAGAGAGCTCTGTGACAACATGAAGAGAAATAACATCTGCATCATAGGGGTTCCTGAAGAAGAAGAAAAAGAACAAGGAATAGAGACTTTGTTCAATCATATCATAGCTGAAAACTTCCCTAAATTAATGCAAGAGAAACTCTCACAAATCCAAGAAGCACAGAGGACTCCATTAAAGAGAAACCCAAAGCAACCTACACCAAGACACATCATAATTAAAATAGCAAAGCTAAGTGATGAAGAGAAAATATTAAAATCTGCAAGAGAAAAAAAGTTATCACCTACAAAGGAGCCCCCATAAGGATGACATCCGACTTCTCAACAGAAACACTTGAGGCCAGAAGGGAATGGCAAGAAATATTCAAAGTAATGCAGAACAAGAACCTACAATCAAGACTACTTTATCCAGCAAGGCTATCATTTAAAATCAAAGGAGAAATAAAAAGCTTCCCAGACAAAAAACAACTCAAGGAATTCATTACAACCAAACCAATGTTGCAGGAAATGTTAAGGGGCCTGTTATAAACAGATCAAAGTGGGAAAAGAATACAGCAAAAAAGGAATACAACTTTAAAGAAGAAAACGGCAATGAACAACTACATATCAATAATAACCATAAATGTAAATGGATTAAATGATCCAATCAGAAGACATAGGGTAGCTGTATGGATAAGAAAACAGGACCCATACATATGTTGTCTATAAGAGACACACCTTAGAACAAAAGATACACATAGATTGAAGGTAAAAGGATGAAAAAAAACATTTGATGCAAATGGAAATGAAAAAAAGCTGCAGTAGCAATACTTATATCAGACAAATTGGACTTTAAAACAAAGGATATAGTAAGAGATAAAGAAGGCCACTACATAATGATAAAGGGAGTAATCCAACAGGAATATATAACTATTATAAATATCTATGCACCTAATATAGGAGCACCCAAATATATAAAGCAGACTTTGATGGATTTAAAGGGCGAGATCAATAGCAATACTATAATAGTAGGGGATTTCAATACCCCACTAACATCACTAGATAGATCCTCAAGAAAGAAAATTAACAAAGAAACAGCAGACTTATTGGAAACACTAGATCAACTCGATTTAATAGATATCTTCAGATCCTTTCACCCTAAAGCAGCAGAATATACATTCTTTTCAAGTGCTCATGGTACATTCTCTAGGATAGACCACATGTTAGGGCATAAAAGTGCTCTCAACAAATTTAAAAAGACTGAAATCATATCAAGCACTTTCTCTGATCACAATGGCATGAAACTAGAAATGAACCACAACAAAAAAGCTCAAAAATTCTCAAACACATGGAAACTAAATAGCAGGTTGTTAAATAATGAATGGATTAAGAATGAGATCAAAGAAGAAATAAAAAAATTCCTAGAAACGAATGACAATGAGCATACAACAACTCAAAATTTATGGGACACAGCGAAAGCAGTCCTGAGAGGGAAGTTCATAGCACTACAGGCACACTTTCAGAAGCTAGAAAAAGCTCAAATAAACAACAACCCTGCATCTAAAAGAATTAGAAAAGGAACAGCAAGTAAAGCCCAAATGTAGTAGAAGGAAGGAAATAATAAAGGTCAGAGCAGAAATAAATGACATAGAGGCTAAAGAAACAATACAGAGGATCAATGAAACTAGGAGCTGGTTCTTTGAAAAGGTAAACAAGATTAATGAATGTTTAACTAGACTCACCAAGAAAAAGAGAGAGAGGACTCAAATAAATAAAATTAGAAATGAGAGAGGAAAAATAACAACTGACACAACAGAAATACGAAATATTGTAAGAAAATACTATGAAGAACTGTATGCCAAAAAACTAGACAACCTAGATGAAATGGACAAATTCCTTGAAACATACAATCTTCCAAAAATCAATCTGGAAGAATCAGAAAACCTAAACAGACCGATTACACCAAATGAGATTGAAACAGTTATCAAAAAACTCCGAACAAAGAAAAGTCCAGGGCCCGATGGCTTCACAACTTAATTCTACCAAATATTCAAAGAAGAACTAACTCCTATCCTTCTCAAACTATTTCAAAAAATTCAAGAGGAAGGAAGACTTCCAAGCTCCTTTTACAAGGTGAGCATAATTCTGATTCCAAAACCAGGCAAAGACAACACAAAGAAAGAAACAATATCTCTGATGACTATTGATGCTAAAATCCTCAACAAAATATTAGCAAACCGGATCCAACAATATATGGAAAAAATCATACACCACGATCAAGTGGGATTTATTTTGGGGAGGCAAGGCTGGTACAATATTTGTAAATCAATCAATGTGATTCATCACATAAACAAAAAGAAGGAGAAAAACCATATGATAATTTCAATAGATGCAGAAAAAGCATTTGATAAAATCCAGCATCCATTCATGATCAAAACTCTCAGCAAAGTGGGAATACAGGGAACATACCTCAACATGATAAAAGCCATCTATGAGAAACCCACAGCCAACATCATACTCAATGGGCAAAAATTAAAAGCAATACCCTTAAGAACAGGAACAAGGCAGGGGTGCCCCCTTTCACTACTCTTATTTAACATAGTCCTGGAAGTCCTAGCCACAGCAATCAGATAAGAAGAAGAAATAAAAGGCATTCAAGTTGGAAAAGAAGAAGTAAAACTATCATTATTTGTAGATGATATGATATTGTATATAGAAAACCCTAATCTCAGTCAAAAAGCTACTGGACCTGATAAATGAATCCAGCAAAGTGGAAGGATATAAAATCAATACTCAGAAATCAGAGGCATTTTTATACACCAACAATGAACAGTCAGAAAGAGAAATTAAGGAAACAATCCCCTTCACAATTACAACCAAAAAAATAAAGTACCTAGGAGTAAACTTAACCAAGGAGACTAAAGACTTGTACTCGGAAAATTACAAAGCATTGATAAAAGAAATCAAGGAAGATACAAACAAGTGGAAGCCTATACCGTGCTCATGGTTAGGAAGAATAAACATCATTAAAATGTCTATATTACCCAAAGCAATCTATAAATTCAATGCAATACCAATTAAAATACCAATGACATACTTCAAAGATATAGACCACATATTCCAAAAATTTATATGGAACCAAAAAAGAACACGAATAGCCTCAGCAATCTTACAAAAGAAGAATAAAGTGGGAGGTATCACACTTCTTGATATCAAGTTATACTACAAGGCCATTGTGCTCAAAACAGCCTGGTACTGGCATAAGAACAGGCATATAGATCAATGGAACAGAACTGAGAACCCAGAAATAAACCCACAGTTCTATGGACAACTGATATTTGACAAAGGAGGTAAGGAAATACAATGGAGTAAAGACAGCCTCTTTAACAAATGGTGTTGGGAAAATTGGACAGCTACCTGCAAAAAAATGAAACTAAACCACAAACTTACACCACTCACAAAAATAAACTCAAGATGGATAAAAGACTTAAATGTAGGCCGTGAAACCATAAGCATCTTAGAAGAAAACATAGGCAGTAAGCTCTCTGACATCTCTCAGAGCAATATATTTGCTGATTTATCTCCACGGGGAAGTGAAATAAAAGACAGGATAAACAAATGGGACTATATCAAACTAAAAAGCTTTTGCACAGCTAAAGACAACAAGAACAGAATAAAAAGACAAACTACACAATGGGAGAACATATTTGACAATACGTCTGATAAGGGGTTAATAACCAAAATTTATAAAGAACTTATAAATCTCAACACCAGGAAGACAAACAATCTAATCCAAAAGTGGGCAAAAGAGATGAATAGACACTTCTCCAAAGAGGACATACAGATGGCCAATAGGCATATGAAAAAATGCTCAACATCACTAATCATTACAGAAATGCAAGTTTAAACCACAATGAGATATCACCTCACACCAGCCAGAATGGCGCTCATCAACAAAACAACACAGAATAAGTGCGGGCGAGGATGTGGAGAAGAGGGAACCCTCCTGCATTCCTGGGAATGCAGACTGGTGCAGCCACTGTGGAAAACAGTATGGAGATTCCTCAAAAAACTGAAAATCGAACTTCCTTTTGACCCAGCTATCCCACTTTTAGGAATATACCCCAAGGACACCATAGAACAGCTCCAAAAGGAGAAATGCACCCCCATGTTTGTGGCAGCATTGTTCACAATAGCGAACATCTGGAAACAGCCCAAGTGTCCGTCAGAGGACGAGTGGATTAAAAAGCTTTGGTACATATATACTATGGAATACTACTCAGCCATAAGAAATGATGACATCAGATCATTTACAATAACATGGATGGACCTTGATAACATTATAAGGAGTGAAATAAGTAAATCAGAAAAAAAAACTAAGAACTATATGAATCCATACATAGAAGGGACATAAAAATGAGACTCAGAGACATGAACAAGAATGGGATGGCAACAGGGGTGGGGGGTGAGGGGAGGAGGGATGGGGCAAAGAAGGAGATTGGGGTTGGGGGAGGGGAGGGGCACAAAGAAAACCAGATAGAAGGTGACCGAAGACAATTTAACTTTGGGGGAGGGGTATACAGCACAATCAAATGTCAAAAAAATCTAGAGATGTTTTCTCTCAACATATGTACCCTGATTTATCAATGTCACTGCATTAAATTTAATAAATAAATTTTTAAAAAAACAATGAGTCAGAGAAAAGGAGTAGAGATGAGTTCTGGTTTGGACATGTTTGAGTCATGGTAGGGACACCCAGGAGGCAATGAGATATGGAAGTGCTTAGCTCAGCAAAATGAACTTAACTACATTAGTAGATATTTGAAATTGAATATGACCTCTTAAAGTTGGTTAGATATTCTGGCTGTGTAAGAATAGAAAAATATAATTAACTCAACACCATGTATTGAAAATAATTTTTGTTTTCAGTTTATTGCCAGTGGCTTCTCAGTGCTAAATCATGTAATCACATATGTGAGAGTCTGTTTCTGGGATCTTTATTCTGTTCTATTGGTTAATCTTTTTCTTCTTCTACCAATACTGTACTCTTAATTATTTTAGTTTTCAAAGAAGGCTTGATGTCTGGTATGTAAGTTCTCCAATTTTATTCCTTGAGATTTTCTTGGTTATTTATAGACATTTGCATTTCCATATAAATTATAAAACAGGCATTTCAATTTTTACAAAAGAAAATTGATGGGCTTCTGGTTGGAATTGCATTTAATCTAGAAATTAATTTCAGAAGAATGGACTCTTACCAGTATTGAGTCTTCCAATCCAAGAATATGATATTTATGTAGGCTTTCTTTAATTTCTCTCAATATTTTGTTGTTTTTGTGTCTTAAATATTTTTATTAGAATTACTCCAGTTATTTAAGTTTTTTAAAAATGATATTGTAAATACTGTTATTAGCTTTTAAAAATTTAGTGTCTAATTGGGTTTTTTTTGCTCATATTTAGAAATACAGTTGAATTTGTATACTGTTCTTTTATCCAGCAACCTTGCAAATTCATGTGTCACTTCTAATAATTTTTCTATACAGTAGTTTGGAAATTTATAAATATAATCATGCAGTTTAAAAATGTTTTATTTCTTCCTTTATCCTTTTTTTTTTCCTTTCTTTGTAGTGCTACCTGGACATCCAGTAAAATGTTGAATTTCATTCAGGTTTCTGTTAGATTTATAATCTGGTTGGAAATCCCTGTCAGATTTTTAATCAGGGGGTGGGGTAGAGGATTAATAATTTACCATTAAGGATGATGTTTGCTATAAATGTTCTTGTAAGCACTCTTAATTATATTAAGGAAATTCTTTATTCCTAGTTTGCTAAGAACTATTTTTTAAATTAGAAATTTGTGTAAAGTTCTACTAAACATTTTCCTGAATGTTTGGAAATGATAATATGATTTTTCTCCTTTATAGTCTTAATGTGGTATACTACAGGAAAGGTTTTCAGATACATGTATTAAGTTAAGCCAACATCACATCCCTGGAACAGGCTCAACTTGTGACTTATTATCCCGTGTATGTAAGACTAGATTCAAAAACCATGTCTGATAACTCTATTATCTGGATCACCTATGGATCTACTTCCATTATCTGTTTGTTCCCTTGATTTTTCTTCATTTGGTTTTATTTCCTGGAATGTTTAATAATTTTTTAATTAAATTTTTGGCATTATTTATGAAAAACAGTTCTTAGATACTGTTATCTTCTTCCAGATTCGATTTTATTTTCTTCCAGAAAGCAGACAGAATGCAAGCAGATTACCTTGTTTGTTTGTTTGTTCGTTCAAGTTGAGGCTGGGTTTCAGGATGGGTTAAGGCTCATCTGTTCCTGGTTTCCCATTTCTCCTAGAGGTTAGCCCTTCAGGGGTCTCAGCTGAAGGTCTAAAATGTTTATTAGAGCCCATCTTCCTTGGTGGGCTCTGAACTCTTCATTTTGAACTCCCCAGCAATGTGAGACTGCCAGAACGTCTGCTTTGCTTTATATCCTCTAAGCAGTTTCTTTTTGCTTGTTTTCTTAGCTTCTTACTTCATGCATACACAGCTTCATATTTGGAAAAATATTGGAGTTCAAGGCAGCCAGAGCTTGAAGAGCCAATGTCCTAGAGGAAGTGAACCCAAACTTCTATGAGATCACTTTTATGAGCTCATTTCTATGCAGCCCCTTTCCTCTGGGACCTTAGCCCTTCAAGTTCTAGCTGCCTTAAACTCCAGGATCCCAGCCAGTGAGTGACATTGCTCCAGACTCTAAGCTGATGCTCCTTTCTGTTTGGCATCTGTGCCTCATGCAAGGAATCAACAAATGCCTTGAGATAAAAAAAAAAAGCAATAGCAAATATAATGCATTTTCCTTCTTTCTGAAATCTTGACTCATCAAGTATTGACTGTGTTGACTTCTTTAAGATAACTTCCAATAGGTTTGTTTATTTTTAAACTTGTTCTTAGTGAGAGTGTTAATATAATACATCATAGTCAGAAGCATACATCTCTGAAATATCATGTTTTTATTTGGAAATCTTTATAATGAATTCCCACAAATGTTGATATTTGATTCCTTAGCCAAATGGTATCATTCTGAAAACAAGACCTGAACCCAGTAGTTGATCCAGTTCCAGGATCTAAAGGGATAGATAGCTTCTTTGGAAAAGCTATCTTTTTCTAGACGATTGCGCTATGAATTCTGTTGGATTTTCAGTGCTGCCTGCTAGAGTGAAGTGAGTGAACTTTAATCATCACTGAGATAAAAGTGAGATATCTGAGACTATTTTCTTTTTTAAAGAGAAGGGTAAATTTGAGAAAGCTAAGATAAGAGAACACTATTGTAGCTAGGTAGAAAAATATCAAAGCCTTTTATTTCTATGTACAACCACATTTGTTTCTCTTTTTTGTATCTGGCTTTCATAGGTATGATCTTCAGGGATTCCTGAAAACTCTCTGCTGACTTGATAATCTCTGGTGCACTCAGCATGGGCCTCAGGCAGGAATTGAATTTTTCAGTGTTTGTTCCTTTGCCCTTGAAAAAGGAATAATACCACTGACCCACAATTCAGGTTATGTAACTAGTTAGTTTTATCTTTTGAATGAAAGTGCATATTATTTATACTTAGAGTGATATCTACCTGAAATTTAAAAGTAAAGGCTCAAGAAGCTGCCAGACCTTGTTCCTCAGTCTGTTTATGCTGTTCTTTACAAAGACACAGGGTAGAAAAGAATGTCACAGAGAGGAATTAAAGTTGTCATAAAGAATTGTGTACACTCAAAAGAATGCTAAATTTGGGGGAGAGGAGAAGTCAGGATGTGTTGGGCAGAGGAAACTCTTGTTTGGGAACTGCTTATCTGCTTGGTAAATATGAAAAGAGAAAAGAAAATAGGTTTTTATTTCTGGAAACTGTGCTTTCTGTGTCATTCGTTCTCAGAAATGGATTGCTTTGGTGCTAGCACCTCCTCACCAGGATGACCAGCTCTGGGGGACAGGCCATAGGAAGAGTTAAGGTTATTTTGTGAAACACCTTTTTTTTAAATCAAATTAACAGTATTTTTGCTGCTTTATTTCCCCATACTGGACAAGGATATGGATATGTAGAATTGGTAATAAGAACTAAGATTTGGATATAACATATATGAAAGGTGGCAGAACTCCTTGTTCAATCTGTACTTGGTCACTAGGGGATATTGGAGTATACCCCAATGTATGGGAACATTATTTATGTGGCCAAAGAGGACAGGTTAGGTAGCCATGAATTTACATAAACTAACTTCTTATAATACTGCTACCTTGGACTTGGCCTTACCTGTGATTATAATGATTAGTCTAGGTTGATAACTCCTAGAGGGTAAGGTCAACCAATAAGACAATCAGACAGTAAGGTCAACCAACAAGACAATCAGACACTTCCTTATGGAGCAGCCACCTTTGCTTTGCACTGTTTAAGGAGAGGAGCAAGAAATCTTGAGAGCAGGTAGCTTTGAGCCTCAAGTCCAAAATCAGGTGAAGGTGATGCTACCTATATTTAAGAAAGAAGGATTATAACCTAGCTATTCCATTTCTGGGAATATATCCGAAGAAATCTGAAATGCTAATTTGAAAGAATATTTGCACCCCTATGTTCATTGCCATGTTATTCACAATAGCTAAGATTTGGAAGCAGTCCAAGGGCCCATTAGTAGAGTGAAATTTTTTTTTTAAAGCTGTGGTACATTTACACAATGGAATACTATTTGGCCACAAAAAAGAAGGAAATTTTACCCTTGCTAGAGCATGGATAGACCTGGAGAACATTATGCTAAGGGAAATGAGCCAGTCAGAGAAAGACAAGTACCATGATTTCACTCATATGTGGAATCTAATGAATAAAATGAGCTAACAAACAGAATAGAAACAGACTCATACATAGATAAAAGACTGAGCTGTCAGAGGGGAGGAAGCTTGCAGGGTTGGATGAAAAAGTTGAAGAAATTAATAATAAAAAAGCCCTGCTCATGATACAGATAACAGTATGGTGATTACCAAAGGGAAAGGGGGATGAGGGAGGTAGAACAGGGTCTGAGGGGATAAATGGTGATGGAAGGAAACTTGACTTGAGGTGGTGATATATCTCTAATACAGATAATGTATTAGAGCATTGTGCACCTGTAACCTATATAATTTTACTAACCAATGTCACCCAATAAATTTAATAGAAAAGAAAAAAGAGAAGAGGGAGTATGCTATAGGACAATGGCTCTCAAAGTATGGTCCTCAGATTAGCAGCAGCAGCATCACCTGAGAACCTGTTAGGAATATACATTCTCAGGCCCTGCCCCAGTAGCTCTGGGGTGGACCTAGCAGTCTGTGTGTTAACGAGCTTCCAGAGGATCCTGACACAGGCTGAACTAGAAAACCACTGCTAAGATGGCTAAGAACATGTATAATGTGTGAGCCAAATTGACTGGTTTCAAATCCCAGCACTGCATTTACTGGCTATGTGACTGTGAGCACCTACTCAACCTCTCTGCTCCTTCATTTCCTTATCTGCCAACCTGTAATAGTGTTATCACTATTTTCCTCTTATGGTGGTAGTGAGGAGTTAGCATGTGTAAGAGCACTTAGTATAGTCCCATAGTAAACACCATGTAAGGGCTGAGCTATGTTAATATTCTGACAGCAAAGTGATTTGTGTTGGTTTGTTGAAGATGAAATATCCCTTACAGAGTAGGTACCTTTGATATGTGAATTTCCTTTCATACTCTGCTAGTCCTAGAGGTGGAATTTGGGTAATATCAAGTGGAATAACATCAATGGGAACTTAGCTAATTATCTAATAATAATGTCCATTCATCCATGCTACTCAAATCTGTGTGTGTGTGTGTGTGTGTGTGTGTGTGTGTGTGTGTGTGTGTGGAGCAGTTTACCCTGGGTTGCAGTGCTGTTTTCAAATCCCATTTGTTTTTTATCTTTTTAGTGGTAAAATTTTAGACATAATCCTTCATATATGATACATCACATAAGCAAAATTACAAAATCTTTGCTTTAATATCTAATTTTCTAAAATGATTGATTTTTTTTACTTTCATTCAATTTGAAAGTTGAATTTTCCTTACTGCACAATGTTGGTTCATCAGGGTATGAATGCTGTTTTGCACCTTAGTTTACCATTAAGTGCAGACACAGAAATGGCAAAGGAGTATGTTATGAAGAAATAAAGAAACAAATCACAGATTCATTGTATCAAATATTTCACACATCTGCTTTCTTCAAAGTTATAAATTCTATTTTATGGAGAATGTAATAAAATGGTTAGTAGTAAGCAGAGTTGTACTTTATCAGGGCTGTGTGACTTTAATGGGTAGCATTTGTCAGGAAAGGTCAAAACCAGGAGCTCAGATGCCTTCTGACCTCCTTCAAGAGCAAAGGATAGACTTTAAGACCCACTGTGTTTTCCTATAGTGCTATCTGCTTCTCAGCCTGATCAAGTGTCACTGACAAGGTTAGGCTGTGTGATGGGATGGACCACACAGGAGTGACTTTGCCCACAAACACTAATTTTACAAGTCTTGTGGGTGGCTTGCTGGTCAGGCAACCATAGCACCAGAGTGAAATTTTGAAAATTTTTATAGATTTCTTGTTAGACTTATTAATTAATTTTAAGTTAAGAATGCCCAGGATGCTTACTATGTGAGGGAACTCTTGCCCAAGAGTCGGGATAACAGTGAGAATAACACTTTTGTATCCTTGAAGATGGAACACGTGTTCATTGTGAAACCTGGATCTATGAGTTGGTTGAGAAAAAAATAAGCAATAAATTTGTCCAAAATTTTATCATTTTCATGTTTCAGGATTTTCTTTGACAGTATGCTTACTTGAGTGTCTATCATCTCAGTAGGAGGGTCCAAATAATGCAGTCATGGTAGTCATTTTGGCCAGACCTTAGGATTTTTTATCAGGTGGCAACTCATATTTTAGATGAAATGGCAGACCTCAGCCCTACTGCAGGGATATCTACAAGGGAACCTGTTGGTCAAATAGTGAAATCAGGTGCATCCTATCTAAGGCTACACTTTTACAGAGACGGGAGACTAAGAAGGCTGTGTGTCACTGAAGAAAAGTAAACAGAAGTGGGTCAGACCAAGAACTGTTTCAGTGACCTGTCATAAATCATGTCTCTGATATATCTGAGTTATTGGAAGCACTGAGGGTGAGCCAGCAAAGTTGTTCCTTAAAGCTGTTATTCTTTTTTTCTTTAATTGATTTTAGAGAGAAAAAAGAGTTTCAAAAGAGAGAGAGAGAAACATCAATTTGTTGTTTTACCTACTTATGCATTCATTGGTTGATTCTTATATGTGCCCTGACCTGGGATAGAACTCTCAAACGTTGGCATATGGGGACGACTCTAACCATTTGAGTTCCCAGCCAAATCCAAAACTGTAATTCTTAAAATTCCTCACCCTGTCTATCTGACTGCATGTAGTGGTGGTCTCAGTCTAGACAGAGTGTTCTGCTTAGAAGGAGGAATATGGCAAGGCCGGGAGGTCTATCTTGGAGCCCTCCCTGCATGCACCTTTCACCCCTTCCTCTCTGGACTCTGGTATGCGTACGTGATTCCAGGTCCTGTGCCAGCCTGAGTATTTTCATGTGTTGTCTGAATTCACCTGACATTGGCATTTGTGTGCAGTAAACTCTGACCCTTTACCCTGTTCTGAGCCCTAGTTCAGTATTTTCAACCTGTGCCCTGGACTTTTCTTAACTCTCTTTTAAATTTGTAAATTTTATTTAACTTTTTTAAAAATTGATTTCAGTGAGAGAGAAAGGGGAATAAAGAGATAGAAACAGGAACTTCAATCTGTTCCTGTATGTGCCCTGACCGGGGATTGAACCAACAACCTCTGTGCTTCCAGATGCTCTAACCAACTGAGCTACCCAGCCAGGGCTTGACTCTGTTTTCTAGATACATGGTGGCTAAGAATCTGGGCTCTGATTTTGAGACCTGGTCGGCCCACTTATACCTGTGACCTTGCCCTCTGTGGGCTTTGTGCTGTCAGCTATGGGACCCTCCTCTCCAGGCTACCCGAGGAGTAAAGGCAGGCTCCTGGCTCATGCCTGCATATTGAAGGCTCAAAGTAAATGTTCATTGTTTCTCTTCCCATTTAGTCCTTCCCACAGGACCTGAGTGTCCTAGATTTAAACATGACATTTGAGACTGCCAGTCTGCCAGTGAGCCAGAGTGTTTTGTCTTCCTACCCTGAGCTGTTAGACTGTGTTTGTGTGCCCTGCAGGCCCCTTAAGCAGTGAGGGCTAGCATCATCCCTGTTGTCCAGCCAGGGTAGTGTGGCAGAGAAACAGGAACTCCTGGGGGCCCAGCCTGACTCAAGAACGGAGTCAAGACAGAAACGTGTGCTCCCTGTGTCCACCAATCCCCACCATCCCTGCAGATTTCATTTCTCCCACATCGTGATTATTACACCTTATCAACACTTCCACCTCTGCCCCAAGTTGAGCTTCTGACTTCTGTTCTCCTTATTTAATCATACCCTTCTTCTTTCTCCTTTTCTCTGCTTTCTCTCTCTTGTCTTTGGAAGGTGGCCTTCTACCCAGCCCCCATTTCCTCTTATAATAGACTCCCATTTCCTTTATCATAAACCCTACTTTTTAAAAAATCAAAGCTCACTCTAGTTCTTTCTACCAGCTATGCCTCATTCATACCTTGGACTGTATTTTTCTCTATCTTTGTGACAAGACCTTAAAAATTATGTATATCATTGAAGCTCTATAAATAGCAACAAGTGACCTTGATAGTGGGCTCATACACTGGCCCTCTCCCTCCATGGCAACCTCGGGCCCCAAAATTCTCCCTGCATCTTCATTCTGAAGGGCGCTGTGCTGACGTGAGCATGTCCAGTGCTCCCTTCAGGACCAGGGCTGTGCTCCCCACAGCACTGCACATAGCGTCAATGTTATTGCTAGAGAAGGATCTTCCTCTGACCTTCCAAAAGAGAATTTATGTCTTTTTGCACCTGAACTTCAAAGCTTTGGACTTGCAGTCCCCTCTTGCTGTTTTCTATGGACACCCCCATCTCCCTGCTCACAGTTACCTCAGTAATGGAGAGGGGTGATTTGTCCAGGGGGGGGGTGACACATATGTGTTATAGAGTGCTTCAAAGACAGCAGGCCTGGATGTGGGATGTGCCCCCTGCAGACTCTGTTCAGCAGCTGAGTAAACTACTTCTAGCTGGACCTAATGTTTGAAGCTTTGGAAAAGATGACAATAGAGTTTTCTTCTAACTCTAAGCCATGTAAACAGGAGAAATGTTTTCCTCTCTGAGAAATATAAGATGTTTCACAGGCCTTACAAATATTCAGAAGAATAGAGGTAAAAGTGTGTTCATTTGTCACAGGTTGTCATTCACAATAATCCCAGAAGGCAGGATGTCATTGTGGGAAACCAAGTCCACGTTCTTTTCACAAGCTAGTTCTTTCACGTACTTGCGTTTGACCCTGGCCTCCTGACCCAGACCTCACAGTAGAGTCCCAGTTTCCCCAGCTATAAAATGGGGAGAAGGATGTTCTGCTGAGCTTTCAGGACTGAGGAAGGCAGAGCATATGGAAGCACTAACTTACACATACTTCATTGGTATTGAGATGTTCATCTTATTAAATTTAGTATTTAGTCCCATTTTTTCCTATTCTGTAAGATATTTCTGCAATGTATTTCCAGCACCAGGGGATTTGAATCTTTCCATGGCCAAAATATCCCCCTTCCATGTCATGGGAATTCCAGGTCATTTCATGCCAGTGACCCTGAGATATCAACCCAGAATTAAAGTGCCCTTATGACACACGAAAGTGATCAACCCCTAATACTGCCCCACCATGACATGTGGGTGAGCAGGAAGAAACCCTCATTCCATCTGCCACAACCCGTAGGGTTATGTTAGTTGAAAACTGTAAAAAGAAATATAGAAAATTCCCTGTGGAGTCCAATGGAAGGAATGGACTCAAGGAGTTTGCCTCAAAGAACCCCAGCCCTGGCTCACAGCTGTGCTAGGATAAACTTTAAAATCACTCAGCATACACCCACGTTACATGGTCCAGACAAGAAGGGACTTGACACTCACCATAGACCACACAAATGCCTTAATTAAAAGAAAAGGACTGCTGATTACTCAGAAATACAGTGCAGCTTCTCGTTTTTCCTTAGTTCACAGGAACTGACATGTGAAGATTGTCAAGTCCTAGTTGTTTTTGTTTTTGTTTTTTTAATGAGCAAAGCACAACTTTATTAGTGCTCACACTGATCTTGATCTTAATATCTTCTTAAAGATTTCCTTACTGCCCCCACGCTTTCTCTCTTTATATTCATTATCCATAAAGTAAGCAACAATATAACCCCATCTATTTATATATCTGTCTGTCTACCTAATTTCAAAAAAGATTTGGTATAAGCACCAGAAAAAGGTTCTTGTTGAAGCAGAGGGACCCCCATGTTTGGGAGAAAGCTGATGTCTCTGCAGTAGCCCAGTACATGCTCATCTCTCCCCAGGTTGTATCATCCATGTGTCCTCAATGGTATCACACCCGCCAAGCTGAGGCAAGTCGCTGTATACAGTGCCTTATGGTGGACTGGATCTGCCTTTGGCATCTTTTATGTGACAGAAAGGCAGGAGGACAGAGGGAGAAGGAGCTGAGGGGAGAGCATGCTACTCACTGTGCCATCTTTTCTTTCTTTCAGGGACTCTGACCTATTTCTGTTGGACACCCGCGTAGTGTGGGCCTCAGAAGAAGGCTGGCTGGAATTTGACATCACGGCCACTAGCAATCTGTGGGTTGTGACCCCACAGCACAACATGGGGCTGCAGCTGAGCGTGGTGACTCGGGATGGTAAGTCTGCCAAAACCAGGCAAGCAGTTGCTGTCATTCATTTTTTTTACAACAGTTGTGAAAGAACTGTAGTTTACAGGAGAGTCTGTGGCTCAGGATGGCTTCATTTACTGTTTCCTCTTAACTGCTATTAAAAAGCAAAACCTTTCCCTGAAAGGACTAGGAGCCAGTTAGGTGGTCAAGCTTCTGAGAGTGACAACGAGAGGAGGGCACCCAGAGGCAGAGGCAGGTGGCTGATGCTGAGCTAAAGAGAAAGATGGGAGAATAGTCTAAACCCGGACTGTTGAGAAGGGGGAGAATAGTCTAAACCCGGACTGTTGAGAAGGGGGAGAATAGTCTAAACCCGGACTGTTGAGAAGGTTTGTGAGGGAACCCTGCCAGCACCCTCCCTCTGCAGTGCTGATGTCCGGTAGATCGAGGGCCCCTCACGGGCCTGCAGACTAGGCACACCCTGCCTGCGGAGTCACCTCACTGGCTGGAATGAATGTGATTATAAAGAAAGAATGACTGTGAAGGAAAAAGACTAGAAAAATGAGAGAGGCTGGGCATCCCTGCACTCCTTGCTTGGACTCACAGACCTTTGGAAGGAGTGTTTTGGTTTTGTCCATTTGGAGGGAGCCATCAGATATCTGAGAATGCACATGCTTTCCTCTTTCATTAATTTTATGATTAGCCCCTAGGAAGTCAGGAAGGATCAGTTATACGGCGTCAGGGGTCAATTTCCATGGAATAAAGACAGGCTTTCTTCTATGGTTTGCATCAAGGACTCAACATCAACCCCCGAGCTGCAGGCCTGGTAGGCAGAGATGGCCCTTATGACAAACAGCCTTTCATGGTCGCCTTCTTCAAAGTGAGTGAGATCCACGTGCGCACCACGAGGTCAGCCACCAGTCGGCGCCGGCAGCAAAGTCGCAATCGCTCTACCCAGTCCCAGGATGTGTCCCGGGTCTCCAGTGCTTCAGGTATGTTTTTCTTTGTTGGCTCCCAAGCTTCCATGAGTGTAAGATGGTTTCATATGTTGCACAGCTTCTACACGGCAAATACAAAGGCCTGCAGGAGCTTCATCATTGTCATCAATTACCTAGATGGGTTCCTAGATAGGGCTGTCAGAGGGGAGCATTCCTTACCCAAAGATAGAGTCTGCAGGTTGCAGCCACCCTGAGTGTCTGTTTTTCAGAAGGGCATCCTTCTGTTTGGTAAGATTTCTCCAACTCTGTTTTCACTCACATAAAGATCTTGAGGGCACCTAGATTTTCTTCTAGTTGCATTATACCTGGATAGTTACAGTATGGAAACAAACTTCATACATTTGTATACGATGAACTTGTGTTTGTCAGTGCTTTCGGCTGGAAGTGGTGGAAAGTCAGCTCAAACAACCCTCTGTGACAGATTTTATCAGTTCACTTAAGTCGGAAGTCTACGGCTCCCTCCCTGGGCTCAGATGATAGTAGGAATCTCGTTTTCTATTTTCCTTTGTTGGTGGCATTCTCAGAAAGGCTATCTCTAGATGGTGGCAAGGAAAGCAACCAATAGTTCCAGGACAATCTTTCACGATAGCCTCAGTAGAAAGCCAGGCTGAGGCTATATGCTCCCCACTGGAACCAGGTAATGGAGTCAACCTCATCTTGCTCTGAACAGGGAGGGTAGAGGGCAAGAGAGAGGTAACAGTTCTCACTGCTGGAGTGTCAATTCAGTTGTTCTTCAGAACTGTTCCCTCCCAGGCTGTTCCTTTTTAGGAAGTGTCACGGAAGTCCACTCATCAGAACATGCAGGAAGGGGTATCATGTGTTGCACCTCACAGAGCAAGGAACTATTGAATTCAAACACATATGCATCTTACTCTAAAGCCTGTTCTTGCAATTTCTGGGTTTTCTTTGGCTGCTTAAATAGTCTGGGAATCCAGCATTAAGGTTTGCTACAGGATTTTCAGTCAGAGAACTTGTTTCCTTTGTTTCTACTCTGTGACTTTGAACACACCTAATCCATTTCAGCTTTGTTTGCTCATCTATTCAGTGGGGATGGTTAATTCTTGGTAGATTCACTAGGATTAAGTGAGAGCATTTGATCCTGGTCCATAATAGTACTCAAAGATGTGTTGCATCCAATTGTAGGAAGTTGGTTATTAGGACATAGGTTAGGTTCCTTGGAAAGCATGTAAAATAGTTCTAGAAGGTGCATTAATTGATTCTTCCAGGGAAGTGTTTAAAAATAGCATCTTCAGTGGCCAGAGAGAGCTCATGCAACTTCCCAAAATACTCAATTTTTCTTTGGGAAGGAATATCTTCAACTTACATTCTACTTCATGAGCCATTTCTTTTACCAGTAACGTGGATGTGGAACTTGAGGATCCAGCACCCAATGTGATGTGACATTTTGCTTCTTGTCATCCTAGTGTTTCTTGGAAGCATTGCACAGCATGTGTGTTCTTGTGTTTACTGCTAGAAACAGTCAGGGTTGGGGTTTAAAAAGGAAAAGGAGAAGAAATGATTGCTTTCCTTTACTCACTTCAGAGGAAGCCTGCTGAAAAGAGTTAATAATCTCAGCCTTTTCTTCAGGGCATGATGATGGGGTAGTTCTGCCATTGGTAGGCTTCCATTCATTAATGAACTGTGGTCAGTTTGGTGCTGGGACTTTAGACATGAAGGCAGCTCTTGAAATGTTGATTGCTTTTAAAATTAAAATTTTACTTGATTTATTCAGTACCCTCTCCCCTCTCCAGTGCACACAGGGGCTTTAATTGAGAAAACGTATCGCCTCTGATTTTTGGTTTCAGCAGTGTCACCCAGTTATTATTTATTTTTTTAAGTTCCTTTCAACATTTTTTTTCAATTTGATGAATTGAAATAAAATATGAATATTAAAGTTTATCTATTTTTAAAAAGATGGCAGTGTATCTGTTTTATCTTGGATTTCTGACCCCCTCCTCCCAACCCAGTACTTTCCAATTTGCTTTGCTTCTTTCAGCAGTATGAAGGCAAAAGAGTTTATTACAAATACCTCTGGCCTCAGCTATGTAAAAGTCCAGACCCCCAAAAAGTATTACTATGAAAGATCCTCCTTGCCTCTCACTATCTGCAGAGACCGTCTCAAGCTGGTCTTTTGCTTATGTGAGGACTGGCGAAGCGCTATCCTACATAGTGGCTCTTTCTTGTCACCATGAATTCATGCCATTAGTGGGAGTGGAACACAGAGGAGGAGATTGTTCTTAGAGAAGGGAATTCAATAAATATGGCCTGCTACTGACCTGGCTGGTTGGCTTAGTGGTAGAGCATCAGCTTGGTGTGTGGATGTCCTGGGTTCAATTCCCAGTCAGGGCATGCAGGAGAAGTGACTATATGCTTCTCCACCCCTCCCCCACTTCTCACTTTCCCTCCCGCAGCCATGGCTTGATTGGTTTGAGCACATTGGCCCCTGGCACTGAGGTTGGCTCTGTGGAGCCTCTGTTTCAGTGCTAAAAATGGCTTGGTTGCAAGCGTGGCCCCAGACGGGCAGAGCATTGGCCCTAGACAGGGTTGCCAGGTGGATCCTGGTTTGGGTGCATGCAGGAGTCTGTCTCTCTATGTCCCTTCCTCACATTTGGAAAAAAAGGAAAAAAAAAGATAGCCTGCTACCTGAGAAATAGGTTGTCTGGTTTGTACTTTCTTTCCACGCCGCAGTGGGGCCAGATGTGGCTGGGCCTTTGTGAGCCAAAAGGATGCTGCAGAGACTAAAAGCTGTGGCTTCTGATGTGACTCCAGGCAGCCTTTCCCCATGTATTTCTTTCTGAAGGGCAAAGGAAGAGATTCCTTTGCCTCTGCTGTCCCCTTCTTCTGTCACATGCTCCTGGGAATGGCCATCTCTCCGCTGAAACAGCACCACCCGGAGAAGCCACTAGAATCTGGGTAAAGAGGTTAGCCTCATTTGTCAAGTTGCCTGTCATCAGGGTGAAACATGGCAGGGAAGTAGGTGGCTATTTTTGGAAGTGAGTGGCAGATGCCTGAGACGGCAGGACAACAACAAGGGAAAGGCCAAGAGCACCATCCGCCTCCTCCCTACCACCCACTCAAATCTGCTCTAACATCTGTACTTGGCCATGAAGCTAGACTTTCCAAACACATGCACCAAACAGTGGGTTTGGATTGAAGTCGCCCTGGATGGTTTTCTCTTGCCCTTGTTTCTCTGTAGCTATCTGCTCCAAGGGAATGGTGGATGTTGGCTGTGTCACACTCCTCCAGTGGGCTGGAATATCATCTGGACAGTATCATCTATTGTTTTTACACATGTTTTACTAGCCCTGGTCCAAGCCATGCTGTGCAGCCCACTGGGGATTCTAGAAAATCTGGTAATTCTTTTTCAGTCTCCATTCCTACCAGCCTCGTGGTCTCATTTGCCGTTGTATTCTGTGGCTCTTTCTATTGGCAGCCATTCACCCTCTTTCACAGTATCTTTCTCTTGGGATTTATTCTTCTGTCTGCTGGGGGACTGCAACACCACATGGCCAATCCATTATGAGGGCTGTGAACAAGTGCCTTGAGGGATGGTCCCATGTGCTGATTCTTGATCCTGGTCTAGCTGATTTTCCAGGGTTTTTTCAAGATATCTTTGGGGAGAGGGTAGTTAATGTGATTTGTTGCTGTTAATATGATTTGCTGTTGTTAATGATTGTAAGTCAGCTGGTGAGTGTGAGGTTCTTTGCCATGTTAACCAGCTGGCTGCCAATGGTGTGACTTAGAATTGCTCTTTCTTTTGGCATTTGGTTCTGAAACCATTTTCCTGACACTTTTAACAATTCACGTAAAATTGGATTAGCTAACCTATAGGCCTCTCTCATCCTTGATGTTTGTGTTGCCTCCACCAACCCCTGCCAACCCTTTGAGCCAGCAACTTCTCAAGTCCCTGACTTTCCTTTGGAATGAGTCCTTCACATGCTACCTGTTAGCATTTCTTATAGCCAGTTCTCTTTCCATCTCTTTCCAGCCCACCTGAGCATGTACTGTTAAGGATCCTGGGAGGGAAAAATGTGGCTCTGCTGCATTTAGAGATACTTTTTTTGACTTTGTTGATAATTTGTATTCTCTATGCCTTAAACTTGCCGAATGGGGCCATTCAGTATGCTTCCACATAAGAAAGGTAACCAGAATCCATCGCTGGTAAAACAGTGATTTTGGTACTTCATTATGACTATGAAATCTTTTGCTATAGATTTCAGGGAATTCCCATCCACAGATGAGAGTCTCATTCTTACAGGTCAATGTGTAGCTGGCCTTTAGTTCCTGGTAGGTGTCCCCACTATGTCATTCTTTGCTTCCATGGGATGGCATGCCAAAGCTGAGTGGACTGACCCACTGTGAACATCCAAAATTTGAGAAGATGGACTGTGTATAGTTCTTCAAAAGAATGGGGAATTGTAACTTGTTATTTTGACCTTAAAATTTTAGGTCCTGCAGTTTGGCTTCCAGATGTCTCAGTCAAACAGTAGAGGACAGGGCTTTCTAAGTGAAATCAAATCTTAATTCTCCACAGCTAGGACAAGTGCAGCATTTGTGGTTAGTTAGAACCATTTCAAACGCCGCATTTATAATACTTGACTCTCCTGTGCCATTAAATGCCTTTAGTATAATAGTTACCATGGTGTGAAACCAACTGGAAAGTTACCTTCTGTTCCGTCGCTGGTTTCACCCTTGGGAAGGTGCTAATGGCAGCAATGCTAAAAGACAAGAACAGGTGCTGCTGTCGCCAGCTCTTGAGGAGGTGCTGAGGCTAGAAGACTTAGTCTAGGAAGGAACAAGAAGTGCTTGGAGCATAGGTGGTCTTAAAGCTAAGTGTTCAAGGGAAACATTTGCCTATTTTCAAGATACTTAGCTCTCTCTCTCTCTCTCTATATATATATATGTTATATATATATGTTATATATATGTATATAAATAATATATTCAATGAGAGGAGAGGAGGCAGAGACAGACTCTCGCATGCACCTCAAGTTGGATCCACCCGACAAGCCCACTAGGAGGCGATGCTCTGCCCATCTGGGGCATTGCTCCATTGCTCAGCAATCGAGCTATTCTTAGTGTCTGAGGTGGAGGCCATGGAGCCATCCTCAGTACCCAGGGCCAACTTGCTCCAATTGAGCCATGGCTGTAGGAGAGGAATGGAGAGAGGGAGAGAGAGAGAGAAAGAGAGAGAGAGAGAAGCAAGAGGAGGGAGGTGTGGAGAAACAGATGCCACTTGTCCTGTGTGTCCTGACGGGGAATTGAACCTGGGGCATCCACACACCAGTCTGATGCTCTACCACTGAGCCAACCCTCCAGAGCCAGCTCCATATTTTTTTTATAATCAAGACAATGCCTGAGAAGAGGCCAAAGTCCCACCCAGATTAAAGGAATCATGAGTTCTTGAAATCCTGGAGCACCAGCAGAATAGGTCTCTCTGTTGCCTCTTGTGCTAACCATCCAAGTTGTAAACAAAATCTAGGCTCTGAAAATTAAGCTATTCCTCCCTTGCCCCTAACCCTTTATGAGATTATTGACACCAGAAATCAAGATCCCAGTATGGCCCCTTGCAGCCTATAGTGTCAGTGGCATTGGAGCTGGGCTTCTTCCAGCATGCTCTCAATGGCTGTGTTGATTCTGTGGAGTACATGGGAGCCAGATACTTGTTTTGGATAAGATGGGCTGATAAGGGCTGGAGATATGGACAGAGCAGCCAGACCACTGAAGAAAGAGGTACCATTTGAACAGTCGCTCGTTGTCCTTACCCTTGTCATTCTAGGAGAGAAAGGAAACAAGAGTAGTGAATTGCTCACTCTAAACAACAAGTTTTCTCTGGGAAGACTCTGCAGCCTCAGCTCAGAAAGCCAGGACATGAAGCATGGGCCATGACACTTCGTCCCCATCTCCTGCCTGGCCAGCACTTTCCTGGCTGTGTGTGTCCTGCTGAGCAGGGGCGGCGGCCTGCAGCTGGCATGGCCTGTGGAGGTCAGCCCACCGTGGCCAGGCTGAGCCGAGGAGCCCCTCTGCAGAAGCCCCAGTAGGGGAGGCACCACCTGCCTGTCCTTGCCCACCTTCCTTCTCACCTGGGTTTGGATGGTTGCCATGACTTTGTCTCCTTTCTGCCTTTTTCTCTCTCCCTGTCTTCCCTGTTGTTTCTCTCTCCTCCTCCTCTGTTGGAATTGAAAAAGAAAGCGGGTCAGCTGCCTGGTCCCCTGGGACCTCAGCTGGTCTTGGGCTGCTGTGACTCAGGTGCAGCCACCTCCCTGGGACCCCAGGTTTTAGTGGTGTGGCCACGACTCTGGCCTGCTGGTGCCCCTCAAGCTGGCCATGTAGCTGCCTGCTCGTCCCTGGCTCTGCAAGTCAGGACCATGGCGGTGCCTTCCCATCCTGTCTAGGGCACACTTGCCTGAGAATCTGTGGCCTTCCATGCCGGGGAAAGCTGCCTTTCACTGCACTTAGTAATTCAGCTTCAGAAATAAGTCAGCAGTGGGCCTCGGCTCTCCTAGACGTGGCTCCTCTTTGTGCTTGACTGTGTGTGTGGCTTTTCAGGAGGTCCAGATACCAGGAATGCTGGATGGAATAAACCGAAATGTCCTCCTTAGGGCTGTGGGATGTGACCCTCATTTTGGGGTACAGCAAACATGCAGTGTACATGGCCGCTGCCTGGGGATGGGGATCTGTGAGGAGGTGGTGGCCGGCTGGCTGCTTGCAGCAGGGTTGGGAGCACCCTGTCCTCCCTGCACTGAATGACAGATATGCTCTCCTGTTTAAATGTTTCTAATGCTCATTTGAAGATGAGAGGAAGGATTGGGGTTTTATAAACCAATCATATCCAGAGCTTTTGTATACTGGAGCAGTTTATAAAAGTAGAGGATGAAAAGCAGGGATGCTAAGGGCAATGATATGCTTCTGATTAATTGAAAGCTGGAAAATCTATAGTGGGGAGACTGCTTCTGTCCTTTCTAAGAGTACACTAGGGTGCTGCCTCTTCTGGTCACAGAAAAACTTCACCCTGAGGGGTTTATGATTGTTATATTTTGTCATTTGGTCACTTAACAGTTTGTGTGTGTGTGTGTGTGTGTGTGTGTGTGTGTGTTTTGCCCAAACCCACCTATGTCTGGGCCCTGTTTGTCCAGGTTGCTCTAGATGGTGGTCTAGGGTTAGGTCTGGCTGGGCCAGGATCCCCATGGAGTTGCTGGCACTTCTCCTACCCTTCACTCTCAGGCCAAGAAATCACATGGAATAATTAGAGAGGCAGGTGTTACTTTTTATGTTTAATGTTGAAAAAGCCAGATACCTTGAAAATGTCCCTCAGAAGCAAGACTAGGCTTCCCCACAGCTAAGTCCGGGGGTGTGCAGGGCCTGCTGTGTCTGAAGACCGACCATGTGTGAATGGGGCGACGCTGCCACCTGCATGAAGAGCAGCGTCTTGAGGTCCACTGTCCTCAGACCCACCTGGGCAGCAGAGGACCCACTCCTGATCATTCTGACATGTGGGTCTAGGACGACACAAATACCCTGATGGTTCTCATGATTCAGGAACAGGCAGCCCTTGAGTCAGACCAAGGACTGCTGCCCTTGGGGATGGCGTTGTCGGCCTCTGGTCTGTGTCTCTGGTTCTCTGGTTTGTTTGCATGTCTTCAGCTCTACGGCTTCTTTTCTCTGTCCTGCCCTTGATGGTGAATCACTTGGGCAGAGCTGTGCTGCCCTTCCTTTATCCCATTGGAGTGGCTGTGTGCCTGTTAAGTTTTAGCTGCATGAATTTTCACTAGCTCTATCCAGACCATTCATCTAACCAAATATCAAAGGGGGGAAGGAAGGAGAGGCGGGTTGGAGGGGAGAATGTTTTCCTGCAATCTGTGAATCCCTAAAAACAAACAAATATAATTTGTTTGAACACAGGGTGCTGGCCCCTGAGCAGCAGACATGAGTATATTGAGGAGCACTGACCTTCACAAATATTTATATGTTCTCTGCCAGCACTTAACATGGAGTTACAAGGAAACTTGAGTGTGCCCTGAGAGTGTCTGTAGGAAGAAAAACAGGAAAGCCAAATCCCTCCCTTCCTCTCTCTGGACCCAATTTTTACTTAACAAAAATGCTAGTAGCTATCTGTTCCTGTGATGAAGTTCTCTGTGTTGAGCACTGAGAGAGTCAAATTAGCAGGAGGTTCAGACAACGAGAACTGTTGGTGAAAGTAGAAGTGAAGTTCTTCCCTACGTCATCTTGGTTTCGGCCAGCAGCAGAAGAAAAGTGGAAACCAGACATGCAGTTGTCCCTGTCTTCATCTGACATTACTTGGTATCCTACAATCCAGTTCAGTCCTAACCCTTACCACCTGGAGTTAACACAAACCCCACAAGTTTAAGGGCAAGGTCCCCCAAAAGACTGCTTTTACTTCAGATGCTATCTGCAAATGGAGTCCCCAGCCCACCAGTTATGTCTATCTTGGCTACAAACTCAGAGGTTCCTGTGACCCCGCTCCTTTAGATGTAATAATAATTCACTAGAACAACTCACAGAACTCAGGAAAGCACGATACTTATTACAGGTTTAGTATAAAGAGTGTACATGAGCAAGAGCACATGGAAGAGATGAACAGGGCAAATCTGGGGGGTAAGGGGGTAGACACAGAGTTTCCAGGTCCGCTCATGGACTCTGGATGTTTCGCTCTCTCAGCACACAAATGTGCTTGCCAACCCAAAAGTTCCACAGAACCTCAGTGTCCAGAGATTTCATATGGTTCTCATTACTATGCATGATTGATTAAATCATTGGCCATGTGACTGAACTCAATCTCCAATCTCCCTCCATAGAGGTCAGGCTGGCCCAAAGTTCCAACCCTCTAATCATGTGGTTGGTCTTTCTGGTGACCAGCCCCCATTCTGAAGCTATTTGGGGACCCATCATATGTTGGAATTATCAATTAGGAAATTTCATGGTGGCCCTGGCCGGTTGGCTCAGCGGTAGAGCATCGGCCTGGCGTGCAGGGGACCCGGGTTCAATTCCCGGCCAGGGCACATAGGAGAAGCGCCCATTTGCTTCTCCACCCCCCCTCCTTCCTCTCTGTCTCTCTCTTCCCCTCCCGCAGCCAAGGCTCCATTGGAGCAAAGATGACCCGGGCGCTGGGAATGGCTCCTTGGCCTCTGCCCCAGGCACTAGAGTGTCTCTGGTCGCGGCAGAGCGACGTCCTGGAGGGGCAGAGCATCGCCCCCTGGTGGGCAGAGCGTCACCCCTGGTGGGCGTGCTGGGTGGATCCTGGTTGGGTGTATGCGGGAGTCTGTCTGACTGTCTCTCCCCATTTCCAGCTTCAGAAAAATACAAAAAAAAAAAAAAAAAAGAAAGAAATTTTTATGGTTGTAGCTCTGTGCCAGGAACCAGGACAAAGACCAGATAGTCTTTATTATATTACACTGCCCTTATTTACTGATCTGGGAAGGAAAGCTGTCCTAGAAACCTTTGCCTTTCATGTGGCCACAATTCCAAGTTTGATTTTAGGGGAGATCTTGGTCCCCAGCTCAGAGAATACCTTTTAGAAGAAGTTTATACTGGGGGACACAGGCCAAATGAGATTGGGCAGGGAACATTCCAGACTAAGACTATCACTAGGGGGATCATATAACTTATCTAACTCAGGACACCTTGAGTGTGAAAGGGCACCAGGGCTTTGGAGTCTTTGGACGACTGACCCTTGCTGGTAGCTGGCAGGAGAGGAAAGAGCAAGTGTAGGACTGCAGGGGAGTTTAGGAAGCCAGGCCTGGGAATGGCACGCCTCCTTTTCCCTATATTGGTGGGCAGAAATCAGCACATGGCCACATCTAACTGCAGCAGGGAATGTCAGATAGCTGTGTGCCCTGGTAGTAGATAGAGGATATGAGTTTTTAATAAACACATAATAGCCTCCATCAAACTGTTCCTGGAATATGCCAATCAGGCTACTTCCTCAAGGCCTTCATATTTGTCATTCCTACTGTATGAGATATTTTTCCCCCATATAGACTCATGCCTCACTCCCAAAGATTTTTCAGGTCTCTGTTTAGAAGGTATTTCCAACAGAAAGATGGGCTCACCAATCCCATATGAGATAGTGAGCCCACTCTACCCTGTGCTCCCCATTCCATAATTATCAGTAATAATTGAGCTAGTCAGGGCTCTTGATTACAGGGAATAAAAGAAAACTCTTAATTTACTTAAAGTGAAAAATAATTTAAATGTATCAGAGAACTCACCCAACCAGGGAGATTGGAGAACCACACCCACACTCAAGGTCTAGCTTGGACTTGGCCATGAGAACAATGCGGTTTGAATGCTACCATTGGAGCCATCATCCAGAACATTAGCTGCCATGCTACCTATCCTCAGTTTCCCCTTTGAATCACTCTCTCAAAGGGGGTGCATTGGACTGGCTTTAATGTAGTCAGGAGCCTGTCCTCTCACTGCCAGAGGACAAACAATAAATCTGCTACAGCTGAGTTTGGGATTTTAGGTAGATGGCATAGTTTTTGATATTTTTATGTTCTGTACTTTTATTTTTTATTTTTATTTTTTTTATAATTTTATTTTTTTAATGGGGTGACATCAATAAATCAGGATACATATATTCAAAGATAACAAGTCCAGGTTATCTTGTCGTTCAATTATGTTGCATACCCACCACCCAAAGTCAGATTGTCCTCTGTCACCTTCTATCTTGTTTTCTTTGTGCCCCTCCCCACCCCCTATCCCTCTCCCATTCCCCCCTCCCCCCCGTAACCACCACACTCTTGTCAATGTCTCTTAGTTTCAGTATTATGTCCCACCTACGTATGGAATAATACAGTTCCTGGTTTTTTCTGATTTATTTATTTCGCTTCGTATCATGTTATCAAGATCCCACCATTTTGCTGTGAATGTTCCAATGTCATCATTTCTTATGGCTGAGTAGTATTCCATAGTGTATATGTGCCACATCTTCTTTATCCAGTCATCTGTTGATGGGCTTTTTGGTTGTTTCCATGTCCTGGCCACTGTGAACAATGCTGCAATAAACATGGGGCTGCATGTGTCTTTACGTATCAATGTTTCTGAGTTTTGGGGATATATACCCAGTAGAGGGATTGCTGGGTCATAAGGTAGTTCTATTTTCAGTTTTTTGAGGAACCACCATACTTTCTTCCATAATGGTTGTACTACTTTACATTCCCACCAACAGTGTATGAGGGTTCCTTTTTCTCCACAGCCTCTCCAACATTTGCTATTACCTGACTTGCTAATAACAGCTAATCGAACAGGTGTGAGGTGGTATCTCATTGCCGTTTTGATTTGCATTTCTCTAATAGCTAAAGAAGATGAGCATCTTTTCATATATCTGTTGGCCATTTGTATTTCTTCCTGGGAGAAGTGTCTATTCATATCCTCTTCCCATTTTTTTATTGGATTGTTTGTTTGTTTGTTGTTGAGTTTTATGAGTTCTTTGTATATTTTGGATATTAGGCCCTTATCTGAGCTGTTGTTTGAAAATATCATTTCCCATTTAGTTGGCTTTCTGTTTATTTTGTTATCAGTTTCTCTTGCTGAGCAAAAACTTCTTAGTCTGATGTAGTCCCATTCATTAATTTTTGCCTTCACTTCTCTTGCCATTGGAGTCAAATTCATAAAATGCTCTTTAAAACCCAGGTCCATGAGTTGAGTACTTATGTCTTCTTCTATGTACTTAATTGTTTCAGGTCTTATGTTTAGATCTTTGATCCATTTTGAGTTAATTTTTGTACAGGGAGAGAGACTGTAGTCCAGTTTCATTCTTTTGCATGTGGCTTTCCAGTTTTCCCAGCACCATTTATTGAAGAGGCTTTCTTTTCTCCATTGTGTGTTGTTGGCCCCTTTATCAAAAATTATTTGACTATATATATGTGGTTTTATTTCTGGACTTTCTATTCTGTTCCATTGGTCTGAGTGTCTATTTTTCTGCCAATACCATGCTGTTTTGATTGTCGTGGCCCTATAATAGAGTTTGAAGTCAGGTATTGTTGTGCCCCCAGCTTCATTCTTTTTCTTTAGGATTGCTTTGGCTATTCGGGGTTTTTTATAGTTCCATATAAATCTGATGATTTTTTGCTCTATTTCTTTAAAAAACGTCATTGGAAGTTTGATGGGAATTGCATTAAATTTGTATATTGCTTTGGGTAATATAGCCATCTTGATTATATTTATTCTTCCTAGCCAAGAACAAGGTATATTCTTCCATCTCATTATATCTTTTTCGATTTCCCTTAACAATGGTTTATAGTTTTCATTATATAAGTCCTTTACATTCTTTGTTATGTTTATTCCTAAGTATTTTATTTTTTTTGTTGCAATCGTGAAGGGGATTATTCTTTTGAGTTCCTTCTCAGTTGTTTCATTGTTGGCATATAGAAAGGCTATTGACTTCTGTATGTTAATTTTGTATCCTGCGACCTTACTGTATTGGCTTATTGTTTCTAGTAGTCTTTTTGTGGATTCTTTGGGGTTTTCGATGTATAGGATCATATCATCTGCAAAAAGTGATACCTTTACTTCTTCTTTTCCGATATGGATGCCTTTTATTTCTTTGTCTTGTCTGATTGCTGTGGCGAGAACCTCTAGTACCACATTAAATAAGAGTGGAGAGAGTGGACAACCCTGTCTTGTTCCTGATTGAAGGGGGAAAGCCTTCAGTTTAGTGCCATTTAATATGATGTTAGCTGATGGTTTATCAAATATGGCCTTTATCATGTTGAGATATTTTCCTTCTATACCCATTTTGTTGAGAGTCTTAAACATAAAATTGTGTTGTATTTTATCGAAAGCCTTTTCTTCATCTATTGATAAGATCATGTGGTTTTTGTTCTTTGTTTTGTTGATATAGTGTATTACATTAACCGTTCTACATACGTTGAACCATCCTTGAGATTCTGGGATGAATCCCACTTGATCATGATGTATTATTTTTTTAATATGTTGTTGTATTCGATTTGCCAGTATTTTGTTTAGTATTTTAGCATCTGTATTCATTAGAGATATTGGTCTGTAGTTTTCTTTTTTTGTGCCATCGTTGCCTGGTTTTGGGATGAGGGTTATGTTGGCCTCATAAAATGTGTTTGGAAGTATTGCTTCTTCTTCAATTTTTTGGAAGACTGAGTAGAATAGGAACCAAGTCTTCTTTGAATGTTTGATAAAATTCGCTGGTATAGCTGTCAGGGCCTGGACTTTTATTTTTGGGGAGGTTTTTAATGGTTTTTTCTATTTCTTCTCTACTGATAGGTCTGTTTAGGCTTTCTGCTTCTTCTTGACTCAGTCTAGGAAGGTTGTATTTTTCTAGGAATTTATCCATTTCTTCTAGGTTGTTGAATTTAGTGGCATAAAGTTTTTCATAGTATTCTACAATAATTCTTTGTATATCTACAGTGTCCGTGGTGATTTCTCCTCTTTCATTTTGGATTTTGTTTATATGAGTTCTTTCTCTTTTTTCCTTGGTAAGTCTTGCCAAGGGTTTGTCAATTTTGTTGATCTTTTCAAAGAACCAGCTCCTTGTTCTATTAATTTTTTCTATAGTTTTTCTGTTCTCTAATTCATTTATTTCTGCTCTGATTTTTATTATCTCCTTTCTTCGGCTGGTTTTGGGTTGTCTTTGTTCTTCTTTTTCTAGTTCCTTAAGGTGGGAAGTTAAGTGGTTCACTTGGGCTCTCTCTTGTTTGTTCATATATGCCTGAAGCGATATGAACTTCCCTCTTATCACTGCTTTTGCTGCATCCCATAGATTCTGATATGTCGTATTGTCATTTTCATTAGTCTGTATATATCTTTTGATCTCTGCACTTATTTCTTCTTTGACCCATTCATTTTTTAAAAGTATGTTGTTTAGTTTCCACATTTTTGTGGGATTTCTTTCCTCTTTTTTGCAGTTGAATTCTAGTTTCAAGGCTTTATGATCAGAAAATATGCTTGGTACAATTTCAATTTTTCTGAATTTGCTGATGTTGTTTTTGTGGCCCAACATATGGTCAATTCTTGAGAATGATCCATGTACACTAGAGAAAAATGTATACTCAGTCACTTTGGGATGAAATGTCCTGTAGATGTCTATCATATCCAGGTGTTCTAGTGTTTTGTTTAAGGCCACTATGTCTTTGTTGATTCTCTGTTTGGATGACCGATCTAGAGCCATCAGCGGTGTATTGAGGTCTCCAAGTATGATTGTATTTTTGTCAGTTTTTGTTTTAAGATCAATAAGTAGCTGTCTAATATATTTTGGTGCTCCTTGGTTTGGTGCATATATATTAAGAATTGTTATGTCTTCTTGATTCAGTGTCCCCTTAGCCATTATGAAATGGCCATTTTTGTCTCTGAGTACTTTTCCTGTCTTGTAGTCAGCATTATCCGATATGAGTATTGCTACACCTGCTTTTTTTTGGATGTTATTTGCTTGGAGTATTGTTTTCCAGCCTTTCACTTTGAATTTGTTTTTATCCTTGTTACTTAGATGAGTTTCCTGTAGGCAGCATACAGTTGGATTTTCTTTTTTAATCCATTCTGCTACTCTGTGCCTTTTTATTGGTGAGTTTAATCCGTTTACATTTAGTGTAATTATTGATACTTGTGAGTTCCCTATTGCCATTTTATATCTTGCTTTCTGTTAGTTTTGTGTCTTGTTTGATCCTTCTCTTTCGTTTTTCTATCTTTTGTTTTTATTTGGTTGTATTCCATACATCTTTCCTCTGTTGCTATCTTTTTTATCTCATGTGCTTCTGTGGCGTTTTTTTCAATGGTGGTTACCTTTCAGTAATGAAAAGGGTCCCTACCCTGTTCGTTGTAGCAAAGTATTTTGTGAGTACTTTTGCACTCCATCGTCCTTTGCTACTGTTAATCTCCATCTTCTCCCCCTCTTTCTTTTTGTTGTTGTCACAGTTTAAATTTGGTTTTATTGTGTTCTTCTTGGAGCTTTTACTTGTGGCTCTGTTTTTTTTTATTCTTTGTATCTGATTGGAGAACCTCCTTTAGTAATTCCTGGAGTGGGGGTTTTCTGATGATAAATTCCCTCATCTTTTCTGTATCTGTAAATGTTTTTATTTCTCCTTCGTATTTGAAGGATAGCTTTGATGGGTATAGTATTCGTGGCTGAAAGTTCCTCTCTTACAGGACTTTAAATATTGGGGTCCACTCTCTTCTAGCTTGTAGAGTTTCTGCTGAGAAATCTGATGATAATCTAATGGACCTTCCTTTATATGTTGTATTCTTCTTTTCCCTGGCTGCCTTGAGAATTTTTTCTTTGCTGTTGGTTTGTGTCAATTTCATTATGATATGCCTTGGAGTAGGTTTGTTGGGGTTAAGAAAACTTGGAGTTCTGTTTGCTTCTTGAACTTGAGGCTTTAGTTCTTTCCACAGGCTTGGGAAGTTCTCATCTATTATTTGTTTGAGTATGTTCTCCATTCCATTTTCTCTCTCTTCTCCCTCTGATATACCTATTATTCTTATGTTATTCTTTTTGATGGAGTCAGATAATTCTTGTAGGGCTATCTCATTTTTTTAAATTTTTGAGTCTCTTTCTTCTTCTCTCTGTTGTGCCTCAAGTTGCTTGTCTTCTATTTCACTAATCCTCTCTTCTATCTGACCTGTTCTATTAGCTAAGCTTGTTACTTCGTTTTTCAGCTCGTGAATTGAGTTTTTCATCTCTGTTTGATTTGTTTTTATAGTTTCAATTTCCTTGGACATATATTCTTTGTGTTCATGGAGTTGTTTTCTGAGCTCCCTATATTGCCTTTCTGTGTTTTCTTGTATATCTCGGAGGATTTTTAGGATTTCTATCTTGAATTCTCTGTCATTTAGCTCCAAGGTTTCCAATATATTAAATTTTTTCTCCATAGATTTTTCCTCATCTAGCTGTGTTACCTCTCTTTCTTTTGTATCCATGATATTCGATTTTCTCTTCCTTAATGGCATCTGAGGGTGGTTTTGTTGATAGTATTAATGAGATTTAATAAAGAATAAAAAGTTAAAAAAAATAAAAAAAAAATCGAAAAGAGTTGTTTTTTTTAAAAAAAAATAATAATGAAATAAAGAAAAATAAAATAAAATAAAAATTTTTAAAAAAAGGAAATTATTCCCCCCCTCCTTTTTTCCTCTCCTCTCCTCTCCCCTCTTTCTTGAGAAAATCTTGTGGTGGACTGTGAGTGATAACAAACAATGCCTGTGATGGAGGGCCTGAATTGGGGAAAAGTAATAAAGGGGCAAAAAAGAAAAAAAGAAAAAAAAAAAAGGAAAAAAAAAGAAAAAAGAAAAAAAAAAGAGCGTATGGACCCACAAAAAGCAAATAAGGAAAAAATTTGGGTCAAGAATAAAATGATTTGGTTTTAGGTGTTGGTTGTCTAAGAGTTATGATGAGAGGAATAAGAGGAAAACGGAAAAATGGGGGAACAAATTAAAAACTTACTATTGTATTTAGTGGAACAAGAACTAGATAATATGGAGAGCCAGGGATGGGAGCACTGCTAGTGAGTTAAAAAGGTGAAGTAAAAAACCCCCAAAATGCCACAAACATAGATTTGAGTCCCAGATAAGATAATTTGTTTGTTATTGAGGTTTGAATGAGAGGAGATGTAAAGGAGAAAGGAAGAAACTAATATAGAGGGAGAAAAGAAAGAGAGAGAGAGAAAAAAAAGAGGGAACCACTAAAAGAAGAAAAAAGAAAGGAGAGAGAGAGAGAGTTAAGGGTTTTGGAGTGCAACCCTCATAGAGAGAAAGGAAGAGAAGAGAAAAGATAATGGGAGATGTAACACTTATGGGTAGTGTAGTTCAAGGAGAGGAGAGAGTAAGACCAGTAGAGAGTTAATCGGCCAAATTGGAGGAAGAAAAAAAAGTATCAAGAATGAAGATAAGAGAAACAAACAAACAAATATAATAAAATGTGATAGGTTATAAAGTCAGCAGATTATTCTTGATTTTGAGAGGTTATCTTCTTGCTTTTTCTTTTCTCTCCCTCTTCCTGGTTGGTGACTCTGTACCCCGGGTTCTGCCCCTTTGGCACGCTCAGGTAGAGGCTTGCAGTTGATAAGTCTCTATGGCAATGTCATGTATTGTGCTTTAGTCTCGTGGGAGTCGAGGCTCATTAGCATTTATAGGCTCCGACAGTGAGAGAGTCCGTATTCCTGGAGCCTTTCTCCTAGTCTTTCCTTCCTCAATTAGTAGCCTGATAATCCAGCTATGGGGTTGCTGCTGCCTCTGCCTGGATAGTAAGAGGCTCAAAGAGCTGGCAACTCCCCACTCTATTTCCACTCAGCACAGGGCTCTGGGTAAGGCTCAGTCAGTCAGAGCTGCTAGCATAATCAGGCGGGCTTTCCGCCCACTCAAAGACCACTGGCTCTGCCACTCTGTCCGGTAACACATGCGGGCGCCCACTTCTGGGGGGCACTTGGAGGAAACTCTCACTCACTGTCTGCGACCAGGATATCCAGCCAGCAGTCTCACGCTCTGAGTGAAACCCCCAACCGCAGGGAAAAGTTGCAGCGTTGGAATTGAGTCTCGCTCTGTCCCCGTGCGCGGCTTTTGCAAGACGCTGGGGCAGCTCGAGATTCCGCTTTGGCTCACACAAAGGCCCCTGACTCTGCCCCTCTCTGCGATAACACGGGCGCGCACTGCGGAGGCACTCGGAGGAATCGCTCACTCCTTATCTGCACGCGCAGACCAGGATATGAGGCCGGCCGCGGTTCCCTCTGAGTGAAACCCTCACCAGCACGGAAAATCTCCACCGTTGGAAGTAGTTCTCACTCCCTCCCGTGCGTGGCTTTCCCAGGGCGCTGGGGCTGCCCAGAGACTCTGTCCTCGGCCCACAGAAAGGCCTCTGACCCTGCCTCTCCGTGGGGCAACACGGGCACCCACTCTCGGGGCCTAGGAAGAAATTCTCGCCCACTAACTGCGCACCGACCAGGAGACCGGGTAAAATGGCCGCTCCGCTTGTCTTTCTTTGTTTGGGTTTGGCGCGAGTGTTAGCTTGTATTGCCCGGGTTGCCACAGGATCAGATTTTCCTCGGCTTGGATCTGTGTGCCACAGCCTGGTTCGGCCGTTTGTGCCGTGGCGGCCTGGATCTATTCACCCCCTTTGCCCGCCTCAGTTTCTATATTCACAGTTACCAGAGAAAGCCGCCCTGTTTAGGTTAGTGAGGAAGGCGGAGCATTTCTTACTCCCTTTTTCCTTCGGGGTTTGGTTATATATTTAGCCAATTTTTCACTCAATCATACCTTTGGGTGTATTGCGAAGCATCTGGAAGCTCCAAGTATAGGTTTTTCTGTTTCTGGTTGAAGATCTTGTTGAGTTTTGGGGGAGATTTATCGGTATCGCTTCCTACCCCACCATTACTCTGACGTCATCTCTCCTGTACTTTTATTGAAAAATTTTCTATCAATCTACTTTGTGTATCTTTCTGGATAATTTTCTGTTCATCTCAGGGTTGCTTTTAAGAATTTATAAAGATTTTTGTTTTAAATATAATACAGTTTCACTAAACGTGTCTAGATAGGAATTTATTTACTCTGCTTAGGACTCACTGTGCCTTCTTAATTTAAAAAAGTTTACCTTCCTTCAGTTCTAGAAAATTCACAGACATTTATGTATTCAACTATTACTTCTCCCCATTAGTCTCTTTAGAGATTCCTATTAGAATTGGACTTTGTATTCTACCTTTCTTATCTTTCTATAGCTTGCTGTATTTTCTAGCCATCTGACTCTGGGCTATATTTCAGGAAGTTTCTTCAGGTATATTATTCAATTCTGTAATTCTCTCTTCAGTTATATCTAATCTGATGTTTAACCCATTCACTTTGTTGTTACTATCAATTATTATGGGTATTTGGGTTTTTTTTTAACAAAGTTTCACTTTTCTCTGTTTCAAATTCACTTGTTCTTTTTCCATAATGTTCTTGCTTTAGAGTTCTATTTCTTATTTTATCTCTCGTTATTTTAGCTATTCTTTTTTTGTAACTCCATTCATAGACAACTTCTGCCTGCAGTCCCTGGGGTCCTATATGTTCTCTGTCTTGCACTCCAAACTCTCCTCTTAGGATACTTTATATCTTTGTATGGTTGATTCTTTTCATTGAGGGATTATTTTCAACAGGAGGTGTTTATCTTGTTTTGTACTGCTGGTGGGTGCTTGCTTGTTTTTACCGAGAGAGTCCATGGTGCCCTGCCTTGTGAAAATTTCCCTCCAGTGTGGTTTTGCATTCACTACTTACAGATGCTTTAAGTTGGAGCAAGGTTCGTTCTGTGAAGTGAAGAAGGCAGGTGGGAAAAATGAATAAATTTCGAATCAGAAACCACCTCAGAAAGACAGGGAGCCTGTCTCTTCTCCAAGGATAGGTCACTGGGCTGAGTTGATACCATTTGCCTCTTTCCCTTACAAAATCATGAAATATGCATGTTGGGTTCTGATTCAGGGCCAGGAGGTCCAGGAGTGCAAGTAGCAGAAAACTCAGTTCAAACAGGCTTTAAGCAGTCAGGTAACTTATTGGCTCATGTGATTAAAAAAGACAGAGGTAGTTAGCCTACAGATGGGCTCAGGCTCTTGTATCCCTCACAGTCCATTTCAGATTAAGAACGTTTCTCCAGTCTTCTCACCTTTCATCCTCTCTCCCCTTTCTAGAACTCTGAAACGCCACTATCAACAAATCAATCCTTTAGAATCCAAGCTCTGAACCTGTCACTTTCTGACTCAAAACCCTTCAAAGGCTTACTTAATACCTCTGGTGGAAAGTTCAAATCATTTTTGTTAGCATTCTAAGCCAATGAAGATAAGTGTCTCTGGCTTTATATCGCTGCCTCCTCACCATATCCTTAAATGCATTCCAAAAGAGCTGCTCCCTTTTCCTCTTGCTCCAACCCTGGACTCCCAGCGGAATTTCCCCATGGCCTTCACCCATACCCTTTATTTTCTGTGTTGCATTTGAGTTAGTTGTGTACATACATGCCTCATGCCACCCTTCTGATACCTTAAGTTACTGGAGGAGGAAGGCGTGGTGTGACTCATTTCCCTTTTTACCATGGTGCCTAGCAGAGGGCATGCCGCACTAGAGCTGCTCCAGTTGGCCTACATGAAATCAGGGCCCTGCCGTGCCTCTTGCCAGTGATTAGGTTAAGCCAGGCTAGTGGCTCCTGAATGCTACACAGCAGGAACATACACTTCAGCAGATTCTCACGGGGCACTACTGGCTTAGGAGTTGCTGCTTAAGTGCTGGTCAAAGGGCTCAGGCCTGACAGTGAGGCTGGAGGACAGGGCGGGCGAGAACGGCCCCTGCTGCAGCATGCAGATACCATCTTTCCCCCACTGTGGGCCTCCCGGTTAGGGCCCACTCCATTATACTTCCTTCAGGATCCTTTCCTGGCCCAGCAGCTATCTTTAAAGCCCCTGTTCAGCTTCAAGACTATCCCTATTTGAAATGGAGCAAATCCTGCCTGAGGTGGTCATCCTTTACTATAAATATGATGTCTTCCAAGTCAGGAGCCCTAAGTGTTTTGGGCATCCAGGCATACCCCCTCCATAGACCTTGCACACAACAGGGGCTCACAACAAATGTCTGTTGCTTAAAGGAGTCTATTCAATTCAATATTATGTGTCATTTGCAAGTGTGCCCAGCTCTAAGCCTGGAGTGGACAAGACTAGAGTGTCTAAAACACCCAAGCAATCAGGAACCTGACATAGCTGTTTGGTGACCACATTTATGTCTGGTGGGGACCTTTTTCACTGCTATCCTGAGACGAGTACAATGCCTGCAAAGGCAATGAATGAGTTATTTGGTGCACCTTTTGATCTTCTCCAACAGATTACAACAGCAGTGAATTAAAAACAGCCTGCAGGAAGCATGAGCTTTACGTGAGCTTCCAAGACCTAGGATGGCAGGTGAGTTCTCGGAACCACAAGGGGACCAAGTTCCTTTCTCAGCAGTCTCTTCTCGTCTTCCTGGCAGCAGCCATCATCAAAGACCAGCTTTAGGACAGAGGTGATTCCTCCCGTTAAGGTGCATAGGGCCTTGCAAATGCCCAAGCTCTTGGAATAAAATGAGAGGAGGCCTGGCTAACTTGTGCAGACAGACCTCACTAGCATGTTTTCAGGGAGCCCAGGGTTCCCCAGCTCTGTGTACCTCAAAATCAATAGCCACCTTTCCCAATACACTTTCCTCATTCTTTCAAAGTCCACAGGGCATATATAAATATTTACATTTGGGCATTTAAACAAATATTGTCTTGAGGAAGGGTTAGAAAAATGTATCAATAGTTAACTTCTGCAATGGCTATAAATTGGCTCACCCAAAAGAATAGTACAAATGTTTTGCTCCATACCTGAGAGCCACCGCTGGTTCATAATGTGACAAATAGATGATAGTTTCTATATGCAGGTGGCATGATGACAGGGTGTACCCCAGGCTCCTGGAGAGGCTCCACTGGGTCCGAGTGCATAAAGCCGGCCACCTATGTGCTCCCGGGCTTAGCAGGCAGGTCGTGTGGGCCTGTGGAAGGAGCAAGGGCTCCAGAGTCAGACCACCAGGCTCACTGCCTAGCTTTGCCACTTGAATGTGAAATTGACCTTCCTGCACCTGTATCCTTACCTGTCCATGTGAGTATTTTTCTTACAGGACTTATTGAGACCACAGAAGATATATAGAGAATATGTTAATCACCTTTTTGTGGCTTCCTTTTAATTTAAATTAAGGACTGGATCATTGCACCCAAGGGTTATGCTGCCAATTACTGTGACGGAGAATGCTCCTTCCCACTCAACGCACACATGAATGCAACAAACCACGCAATTGTACAGACACTGGTGAGCTTGCAGAGATTTTTGACACTTTATAGGTAGGCATAAGCCAAGACCAGGTCAAGCTTCTAACGGAACATTTTCCTCCTTCTGTTTTGGAACAGGTTCACCTTATGAATCCTGAGTATGTCCCCAAACCGTGTTGTGCACCAACTAAACTAAATGCCATCTCGGTCCTTTACTTTGATGACAACTCCAATGTCATATTGAAAAAATACAGGAATATGGTTGTAAGAGCTTGTGGATGCCACTAACTCGAAACTAGTTGATGAGGACACAAACCGTGCCTTGGAGTCCTAGATTCCATCTGCCTTAAAAGCACACAGAACGCAGTTTGAAAGTGGGATGATGACTTTGAAGCCATCTCGTGCCAGTCGGTGCCTTGCTGCCCACAGAAGGTTGTAAAGGGCCTTAGTAATAATTTGCCCACATCATAAATAATGTGAATAATTGGTCTGTAGGAAGCTGTCTGAATGTCTGTAGTATGAAGTCTGGTAACCGCAGGAATGTAACTCTGAAAGTTCCTCTTCCCCATATAAAAGCCCACCAAAAATTAGTTTTAGCTTTAAATCAAGGTTTTTTGTGATGTTCTTGAGTAAATAGGGAAAATAATCTTAAGGGAGTAAAAGTACCCTTGGCTGAAAAATCAGCTGGTTTAGTGATGTCTTAAACATAGATTTTATAGTTAACAGAAATTGGGGGGCAGGGAGAGATGTTTCTATTCAGATTTCATTCCCAGGAAGGTCAATTTCATATAGAATCAACAGCCATGCCATGAGCAGGGCCACGTGGAAGTGCCTTTTTGTCTCAACAACTGCTATGTGTTTGTGCTGGCGTCTTGTTGGTGTGAAGATGGAATTATTTCACTTGAAACAAACCAAGTGATTTCCACACCTGTCCTCCCCCACTTGCTGTTTTCTTTGCTAGTGCCAAAAGCAGACCACTCATACATAGTAGGGCCATAAGAGGTGAGACGACGCGTTTTAATAGCCATCATGTAACCATGTAACATGGGAAAGCAATTCTGCACCTCTGCCTTTTAAGAATGGTTCTCTGAAAAGCACGCTAACTTCAGGAACGCTGGTTCTAATAGCTATTTCAGTAAAATAGCTCTTTCCCTTTTACTACACAGCATGCTGTGTCACAGGTGAGAACCAACAAATACCCTGGGAAGGGACTCCTAGCCCTTACGAGTGGGTTTGGGTGGCCATGCTGTTTGTGAATTGAAATCAGTCTTCTCTTGTAGAAAAAGTAAGGCTCAGATTAAATCTTAGAATATTTTTTAAAATGTCTTTTTCACAATCATGTACTAGGAAACCAATTTCATACTAAACTGATTAAATAATACATTTATGATCTATAACTGTTGCACTTACAGCTTTTTTGTAAATATAAACTATAATTTATTGTATATTTTATATCTGTTTTGCTGTAACATTTAAGAAAAGACCAGACTTTTTTTTTTTAAAAAAGAGTTTATTTAGAAAGTATCATAGTGTAAACAAATTGTACCACTGATTTTCTTTCAAGACTCGCGATGCAAAGCTGAAGCCACTCAAGGGATTGTGCTTCTCCAGAAAGTAGGGTGTGTCTTTTTAAAAGAACACCTGTGAACCATAGGTGATTAATAAAGATTTCCTTTAAGGCAGAGGCTGGTCGCAATCCTGCTCTGTTGCCGTATGCCGCAGACAGAAGTATTAGTCTTGTTTCCAAGAGTCGTACCATCAGTTACTTTGTGCCAAGGGACTAGGTCCCCTGAGCATGAAAAGTAGGTGAAGAGTGTTTTACACACAGGGGCTATTATGAGAAGTAACTTGATAGCAGAGAACATACATGTTCCTCTCTCAAGGAAGCTGAGTCCTATAGTTACTTATTTCCAAGAGTGATGGTAAAAAATGTCTAATAACCAGGATGGCATGAATTATAAGGACGCAGCACAGCCTACTTTAGCTGACTCAGCCCTGCCCACTTCATTCTTTGGTCTCTAGGTCAAGTTAATCCCACTCTTCATACAGCAGAGTCAACCTGTGCAAAGGCGGATGATGTACAGTGAGCCTCTAAAACAGGGGTCCCCAAACTACAGCCCGCGGGTCGCATGCAGCCCCGAGGCCATTTATCCGGCCCCCGCCGCACTTCCGGAAGGGGCACCTCTTTCATTGGTGGTCAGTGAGAGGAGCATAATTCCCATTGAAATACTGGTCAGTTTGTTGATTTAAATTTACCTGTTCTTTATTTTAAATATTGTATTTGTTCCCGTTTTATTTTTTTACTTTAAAATAAGATATGTGCAGTGTGCATAGGGATTTGTTCATAGTTTTTTTTTATAGTCCGGCCCTCCAACGGTCTGAGGGACAATGAACTGGCCCCTTGTGTAAAAAGTTTGGGGACCCCTGCTCTGAAAGGACTAGCCAGGAGCAAACCTGAAACTGTTCCCAGTTAGGGCCCTGGAGAAGGGTGCTGAGCTCTCCTGCTCCATTCCCCAGACCAGGACAAGCTCACCAAGTCCTCTTGCCTCAGGCGGCAGACAGAACCGGAATCTTTCTGTGGGTTAACAGAATAGTTAGGACAGGGCTCACGGAAGTTTCCACGCCCACATTTTCCATGGGAGACATCAAATGTTAAACATGAACTTAAAAGTTTTCAAAATCTTCACATGGACCCTGACTCAATGTTAACATAACTAATGAAATCTTTCACCCATGAGAAACAAACAGATGTGTCCCCTGACAGAGGAGACAGCCCAAGTCCTATTTGATGATATTGACACACATATGAGATTATGGCATCAGCGTTATCTTACTCAGGCACATGTTAAAAGTACCATCGCTCTCATTATGGCAAACCTTTTGCAATGAGAGGAGTACTAACAGAAATAAACCCAGGAGCAGCTGTGAAGGTATCTTCCAGAGGTGTGGGATTTTTGTTCTTAAATCTGCTCCAAGTTATGGACCAACAACATTACTAATAAGTCACCTGAGACCTTCAGATCAGAGGAACATCAGTACCATCATGTGGCTGCCTTTCCAGTCTCACGGGCAGTTCAAAAACTATGCTTTGGATGATGCTTTTACCAAAAGCACCCAGGAGCCAAAAATAGAATAGCAATTTGACTTTCCTCATTTCTATTTTAGTCTCAAAGGAAACCATGTTGATTTCATCAAGAGAGGGTTCAAGGGGATGATAGATTGCCACTGAAAATATTTAGTTTGCAAAGGGATCATGAGTTACATATTTACTCAGAGAAACTAGTGTATTGGCTTAAACACACACACACAGAGGAGACACCCCAAGTCCTGTCCAGTCCATTGGGCTCTGTGATGGCCACCCCTGGAAGCTCCGCGCCACATGACTCAGCTCGGCCCCCATGGTCCAGGAGGGGCGGCTCCCAGCTGCACCGTTAGAGTTCGTCCTTGGCCTGGCGCAGGACAAAGTGGTACAAGGATTCCAGGTCTCTGCTCCCACTGTGCTCGCTGACCTTTTCTCCTCCACGGAAAAGCAACAACGTGGGATAGCCTCGTACCTTCAGAGAAAAAAAATCAGTTTGAAAACCAGTGGTCTGAATTGTACGCAAATTACTCCTTAAACCAAAAAATGCCTACGGTTCTAGCCAGGAAAGTCTATGGTTAAACTTTTTAAAATGTATAGACCATTTAAAATGTACCAGATAGTTCTTTAGGCCTATTTATTCACTTTCCAACCCAAAATTACATTCTCACTCATTCCTGTGCACATGGCCCCTGGGTGCACAGTCCGGCCCAGCGGGTCAGCGTGGCCCTGAGGCTCCGCGTTCTGACCAGCTTCCTGGTGCTGCCCAGGCCAGGCAGTGCACCACACTGAGAAGCTGTGAGAGCCTCAGGGAGATATATTTTCAGCTGCAACTGACCTCTTTTTTTCTGACAAGTAAAAAAATGTACGTACTACATCTATTCTCACTCTGAGGTAATAAACATCAGAAGCCTCAAAAGTGTTTTAAGAAAACACAAAAGAAAAATACAAATTATAAATCTAATAGGCTATTAGATGGTGCTCCCAGCTCAGAGAGATGGCACCAGTTAAACAATCCAAGCACCAGACTGGCTTGTTGGTATGGCCCTCTCAGGAGAAAGTTTATGTTCAGATGTTCCCTTCCTTCAGCCATTGTACTTCAGAATGCTGGCTTATGTTAAAAAAAAAAAAAAAAAGCCATGTAGGTATTTATGATGAAGGCTACAGGCCAGGTAACTGTTCTGTCAGCTCAGTGAAGATGTGCGCCTGGGTGGCACCCCTACCCAGTGTGGAATCTCATCTCAGTCACTGTCCGGCCTTACATCCAGATGGCAGGGCCTAAACCCCCCACTGTCATGTGTGTGCTTCTAGAGGGAGAAGAAAGTCTTTCTTTTAGACAGCATCTCTTTTCCTTTACAAAATGAAGAAACAAAACACTACCAAAGGACCCAGAAGGCGCTTTGCCGAGGGATGAGGGCAGCATGCATCATCCACAGTACCAAATTTTGGCTCCACTTGGGGTCTGTTCCCAATACTGAGTCCCTAGAAGTATTTTCATACACAGGTACCCACCGAATATTTGCTGCAAATAGTCCGTTCAGTAGTACAGTCCACTTCAGCGATCTTGACCTCTGCCAAACCAGGGAATTCCTTTTTAGAGAGTTCTTCCCAAGTAGGAGCCAGATTCTTACAATGACCACACCTAGAAACAGAGCAATGACAGCCTTGTTCCAGTCTTGGATTGAGTTCACTCACCTACTTTTCCCTGACAAGCCAAATTGAACTTTATTTTTCTCTATGAGGAAGTTAACAATTGCCTAGAAATGTATAAAACCCCAAAATCTTCCATTCTCTTCTTCCCCATTCTAAACAAGGAAGTCAAAGTCAATCCAAAGTAGACTTTTGGATAATCTGACAGAAACAAGCTGGTCTGAAATCAAGTTTGGATTCTGAAATCATTTCCATGATATGGTAAGTAGGGTTATAACTGGTTTATGATGCACCATGAGCAGGAGGAGATAAACAGGAAACAAAACATACTTGAAATATTTTTTTAAATGATCTAAATGCCAAAAAAATTTTAGATTTGGTTGCTTATGGTCTCAACATTTCCAAACAATTTCACAGCTTCCCACAAACTTCAGTGACTGGGTGTGGGCACTGAGCCACAAGTGAGGTCCGTTCACAGCCTCCCCACTGTGGGCAACTGCGTCCCTTCTCTGACCTCCCCACTACACCAACTGCTCCCTTTCAATACAAGGCATCTTCTGTCTTCAAACTTTATCTATCTTTAGGTTTTTGGGAAAACAGAAAATAAGTTTTGGAGGCATGATTGATTAGTGTTTCTATTTCTTAAGAGCTAAAACTGCACAAGTCACACAAGTCATGTGCTCATTAACTTTTTATTCATGCTGCTATGGGTTCTCATGAATATCTGAAATGAAACTGAAGAGCCAAAGAGACATGGTGACCTTACTTGTTCACTTTTAAACACAGAATGTAACATTCTCCTCAGCACTCCACTTTCCCAAATGGAATGTCTCACTTGTGATGACAACGCCTTGGATTTTACAGCTGAGGAAACTGAGGTTTCGAGGACTGAAAGGATACCTAGAGTTACAACAGTTGTGGGCAGTCTTGGCCCTCTCATCTTCCCACCACTTCAGGTGGCCTTGGTCCCAACCCTGTGCACGCGGTCCCTCTCTGCTCTGGCCTCTGAACACTGTGGCAGCAAGGTGCAGGTCATCAGCTGAACTCTCTAACAAAAAGCTGAGCTCGACTGGATTTCTCTATAACACCTAAAAGAGACTATGGGGCAAAACTACATCATGATGTTCATATTTATTTAGCCGGAAAAAAAAAGCACTCTATTTGGAAAAGCACACGGATACTACAAAAATAAGGTTTGTATGGCCATCATAATTCTTCTCTACTATTATGTTTTCTTCAAAGCAGACTGAACTTTAAAATAAATTAACCTCATTCTCCATAAATAACTGTTTCTGAATACCATCAAACTTGAACATACCTGACCACATTTCCTTATTTCCTACAATAAAACCAGGTGTACACGTAATACCTGCTCAATAATGAGCCTGACTTGGCTAATTGAGCTGAAAAATAGGATGCCACTGAAATGCACTAGGACAAAGTAGTTTCTAAGTAAAGAGCCACTTACCACGGAGCATAAAACTTGACAAAGGTTATTCCCTCTGCAATGGTGTCACCGAAGCTGTTTTCCGTGAGTGCCAGCACAGTGCCCTTGAGGGGAGGAAATGCCACAATCAAACACATCACTTATAGCACAGTGGGATCATACTTTGGGATTGAAGAAATAGGAATCAGTATTTTTAAATGCTATTGTGCATATACTCCACAGTCACACAAAAATACCTATACACCTTGCATTTCACAGGCTACACAAAAGGGTAGACAAGTGGTCTCTGAAGGACAGAGATTTGTCACAGGTTCCATGGGTCCTGAGCCCAGGAGATGCACTGAGAAAGTGGCAGTACCCAGTCCAGTGCTCTGCTCCTTGCCAGCCCAAGGGGTTTCGGGCACAGTGGCTGTCCTTCAGGGCTCTGCAGTGTGGACAGCCAGCTCCAGGAGGACTGTGCATGGATCTGTGCCTCCCAGGCTTGGAGCCTCCTACAGCAACCAGAGTCCAAACACCCATTTATGGGCCCTTTGAAGTCTGCACCATGGGGTTCTCTCACACACTCCACCACTCTCCTGTCATATGGATTCATAAAAATGACCTTCCCTGTGTCTTAGAAGGACCTTACAAAAAGTTAAAAAAGCACAGGCAATGATATTTGCTTTATATATAACAGGCTTCTTTCCATTTTTAAATTTAAATTAAATGTAAAAACTGCTCATCTAAGCTCTGGCTGGATAATTTAGGGAAAGGTGCCACCAAGGCAGTGTGCTCTAACATGATTCTACTCTGATAGTTCTTTACAGAATTATGTCTTGTGTTTCTCCAAAAATACATCTGCAATTCACTCACGAGAGCAAGAATATGGGTGATTTTTCATGTGGCTATGTACCAGGGCTACTCCACTTGAGTCTGGCATCAAGTAACGAACGGCAGTGACTGGGAGGCAGAGTGCCAAGGGCGCCATTGTAGAACACTACCATCTTTCTCTATGTCCAGGAATATGATGCCATGCTCACTGAAAGGCCCACTTAATGGTGGAAAACTTTGGTATAAATAGAAATGGTTCTATGTTTGATGAAAACATCCATAGTATGTAATTATACTCAATTTGGGATGACCTTTATACCACCATGACACACACACTCCTCTAACATATGTGGTCATAACAACTACCAAAACTTCAACCTTTAAGTAACACCGAAGCAGTCTCCAACCTGCAAGAGTCTAACTAAGGAATGGGATGAGGAGCCCATCCCCCCGACCCTGGAAGGGAGGGTAGGTGGCTCCACTGGTGTTTTCAATTCCAAACAGCTGGGGTTTGGGGAGAGATGGCTCTGGGGAGTCGTGCCCACCTCTGTCAATGGGGAGGGTTAGGGACCCACACGGAGGCATGCTAGCAGGTGCAGCCAGCTACCCACTCCCTGAGGAGCAAGAGCACCCTGCCCTTGCCTTTGCCCCCAGTGTCCCAGGTAAGAACTTGGCCTGCCAGGAAGTACAGTTATGTGAACTCAAGTAGCAACATTAAGTATTCTGTTTTGGAAATATGTTCACAAACAGGCCTTATAGTTCTTAGCTTGGAAATCCAAGAACTGTTTTCCTGGGAAAATATTATTTTGACTCCTCTTCAGTGGGTCCTTAGGTTAAGACTCAGCTCTGTTCCTAAGACAGTAACGTAACCCAAATTTTGGTGTAAGTCAAAACAAATCCTAGCCTAGCACAAACAAAACACCTACGCTTTTAACAGTCCAAAATGGCGTAGGTAAGTGTACTGGGGCGCCAACTCCTTCACCACTATGCCATGTTACTGTGTGTTCCTCCATGCACGCAACCAAACTACTTTGCCCACAAAGTCCATAAGTACTACGACACTAACAGCATAAGCTGAAACACTCACACCTCAATTCTTTCAAGTTTTTATGGGAGTGAGCATCGTAAACCTAAATGTCATATGTCCAGACCGTCGTAATCTGAGGACCCCCTATATTCTCATTTTCACCTACATACGTTAGTGTCAGCTTCTACCTGCAGCTTCAGAGGCATAAACCTGAAGTAGACAACCTGCTTTGGATGTAGACAGATGTATCATACTGTCCACTGAACATCATCACCTCAACATCCACCACAGCCCTGAAAATCAACATCCTGAAAACCCAATGCATCACCTTCCTGCCCCTGGCCCCCTTCCTGTGCTTGGTGCCACTGCCTACCAGACACGCCAGAAATCTGAGTCAGCTTGGCCCCGCCATCCTAACTGTGCTCAGAGTTGGACTCCTTATGTTAGCTTCCCTCCTTCTCTCCATCCCCAGTCACAGTCTAAGTTTGGGGTCGCATGCTCTTTAATGATCTAATACACCATTTCTCTCATACATGCTGCTGCCAGTCATCTTTCTAAACCTCAAACCCTCCATTGGATCCCTGTAAATAAAGCTAAAATTCTTGGCTGGCAGACAGCATCCTCTGCAACCCGGCTCTTACCGCTCCTTCTCTCTGGCACCCCGCCATGCACCCCAACCCTCAGCCAGGTAGATTCTCCCACATGCTGCTTACTCCTCCTCCATCAGGCAAGCCTTCCCCACGATGTGCCCCCACAAATACCCATTCACCCGCCAGCTCTTCAGTGACACTCCTTGCCTGTCTCCCCCACCGCTCACAGTGACTGGCCCTGCACACATTTTCATCAGAGCCTCTATGACATCTGTACATATGTGATTCCCATCTTCCTCACCAGACTCACCACTCTGCTCAGGCAAAAAAATGGTCTTAATTTGTTTTTGTTTCCTGGTGGCCTAGGACAGTGCCCGAAACATAACAAGGGCTTAATAATCACAGAACAGCCCTGGCTGGTTGGCTCAGCGGTAGAGCATCGGCCTGGCGTGCGGGGGACCCGGGTTTGATTCCCGGCCAGGGCACATAGGAGAAGCGCCCATTTGCTTCTCCACCCTCACCCCCTCCTTCCTCTCTGTCTCTCTCTTCCCCTCCCGCAGCCAAGGCTCCATTGGAGCAAAGATGGCCCGGGCGCTGGGGATGGCTCCTTGGCCTCTGCCCCAGGCGCTGGAGTGGCTCTGGTCGCGGCAGAGCGACGCCCTGGAGGGGCAGAGCATCACCCCCTGGTGGGCAGAGCTTCGTTTGCCCCTGGTGGGCGTGCCGGGTGGATCCCGGTAGGGCGCATGCGAGAGTCTGTCTGACTGTCTCTCCCCGTTTCCAGCTTCAGAAAAAAAAAAAAAAAAAAAAAATCACAGAACAATCGAATCTAAAACCTTACAAAGTCTGAATAAAGATGTCCCTCAGGGAGTCAAGAGAATGCCTAAGCCAGGGGTCCCCAAACTTTTTACACAGGGGGCCAGTTCACTGTCCCTCAAACCATTAGAGGGCCGGACTATAAAAAAAATTATGAACAAATCCCTATGCACACTGCACATATCTTATTTTAAAGTAAAAAAACAAAACAGGAACAAATACAATATTTAAAATAAAGAACAAGTAAATTTAAATCAACAAACTGACCAGTATTTCAATGGGAACTATCGGCCTGCTTTTGGCTAATGTGATGGTCACTGTCCGGTTCCATATTTGTCACTGCCAGCCGTAACAAGTGATGTGACATGCTTCTGGAGCTGTGACATGTGCGTCCTGCGTCACTGGAAGTAGTACTGTATGTGAGCGATGCTGCGCTTTGCGGCGCCACCACATACAGTACTCCACACAGTACTCACTGACCACCAATGAAAGAGGTGCCCTTTCCGGAAGTGCAGCAGGGGCCGGATAAATGGCCTCAGGGGGCCACATGCGGCCCACGGGCTGTAGTTTGGGGACCTCTGGCCTAAGTCAATTAGATATCCCACAGCCATCCACCTTCAATTCCAGTGCACGGCTTATCTGGTATGGGCCTTTAGGGGCCTGTACAAACCAGGGGTCACAGTAAAAGGACTGCGACAGGCTGTGGAGTGAACAGAAATACCAGCCCAAAAGGCAACAGACAAGCTTCCCTAGCAAATATCCTCAAGCACAGTGATGATCAAATCAAAGAGATTTTGACTCTACTCTCAGGATTTTCCTCACATTGATTTTGGGGAAGTTTTGTTCTTTTTTCTTTTACCCCTTACTACCATGTAAAAGCAGTCATACAGAATGTTTGGTGTTGACAAGTCGGCTGTAAGCAACCATCTGAATTGCTCTGTAGTGTCCCCAGCATCAGAGGAGAATGCCCTCTGTTGGTGATGCTGGCAAAGGCACCCACCTTGTCGGCTTCGGGCTCTGCCGCCGGCACTGGGGCCTCCATAGGCTGGATGGTCTCAGGGGCGCCCCCGTCTGCAGGCCGGAGCTGCGAGTCCACATACTCCCTCAGTGAGTCCAGATCCCGCTTTCCCTTGTACTGGTCAACCTGTCCAGATAAGTGCCACACAGAAACACCGCCAAGTTAGTATGCTTCAGTGCTTGAAACATTCAATTCTCCTCTGACCCTCCTCACCCATGCGACCCCTCCCATCCGATGTCTACCCATGGTGGGTAGACTGTGTGATGTTTGCATGCTCAAATGTAAACAGAAGAGCACAGATTATATACTGAGTGTTGGCTACAATAAGAAAACTTTACAGCAGAGCTGCGAGTCATAGAAGCCTGGGTGCTGCTTGGGTATTTGGAGAAGCTGACCCTAGGCCAGAGATGGAAAGGAGACAGTGAGAATTGTACCAGGTGTGAACATTAAGCCTGCTCAGAGGTCATGATCAGAGCTTAGTTACCTTTGGACAATAGATTTGGGTTATTCTTGTGATAATTTGAGCCAAATGAAAGGTTTCAAAATAGTAAAAATAGTATAACTACTGACAGTTTTTTTTTCTTTCTTTTTTTTAAGATTTATTGATTTTACAGAGAGAGTAGGTGGGATAGAGGGAGGAAGAAATATCAACTCATAGTTGCTTCATTTTAGTTGTTTATTGATTACTTCTCATATATGTCTTGACCAGGCAAGCCCAGGGTTTCAAACTGGCAACCTCAACATTCTAGGTTGACACTTTATCCACTGTACCACCACAGGTCAGGCCTGACAGTCTTGCTTTTTATTTTCATTTCTCTCTCTCTTTCTTTCCCCCCTTCTTTTCCAAGTGAGAGGAGGGAAGATAAGACTTCCATATGTGTGCCAACCAGGATCCCCCTGGGAACCCCATCTGGGGCCAATGCTCTGCCTGCCGGGGGTTGATGTTCTGCCCATCTGTGGCCATGCTCGCAACTGAGCTATTTTTAGTGCCTGAGGCAGAGACTCCATGGGAGCATCTTCAGCAACCAAGGCTGATGCACTTGAACCAATAGAGCAGGGGTCGGGAAACTTTTTGGCTGAGAGAGCCATGAATGCCACATATTTTAAAACGTAATTCCGTGAGAGCCATACAATGACCCGTGTACCTTACGCATTATCCAATAAAAATTTGGTGTTGTCCCAGAGGACAGCTGTGATTAGCTCCAGCCATCCGCAACCATGAACATGAGCAGTAGGAAATGAATGGCTTTGTAATACATGAGAATGTTTTATATTTTTAACGTTATTATTTTTTTAATTAAAGATTTGTCTGCGAGCTAGATGCAGCCATCTAAAGAGCCACATTTGGCTCGCGAGCCATAGGTTCCCAACCCTTGCAATAGAGCCATGGCTGCAAAAGGGGAAGAGAGAAAGAAAGAGAAGTAGGAGGGGAGGGCTGGAGAAGCAGATGGTCACTTCTCCTGTGTGCCCTGGCCAGGAATTGAACCCAGGACATCAACATGCCGGGCTGATACTCTACCACTGAGCCAACTGGCCAGGGCCCCAACAGTTTTGCTTAACTACCCAAATCTTATGAAGAGAAAGGCATTTTTATTCTATTCCATGTACTCCTTCCAACCAGTACCCAAACAATGCATACTGGCAACTGGCCACATCTGTGAAGCCACTTGACAATTCAGCCCACTGTGGTTAAGAGAAAAGTTGTCTCAACACTAGACCTGAAGACATACCTTTTTACCATCTCGGAACCACAGAAGAGTAGGATAGCCACGGACCTGGTTTCCCGAACAGAGTTCATAGTGTTGTGTACAGTCAACCTACAAATACAGATCACGGTCTCAGTTTCTTTGTGAGCCTTCCTGGTCAAAGTGGACAATTGGACACTTGGTAGTTTTGGGGGGTTTTTTGAAGAAATATTCTAAAGCCCCTGACCTGTAGTATTTCTGCCAGTAAGCAGCAGCTTCTGCAGAGACTTTTCCTGAAGAAGCTGCCCCAAAATACACCCGAGCTGAGGGAGCAGGATGCCGAGATTTACTTTAGAGACATGATTTACTTTACTCACTTAAAATGTCCACTTTTAGGAAGCAGCACGTTTATACCCTGAATTGGCTCACAGGTGAAGAGGGAGACCTTACGCTGACATCAAGGGAGGGCAGGCCTGGCTGTCGGAGATGGACTCCCGTAAATTACAATGCTAGCTTAGAAATGTATTCTCATGTTCAAACTTACGAAGTTTTAAAATCAAGGAAGAGCACGGGGTCAATTTTGAATAGAAGTACTTGGTATATGAGAAAGCTAAAACTGAAAAGATGTCAAATCAAGATTATGCCATGTCCTTAAGTCTATAAATTCAATTTACCAACTATTGTAGCTCTTCAGATATTTTAATTAACTTAAATCTTTATAAGATTCTGCTTGTTCAACATTTTCATGAAACATTTTATCCTAAATCACTTCTCTCTCCTACTGGCATTAAAATCAGCTATGTGGGACTAAGTTGTTTTTTACTATGTCAGTCAAGTAGGTTGAAAATGTTACTTCAACAGATAAGACTGAAGTCAGGGAACAATTAAGTGTTACACTGAAGCACAGGAAGCCTTAAATTAAAATCAGGCATGCGGGTGCATTTTTCCAATCTAGCTCAGGCACCTGTATGTCCACAGAGATGAAGGACCACAAACAGCCCAGCTACTGAGACTGTGTTTGCTCCAGTGACAGAAACTGAAAATAAAAAAATCCTCCATCAAAGTTCAAAAAACAATTTAAAGTTAAGGCTACAAGAAATAGGGAAGACAGAAGATTACTTCTCGAAATATTCAATAAATGTAAAATCATAATCATACATGTACATGCTAGAACATATTATTGAAAGTGTCACAGGAAACACTGAAAACCCCACTTAACAACTCCTACAATTTACTGGCCATTTGCTTCAGCTAACCACCATGCTGAGCTCTCTGCTTTCATTCTTAGGACCACCAGTTAGATCTCACCTAACTGCTTCACAAAGAGGTTGAATGAGGTGAGAAGTTGCTCTACCTTGGCTAGCTATGCCTATCTGACTCCCAAATTTATCCTTTTGACCATCTCACCAAGCTGAGCAGATAGTCTTAACTACATTCCTAGACACATAGTACAAATATTGATCGATTTACGACCTATGCAACTTATGATCATTTGACTTTACGACCACAATGGCTAGCCACGACTGCTCCACGTCTGGCAGCACAAGCGTTGCCCAGCTGGGCGTACGACAGTGTGGACCAGCTTCCGGCAGCACTACCATCTCCGTGTGCACCATTTCAACTGTTATCTCAGACTCGGTACAGAAATTTGTGTTTTCTGTCTTGGATATTTTTCATCTAACCCCTCCCAAGATATCTACTAAGAGGAAATTGTCTTTGCAAATATTAAACCAGTTGTACTGGTAATGCAGTGTTTTACTTAAACCTGACGAATGTAAAAATAAGAAACAAAATGGTGTAGAGATGATACAAATGGCATAAAATGAACAAAGAAAATTATGATATATAACAATAATGAAAGAAAATTATGATAAAATATGACTTAAAGATTTTTATAACATCATTTCACAGTACTGTACATAAAGCCTACTCAACTTACGACCAAATCAAGTTACGACCGGTCTGTCGGAACCAATCGTGGTGGTAAGTCGAGCACTAGCTGTATCACTTCTGTGTACAAATCAGCCCCCTGGCAATAGAGATGATGAGATTTTCATGAAAGGAAACCCGGGCAGGTTTGCCTAGTGGGTGCCAGAGTTTGGAGAAGATTAATGCGCCTGATGGCATAAAAGCTGCTGGATATTTCCAGAAAATCGAGTTACACAGAAGTTGTTAGAGAACACTCCTGGTTTTTCTGCATAAAGTAGGAAATGTTGGAAAGACGTCCATGCAGCAGAGCGGGCTGGGGCTCACTGCAGGGAGGGTCTTCTGCACGCCATGTGAGCATGGAGCCCAGGGTCCTTTAGGAAAGAATTCTTGGGTGAGATCAAATGTGGATGGTCTCCAAGTCCTCTAGTGAACACTCCCCGAGGCTCTGCCCCTATCTTTGCAAAAAGGGCCTTGGGGCTGCCAATTCGGAATTGGCCATCGCTTCAAAATAAACAAAAGAGCCAGAGCCATAATTCATCTCTAAACTGTGGAAAAGCCGGCACACTCACAACCAGGCTGCCATCTGTGAAGGTGAAATGAATTATCAAGTGGCACACTAAATGGAAATAATAAATCAAGTCTGCGACTTTGCACACAGAATGAATAATGGACTACTTTGCTAATTAATCCGGCTGCAGGCGGTCTATTTCCAGTTTAATAAGGGCTTTCACTTACCTTGCTAATCTTGACAGTTTCGGAATGCTCAAGGCCCAGTGCCAGCTGCTCCCAGTTTGGAGCCAGAGCTTTGCAGTGACCACACCACGGAGCGAAGAACTTGATAAAGTGGTCGCCTTCCATGGGGAGCCGAATGGAGGCAGAGAAGGGGAAAAAGGCAGCGTAATTTATGTGACACCTGACTACAGAATTGAGTGGAAACATCTGATCTTAGTCCTCTTACAAAGCTCATTTTGGGATGAACCCTTTAACTGGTAAAAAGTGACACTCCATCAAAAATGTCTATGGCCGTGATTTTACAACAAGCCTCAAAACCAAAACTAACTTGTTATCTCTGGAGGACAACAGAGAATCAACTCATTATTCAGAAAACTTGGAAATAAAAAGAAAGAAGCAGGCATTTGGATAGCCAGGTGAAAATCAAGACAGGGTGCATGAATTAGAACAGCAGCATTTGGTGTCCAGAACGAATGAATGACTCTAGGCAGAGACTGTTATGTCTGATGTTACAGAGATTTCAGCAGCTATGAAGTCTTGCCCAAACTGCCCAAAAACATCAAACAGAAACTGATATTGTCTCTCGATCCAAGCAGCAGTTCACAGGGACAGCGAAATCAGGGACACATGTGAATGGAATCAGCATTGGCCACACCAGGAACACTCCACAAGTCACACAACCTATGTGGTGAGCAACAGAACGTACGAAAAGGAAAGAGATGTCAGGGGTACATATAGAGGAAATAGACTTAAATGAGACATTTTAGAAAGGCCCGACTAAACTACAGTGTTGCGGAGCACACACTTGGGTGATGAAACTGCAAAGAGCACGGATGGTTTCCATAGAAGTCAGGTGGTGCCTCCTCGGGGCTGTGACTGGGATGGGGCACAGGGAGGCTAGCAGGCTTATTCCTTGAAATGAATGGCCTTGGCCAGTTGGCTCAGTGGTAGAGCATCGGCCTGGCATGCGGAAGTCCCGGGTTCGATTCCCGGCCAGGGCACACAGGAGAGGCGCCCATCTGCTTCTCCACCCCTCCCCCTCTCCTCTGTCTCTCTCTTCCCCTCCCACAGCCAAGGCTCCATTGGAGCAAAGTTTGCCCAGGGGCTGGGGATGGCTCCTTGGCCTCTGCCCCAGGCACCAGAGTGGCTCTGGTCGCAACAAAGCGACACCCTGGATGGGCAGAGCATTGCCCGCTGGTGGGCGTGCTGGGTGGATCCCGGTCGGGGCGCATGCGGGAGTCTGTCTGACTGCCTCCCCATTTCCAGCTTCGGAAAAAAAAAAAAAAAAAAAAGAAATAAATGATGGCCACAGAGTGACCACTTACGAACAATTCACTAAGTCCTATGTTTCCTGTACCTGTATTGTATTACTCCCTTGGCTAAGGGGGGGAAAAAACCAAACCTCAAATATCATTAGACACTGAAGATTTCTTTCTAGGCTGTTCCTACCTTAACCACTGAAATCAGGCTACGGCCAGAGAAAACTAAACAATGGATGCTGAATCGTGACTCACACTCAGAGCAGGACATTGCCGCATCAGTGCTCACAGCAGCATCTCATCACTATGCTGATGACGCATTTGAAGGAAATGGTGAAAAACTTGCTTCCAAAAATAAGCAAGTGATCTTCAACGCTGAAACAAGGTCTCTCCAGACAGCTTTGTTGCTAACCCTGTGTGGTGAGGTGCAGACAGGATGCCCAGGAACCCACTAGAGTATCAGTGAGAAGCTGTGGGGGCAGGAGGCTACTTTCTGAGGAGAGGCCCCCAATGCAGGCAGCAGGGACACCTCTAGAATGCTGCCCTTCAGTGAGGATGTGCTGAGGGAGGGACCAGGATGGGCTTACAGGAAATGGTCTACAACAAGGTGATTTGGGTAGCACATCCTGCAGGGAGCCCAAGCTGGTCTCAAATTAAAGTGGATCCCTGCAGGGGAAAAGCTCTTGAAGTTCCTCTGTCGGAGCACTGGTACAAATTAAACAGCCATCTTTAATAAAAATGGAAAACAGCTGAGGGCATCACAATTAGTCCTGACCTGAAGTGTGTGGGGGAAGCAAGCTGATTTAGACATTGAGTGGGGTGGGGTCGACTCCCAGCAGGCTGAAGTCACATGGCCAGATACGATTTGAAGCCCCTTTCCATAACATTTCCAGCCCAGTCTTAAGGGGGAATTTCTCTCCATGGTAGCATTTGAGAATGGAGTCAGCAAGGCAGCTGAACTTGCTTTCAAGTCATTCACTGCTGAGCCAACTTTTCTGAAATGTGTGAAGAAAGGAGGATTTATATTATTAACATTAAGAATTGTACATAGGTCATTTTGATATTTAGGAGACCATTTTCAGACATAAGCTGTGGTCTAAAGAAAAGATTTCAAGTATAAAGAACATGGATTCTGATTCACATGTTATAACAAGTTTCACTAAATAAACTAAATTCTAGTTTAAACAGATTAAATCTTGTTCCTGCCTCAGATCAATAAATAAGTGTATGATTGGCATTAATATAAACACACACTTTCTTATCCAAGAAGGCACTATCTAGTTGCTATACAAATTAAGTACTACTCATGATTTGTGAGCTCTAAATTTCTATACCTATGGCTTCAGCTTAGCATTAAAACTCATTTCTTTAAGGACAGGGACAAAAGGGGGTATAATATCTGAGAGGAGAAACATTAAATAATGATGTTTACATGTCCTGAAGACAGAAATCCTGGCTTAGTGCCACAGATGCTATTTCCTATGAGCCCCCAAGTGGCCAAAAGCACAAGCCCAGCAAAGTGAGGAGTAACAGATGATCAGTGGTTCCGAGAGATGTGTACCCATTGTGAGTACCCTCAAGATTCGCCTGCTGTACCTTTTGTGACATGCAGCTCAAAGTTGCTTGCTGACAGCTCATACAGCCCCTGCTTGGGCTCCGGGGCTCTGGGTGCTTCTACTTCTGGCTCTGGTATATGCTAGGAAGAAACAAAAACATCGTCACTGAGTTTTTCTGTGAAGACTTAGTTAAACCTAGCAAGGAGGTAACCTGTGTATGTCTAGAGCCTTCTGCAGATCTCCTTCCCCACCTGGCCACCTTAGCCCTATGTGGGACACTGCTATGTGGAGGGAGGCCAGGGCAGGACCCGACTGTCAGGTGTTCTAGACACTTCAGTTCTAAGCCCCTTGTCAGTCTCCCCTCAGCAAATGTTCCAGGACTGACATCGGAGGGAAACAGGTAACAACCATCCCCACCCCAACCTGTCCTTTGCTGCCCCAAATCCAACCAAACAGAGCAGACAAACTGAAGGATGGGACCTCTGCAGTGACACTCATCTCATTCTCTGAAATGCAACCTGAGATTTCACATGGAATACAAAATGATATTCTCGATGGACTGGCTCTCAAGGAAAGAATACCTGCCACACAAAGGTAGAAAACTGGACAAAACTGAGAATGAGCCACAACCAGAGAAAAGGACAGCCTGGCTATCATGTATTCACACATATGGCAAAAAATAACAAAAACCACTGAGGAAGGTAAAAGTCTGAAGGCCTGATAAAAGAGAAAAGGAAGTGGTGCAGAGGTAACCCCAGAGGAACGAGGGCAGCAGAGAGAAAGCACAGAGCAAACGTGGGCTGTACTTGTGAGAAAGAATATCACCTGCATGGCTGCGTTGGGACAGAAACACATCATGAAGGTGCAACAGTGGCTTTGAGAGAGAGGCTTCTGCCAGGGCCTGCCAGGGTAATTGTACCACTGTGTACAATTACATATATAGGCACCATCGTACATACTACTCAATTCTATATTTCTCAAATTCTGAGGCTAGTACAGCTGGGGTCACTGAATCAACATTCTGCTAGAGATACACGACTATTACTCAACTATCATGTGGCAGTTCACATTTCTATTAAAAAGTATACCCAAGTTAAATCATTATAAGCTTTAAAAGTGCCGACAGCCCAAAGGTGTACAGAGTTGTCATCAGAAAGCCCATGAAGTTTTCCTTTCTGCTGTTGGCTTGTCAAAATTTCAAAGTGCTAAGTCTGCACACAAAAGGATGTCCAAGAGAATGATGGCTAAGTGAACAGTCAGTGAGTTCCAATAAGGGGAAACAGAACACTCCATGTGTGAGAAGATGTTCAAAGGGCTTTGGTGTTAAAATGTTATTTATAGCACCAATGGGACACTATCGCCACACTCAGGTGCTCTGTGGCAGATACCAGAAAGGTCCCCGCCATCGTGGGAACACTACGGCATATCACAGAAACAGGCACTCTAGATTCTTGAGAAACCAATTCGCCTATATATATTTTTGTATGACAGACAAAGAGAGAGACAGAGAGAAGGATAGATAGTGACAGACAGGAAGAAAGGGAGAGAGATGAGAAGCATCAATTCTTCATTGCGGCTCCTTAGTTGTTCACTGATTGTTTTCGCATATGTGCCTTGACCAGGGGGCTACAGTAGACCAAGTGACCCTTTGCTCAAGACAGCGACCTTGGGCTCAAGCCAGCGACAATGGGGTCATGTCTATGATCCCATGCTTAAGCCAGCGATCCCGTGCTCAAGCTGGTGACCTCAAGGTTTTGATCCTGGGTCCTCTGTGTCCCAGTCCGACACTCTATCCACTGTGCCACCACCTGGTAGGGCCCAATCTGCCAATATTGATGATGAACCATAAAAGTGGTCTTGCTTCTATCTTCTTTGCCTTGCTATTTTATGTCTGAGAATATATTCTAAAAATATCACTGAATGGTAGAAAAAAATATCCTTTTCAAAGATAAACACATTCCTTATAGCATTTCTGATAACAGAATAATTTTAATATGCACTGGCAAAAAAAGTCAAATTATGACAAACCCACATAATATACGATCAGTGTAAAGAGAATATAACAATACAAAAATATCGTTAATGAAATGTTTATGACTAGAACTGTTTAAATGGAAAATTAAGAAGCAAGCATGGAAATATAAAAATTGAGCTAGATTGTAAGAAATGGTAGGTTTTCTTTTCTTTGAGTTTCTTTAATATCTCTATAACATAAGAAGGAAAACAATCTAATTTATCCTATCAAGATAAAAAATATATTTATCAAGGTACTCAGGTATAAATACAGATCAGAAGGACTTTTAAAAAAGTTTTTGCAGATAACATCAGAATAATGGAGGCATGAGAGATACCCTTGATCTCTTGAAATTTCAACAAATTAAATAGCTGTAACTCAGCGAAGGAACCCCAGCCTGAAAGATCTGCTCACTCAACTGACTAAAGGTGGGAAGGAAAAAAAATGGGGGGGGGGGCGAAAGATAAAAAGCACTCTTGGTCAGGTTCAGGAGAGGGGAGAGGCCCAGACTGTCTGGCTTTTGTCTGGCAGGGCTCCAGACAAGGGAGAAACTTGAAGTGACTGGCTCTTCTTCTGCAGGGAGGGGTACAAAGATTGGGGGAAATTTAGTGTGATGCTGAACCAAAGCAGCAGAATGAGGGGTCACCACAAGTGTTCTCACAGTCTGCCTGCAGCCTGCATTTGACAGAGACACAAAAATACAAAGTGCAGCCAGCCACCCATCCTCCCAGATACCGACTCCTTCCCCTTGTGGTACAGAGGGTGGCAGAGACAGATCCCACAGCTAGTTCTAGAAACACTTTTTCCCCTGAAGAGCAGAGGTGCTCTGTGTCTTGTCCCCTGCTCTGCTGGGATGCAGGGAAGAGCACCAGGAAGCCTGAGATCGTCATTGCAAAAGTTGTAAAGCCCTCACAAGTCCTACCCATTATCGTAACTGTGGCCACACCTCTACCTTTGTGACAAAATCCCAGAGTTCAGCCTGGGATTTTACAGAGCTAAAACTTGTAATCCAGAGTCACCTACTGGAAAAAGAAAGAAAACCTCTTGGGAATTATTTCTTTTCTTTTAATTTTTTTGTTGTTATTGTTTTGCTTGTGTTTATTAGGTTTTTGTTGTTGTTGTTGTTCTTTTGTGGTTTCTCTTTAACTTTTACCTCTTTTTATTTTATTTTAAATTTTTTTTTTTTGCTTGATTTCTTAATATCACCCTCAAATACCCTCAAGGCAGAAAAATACTAATACCATGGCTATCTAAGAAAGAAGCATAATTCAGAAAGAAAACGAAAACCTCCAGAAAGCAATCTCAATCACATGGAAACCATGGGAGTTAAACAATAGAGAATTCAAAATTAAAGTTTTGAAAATGCTCAAGGAGATGTGAGAAAACACTGATAGGCAACTTAATGAGCTCAGAAAACAAAACCAATACCTAACCAAGAAAATTGAAACTTTAATAAAAGAGATGAAGAACTCAATACACAAAATGAAAAGTGAACTAGCAAGTTTAGTTAATAGAACAGGCCAGATAGAAGAGAGAATCAGTGACACTGGAGACAGGCAACTAGGGATGATACAGAGAGAAGAATCAAGAGAGACTCAAGAATTTTTAAAAAGTGAGAGAACTCTATGAGAACTGTCTGATTCCATCAAAAAGAGCAATATAATAATACTAGGTATTTCAGATAAAGAAAAGGAGAAGGGAATGGAGAGCCTACTCAAACAAATAATTAATGAGAACTTCCCAAGTCTATGAAAAGAGATCCTCAAATCCAAGAAACAAACAGAACTCCTAGTAAGCTCAACCAAAACAGGCCTTCTCTAAGGCACATTGTAATAAAATGTCAAAATCATGACCAAAAAAAAAAGCCCTAAAGGCAGCTATGAAAAAGAACTTAACATATAAAGGAAGGCCCATCAGGTTATCATCAGACTTCTCAGCAGAAACTCTACAAGCCAGAAGAGAGTGGACACAAACATTCAAAGTACTGAGAAAGACAAATTATCAGCCAAGAACACTATATCCATCAAAGTTTTCCTTCAAATATGAAGGATAAATAAAAAATTTTCCAGACATACAGAAGCTGAGGGAATTTATCACTAGAAAACCCCACTGCAGGAAATACTCAAGGGTGTTATTCTACTGGATACAAAGAACAAAAGAACACAAAACTACAAGTAAAGCTACAAGAAGGTTACAATATAAACAAGGATAATCTGTGTGACAACAAAGGCATAAAAGGAAAGAAGATAAAAGTCTGAAGTAGCAAAGGAGGATGGAGTAAAAAAGCACTCATAAGATAAAAGAGTCCTGTATATGTGAAACTTTTGTTCTCAATAACCTAACAGTAACCATCCATGAGAAAAACAAAACTGAAACTCAAAGCTTAAAAAAAAAAGAGGAAATAAGAGAAAGGAAGCATGGAATACCACCAAACAAAAACTGACAGAAACACAAAGGAAAAGAACCAAAGGAGACATAGAGCTACTGGAAAATAAAACATACAGTGGCTATAAAAAATCCTCATGTGTCAGTAATTACCCTAAATGTAAATGGACTGAACTCACCAATAAAGAGGCACAGAGTAGATGATTGGATCAAAAAGCAAAACTCAACCATATGCTGCCTTTAAGAGACACATCTAAGCTGAAGGACAAAAGTAGATTCAAAGTGAAAGGTTAGAAAATGATGCTCCAAGCAAATAATACCCTCCAAAAAGCAGATGTAACCATACTTGTATCTGACAATACCAACTTCAAGACAGCAAAAGTAACACAAGACAAAGATGGACATTACATAACGATAAAAAGAACACATCAAGAAGACATAACACATCTTAATATCATATATATGCACCAAATCAGGGAGCACCAAAATATATAAGACATCTACTAACAGATCTAAAAACAGAAACAGACAAAAATATTCAATCATAGTCAGAGATCTCAACATACCACTGATAGCTTTAAATAGATCATCCAAACAGAAAATCAATAAAGAAATATCGGTCTCTGCCTGACCAGATGGTGATGCACTGAACAGAGCATTAACCTGGGATGCTGAGGACCCAGATTCAAAACCCCAACCGGGGGCTCACCAGCTTGAGCATGAGGTTGCTGGCTTGAGTGTGGGATCAAAGACATAACCCCATGGTTGCTGGCTTGAGCCCAAAGGTTGATGGCTTCAAGCCCAAGATTGCTGGCTTAAGCAAGAGGTCCCTCACTGGCTTAGCTGGAGGCCTCCAGTCAAGGCACATATTAGAAAGCAATCAATGAACAACTAATGTGCCACAACTACCAGCTGATGCTTCTCATCTCCCTCCCTTTCTGTCTCTGTCTCTCTCATATTAAAAAAAAAAAAATCAGGTTTAAATGACATACTAGAACAAATGGACATAATAGACATTTATAGAACATTTCATCCCAGAACATCAGATTATACATTCTTTTCCAGTGTACATGTAACATTCTCAAGGAGAGACCATATGTTGGGCCACAAAACTAACCTCAACAAATTTAAGAAGGTTGAAATTATACCAAACATATTCTCTGCCATAAAGCTTTAAAAGTAGAATTCAACTACAAAAAGTAAAGAAACCCACAAAAATGTGGAAATTAAATAACACACTTCTGAAAAATGACTGGGTCAAAGAAGAAATAAAAGCAGAGATTAAAAGACATATACAGACAAGTGAGACTGACAACAGGATATATCAAAACATCCCGGATGCAGCAAAAGCAGTAACAAGAGGGAAGTTCATATCACTATAGGCTTATATCAAAAAACCAAGAGAGATCCCAAGTAAACCTAACATCATACCTGAAAGAACTAGAAAAAGAACATGGCAACTCAAGTTCAGCAGAATAAAGGAAATAGAAAAAATTAGAGCAGAACTAAATGAAATAGAGAATAAAAAAACTATAGAAAAAATTAATACAGCAAAGAGCTGGTTATTTTAAAAGATCAATAAAGTTGACAAACCCCTGGATAAACTCACTAAGGAAAAAAGAGAAAGGAATTATATAAACAAATTCTGAAATGAAAGAGATATACAAAGGATCATACTAGAATACATATAAAAGATTATATGCCGTCAAATTCAACAACCTAGAAGAAATGGATAAGTTCCTAGAACTATACCAGGGGTCGGGAACCTATGGCTCATGAGCCAGATGTGGCTCCTGGATGGCTGCATCTGGCTCACAGACAAATCTTTAATTAAAAAAAAATAACATGGAGTGACGTCACGGAAATGGCGCCATGAGCAGCGCGTCCGACAGCTCTCCCCTAAATCACAACAAATTTATCAACTAGAAACAGAAAAATTTATCCTCGGAGCATTCCGGAGTTCCACACAAACTGATAGCGAAAGGACTGTTATCACTTGAATCTGAGAGACGAGGGTGTGGAGGAATCTACCACAGGGACGTTCTTACAAACCGCAAGGAAGTGCGCCTGTGGTGAGTCAGCCCATATACTTGGGAACCGCGAGCCGCCACCGCCAGCCGCCGCGAGCCCCCGCGAGCCGCCGCCGCGAACCGCCGCCGCGCGAGCGCCCGGTCCGGTTGAGCTCCGCTGACGTTCCCAGCGGCCCGCACACTGCGAGTGGGGGTCGCCGGCCACCGGTGCCCGGAGCGCCCCATTCGCGCGCGTGCCTTGGGCATTCCACGCGCCCAGGGCGCCCTGCTGGCCCGCACACCCAGGGGGCTCCATTATCCTGCGCCTGGTGCGGTCCAGCCACCAGCGGCGGGCGAGCGGGAGAGGCTTGGGAGATTCTCTCCGTGGGCGGGGCACCTCACCCAGCCATTCAAGCTAACAATCAAGCGTTGGGGGAGGGGTGCGCGCAGGCAGACTAAAATACCTTCGGAAGCACAGCTGCGACCCAATCACTGAAATTAGCTAAACCCATGAAATCTGCACACCCTCGGTTCTAATTGATAAGATCTCTCTCAGTTCAGTGATCCAAGACAAGAGGCGTGATATTTTTTAGTGCCTCTCGCTAAAGGGGCGGGGACAACTTCTGATTAATAGAGCCTCCATATTTAGGGATAAACGCTAACAAGAAGGACTTGGCAGATAATAAGGTCTATACTACACTAGTCGTAAGCAGAGACTAGTGCCTCTTCTTCCCTGCAAAAACAGGCTACAAAGTGTGGAAAGCCTGGGTTGAGAGGTCCAACTAAATGATAGGCGCTGAACAGTCACCTTGACAACAACTGACTCCCACCCCCGCCTGATTACACTGGAGGCCCTGACTGTCAGAGCCTTTCCCAAAGCCTTGCACTGAGTGGGGATAGAGTGGGGATTTCCCAGCTCTTTGAGCCTCTTACTCCCCAGGCAGAAGCAATTGCAGCCTTATAGCTGGATCACCAGGCTGCTAATTCAGAAAGGGGGGACTAGGAGAGAGAATCCAGGAAAGCAAACTCTCTCATCGTTGGACCCTGCAAACGCCAACAAGCCTTTACTTCCAGCAAGACTAAAGCCAATTATATGACATTGCCATAGAATCCCATCAACTGCAAATCCCTACCTAAGAGTGACACAGGGGCAGAGCCTGGGGTACAGAGTCACCGACCAGGAAGAGGGAGAGAAAAGAAAAAGGAAGAAGTTAACCTCTCAAAATCAAGAAAAACCCACAGACTTTACAACTTGATCCACTATTTTTTTTGTTGTTGTTTGTTTCTTCTATCTTTTTGCCTTTATTTCCTCCACCTCGGTCCTTCTATTCTCTGCCCATCTTATGCTTCCCCTTTCTTGAACTACACTACCCATGAGTGTTGCATTTTATTTTTCTTCTTCATCCTCACCCTCCTTTAAGGTTATACTCCAAAATACTTAACTCTCACTCCTCACTCTCTCCTCTTTTTTTTTTTTTTTTGTCTTGCTTTATTTTGTTTTTTTCTCTTCCTATTTTATTTCTTCTTTCGTTTTTCTCTTTTTCTTATTTTTTCCTTTCTATTCGTTTTTTCTTTTCTCATTTTACTTTCCTCCCATATAATCCTCAATCACGAACAAATTAGTTAATTTGGGACTCAAGGCTTTTTTTTGGCTTTATTTCTCTTTTTTGCTTTTGTTTATATTTTTTTTTCTTGTTTGTTTATTTTTGTGGCATTTTGGGTCCTCCCAACCCAAGGTCTCCATTGTATTTAGTCTTCGCTCCACTTAATACAACAGATTTCTACTTATTATTTTTATTTTTTCTTCTTTATTATTCTTTTTTGGTCCTTTTTTCTGGTTCCCTCTTATCCCTCTCATTATATCTCTTAGTTGACCATCACATACAAGCAAATCATCTTATGCTTGTCTAAGATTTTCTTCCCTTTTTTTTTTTTTTTTTTTTTTTGCATTTAGTAGGTCCCTACTCCCTTTTTTTTGCCCCTTGAACTCTTCACCCCAAATCAGGCCCTCCATTATAGGCACAATATTTCCCTGAGGAGGGGAGAGGAGGGAAAGAGAAGAGAGAAAAAAAGGGGGAAATAATAAATTATTACTGTTTTTTTTTGTGGGGTGTTTTACCTTTTTTTTTTTTTTTTTTTTTTTTTACTTTTTACTATTTATTAATTCTAATTAGTGCTATCAATAAGACCACCCTCAGATGCCGATAAGAAAGAGGAAATCGAATATTATGGATACAAAAGAAAGGTAACACAAATAGATGTGGAAAAATCTATGGAGAAAAGACTTAACATATTGGAAGCCTTGGAGCTAAATGACAGAGAATTTAAAATAGAAATCTTAAAAATACTCAGAGATATACAAGAAAACACAGAAAGGCAATATAGGGAGATCAGAAAACAACTCAATGAACACAAAAAATATATTACCAAGGAAATTGAAACTATAAAAACAAATCAAACAGAAATGAAAAACTCAATTCACGAGCTGAAAAACGAGGTAACAAGCTTAGCTAACAGAACAGCCCAGATTGAAGATAGGATTAGTGAAATAGAAGACAAACAACTTGAGGCACAACAGAGAGAAGAAGAAAGAGACTCAAAAATAATAAAAAACGAGAAAGCCCTACAGGAATTGTCTGACTCCATCAGAAAGAATAACATAAGAATAATAGGTATATCAGAGGGAGAAGAGAAAGAAAATGGAATGGAGAATATACTCAAACAAATAATAGACGAGAACTTCCCAAGCCTGTGGAAGGAACTAAAGCCTCAAATTCAAGAAGCAAACAGAACACCAAGTTTTCTTAACCCCAACAAACCCACTCCAAGGCACATCATAATAAAGATGACACAAACCAATGACAAAGAAAAAATTCTCAAGGCAGCCAGGGAAAAGAAGAGTACAACATATAAAGGAAGGCCTATTAGATTATCATCAGATTTCTCAGCAGAAACTCTACAAGCTAGAAGAGAGTGGACCCCAATATTTAAAGCCCTGAAAGAGAGGAACTTTCAGCCAAGAATACTATACCCATCAAAGCTATCCTTCAAGTATGAAGGAGATATAAAAACATTCACAAATACAGAAAAGATGAGAGAATTAATCAACAGAAAGCCCCCACTCCAGGAAATACTAAGGGGGGTTTTCCAACCAGATTCAAAGAACAAAAGAAAACAACACCACAAGTAACAGCTCCACCAAGAACACAATAAAACCAAACTTAAACTGTGACAACAAAGGAAAAAAAGGGGGGAGAGGATGGAGATTAACAGTAGCAAAGGATGATGAAGTGCAGAAATACTTATAAGATAGGGTACTACAATGAATATGGTAGGTACCCTTTTCATTACTTAATGGTAACCACCCTTAAAAAAACCACCACAAAAACACTTGACTTAAAAAAGGTAGCAACAGAGGAAAGAAGTATGGTACACAAACAAACAAAAACAAATGATAGAAAAACAAAAAAGAATCAAACTAGATACAAAACTAACAGAAAGCAATTTATAAAATGGCAGTAGGGAACCCACAAGTGTCAATAATTACACTAAATGTAAATGGATTAAACTTACCAATAAAAAGACACAGAGTAGCAGAATGGATTAAAAAAGAAAATCCAACTATATGCTGCCTACAAGAAACACATCTAAGCAACAAGGATAAAAACAAATTCAAAGTGAAAGGCTGGAAAACAATACTCCAAGCAAACAACACCCAAAAAAAAGCAGGCGTAGCAATACTCATATCTAATAATGCTGACTACAAGACAGAAAAAGTACTCAGAGACAAAAATGGTCATTTCATAATGATTAAGGGGAAGTTGAATCAAGAAGACATAACAATCCTTAATATATATGCACCAAACCAAGGAGCACCAAAATATATAAGACAGCTACTTATTGACCTTAAAACAAAAACTAACAAAAATACAATCATACTTGGAGACCTCAATACACCGCTGACGGCTCTAGATCGGTCATCCAAACAGAGAATCAATAAAGATATAGTGGCCTTAAACGAAATACTAGAACACCTGGATATGATAGACATCTACAGGACACTTCATCCCAAAGCGACAGAGTATACATTTTTCTCTAGTGTACATGGAACATTCTCAAGAATTGACCATATGTTGGGCCACAAAGACAATATCAGCAAATTTAGAAAAATTGAAATTGTACCAAGCATATTTTCTGATCATAAAGCCTTGAAACTAGAATTCAACTGCAAAAAAGAGGGGGAAAAACCCACAAAAATGTGGAAACTAAACAACATACTTCTAAAAAATGAATGGGTCAAAGAAGAAATAAGCGCAGAAATCAAAAGATATATACAGACAAATGAAAATGACAATACAACATATCAGAATCTTTGGGATGCAGCAAAAGCAGTAAAAGAGGAAAGTTCATATCACTTCAGGCCTATATGAACAAACAAGAGAGAGCCGAAGTAAACCACTTAACTTCACACCTTAAGGAACTAGAAAAAGAAGAACAAAGACAACCCAAAACCAGCCGAAGAAAGGAGATAATAAAAATCAGAGCAGAAATAAATGAAATAGAGAACAGAAAAACTATAGAAAAAATCAATAAAACAAGGAGCTGGTTCTTTGAAAAGATCAACAAAATTGACAAACCCTTGGCAAGACTCACCAAGGAAAAAAGACACAGGACTCAAATAAATAAAATCCAAAATGAAAGAGGAGAGATCACCACAGACATCATAGAAATACAAAGAATTATTGTAGAATACTATGAAAAATTATATGCCACCAAATACAACAATCTAGAAGAAATGGATAAATTCCTAGAACAATACAACCTTCCTAGACTGAGTCATGAAGAAGCAGAAAGCCTAAACAGACCAATCAGCAGGGAGGAAATAGAAAAAACTATTAAAAATCTCCCCAAAAATAAAAGTCCAGGCCCAGACGGTTATACTAGTGAATTCTATCAAACATTCAAAGAAGACTTGGTTCCTATTCTACTCAAAGTCTTCCAAAAAATTGAAGAAGAAGCAATACTTCCAAACACATTTTATGAGGCCAACATAACCCTCATAGCAAAACCTGGCAAGGATGGCACAAAGAAAGAAAACTACAGACCAATATCTCTAATGAATACAGATGCTAAAATACTAAACAAAATACTGGCAAACCGAATACAACAACATATTAAAAAAATAATACATCATGATCAAGTGGGATTCATCCCAGAATCTCAAGGATGGTTCAACATACGCAAAACAGTTAACGTAATACACCATATCAACAAAACAAAGAACAAAAACCACATGATCTTATCAATAGATGCAGAAAAGGCTTTTGATAAAATACAACACAATTTTATGTTTAAGACTCTCAACAAAATGGGTATAGAAGGAAAATATCTCAACATGATAAAGGCCATATATGATAAACCATCAGCCAACATCCTATTAAATGGCATAAAACTGAGGACTTTCTACCTTAAATCAGGAACAAGACAGGGTTGTCCACTCTCTCTACTCTTATTCAACGTGGTGCTAGAAGTTCTGGCCAGAGCAATCAGACAAGACAAAGAAATAAAAGGCATCCATATCGGAAAAGAAGAAGTAAAGCTATCACTTTTTGCTGATGATATGATCCTATACATCGAAAACCCGAAGGACTCCACAAAAAGATTATTAGAAACAATAAACCAATACAGTAAGGTCGCAGGATACAAAATTAACATACAAAAGTCCATAGCCTTTCTATATGCCAACAATGAAATATTAGAAAACGAACTCAAAAAAATAATCCCCTTCATGATTGCAACAAAAAAAATAAAATACCTAGGAATAAACATAACAAAGAACGTAAAGGACCTATATAATGAAAATTACAAAGCATTGTTAAGGGAAATCGAAAAAGATACAATGAGATGGAAAAATATTCCTTGTTCTTGGATAGGAAGAATAAATATAATCAAAATGGCCGTATTACCCAAAGCAATATACAAATTTAATGCAATTCCCATCAAAATCCCTATGACATTTTTTAAAGAAATGGAACAAAAAATCATCAGATTTATATGGAACTATAAAAAACCCCGAATAGCCAAAACAATCCTAAGGAAAAAGAATGAAGCTGGGGGCATTTCAATACCTGACTTTAAACTATATTATAGGGACACGATAATCAAAACAGCATGGTATTGGCAAAAAAATAGACACTCAGACCAATGGAACAGAATAGAAAGCCCAGAAATAAAACCACATATATATGGTCAAATAATCTTTGATAAAGGGGCCAACAACACACAATGGAGAAAAGAAAGCCTCTTCAACAAATGGTGCTGGGAAAACTGGAAAGCCACATGCAAAAGAATGAAACTCGACTACAGCCTGTCCCCGTGTACTAAAATTAATTCAAAATGGATCAAAGACCTAAATATAAGACCTGAAACAATAAAGTACATAGAAGAAGAAATAGGTACTAAAATCATGGACCTGGGTTTTAAAGAACATTTTATGAACTTGACTCCAATGGCAAGAGAAGTGAAGGCAAAGATAAATGAATGGGACTACATCAGAATTAAAAGTTTTTGCTCAGCAAGAGAAACTGATATCAAAATAAACAGACAGCCAACTATATGGGAACTGATATTTTCAAACGACAGCTCAGATAAGGGCCTAATATCCAAAATTTACAAAGAACTCATAAAACTCAACAACAAACAAACAAGCAATCCAATAAAAAAATGGGAAGAGGACATGAACAGACACTTCTCCCAGGAAGAGATACAAATGGCCAACAGATATATGAAAAGATGCTCAGCTTCATTAGTTATTAGAGAAATGCAAATCAAAACTACAATGAGATACCACCTCACTCCTGTTAGATTAGCTATTATCAACAAGACGGGTAATAGCAAATGTTGGAGAGGCTGTGGAGAAAAAGGAACCCTCATTCACTGTTGGTGGGACTGTAAAGTAGTACAACCATTATGGAGGAAAGTATGGTGGTTCCTCAAAAAACTGCAAATAGAACTACCTTATGACCCAGCAATCCCTCTACTGGGTATATACCCCAAAACCTCAGAAACATTGATATGTGAAGACACATGTAGCCCCATGTTCATTGCAGCACTGTTCACAGTGGCCAAGACATGGAAACAACCAAAAAGCCCTTCAATAGAAGACTGGATAAAGAAGATGTGGCACATATACACTATGGAATACTACTCAGCCATAAGAAATGATGACATCAGATCATTTACAGCAAAATGGTGGGATCTTGATAACATTATAAGGAGTGAAATAAGTAAATCAGAAAAAAACAAGAACTACATGATTCCATACATTGGTGGAACATAAAAATGAGACTAAGAGACATGGACAAGAGTGTGGTGGTTACCAAGGGTGGTGGGGGGAGGGAGGACATGGTAGGGAGGGAGGGAGAGAGTTAGGGGGAGGGGGAGGGGCACAGAGAACTAGATGGAGGGTGACGGAGGACAATCTGACTTTGGGCGAGGGGTTTGCAACATAATTTGATGACAAAATAACCTAGACATGTTTTCTTTGAATATATGTACCCTGATTTATTAATGTCATCCCATTACCATTAATAAAAATTTATTAAAAAAAAATAACATTAAAAATATAAAACATTCTCATATATTATAATCCATTCATTTCCTACCACTCATGTTCATGGTTGTGGGTGGCTGGAACCAATCACAGCTGTCTTCCGGGACATTAAATTTTTATTGGATAAGGCGTAACATACATGGGTCGTTGTATGGCTCCCACAGAATTACATTTTAAAATATGTGGCATTCATGGCTCTCTCAGCCAAAAAGGTTCCCGACCCCTGAACTATACAATCTTCCTAGCCTGAGTCATGAAGAAATGGAAAACCACCCTGGCCGGTTGGCTCAGTGGTAGAGCGTCGGCCTGGCGTGCAGAAGTCCCAGGTTCGATTCCCGGCCAGGGCACACAAGAGAAGCGCCCATCTGCTTCTCCACCCCTCCTCCTCTCCTTCCTCTCTGTCTCTCTCTTCCCCTCCCACAGCGAGGCTCCATTGGAGCAAAGATGGCCCAGGCGCTGGGGATGGCTCCTTGGCCTCTGCCCCAGGTGCTAGAGTGGCTCTGGTTGCAACAGAGTGACGCCCCGGTGGGGCAGAGCATCGCCCCCAGGTGGGCAGAGCGTCGCCCCCTGGTGGGCATGCCAGGTGGATCCCAGTCGGGCGCATGCAGGAGTCTGTCTGACTGTCTCTCGCCGTTTCCAGCTTCAGAAAAAAAAAAAAAAAAGAAATGGAAAACCTAAATAGACCTATAAACAGGGAGGAAATAGAAACAACTATCAAAAACATCCGCCAAAATAAAAGCCAAGGACCAGATGGCTATACTAGTAAATTCTACCAAACTTTCAAAGATTTGGTACCTATCTTTCTCAAAGTGTCCCAAAAAATAGAAGAAGCAATACTCCCTAATACATTTTATGAGGCCAACATAATCCTGATACCAAAACCTGGCAAGGACAATACAAAACAAGAAAACTACAGACCAATATCTCTAATGAATACAGGTGCAAAAATCCTCAACAAAGTACTAGCAAATCAAATACCACAATACGTACATTAAAAAATAATACATCACAGTCAAGTGGGATTCATTACAGGGGCACAAGGATGGTTCAACATATACAAATTGACAAACATAATACACCACATCAACAAAACAAAGGACAAATATCATATGATCCTATCAGTAGATGCAGAAAAGACATTTGATAAGATACAACATCCATTCATGTTTAAAACACTCAATAAAATGAGTATAGGAAAGCACCTCAACATAATAAAGGCCGTATATGACAAACCATCAGTCAATATCATACTAAATGGTGAAACGTAGATAAAAATGAAGTGGTTACGTGGAAGGCCAGGGAGTGTGGGGAGGAAAGTAAAGAGGGACAAATATACAGTGACAGAACATGATTTGACTTTGGGTGATGGGCACACAACACAATCAGTATTTCAAATGCTACAGAGATGTTCACCCGAAACCTATGTACTCTTATTGATCAATATTACTCCATTCAATTCAATTTCAAAATAAAAAAAAAACTTTTGCTAACAGCAAAATTCGCAATATAAAGTTTGAATATTCGAACTTCTGTATAATAAGGCACACTGTCATTATTTCTAGGAATTGTCAGAGGTCCCTATTGCTATGAGAGACTACGATATGGCCAGTCAGCTAACAGTGGTTCAGGGATGGCAATGGGTGGATTCCATGCAACTATGCCCCTCCCACATGGGAGACAGGACACTGCTTCTCCGGACACCTATACTAAGGCCATACCTGGCCTCAGTCCTTCCCAGCTTGCACTTTAGCTGTCATCCCATTAAAGGGACGTGGCCCACAAGACAAAACCACCCTGCCATTCTGATACTGGCTGCTGGTTTCTTAAAGTCAACATGATTGCTTTTTTTGGTAAGTTTATTTTAAAAGTTCTTTTTATATTATTGACTCCTCTTTAAAATTAGCTTCCACCCATTAGAGAACATTTTCACAAAGGAAATAACTGAAGTTTAAATCTACATGAAAATAACACCTGCTCACCCAGCTTTCTTGCTATGACAGAGATGCAAATTTAGTATCTGAGAGGTTTGTGGTTTTCTCTGTCACCTAAAATTTGATAAGTCTCTGGTCAACTTATTCAGCACCATATTCCAACATTCTTCATCATATTCTTATAGATTTTACAATGTGATGTGTAGGTGCACTCAGGAAGCAGTGGGTTTTTGATTAGCTGTGACAACTGGGGGAGAGCTGAAGGACCACACAGACTCCCTGGAAAATGACACCAATAGCAGATGAGTCACCGCAAGACTGCTGGAACTGTATATGAGCACAAACAACCTTAAAACCTAAGGACACCTACCTGATACAATAAAGTTGTCTATGTTAAGTGTTTAAATTGAAATTATATTCAAAGAGTTTGGCTGCTCTTACATTTTTCATCAGAAACACACAGCCTGTGAATACTGGCCATCTTTCCAGTCCCTGACCAATTCACACCACAGACATTCAAAGTCTAATGAACTCTTTGGGATAGAGCATTTAACATTAATCCAGAGGTACCACACAAGGACACTTAATGAGTGGTTTACGGTAATAATGATTTATATAAAAAAAATTAAGCCTCCCAATGTCAAATGGAAAAGAAGAGAATTATAAATTTTCCTTAGTAAGTAACATTCTATACACAGCTATGTCTTTAAAAAATATTTTCAGAAATCATGCAGTTTCCATTATTTCCTGATACGACCCTTAGTGCAGGAAGGAACATTAAGATACTAAAAGTTTTAAGAGTATTAAATGATGTTATCAGCAAGGCCAGTTAAGAGTTTTACAGGCTGAGGGTTGAGAAGAAAAGGAAAGCTTCACGCTTTGGGTCTCGTGAGTGGGGGTAAACAGAGCTGGTCGCTGTTGGAGGTGGGAAGGAGAGACAAAGCTGACCTGGACTGCATGTTCTGGTTCAGGCCTGGCCCTAACCCCAGGTGGGCAGGAGTCAAACTCTGGTGCTAAGGAGTTACTGTTTATTGTAGTGCAGGTGAGAATGAGGTAATGTTAAAAAGTCGTAGGTGCTTATCTGTGAGGTGCACACTGACATGATGCTTCGTAAGGCCTAACTGCAGACCAACAAGGGACAGGGAGGCAGGGAAGAGAACAAGTCGACAAAACAGGAGATAACTGTTGATGCTGAGGGATGGGCACATGGATCACCTTCACTACCCTCATCACTCATACAGCACTCACTAGACTCTTCTTTCTACTTTTGTATATGTTTCAGTATTTCCGTAACAAAAAGTTTTTAAAAAGTCCATCTTTTCCACTTATACAAGGTCTTCAGTTAAAAATCAGAAACAGAATATAGGATGACAGTTTCCAGGGGCTGAGGAAGAAGGAGCAGGAAGTTAGTGTCTAATTGTACAGAGCTTGTTTTAGAAATGAAAAGAGCCCTGGCTGGTTGGCTCAGTGGGAGAGCGTCGGCCTGGCGTACAGGAGTCCCGGGTTCAATTCCCGGCCAGGGCACACAGGAGAAGCGCCCATCTGCTTCTCCACCCCTCCCCCTCTCCTTCCTCTCTGTCACTCTCTTCCCCTCCCACAGCCAAGGCTCCATTGGAGCAAAGTTGGCCCAGGCACTGAGGACGGCTCTGTGGCCTCTGCCTCAGGCACTAGAGTGGCTCTGGTTGCAGCAGAGCAACGCCCCAGATGGGCAGAGCATCGCCCCCTGGTGGGCATGCCGGGTGGATCCCGGTCGGGCGCATGCAGGAGCCTCCCTATTTCCAACTTCAGGAAAAATAAAAAAATTAAAAAAAAAAGAAATGAAAAGAGTTCTGGAGGTGGATGGTGCTGATGGTTGTACATTAGGAACATTTTTAATGCCAGTGAACTGTACACTTAAAAATGGTGAAAATGGTAAATTTTATGGTGTATTTTACCATAATAAAAAAAACTGAGAAGTTAACTTTTACTTATTATAGCAATGAATTCTAAAAAAGTACAAAGTAGACTTAAAATGGTATCTTTAATCTTTCACCTAAACTGGCTTCCTTTTTACCCAAACATGCAGGAAGAAGGGGTGGGGCTCTGTACACTCACGGCAGGCTCCTCATTCAGCATCTGCAGCATCCAGGTTTCCAGCGCCTGGAAATCTCGGGGACCCTGGTACTTCACAGCTTCCTGGCCAGGCCTAAAAAACTTCAAGCTAAAAGGGTAACAAAAGATTAGACAGAAATAATTTTCAAAGCACTTCACACTGTTCTGAGTAAAGAGCACTGTCTTATCAGGGAGCAAACCCCTTTAAGTGAAGCCATCAGAAAACAAGTTATCGGTGGGCTGCAGCCCAGATACAGATCTGCCACCCTCTGATGAAACTTGCAAAGAAAAAAAAAGGTTCAAAGAGATAATATATTCATTTAATCCTAAAAGTTTTTAAAACTTTAAAAAGAGTTTTCTATTTAAGAAAAATAAAGCTGAGGTGAACACATCAAGCCTAATGCTGTGAACCAAACCATGAGCTTCAAGTGCTCGGCTGTGCAGAACCCTCCAGCTGTCCCTGCTGTGTGTCTGTCATCCGGCCCAGACTGGTGGTTTTTTATGTTCTGCTTTATTTTTTAAAATTAGAACTAGAGTAGATTGGCATTATTTTCAATAAATGTATGTCCAGGCCACCATGTCAGCTACCCGACTCTTGCAAAGCAATATCCAGGTACTGTGAAGATTCGAGTATCCAACTCTAAGTACAACCTTGATGTGAGTTGATAACAGTCTCTTCACTTCCCCACAGGGAAGAAATCTTTCTTTTTTCTACACACACTAGGCTCTGAAGATAGCTGCAGGCAGAATATGAAGCATTCTCGTAGAGGTGAGCAAAAGACATTGCCCGAGGCTGAAGTGAATGCCTCCAGATCCTGCTATGCCACTGGTAATGGAAAAACATGCTTAAGGTGAAACTTAGTAAAAGGTGTCAAGGACTGGGGTGGGGGAGGATTAATTCTATTATTGACAGAATTAAAAGAAGATGTCAAGGATAGAGGAGGAAATGTGACTAGTGATAGGAAAAACAACACTGTCGCTTTTCTTGGCAAGAGGACTCATCTAATCTAGAACACCCCGCACTCCTACAGCAGGGAGCTGGAGTTTGTTAGTGGACGCCCAGTAGGCGGTGCCAGAATTTAAGAAGTCAAGATGTACAGAAATCAGAACTGCGGGTTTCACTTAGCTAACTCCCCAAATGCCTTAAAATGAAGTCTCACAGCTGTATGAGAAAACCAGCACACTGGCTGGAGTAGGTATTTAAATTTAAACGGCTTACTGGCCTCCCCCCAATGTGCCTCCGTCCAAGGGTGTATGTGCCACTTCTTGAGTAGCTTACGCTTTTATAACCACAACAAAAAGCCAAAACCTAACTAGATTTGACCAGTGTGCCTGTGACTTCCTGAAGTTGAACATTTTAAGCAACTCCAAAGTATGATCTCACAATTAGGAATGTCCAGACACACCCCCAAGGCCACAGGAAGCTCTGGAAGTATGTGCTCTGCCCAGAAAACTAGAAAAGGATTACTACCCTTCCCTGTCCACCTCCCTTCTCTCTCCCAAGCACCTCCCTCCATCAAGGAGCTTCAGGACCCTCAAAATATCAGAAAGGACTAGGCATTGTCAAACTCACTCCCCCTTTCTTTGCTAACTTTTTAAAAATCATTAAAATCTAACCTGTGATATTTTTTCTAATTTGGTGTGCTTTGATCAAAACAACAATTTTTTTAAAAATCTCTTCTTGTGGGATTAAAAGTCTTTCTGCCTGTACAAGTCTGAGATTCTTCCTCAAATTCATTAAGTTAGAGCCTCCTTGACACCTGTCAGCAGACTTCAGTTTTAACTGGATGGAAATGAAGCAGGTGAAGGAGGAAGCACCACAGGTTATGAAATGAAAGTATAGCCCAAACTTTTCCACTATCACCAACCTCCACGTGGGCGTCTGAGTTTTTTTTTGGTTTTTTTTTTGTGATCTATTTCTTTGTCAAGGAGACTGTAGGGGAGAAAAATTGCCATTTATGGATCACTCTGGAAAACAGGATGATGAAAGTTCTACTACAAACGATGAGGTAGTGTCACGGATTGAAGTGTGTCTCCCAAAGCAGGCCTGTTGAAGTCCTAACCCACAGTACCTGAGAATGTGGCTTTATGCAGAAATACGCTCTTTCCTGGATGATAAAGATTATTTTCTGACTCAAAAGAAAGACCTCAAAGCATTTTCCTGAACACAGTTAGCCAACTGCAGGGGCATGGGAACTCAATCCTTCTCTCCAGTTAAAAGGTACCAGAGGAAGAATAACATTAAAGTAGATATACTGACACATATGCTCAAGCATTTAGTCACTATATGATTCAGGCCTTGCAACATCTCTGAGATGGGTATAATTTTATTTATTTACTTTATTTTATTTTTTATTTATTTATTTTTGGTGACAGAGAAAGGGACAGATAAAGACAGAAAGGAAGGGAGAGAGATGAGAAGCATCAGTCATTAGTTTTTTGTTGAGGCACCTTAGTTGTTCACTGATTCCTTTCTCATATGTGCGTTGAGGAGGGGGGCTACAGCAGACAGAGTGACCCTGCACTCAAGCCAGCAACCTCGGGGTTTTGGACCTGGGTCCTCTGCGTCCCAGTTCGATGCTCTATCCACTGAGCCACCACCTAGTCAGGCCATTTTATTTATTTTTTAAATAACTTTCTTTATTTATTGATATTTTAGAGAGAGGAAAGGGAAGAGAGGGAGAGAGAGAAACATGGATTTGTTGTCCCACTTATTTATGCATTCATTGGTTGATTCTTCTATGTGTCCTGACTGGGGATCAAACAGCAACCTTGGTGTACTGGGGTGACACTCTAACCCACCGAGCTACCTGGCCAGGAGATGAGTACCGTTTTAGAGGAAGTCAAAGCTCAACATTTTATGTAGCTCATTCTGCCTTCTGCCTTCAAAGAAAGAAAGTTTCTTCTCAGGTATCTCTGTGTCATGGTTACGGAAGTTCTCTCCCAAACCTTCAGCATGATGTAAGATCACTTCCGTTTTTCTTTACAACACAAAACCAGTGCAGGGAGACCGCATCTTCTAAATAAAAATCATGGCCCTGGCTGGTTGGCTCAGCGGTAGAGCATCGGCCTGGCATGCGGGGGACCTGGGTTCGATTCCTGGCCAGGGCACATAGGAGAAGCGCCCATTTGCTTCTCCCCCCACCCTTCCTCTCTGTCTCTCTCTTCCCCTCCCCCAGCCGAGGATCCATTGAAGCAAAGATGGCCCGGGCGCTGGGGATGGCTCCTTGGCCTCTGCCCCAGGCGCTGGAGTGGCTCTGGTTGCAACAGAGCGACGCCCAGGAGGGGCAGAGCATCGCCCCCTGGTGGGCAGAGCGTGGCCCCTGGTGGGCGTGCCGGGTGGATCCCGGTCGGGCGCATGCGGGAGTCTGTCTGTCTGTCTCTCCCCGTTTCCAGCTGCGGAAAAATACAAAATAAATAAATAAATAAATAAAAATCATGACACATAATCCAGATTTTAAAAGATCTGTGATCAGCATCTATGAAGTTGTAGCCAGACAGCTTGTATAATCAGGTCCAGGTGGGACCCTCACCCTCTCAGCCGCCCCTAACATGTGCTCTCTCCGGCCTGTTACAGCCACCATTGTTTCACCTTCCCTGCAGCACAATTTGTGGTGTACACAGTCACATGGCCACAGGCAGCCAGCTGTTTAAGAGTAAACACCACAGCCAACCACCTAACCATGTCAGCTGCCTCTATACCTTGAAGTAACAGGTTCTCAATAGATAAGCATCCATCCCCTCACCTGCTCCCACTAATACCTGACTGCTTCTTCCAGATGCTCTCTTTCCAAGCAGAGATTACTTTAAAAGCAATGCTTGAAGCATAGGACAGTGATGACTTTTTTTTTTTTTTTTTTTTAATTTTTCTGAAGCTGGAACCGGGGAGAGACAGTCAGACAGACTCCCACATGCGCCTGACCGGGATCCACCCAGCACGCCCACCAGGGGGCGACGCTCTGCCCACCAGGGGGCGATACTCTGCCCCTCCGGGGTGTCGCTCTGTTGCAACCAGAGCCACTCCAGCACCTGGGGCAGAGGCCAAGGAGCCATCCCCAGCGCCCGGGCCATCCTTGCTCCAATGGAGCTTTGGCTGCGGGAGGGGAAGAGACAGAGAGGAAGGAGAGGGGGAGGGGTGGAGAAGCAGATGGGTGCTTCTCCTGTGTGCCCTGGCCGGGAATCGAACCCGGGACCCCTTGCACGCCAGGCCGACGCTCTACCACTGAGCCAACCGGCCAGGGCGACAGTGATGACTTTTAGGTAAATACATACAGTGGGAAATTTTAGCTCTATTTGACCCGACTTGATGTTGACTTGAATTAAGGAACTTAGCTTAGCAAGCATTCACCAAAGACCAGGGGTTTCAGAGTCCTATATGGAAATGCATAATTTCCAACTGTTAGGGAAAACCAAATATTTGCTGGGTATACTCAGATTGGTCTTTGCACACATTTTATTTTATAACATGTTTGGGTGAGTGGGGGTATGAGCATCCTACTTTAGACTCAGATGATAAACAGTGTGGCCATAGTGGTCATAGTTGATAAGTAGATGGTAGAGCTAGGGTTCAACTTGGAGTTCCTCCACTTTTCCATGCTGACTCTCAGGTTTGAAGACAAGGTCAAGTTTTATACAGATTTTCTTTTATATTTCAGAAGGTGCAGTAACCAGCCCCTCCCCCATCCTTCTGGAAACAGCCTTTTCCCTTTTTTCGAGAAGGGCTCTTCATTCCAACAGCTGCCATATGGTGTGAGTGGGGCTGCTGTCTTCCTGTAAGATCCTGCCTCTCTGGCCATAAGAACTGTTCCTGGAATGAACACCCCATCCAAGCTGGGCCAGTAAGTGGTGGGCCCAATCCACCATGGCAACAGAGGTGGCAGGGCCAGAAAGTTCAGTCACTTTAAGGAAAACACCATAAAAACAGGCCCTCAAATCGTTGGAAGTGGGTCTCAGAGCTTCCCTCACAGCCTACTAATTAATCCCTTCTTTTGTTTATTAAGCCAGTTTCAATTTCTGTTTCTTACAACCAAAAAACTCTCTTAACTGTCAAGGGAGTAAGTAGTATCACTTGTCAGAATGGCTGTATTCCATTTTGTTACCTTTGTGTCCCACAGAAATAGTCTTGTGCTAGTCACATGGGAAATTATTCTAGGAAGGATGCTTAGGAATAACAGAGTGACCAAAAACTCATACTAAATTAATGGCAAATTTGTACGCATTGTGTAAATGTACCTGTGAACATCAAACGTGGCCTCCCGGAGACCACAATTTTAGTCTTGCAAACACATCCTCTTATAAAAACAGGAAAAACTCAACATTAATTGATTAAAAGCTTTTTTTCATACAAGGTACAAAAAGACATCTAATAGATGCTAACAAGAGACTGCCTGCTTAAATTTAGCATCTCCTCACTCTTCAGAACTACAAAAGAAGATACCAAAAATGTAACTTGGATTTTCTTTAGCCAAAGGCAGCTGGCTAAGAGATGGGGAAAACCTGCCAGATATGGGAAGCATGTGTTGTTCCCACTTACGTGGGGTATCCTCGCACTCCCTGAGCAGAGCATACATCTGAGTCGGCCGTGCAGTCCACTTTAGCCACGTAGACTTTGGCATCTTCCATGCTGTTGTACTTGTCTCCTAGGTCATTCCAAGTAGGCTGCAGCCGTTGGCAGTGTCCACACCTGTAGTGAGGTGGAAGAAACAAAGACACTGAGTGCAGGGTCAGAGGATGCCCAACCCACCTCTTCAGCTGTTTCCGCAGGGCACTGAGGCTCTCTGATCCTTTCTTTACACCACAGCAGAGATAGGTTAGCTCACAATTACTACAGAATCTCACTTCCCTGCTTACAACTCAGAAGGTCCCTACATACTTCTCAGCATGAAATCCAAATTCAGGCAAATACTATACTAGATCCTCCTTGCCATGGCCCCTGCTGACCCCCCACTTCACCTCTATACCCTAAAGCTGCCTCCACTCCTGTTAGTCTACCCCTGAGCCACTGCACATTTGCAGTTTTCTCAAAGGGCCATAGCTGGGCTTGCCCTGGGAATCATTGCATACTCTCTCTGACACTTCCTCCCTAAACCCACCTAGCTAATTCCTAGTACCCTTCAGGGTTAGTTTGGATGTTACCTCCTCTGAGTCAGCCCTGACTTCTCAGGCTATTTGGTGCCCATTCCCTCCTTCTCTTCTAGAAAGCAACCTTACCTGCCCTTTACTGCAGCAGCTTAACACTTCTTGCTATAATTGCCCCTTTATTATTCAGTCAGGTCTCCTCCACTACATAACCAAGTATCCTCAAACACAAGACAACCCCAAAATTAAATCAATTCTGCATCTTCCCCAATGAGAAGCTTTAAAAGTTTGCATTCAGTCACACTTTTAAATTTGATATAATCAAATGTAAGCTTCTAATATTCATTGTGTGAAATTACACACAGATATTTTTAAATCTCCTATCATTTAACATAAGGTTAACTTGGAATTACTGCTTCTTGGTAATCCCTACTTTTCTTGAAAGCATCAACATCGTTCCCATCAACTAACTCTACTGAGTCATATGGCCTGATCATCTTTAATTGTCAGCTGTCTGCAGCGCTGTGTTTGAATTCTGTATGTGCCAACACTAGAAATCTTATCTCAAGCTTACTATAGCACATGGGTTTTGTTCTGTTTCCCCATTCACCTGCTACGTGTGTATGTACCTACTTGCTGTACTGCTTTTTAAAGTGATCTTTAACCTACTTGCTTATCCTCAAAATAATTTCTCAATAAAATGTCTCTTTTCTGACAGATGACTTCAATAATATGCATCTAAAGGTAGGACAAAAAGAGTTTGCTTCAAGCAAATGTGTCTTCCCCAAGCAGCATTTTTTTGGCCTGCTTTATAAGAGATTCAACTACAATATGATCAATCTTCTCTTTTCTGGAAGATAATTATGAGAAAAAACCAGTGTTACATGTAAATGTACGTGGCACAAGGGCTGAGAAGCCAACATTGTCCTTTTTACAACTGTGTTCCCGAATCTAGCACATGCTTGGCTAGATGGAACCCTTCTGGCTACAGCACGAACCTATGATATAGCAGCTGGATTCAGAAGGTAGCTAGTGGCCATGTAATAGAGCAAAGCTCCCTGGTCCTCCTCTCAAGGAGATAGCCCCAACTTTGACTTCATTGTCACCACCAGGTTCAGTGACCTGCAAACTAGCCCTAGAGATGCTGGCACAAAATCTACAGCAGTAGAACTACCCTACCTCTGTCAAGTTCAGAGCAAAATGTTTTCATGACATGGTACCCCAGACCTCAAATCACATGTGGGCTTCCAATATTCCACAAAGACTGAGACTGGGAAGAGATGAGGGGGGAGGGGGAGCCCACAGTATATTCTACCTGAGTTCCAACCTGCTGTTAAAAGTCTAACTTTTAAATGCCATCATAGAAAACCCCACATTTGTTTAAATATTTTGTAGTAGGCAAAATAAAAACTTTTAAAAGTTACTTTTTCTGGGGGCATCCACCTCAACGACCATAAACTACATACAATGAAAAAGAAACGTACTTAATACCAAGGGTTCAAATTTTCCAGTCTTCTCCCTGTCAGATCAGGATTAGCTGATGAGTATTATATAGACTCCAAAGTTAAAACTCCACTGGCACTGCATGGACTTACTATGTCTATATGTCATTTTTTCTTTTAAAAATAAAAGAAATGGAAATTCATAGACCAGATTTCACTGGAATATGCTCCAATTAAGCAGCATACAAAATTGAAAGTTACTCTGAGAATACTCCTACCCAGAGTAACTCTTAATAATGAATAATGATTTTACTACAGAGTACTTTTGGTACCATCAATGGTTCTAAAACTTCAAGTCAGGCGGTTCTTGGAAACTTGAAACACAGTTAATGCGCAATATCTGTGATTCAGACCCGCCCCCCAAAGTTGATTTAAGTCCAAATGAACTGAAATACAGTAAGTACCTCAGTATGAGGAGAAAGGGGAAAAAGTTTTCTCAAACTTCCACCAGCACATTTTCTGAGTAGGCCGTTTTTCTTAGGCACCTTCTCTCTATTCCTTCCTACATCCCTCTCCCACACCACAGTGAGTTTCTCCCCCATGCTGTAGGACCTCACCGAATTCTGCAATAAGCCTGTGAACTGTTTTGTGCCCAAACAGTAGCTTTCTACTCTGTCCCATGAGAACTTCCTTTCGTTGAGGCATTTAAGGCTCAAAGAAAACACTACCTGTATTTGTGTGAATGACAAAGTTTTTTGCTAGGACACTTCTCAGGGTAGGGGTCCCCAGAGTTGACCCGGTAGCCCTTACCAAAGCCCCTACTCCAGAACCACAGCAAGAAGTACCCTCCGTTCAACGCCCTCTCACACTCTGAGCAGGCCCAAAGAGAGCGGAGGGGAAGAGATGCCAGAAGTCGGCCATGAGGTCAGGGTCAGGGGCTCTAGTCACCAAGCGCACAGCTCCTCATCCGCTCCGAGCTGCAGGGGCGTCCCCAAAATTCGCACTACTCTCGCTTCTCCGGGAAGCGCAGGGACCCTCTTATGCTTGGGCCATCCCTTCCCACCTTACGAACACACAAAGTAGTAAACCACCTTTGTGAGTTCCTATTTTTCAATGAAACCCTCACGCTGACGATGAGCCCTGCCTGCAGCGCAAGAACAAAGTCGACGTGGATGCGTCCAAGGCCGGAGCCCCTGGTGCCCGCGGCCGCCGCACGTGGCCCGGCCGCTCAGGCAGGCCGCCGCCTCCGGCCCGCGCAGCAGGCTCCGAGAAGGGGACTAGGGGTTGGCCTCTAGGCTCTCGGCAGCCCCAAAGGGCGACAAGTCCCCTCCCGCAGTCCGCAGACTCGGGGACAGGGCACTTCGGTGGGGGCGGGGCTGCCTATTCTCGGCTCTTCCCCTGGGGCCCGCCTCCTGCTGCACCGCCAGGCCGCCCTGCGCCACGTCAGCCGCAGGCGCCCAGCCCGCACCGCCCCCGCGCCGCGGCCCGTCGCGGTACCCCACCGGCGCTTGGCCCCGGGGAAGGGTCGCCCCGGCGCGCACACCGCGGGGGCCCGGCCTGCGCCCGCCGGCCTGAGAAGGCAGCGCGGCCAGTTACCAGGGTGCGAAGAACATGACGAAGTGCGCGGCGCTCTGGATCCCCTGCGTGAACATGTCGGCCGTGTACAGGTGCTTGGCGTGCGGATCCTGCCCGTCCCCGCCGCCGGCCGCGGGGACCTCGCCCGCCGCCGCGCCCGGCACCTCGACCCTGACGCCCCGGCGCCCGCCGCCGCCATGGCCCAAGAGCAGCAACAGCAGCAGCGCGGTCGGGGCCGGCGGCCGGGGCAGCGCCTGGAGGAGGCGTCCGGGGCGCGCGGGCATCGCGGCGGGGCTGACGCGTTCTCGCCGCGGCCGCCGGTCCCCTCCGCGGCGCCCGCCCCGCCGAGGCCGCGCCCCCTCCTCGCCGAGACCGCGCCCCCTCCTCGCCCCGCCTGGCCGCCGAGACTGAGTGCGCGCGCCCGCAGGTCGGGCCCGAGAAGGGGAGTCCCGGCCGGGAGTGAGCTCAGTGTGCCTGACCTCCAGCACTTCCCGGGATGGTTCGGTTGGTCCCGCTGGGCCTCTTCGCTTGCGCAAACCCAGGCAGTACCCTCTTAGCCCAGAGCCGGGGTGAATACTGGAGGATCCGAGAGGGCAGGCAGCAGTGCCGCAGAGCGGAATGTCTAGGTTAATCTTGACATACACAGAGACCCCAGCCTTTTTGGGCAAAGGGAAGATGTTAGGAAATTGAGCAAAAGTAGGTGGGTTTGCACCTGATTAGTCAAATTCTTAAGCAAGCCTCTACTGTGATTCTGAGCCTGAGCTCTGAGGTGTGATGGCACCCTCCTCGCCTATTACCCTTGCCCTGCCTTAACTTGGGGGTGAGTAGGAGAAAAGGCCAAAGCCGCCTCTCCTTTTTTAGACAAGTCCTGCAGGGCTCCTTCTTGCAAGACTAGCTGTTGTGTCTTACTGTGCCCTAAATCATGATGCATTAGAGTTAGAAAGATGAAGGACAACAACCCTATTTTGGCTGAGCTTGTCTCTTGTGGAATAGCTGAAAGTTATCCTCTGCGCTTTAGCATCTCACAGTTCACACCTGCATTCATGCCTTATTATATAAGGTAATTGAAGATTCAGACCCTGTCCTGGGGAGCTGAAACTAAATTAAGGACACTCACAGGTTGCTTCCTGGGATCCTGCTTGGTCCTGGATTATCCTCAATCTGGGAAACTGCAGGCAACTCCTGGTTCACCTACTGTTACAGGGCTCCGCCTTAGGTTTAGCCACTGCTGAACCTTTAACCATGGTTTGCCAAATACAGAAACCATCGATTTCCATTCAAAACCTGTTCTCCCCACCACTTAGGCTTGAAACATGAGAATCATTTCCCACTTGCTCCCTCATTTCCCTTCTCTGTTGTAATTCAAACCAGGCACATTTCCTGCAACTATCATTACTTTCCACCATTCTCAGTAGTTATTCCCTGCGTCCTTAATATACCTTAATCCTGGCCTATTGCAGTAGCTTTCTAAGAACCTCTTTTGTTCAAAATTAATTTTCCTAAAGCTTGCTTTTGACCATGATACTTTGCTGTTCAACACCCTCTCCTGCCCCCAGTCTCAGGGTAAAGCACAGATTCCTTAGTCTGCCATTCAAGGCCCTCTGTAATGTGGTCTCATGTGCCTTGTGTCCTTGTGAAACTCACCACTATACGTCCAGGGATCCTATTCAATAATCTATTGCCAGACTCGTCCCCATGCTCCCAAAATCACATCCCTGCCCAAATCCACTGAGATACTGGACATTCCAACAAAGGATTAGCACACATTCTTATTGCATCAACTTCTTATCTTAGTACAAACAGAAACATAAGAGCCCTTTAAATGTTAACTACTCTTTCACACCTGGAATTCCTTAGAGCCCAGAAGTAAAAGCAGGAGGCTTCCTTGCTCCCCATTGCTCCTTCCAAACTATTTCTCCCCCTTCCTCTGGCAAACCCTCAGCTCCCATGGAATCAAATGCTGTTGGGTACGGCATCTACTGTTCTTCCATTCCTGTCATCCACCTACCTCCATCGTCTAACTTCCTCCAGGTCACTCCCCCCACCTGTACCTCATTCACCGAAGACTTTGTTGCCCATTCACACCTTTCCAATCTTCATTCCTGGTGTCTTCAGAGTCTAGGTGGATATTGGTCTGTCCTTCAGTGGCTCCCTCCCAAAAGGAAACCCTAGAACCCGGCATCGCCAGAAACTGCACTGTCTCCAAAATCTGAATTAAAAGTATTCCACTCTGGCCAGCATCTCTTGTTCACTTGCTCAGTATCACTCATCATGACCTCTAAGCTCCCAATCTAACCATTTCACGATCTCCTCACAACAGCCCACTAGACTGCTACGTTTTCCTTGCTTCCTGATTACATCCCATAGATGCTCAAATTTATACTTACTACCTTGCCATGCTCTCCTGCAGTGACGCTGAAAGACCTAAAAAATAGTTTTCCCATTTATGCAATCCCCTTTCCCCCCTCCTTCAGTCATCCCTCGGAGTTGTCAACTTGACCTCATATCTCTCTCAGAAAATTGAAGCCAAAAGTATGAACACCCTCATATTTTAACCACCAAATCTATACAGGCCTGAATGAGCCTCTTCCCCTTCTTTGTCTGCTTTCAAAGGAGTAGAAATTATCCCCCTCCTAGCCAAGGCCATTCCTCTACAGGTGCTGTAGAGCCATTCCAAGTCCGAACCCCTGGAACCTCTGAGTGTGACCTCACAGGACAAAGGGGATTTTGCAGATGTGATGAAAGATTGGAGGATTTTGAGATGGGGAGATTTACCTGCAATATCTGGATAAGTCTTAAGTGTAATCACAAGTGTCCTTATAATAAAGAGGCAGAAGGAGATTTGGCCTTAGATGAAGACAGTGTGAACACAGCAGAGAGAGATATGAAGATGCTTCACGGCTGACTTTGAAGATGGAGGAAGGGACAATAGACCAAGGAATGCAGCTCTTAGAAGCTGGAAAAAACAAAGAAACAGATTCTCCCCTAGCACCTCCAAAGGGACATTTGGACCTACTGACAATTTGACTTTTAGTCCAGTGAATCTGATTATGAACTTCTGAGCTCCAGAATGGTAAGAGAATATATATATAATATTTAAGTCCCAAAGGTTGTGGTAGTTCATTAGAGCAGATGTGGGAAACTGATACACCATTGAGGAGCCACTGAGCCATTTCACCCGCAGGTGTTGTAAAGTACCAAAGGCTACAGAATTAATATTAATATTTTAGGAGGCTTGGAGAACATTTTATTAATTTGGGCTAAGGTGTGCAGAGAAATTGTGAGAATAGTCTCTGTACTCTGATTAGCATAACCAGGATGGCTCTTGCCATTGTATTGTAAATGAAAAGGAAAGGAAAGCATGGATTCCCTGACATTCCACCACACCTGTGGGGAAAGGAGTGAATGGCTAGCCAGGTGCAGGAAGGGAAAAGCCAAAATAAAACTTTTCTTATAACTACGAGCCATTTGCGGGCATTTGTCCCCACGGAAACTACCTCTCTTATGTAAATGCATGTGGTTAATACCTCTGACTCTGGACAGAGAGATGGCGGATGAACACTAGAAAATATAGGAAGGCCTTTTAATATGTAAAGAGATATCTTTCTACCATTGTGTTGACTTGTAAATTTTGTTTTCTCCAAAATGATGTATGGTTTGCAAATTGAACGTGGTCCTATCATGTTAAAGGACATATGACTATAACCAATAGCGGTAAGGGGCTCCTAATTGCAATTTTTGCTTCTGTACTTCCCACTTACAAAACTATAAAAACTAAGTAGAACAAAGGGCCAGCGAGCTCTCCGTCAGATTTCTGTCGGAGTTCCCGCCGCTTGGCCAAGCTAGACAATAAAACTTTAATGTGTAAACGACGGACCTTGCTCCTGTCTTCCATATTTCGGGTCCCTCCGAATTTGGATTAACACCATCACTGGTCAAAGACTTCTTTTCTCCTTCAGCAGTCTTCTCTCTTTCCTGCATTAATTTCAACTTCTCTCTCTCTCTCTCTCTCTCTCTCTCTCTCTATTGAAACATTTCCATCTATGTGCAAACATACTTTAGTATCTTCTAACTTAAAAAAATTTTTTGTAGCCTCTTGACCTCATGACCGCCCCCCCCAATCTATTATCCCAATTCTTTAGTTTCCCTTCATAGCAAAATCTTTCAAGAATTATCTGCATTTTACTTTCTATTAATTCTCTAGCACATGCCGTTCTGGCTCTCACACCCACAATACACCTGAGTCACTAAAGATGTCTACATTAGCAAGTCAGAGGAACACTTTTAACATTTTTGATCTCCTCGTCTTCCTGGGCTTCCTGGCAGCTTCAGTACAGTTGATACTGGCCCCCTCTGGACCTGCATCTAGATCAACACTGGCCTCAGCTTCTCTGATTTACCTCCTACTTTATTCCTTACTTGTCAACCCAATCTCTAGATGTTCATTTCTCAGGGCTTAGTCTCCAACTCACTTTTCCTCTCTCTATTCATTCCCTAGGTGATCTCATTTATGGCCATGGCTTTAGACACTGTCTATATATGATGATTCCAAAATGTATATTAGCAGCTGAGATCTTTCTCTGACTGTTCGTTATCTACTTGGTATCACCACTTGTTCATCTTACAGGCATAGCCAAAACCAAATTTGTGATTCCCACAGCAATCTGCTTGTCCTTTAGTTTCACCGCCTCTGTAAATGGCACTTCCCTACTGTTTGCTCAGACCTGAAATTCAGGTAACATCATTTGTTCCCCTTTCTCCTTATTGTTCTGTCTCAAACCCAACTTCAGCCCACACCTCACACCAGCAAGCTCAATCATTTCTATTTCTGAGAACCAGCTCCAGTCCACACCTTGCTTTCCACTATGGCTATCTCCCTTCATATCATGTATTCTAAGAGTTTCTTGATTGTTGCCACCCTTGAGACCCTCCAATCTGATCTTCATACAGCAAGCAGTTAGATTTGAGCCCTTTCCCTCTTTCACTTAAATTCTCTCAGTGGCTTCTTTTTCCCTTTGAAGAAAATCCAAATTCATTGCCTTGGTGTGCAGGGGCCTTCAGGAAAGATGCAATCTCATCCCACACCACTGTGTCTCTGTTCCTCTAGATTTTAGCCACTTTAGATGATTCTTAGTACCCTCCCCAGACCTGTTTCCCTCCATTGCACTTGCGGGGCCCCATGCTTGTCCCTCTCTTGCCTTCCCCTGTGACTGGCCTCATTGCACCCTCAGGCCTCTGCCCCCACATCGCCTTCTCAGGGACACCTCCCCCAAGCATCTTTCTGGAGCAGCCCCTGCCGGGGTCCAGCCCCGGGGGGGATCCAGGGGTCCCACAGGAGGAGACGGCGTCGGCGAAAATGGAGTGAGATAGCTGAATTCTTTTCTTTCTCTTTATTCTCCGGATAGCATTTACTGCCAGGCATCTCTGCCAAATGCTAGTATAGCTCCCTTTTTATACACGCACACCGAGTTACAATCACATGGTGTTAATTATTGCTTTTGTTTCACTATGTTTGCATGTTTCCAGATAACAGTTAATTTACATCTATGAGTCACAAATCAGGTAGCAAATCATTCAAAATAACTTGAATAACAACATCAGTAAAAGCTTTTAAAGTATTAGTCTGTTGTGAGTTAAGGGGCAGAGAGAGATTTAGCAGACGACTAACAAATGGACCACCGCTTGCTCAGGTAAATGGCCTCGAGTTTATAAAGTGTCCTACAAGATTCTGAAAGTCTTGCCTCTAAAGAAATTAACATAACATTAAGAATAGCTTTCAGCCTGACCAGGCGGTGGCACAGTGGATAGAGTGTCGGACTGCGATGCAGAGGACCCGGGTTTGAGACCCCGAGGTTGCCAGCTTGAGTGCAGGTTCATCTGGTTTGAGGAAAAAAGCCCACCAGCTTGAACCCAGGGTCGCTGGCTCCAGCAAGGGGTTACTCAGTCTGCTGAAGGCCCGTGGTCAAGGCACATATGAGAAAGCAATCAATGAACAACTAAGGTGTCGCAACGCACAATGAAAAACTAATGATTGATGCTTCTCATCTCTCTCTGTTCCTGTCTATCCCTCTCTCTGTCTCTGTAAAAATAAATAAATAAATAAAAATTAAAAAAAAAAGAAAAAAAGAATAGCTTTCACCCAAAGATATGCAGAGTGCATTTGCAAGATAGCCCAGCAGCAACACAAGACATTAACTGTTATTACTTCCTACATTTTATTTAAACACTAGTTAAGTTCTGACTCTATTCTTCTCAGAATATACCACTATTTGCAGATTAAATAAGCAGGAAGAAAGAAATGTTTCTCTACTTATCACATGAAAAGGCTAGGGAGGAAAAAATGTTAAGTGAAGGCCGAAGGGTGCTCTGTGCACAGCCACTGCCTCCTAAGTCACAGTTTATTCTTTTTAACATGATTAAGAAGGAATTCTCCTACAGACTTAACGCTTTACGAGGGATATCATAGCCAGCCTCTTATGTCTATGAGCCCAGTTCAAGGGGCTTACAGGCTTTTCTGTGGAATTCACACCCTCTGTCTCATTTCCAAAGAAATCACTATGAATCTACAGGGAAAGCACGGTACTATTATCCCTGTGCCACAAATAATAGCACACACCCAGAAAAGGGGGGATATAAGGCAAGATTAATTCAAAAAGTCAAAGGGGGAAGTATTGTTGTGCCTTTCCTTTGCGGTGACTTTGTCACCCCACAGCCATTGGTCTTCACTGCAGTGACTTTGTCACCCCACAGCCATTGGTCTTCTCTGCTGTGACTTTGTCAATCAGCAGTTTTTGATCTTCTTCTGCTGTGACCTTGTCAGCCAGCAGTTGTGGGTCTTCTCCTGCTGTGACCTTGTCAGCCAGCAGTTGTGGGTCTTCTCCTGCTATGACCTTGTCAGCCAGCAGTTGTGGATCGGCTCCCGACAAGCCCCCTCTGACCACTGTGCTCTCACCATCACCACATACTTTAATTTCTGCATGCCCCCTTTCATGATTTGATGCTGTTTTGTTGCAGAGTTATGTGTTAAGTTAGTTAAAGGACCTTATTCTCCAACACTAAGCCTGATAATGGCCAGATATGCCTGTCATAGTCACCACTCTCTCCCTGGGACCCAAATTCCTAGTACATAGTAGATCCTACACAAGTGTTAAGTGAAGGAGCCCATCTTCCCACCCAAATCTTTTTCCCAGGTTCCACTAAGACTCAATGACATAGGCTTTGCCAAACATATTTCAATGTTCCCTTTGGAGGGAATAACATTCCCTTTTTCTGGGCCAATCACAACCCTGCCTTTCCCGGATCATGTACAAAAATGTCCCAAACCTGCTCAGCTTCACCAGCTGGCTATGCTCACACTTCCTCTCAACTCCCAGCCCTTACCCAGAACATATGTGTGGCATTAAATAATAGCAGCTATAAGAACCCCTGCTTAGTTAGATCCCCACCCTGAGCAGCTTGACTTCAGCTTGACAAAGTCTGAAGACACAAAAATTAAATTTTACAACAATGAAGTGAATACAACTTTCTCAGGGAAGACTTTTCTAACCCCCAGCAGGCGCTAGCTCCCTACCACCACTATGCTATCACATGTCCTTTCCCTTCATTCCCTTGAACAGAACAGTCATTATTGGTTTGTCATTTCTGTTTAGTGTCAGACTTCCCCTTTAGACTCTATGGGGGGGGTATGAACATGATTTCTGGTGCAGACACTTAATATGTTTGTTGAATGAATACATGAAGGAATAAATGAAAAAATATATTTGTTTACCCTCAGATAATGGCTTCCTTGAGAAAGTACCCTGACCATCACAACCCTGTCCCTAGAAAATCAGGCAATAGGCATAGAGATCAGTATAACCACTTGTAACAAATACTGGGACTACATTGCCCTCTTAATGTAAATCTGTTGCTGTCTTTCTTCTCTCTCTCTCTATCTCCCCAGTGAGTGGAGGGGAGATAGTGAGACAGACTGCCACAAACACTTCAACCTGGATCCACCCAGGAGCCTCATCTGGGGCCAATGCTCAAATCAACTGAGCTATTTTTAGGGTCTGAGGCCAATGCTGGGACCAACCAAGCTATCCTCAGCACCCAGAGCCAATGCTAGAGCCAGTCAAGCAACTCGCTGCAGATGGGGAAGAAGGAATGAAGGGGATAGGGACAGGGAGAGAAGCAGATGGTCACTTCTCCTGTGTACCCTGACCGAAATCAAACCTGGACATTCATATGTGGGTCAGCACTCTTTCCACTGAGCCACTATCCAGGGCCAAATCTTTTGCTTTCAAAGGACTGTACCCTCATCTCCAACAGCAACCTGAGAGGTACATGGCAAAACCTCTTGCCTGTAAAGCATCCTCAGCTCGGGGAGCGCAATGATAAATTAAATGGAAGGAATTGCTACTGACCAGGAAAACTACAGCTTTTGTTTTTTACCTCCTGAAGGTAAAATGAACTCGCAGTGTATTGTCGTTTTGAGAAGAGAGTTCCACAGAACATTTAATACAGAAACTGAAATGTCACCATCTGAACCACTATAACAGGTGCATCCTGAGTTATTATTGGGCTAACTATGGTACTTTTAGGCAGGCCACTGAAAGTATTTACATCCTGTTTTTGGTTGATTGAAACGATTCCAAAGGCATAAATAATAAGAAGAGAAACTATATTTTTCTCAATGAACTTGTGTAATTGTTCACTGTGATTGTTGAGAAAGCGGGCAGAGCTAGAGGGTTGCTCTCATCACAGTATATCTAAAGAAAAGGACTGAAGTGATTCCCAGCCTGGAATCACCCAGAGCAGAACTGTTTTCAGTGTTTTACAATGGTTAATGAAAATTTGATATTTACTACCCACATACCTTACTTAGACAACACCGCCCACCTCCTCCTAAACTATTAGCAAGCACAAGAAAGCACGTTATAACATACTAAATTCAGTTGAGGGAGATACATCTTTCAAAGTCCATGTGAGCTCTGTGCCAGGGAAAAATTAAGAGTTTCTCTGTTGAATGTATTGTGACCACTACGCTGAAAGAGCTGTGCTAGTTCTCAAAGTCCACAGAGAGCTGGCCTTAACTTTCCACTGTGGCCTGTTTAGTCCTTGCCCATGCTGGCTCTTATGCTGCTTCTCACCTTCAGTCTCCCAGTGCCTCAAGTGCTGAAGCTATCGAGGCAGCTCTTCTCCCACTCTCCCATAGGCCCCTGGGGGCAGAACCCACTGCAGGATGCAAGAGCTTGCCCACCAGCACCGGGGTTTGAGAACAGGAGAGCCGTCTTCCCACCGAGCATGAAGGCCACTCACTAAGCAGTTCTACTCTTTTCTTGGCTGTGCTAGCTGGTGTTGATCACCTTGGCCATGTTGTACAATGTTCCAATGAGCAATGGAGACATACTTCTCTCACAGTGCTTAGAGGCCAGTTCTTAATGGCTGCCTGAATCCCAGAACACTATTCCAAATTCAGAATCAGGGTAATGGTTTACCTAACTGACTGTTTCTCAACTCTGGCTGCATGTTACAGTCAGCTGGACCTTGAGAGCAGTATCGATGCCCTGGAGTGGCTCCTACAGGTGGGAAGCACTGGGGTTAGGTGCTGTGCAGTCAGGCTCTCTGCTCCTTGTGGTCCTGGAGAGGGGCACTGCAGGGCCCTCAGATCACAAACATGGAGCAGACCACCAAAGAAATGCTGAGGTTCCCTGGAAATTAATATTTTTTTAGGAAGAGACCCTTAAGACTCAAACATGTCTGCAGAACGCTGGGTTAAAAACAAAGACAAAACAGCCAGGAATGGCCCTGGCTGCTGGCTCAGTGGATAGAGCATCAACCTGGCATATAGACCTACTGGGTTTGATCCCCTGTCAGGGCACACAGGAGAAGCAACCATCTGCTTCTCTTCCCCTCTCTCTCTCCCTTCTTTCTCTCTTCCCCTCTCAGCCAGTGGCTCGATTGGTTTAAGCATGGCCTCAAGCACTGAGGATAGCTCAATTGATCTGAGTAGGTCACCCTCAGGCACTGAAAATAGTGTTGGCCCCAGATGGGGTTGCCAGGTAGATCCTAGTGGGGGGGGGGCATGCAGGAGTCTGCTCACTATCTCCCCTCATCTCAACTAAAACAAACAAACAAACAAAACAAACATAAACCAGCCAGGAATAATGCCCTAATTATACCATAATACTGCTCAAATTGAAGTGCCATTGCAACTACCTTTGGGTGCAAACTTGGCTTATCCTATCTCTGCTACAGCACACTGGATATGACCTCTACAACCTCTGCCATGCCACCATCCTTCTAGGAATGGGTTTTGCATGGCACCTGCTTAACAAAACAGCTTCCAATGGAAGTTGTACTGTATCAGAGCTGAGTGGTCTGCACTCTAGTTCTAACTTAGAGATGTGAGGTAGGAAGCCCCACAAACACAGGAAGGCTGTTCGAATAAGCTGGGCAGCCTAAAAGAATGGCCAGATAAAGTGGGAATGGGGCAAGAAAGAAAAAGATACATTTATTTGCCAAAAGACTTATCAGAGATTTTAATATGTGAATGTACTCCAGCAATCTCTAAAAGTTCCATATGCAGTGTATTCCAGACATATCTGATCATGGACTCCTTTTTGTTCAAGGTATATCTTGTGTCATGAATGCTTTAAAGAACACATTGTAAAAGGCTTTATTACAGTTAGGTAATCTTTCACATGGAAAGGTAAGTGTCTGGTTTCACTTGCTATTGCTACAATAACCCTCCTCCAATTCATATAGTTCATTGTGGGAAATTCACCCAAATATGTACGAGTGTTTATTGTGTCAGGCAAAATGCTAGGTGCTGGAGATTCAGCAACCACTGGAATAAACACAGAAACGAACCCTGCCATAGTGGAACCTCAAGGCTCACTGGAGAAAGAGCCAATAAACATGATACACATGATATACAGTACATTGGTTAGTGGTAAGCATTAAAGCATTAAAGAGTAAACACATGGGAGGGAAGGAGATATGAAGTGTCAGGGTCCTGATGGGACTAAAATTTAAAGAAGGAATCATTAGGGAGGTGATTTTGAGTAAAGATGTAAGGGAAATAAGGCAGCAATAGATCTGAAAATTTGGAAGAGGACCTTGCCTAAAGGAACTGCAACTACAAAGGACTCAGTGGAATGGATGAAGAAGAGGGGACCAGGGTGGTAATGGGCACAGAGGGAGGCAGTTAAGAGGGAGAACATAGGATTTTGTAAATGAGAAGGAAAGTCAAGGGAGGGTTTTCAGCAAGAACATGACATGTTCTGATTTCCATTTCAACAACGTTGCTCTGAAAACTGTACTGAGGAGCGCCAAGGAGGCCAAGGCAGAAGTCCAGAGACCAGTTAGGGAGCTATTACCCAGCTGGAGATGCTGATGACTCACACCAGGTTGGAAGTGGCAGTGTGATGAGAAGCAGTCAGATTCCAGATCTGTTTTGATGTAAATGCCAACAGGGTTTGCTGGTTGAACAGATGAAGGCTGTTCAAGAAAAATGAGCATTAAGGATGACTGAGGTTTTTAGCCAGAGTAACAGGGAGGATTGAGATATCATTGACTTTGATGGGAAAAAGATTTTGGGGGAAATAGCCTCACAATATTGAATATATTAAATTGGAGATGTCTGCAGATACACAGGGTAGGCAGTAGGATATTTGAGTTCTGGGCAGGGAGGTGGGCCAGAGAATAATTTGAGAGTCATTAGCAGGTAGATGCTACTTCAAGCCTGAGATAGGATATGATTACTGTTAGAGTGAGTGTAGAGAAAAGAAGAGAGTTGATGCCTGAGCCCTGGGGCACCTCACTGCTCAGAAGACAGTAGATGAGGAAGACCAGGAAAAAGAGACGGACAAGGAGCAATAAGGAAGGTGGGAGGACAACTTGATAACTGTTACCCTGAGGCCAAGAGCATAAATGTTTCCACGGAGGGAGTGAGCAGATGTTTCAAATGGGCTGATATGTCTTGTTTTGGCCTGGACAGTCCCACTTTACACCTATGTACTAGGTTTCATCATTACTAGCACTTCATTTACTCTCAAATATGACATCTGAGCTATCACCCTACTGATAGGTCAGGTGTGATGAACAGTAACACTCACTTCTGGATTTGGCAATGTGTGGGTCGCCAGTGACCTTGATCATGGTAGTTTGGGTGCAGAGGTGGCAGCAAAAAATCTGACTGAAGTGTTTTCAAGAGGGGCAGAGAGAGAGGAAGTAGAATCAGTGAGTATAAACATGTTTAAGAACATCACTTGTAAAGAAAAGGCGAGTAATTCAACAGTAATTAGAGGGGAGGTTGAAGCTAAGAAAGTCTTAATTTTTTAAATATGCAAAAACAAATCAGCACATTTCTAGGCTGATGAGGCTGGTCCAGGAAAGAAGGGAACATTGTTGTCGCAGGAGAGAGAGAAGAGAATTTCTGGAGCTAGGTCCCTGAGTGTGGAGGGCGTGACACTAGGTACATAGGAGGAGAGGCTGCTGGCACAAGGAGCTGGGACAGTCATCTGTAATAAGATAAGGGCAGGCACAGTGGGTGCACCCAGATCCAGAGAGGGGGTCGATGTGGTTGGTAGTGGGGGGTTACATTGGTCTTTTCTGGTTGCTTCCATTCTGTCAATAACATGAGCTGAGACTGAGGATGGGGGACGAAGTATGGGAGGTTTGGGGAGGGAAGAAAATGTCTGTAATAGCGGTCTAGAAAATGCATCGGGCAGTTTGGTGTGACTGCTTGGTGGCTTTGCGGGTCTACTTGAAGTCACTGTGGTGTACCTGGATTTTCTACAGGTATGTCCCATTGTGTGGTACAGCCACAGAGTGGACAAAGAGTTGGAGTGAGCCAAGTACATCAATGTTGGGTGCCTAGATGTTTACAGGGTTATGTCTTCTTGTTGTATTGTTCCTTTTATCATTATGTAGTGCCCTTGGTCTCTACAAGGGCCTTTGTTTGAAAGTCTATTTTGTTAACTAGAAGTATTGCTACCCCAGCTTTTTTTCCTTTCCATTTGTATAAAATATCTTTTTTAATTCCTTTACTTTTAGTCTGTGTGTCTCTTTTGTTCTGAGTTTGGGCTCTTGTAAAAAGCATATATATGGGTTTTGTTTTTGTTTTGTTTTGTTTTATCCATTTAACTACCCTATGTCTTTTGATTGGAGTATTTAAGCCATTTACAATTAAAGTGATTATTGAGAGGTATGTATTTATTACCATTTAATTTTTTTAAACTATGTTTCTCTGTTGTTGTTATTATTGTCCTCTTCTACTACCTCCTCTTCTTCCTTCTAGAAGATCCTTTAACATTTCTTTAATAGTTGTTCGGTGGTAACAAACTTCTTTAGATTTTTTTCTTGTCTTGGACTCTATTTCTCCTTAAATTTTAAATAATAGCCTTGATGTGTAAAGCCATCTTAGTTGTAGGTCCTTTTTTTCATCATTCTGAATATTACGTGCCAATCCCTCTGCTGCCTGCTAAGATCTGCCTTTGGATGTGCCACCTCTGAAGCTTATTGGAGCCTACTATGATGTTTTCTAAATCTGACCACTAGGTTTGTTGGCTCTGGTTCTCCTGGGAGGTACTCTAGTGCAGGCCAATGTCAGACACTGCCTGTGATTGGTCCTGGGCAACCTATTTGCAGCTACAAGTGATCCACATTTTAGGACTGCATCTGCTGGGCCTGGGTGTGTGTTGAAAGGACCAAGCCCTGCACCAAGGCTGGTTTTTACCAACACAGGGCCTGGCAGCAGGTCACTAGAGTCACAGGGCACCCTGAGATCTACCTCCAGCTGCCTCTGCCAGCTGGCTGCCTGCTAGGCTCAGTCACTGAAAGAGCCACTGGTGGTACTCAAGTTACATAAGGAAAGTTTTCAGTGAGTTACCAGGTAGGGGCTAGTGGTGTTAACCAGATTGATAGAGGTTCAAACTTGGTGCCAGTGCTGGGCCTAAAGTTACTTAGCAAAATTTCCTTGGGTATTTAAGTCTAGATGCCACCCACTGGGGTGCTCACATACTTTTGTTTTGGGGCATGGTCTGAGGGAGTTGTTGGTTGAGGCCAGCCAAGTTTATCAGGCCCTAACAGGCCAAAATTTGGCCATGTGAAAGGAGGGCTCTGCTCTGGTCAGGTGTGTGAGGAGGACATGGCTCCTGTCCTAGAACCACATAGTCTGTCCTGGATTTTGTCCTGATCTCGGCAGGGTGGAGCCATTTGTAGTCAAGCTGGTGGATCTGCTAAAACCCACAGGGTGCTTCTGATGATCTCCCATGAGGGGAAAGTTCTAGTCAGGTTCACAGGAAAGTGGTAGGAATGGCTCTTAGCCCAAAGCCACAGCTCAGTCACTGACACCTCCTGAGTCTGTCAAAACCTTTACATCTTGGCCAAAGCAGCTAACTCCTCAGCAGGGTGTAAGCTCCACAGGGTGGGGCAAGAGGGAGTCCAGAGGGTGGGGAAATTGTTTCCCCCCAGGTTGATGCCACTTGTAATGGAGTGCTCCATTCAAGAAAGATGGTGTCTGCAGTGTGGGAGAATGACTCAGCACAGGGGTTCTAGTGGCTGTCCTTTCAGCTCTCTCCCCAGCAACACAAACTTTATACTGTACTCATGTGACTGTAGTCTGCTCTGCCCTCCCTCTGCTGGAGATCAGGGTGGGTGGCTGCAAATGAGATTTTATGCATTGGCCCTTTAAGAGAGCACCTGTGTCTCTCACAGACTCTGGTCTCTCCCTGATGGACAGAAACCCCGTTGCTTTTCACAGCCAGATGTGAAAAGCACCAGCTCTGGTGCTCTGGGCTGGGGAGCCCAGCTTGGGATGTAGGCCCCACACTTCTCAGAGGGGAACCCCTGCAGCTGAGATATCCCTCCAGAACCTCCGCTGCTGAGCATGGAAGCAGGGCCAGCCCTTTGCATGTCTCTGCCTTTCTTACCAGTCTCAATATGTCTTCTTCTATAAGTCTTTGGTTATAAAATTTCTCTTCATTGAGGAAATTTCAGACTAGAATTGTTAGAGAAAGAGACATTTTGCTTCTAATGGTATCTTACAAAGAGCAGGACTTTCCAATTGCAGGGATAAGAACCATTCTAGTCCATGTTGAAGTTTACACTGATACATGACTACTAAAAAATTAAAGAATAAAATAGTATATCTGAAAACTAAATGTAAGTAATTTAAAAGACTGGTGTGTTTTTTTTTCTGAGACAGTGTCCTCTCTTTGTTTTACTGTAAAAATACCCTTTTATAAAATGATAGTGTTCCGGAGAGTATATGTTTTTATTTTGTGAAGTAATGGCATCAGATTTGGCCTGCAAACTGGCCTTTGTCTTCCTCATTGAGATTTTACTGGACCAGGAAATTCAAAGGTCTGGGCACCACCAATTCAGAGACCATTCCTGATATGTGGCCTTTACTGTAGCCCGCACCCATGTAGGCCAAGAGGTCACATACAAGCTTTCTAATAAGGGAAAGGACCACTGCATGTTAGGATTTAATTTCCCTGTTCTTGTGATACTGCCATGACAGTAAATCCTGGTGAGGCTTAGCTGTGATGATCATTAAGTTAAGCTTGGTGTGCTGGACCGAGGGCATACCCCAGGTCTTTCAATGGTAAAAGCACCGTAGAAAACACCATTAGCTTTGTAGACTGTTGTTACTTTACTTTAGAGGTACATGTCATATTGACAGCAGAAGAGCTGCCAGCCTGTTTTCTCAAAGTCCTGCTTTATATTGATTAATAAAGGAACATTTTCAGAAAAAAAGACTTTTCTTCAGCTCATCTTCAGTTGGTTATTCAGGTTGATTATTCTCCAATTTATTTGTAATTCCAGTTTGGTTCTGGGAGGAGGTGAGTATAGCTTCCACATACTCTGCCACCATATTCAGGAATCAGGCTTTCAGCCTTTATGCTTACAAGTAATTGGAGAACTGTAAGGCACGTACTTTTTGGCCAACATTAGGAATTAGGTCTTGAATATCTAGTATTTAGTCAGTTGTGCCTTCTTGCTCAGTGTTTTTACTAAACATGGAATAATCTACAGCCTCACACATATAGGTCAGACATAATATAAAAATAAACCAAATGCATTTAATGATGGGCAAACCCCAGTGATGTAACTAACTTTTCTGCTCCACTAAAATCTTTTTGCATTTTTCATAGACAGAGTAGTGCTAGTCCTGTTGTTCCAGCCAAGTCCCAACACATGTGGTGGCATTCTCCCTTTCCTAACAAACAAAGAAACCAAGGAATTCCTAGGTGTGTTTTGTTGCTCCCTGCAGTCAGGCAGCGTGTTTCAGCAGTGGTCATTATCTGTGCTTACATCTGTGTCACTGAGGCTTGAGGAGTCTGGTGTTTCTGAATTGTGGGACTGTCTCTACCAAAGACTCACCTGCAAAGTGTTTTGTGTTCAAAACAGACACAATAATGAGGACCTCATATGGATTTTAAGAAATGCCCTACACTCTGGAAAGTTCTCTTGAAGAAGTAAAGGAAAAAATCCACTCTTTTCTTAGAAAAAATATTTCCACAGCAGATCTAAATTTTGTCTCTTGTATAAGACAATAAGAGCTATTTTATTTTTTAATGCAAAAGAAGGTTAGTGATAGAATTTTACACTAGATCTTTAAAGCTAAGTCCAAATGGACCCAGCTTTGAGGTTCCTGGGTTATAGCACAGCAACCCTGTTCAATCAGACCAATGTCATGCTTGAGGTTGGCTGGTGGGCAATGCAGATCTGAGAGTGCTGTCATGTACGAGCTGAACTGTGTCTCTCCCTATGCCCCCAAACTCATGCTGAAGTCCTAACCCCTGTACTTCAGAATGTGACTGCTTGCATTAATAAAAACTTAAAAGAGGTAATTTAGTTAAAATGAGGTCATTTGGTGGGCCCTAATCTAATAGGACTGGGGTCCTTATAAGAAGAGATTAGGACACAGTCTCACACAGAGGGAAGACCATGTAAAGACATAGGCAAGAGACAGGCATCTACAAGCCCAGGAGAGAGGCCTTAGAAGAAATCAACCTGCCAACACTGTCATCTCGAACTTCCAGACTCAGAAGCCTGTGGTATTTTGTTACAGTAGTTTTAAAACATAAAACACCAACCAAGTCTCCCCTTCATTTGGTGTGACTGAGTCTCAGCAGGAGATGTGCCTCCTAACAATGACTGCGAACTAGAGGGCTCCACCTGTCCTTATACCATTCACTGAAGGAGGTACCTGCTCTGCCTTCATGGTAAACTTCCTTTTCTTATTTAACATTCCACTTTTTAATAAAGCAAAAGATGACAAGGCTGATGATCAAAAGACCAATGAAGTTATCAAGAGAGCTCCAGCCACAGCCCCAGGTAGCTATGAGTGGGGATACCCTGGACCACCACCCTGCTCTCATGCCATGCCATCTTTGACAGTACAGGTGGGTGTTTAGGCTTCACAGGAGAGCACTTCTTACTGTAAGTGTGGCTAGAGTCATTGGTGGTAACCACGAGATAGGCATTTTCTCTGAGGCAGACAGTTATCCATTTTTGGAATAAAGAGAGTGAACCTTCCTTGATCCACACCCAGTCATTTCTAATCATCTCCCATCCATCAACATAAGTTGCCAGCTCAAGTTTACTTCCAACACCGGGAACCCTTTTTGATCTGCAGTGCTGGCTGATAGTATCCAATCATTGTACATTTGTTCAATTTTTTTTATGCTTCTCTAGATTTGGGATCACTAGTTGAAAAAAGTACTCAACCTTCCAGATCTTGATCATTGTATAGTAAATGTCTCCAGAATATGAAATAATCCACATCTTATAGTCTAGGGATGAATTAGTATGGCAAATAGGTGGTTTCTCACTGGCGTGGTCAGGGGCATGTTTCCCAGACCTGTAGGGGAACCCACCCTTCCACACGTGAACAAGGCCAGGGACAGGTGCTCCATTAGCTGGTCCCAGGCACTGCACCTGGGCCTGATTTCTCCATGCCTTCTGAACTCCTCAGTCTTGCTCATGACTCACTCACAGAGGCCACACCTCTTACATTACACTTGCGATATTACTGTACTTTAAAAGGCTAATTAATGTGTCCCTTAAGGATTTACAAAACTCACAGTAAAACATGTTTTGTTTTCACAGCTGTGCTTACACACTTAGATGATGCCATTTCAAGGGAGATAGTATGATATAATGTTGGTGACAGCACAATTGTCATCCTGCTAAAGAGCAGAGTATTGTGATCTCAATGGAAAAGAAAAGTGAGGTTTAGTCTCTAAGCTCAGATCCAATTTACTGCAATAATCACAAATTTAGAGCAGGGCTGGGAGTGGAAATTACTACAAACTGCTGAACACAGATGACATCACCTCACCACTCACAAATCTTATGACTTTGACAGGCCAGAAGATGGCATGCACTAGGAGGAATATGATGGCAAGTAAGTTGACAAGTCTTGTGTGTTTGAGAGGAAAAATTTCCATAAAAATAACTTGCTTCTCAATTTTTATTTTTTTGGTAACTACCACTACCAATTTTTATTTTTTTGGTAATTACTACTAATGAAATTACAACCATGACAACAAGCTATTACCTTTCCCCAGAGCCTTAATCAACAGCTCCCTCAGTGTGGGATTGTGTGCATTTTAGAGCCCTTTCCCATGAGAGCTTTCAAAATTGAGGGTTCAAGAGACTGAGATTTAAATAACTACAGGTGCTATTGTAATCTTAGTCCTTACACACCTTTCTCTGCTCTGATGTTCATCACTGTGGGGCTTTTCAGTCAGGCTACCGGAGCTCATACATGCCACATAGATGCTGAAGTTGTCATAAATTGAAAATAAAGTGTTTCCTCCCTAATTCTGTAGCTGCTCTCCTGTGTTTGATGGAATGCTGGGCATTTTCCTATGCTGAGATTCTCCACCATTATGAGACACACACCTTCGTTTCATGACCTGGAGCTGCTTCTGCCTGCAGCTCTTGTGACACTGTCATTCTGGATATGCTATTATGTGTATATTATGAAATTATATGCTGATAATCATAAAAATGAAACTGAAAGAAAAGGGGCAATTTCAAAAGAACAAATGGTGCCTGACCAGGTGGTGGCGCAGTGGATAGAGTGTTGAACTGGGATGCAAAGGAACCAGGTTCGAAACCCCAAGGTCGCCATCTTGAGCACAGGCACATCTGGTTTGAGCAAGGCTCACCAGCTTGAGCCCAAGGTTTCTGGCTTGAGCAAGGGGTCACTCACTCTGTGCTGTAGCCCCTGGATCAAGGCACATATGAGAAAGCAATCAATGAACAACTAAGGTGCCACAACGAAGAATTGATGCTTCTCATCTCTCTCCCTTCCTGTCTGTTCCTATCTGTCCTTCTCTCTGACTCTCTGTCTCTATCACAAAAAAATAAAAATAATAAAAATAATAAAAATAAAAAAAACAAAAGAACAAATGGCACCAAAACAGTAAGTTACCCTTGACACATTGAGGCTGTGGGGGAAATCCCTATGTCTCCCATTTGGTCTAACAATTTTAGGATTTAGTGGAAAAGTTTGTTTTAATTATGTTCTAGTCATGTTTTAATAATCAGTTTCTGTCTTCATTATCCACTACTCTTTGGGGGGAGGTTTAGAATCAGTGTGTTTCAATATCAACCATCTAAAAAAGTAAGGCTTTTACCTTTACCCTTTCAGGCACAACTACAATTGCTAACCTCCAGATCAGGATGAGACAGCCCCTCTGCAACAGCGCCGCCTCTGGTTAGGAAGACTCTTGACAATAATTCTCATAATTCTAAATGGGTTGCCATTTCCTAGTGTTCACACTTTCAGTGTGTCTTATAACCCTGGGGAACGCTTTGGGAATGCCAATTCCATTGGGCCTCTTAGGTCTCACAGAAAGGGTGTTAACAACACAAAAATATTACTTAGAAAGAAAAAGGAATAAAAATATTAAGACTTTAGACAGTCTTCTCTCTCATCCTCCCCCAAATGGCTCAGACTCCACCTCCCATGGTAGTCCTGGCTCTCACCCATGTCTGCTGTTCTGATTATACTCCTGCTCTAGCTTTGATTGCAATGCAATTGTATTACATTTAAGTGAAAGTGCATTCCCACTATCATGCCAGTTCTCTAGGGGCAGAAATCACCTCTTTTGATCTTGATATTCTCCTCATAGTACCAATTTAGTAAACATATGTTGTATTGAATTATGACCTCAAAAAAGTTACCGGGTTTGAGTTTATACTGACTAAATCTCTGTAAAGAGTCACGATAATATTTGTTTTACTCATGAGTTTAATAGCATATTCAGCTATACCTTTCCTTATATGAAACCTCTGGATTCAAGTTATATAAAGATTTTTCAGATTGGGGATCCAACCTGTGATCTTGGCACAGTGGGATGATGCTTTATCCACTGAGTAACCTGGCCAGGGCAAAAGTGTCCTACTTTAAATTAAGTTTGTAATTTTATTTCTACAGCAAGGCAAAATATTAATTTTTTAAATCACAAAATTGTCAAATGACATTTATTGAATGTGCCATTGATAGTACAAGAAGTTCTTTTAGACTTAAAAATGCTGTCACCTAAAAAACTATTCTGGACTGATCTAATTATTTCTTTAAAATGTGTAGGTAGAGTATGAACCCAGGAAGCCCATTATAAATGACTTGTAAGTAATATAATGTGGAACAAATTAGAATTCTCAAACAGCACCCACAGCAGACCAAAGTAAACATGCAACTACTCACCCACCTTCTAAACTAACACAGGAGATGTGGTAAACTATAGCAACCTAATGATAAGCCCACTGGGGTGCGACTGACATATACCTATTTTTCATAGTTTGATTTTTGTAAAGAAGAAACTACTGTCACCAGTCACTTACTAGTTAATTTCTTCCTTGTAAAACCCACACATGAGTTTAATTGTTTATATGTGGGGGGAAGAGACTCAAATTATTAGGGTTTTGTTTTGTTTTTTAACTTATGTGTTTAGTATTTATGTGAGAAAAAATATATATTTTTAAGTTTCCTGTTACATTACACCATTTTCTCTAAGGGACAATATGAAGTCACAAATATAGTACCAAATGATACCAGAGAAAAAGTTTAGAATAAAATCCCAACCAATGAAGGAACTGGGAAACATGTGAGTTAGGGAGAGGTGTGAATTCAAATTTGCCTGATCACTGTTATTCTTTTTGTTTCCCTATATGAAATTTGCACAGTCCTCCAATATTTAGTCAAGACTGGCATTTTCTTTGGTCTTAAAAGATTAAAAGATTCTTCTTTGTGTTAAGGGTATATTAGAGTTGACCTTTTAATGTCCCCACTATTTGATATGCACATACCTATGATCTTTGTGTTTACTTTATCAATTGTCATTAGACATTGATAAGGACATAGAGAATTATGCAACCTCTTTGGTGCCAAGGTTGTGAGCATCCAGAATCCTCTGGGGACTTTTCCAGGGCTGATGGTGGATGCTGCATGTCTCAAGATTTGCAGAGCCTGGAAAGATGTAAGATCCTGAGATGTGATCTACAAGTTCAAATATGACCACATTGCTGGGCTAGACTTACCCCTCCTTCTAATTTTTCTTGATAAATTCTTTAGCCTCATGTCTTAGAACTTGGATGTTATGGTAAAAGGAAGAGGCAATAACAAAATGTTGCAGTGTAGGTTTTAACTTATAAAGTTCTTTAAACATTTAAACTTACATAAACTAACTTGAATTCATCTCTTTTAATCTGAAAGAAAGGCAATTGCATCACTTCCCCAGTGATCTAACAATAGGTGCTTAGAGGCCAATAAAGAGTCTCAAGGTTTTGCCAGTCAGATGAGTTCCTGGCAACTCAAAAGCTGCAATTGCTGAGGGCACAGCTCAAGAGGAGTAACATAACACATACCCACAGTGTCTTAAGTGAACTACTCTTTACATTATGGGAAATAGCAGCTCGTCCACTATGTTCTGGAAATACACATATTGCATTTAAGAGGAGTATTTGCTTGGCAATATCTATTAAAAGCATTAATTTTGCCCAAGCATGTGTTTTCAGAACTATTCCTAGGAATTTATACCAAGAAAATAATCTTGGAGGTTACCACATATTTTCTTGCTTGAGGATTTTGTTTTATTCTGTTTGCTATCATAAACAATACATGCTCATCACTTGCATTAATTATAATAGCAGAAATATTCACAAAAATTTGAACATTTGATTAAATAGATCTATGGTTTAAACACCAGGCAGCCACTTAAAATGATGCTTTAATAGAAAACTCAGTGAAAATAAAAGTAACACCCAATACATTAAATTAAAAACTGCTGTGGCCCTGGCCGGTTGGCTCAGTGGTAGAGCGTCAGCTGGCATGCAGGAGTCCCGGGTTTGATTTCCGGCCAGAGCACACAGGAGAAGCGTCCATCTGCTTCTCCACCCCTCCCCCTCTCCTTCCTCTCTGTCTCTCTCTTCCCCTCCCGCAGCCAAGGCTCCATTGGAGCAAAGTTGGCCCGGGCGCTGGGGATGGCTCTATGGCCTCTGCCTCAGGCGCTAGAATGGCTCTGGTTGCAACAGAGCAACGGCCCAGATGGGCAGAACATTGCCCCCTGGTGGGCATGCTGGGTGGATCCCGGTCAGGCGCATGCGGGAGTCTGTCTGACTGCCTCCCCTTTTCCAACTTCAGAAAAATCCAAAAAAAAAAAAAAATGCTGCAAAACACATGCAGAGCCTATGCACATTGATTAAATGAGATAAGACATGCCATAGGCTTAGTAGTATGCTAAGAATTTAATTATTGTTATAGATACAGTAAATGTTTATTACTATGTACATACTAAAAGGCCAAAAGACATATTCTGAAACATTTATCTGAGTGATATCTGGTTATATCTGTGTAATAAGATTATGGATAATTTTATTTTCTTCTTTTTAGTTTGCATATTCTAAATTTTCTACAATGAATGTGTAAGAATGACAAACTAATAAAAATTGCAACTCCCCAGAACTACATTTTTAAATAGAATATGCAATTTAGATTTTTTTTTAAAGTACCTGGAGCTTGGCCCTGGCTGGTTGGCTCAGTGATAGAGCATCAGCCTGGCGTGCAGGAGTCCCGGGTTCGATTCCTGGCCAGGGCACACAGGAGAAGAGCCCATCTGCTTCTCCACCCCTCCCCCTCTCCTTCCTCTTTGTCTCTCTCTTCCCCTCCTGCAGCCAGGGCTCCATTGGATCAAGGTTGGCCCGGGCGCTGAGGATGGCTCTATGGCCTCTGCCTCAGGTGCTGGAATGGCTCTGGTTGCAGCAGTGTGACGCCCCAGATGGGCAGAGCATTGCCCCCTGGTGGGCATACCGGGTGAATCCTGGTTGGGCACATGCAGGAGTCTGACTGCTTCCCCATTTCCAACTTCAGAAAAATACAAAAAAAAAAAAAAAAAGTACCTGGAGCTACCCTGGCCAGGTAGCTCAGCTGGTTAGAGTGTTGTCCTGATATGCCAAGTTGCAGGTTTGATCTTTGGTCAGGGCATGTATAAGATTCAACCAATGAATGCATAAATAAGTAGAACAAAAATCAATGTCTCCCTCTCGTTCTTTCTCTCTCCCTCCTCTCTCTCTAAAATCAGTCAATCAATAAAATGTTTAAGAAGTACCTGGAACTAATTTGTATAAAGTCATGTGCCACTTAATGATGAGGAAACATTTTGAGAAATGAGGCGTTAGGCGATTTCATTGTGCGAACATCATAGAGAGCACTAACACAAACTTAGACTGGTTCAGTCTAATACACACCTGGCTATATGGTGTAGTCCATTGCTTCTAAGCTATAAACTTGTACAGCATGTTACTTTACTAAATACTGCAGAAAATTGTAACATAATGGTAAGTATTTGTGTATCAAAACATATTTAAACACAGAAAAGGTACTGGAAAAATATGGTATAAAGAATAAAAAATGGTTCACGGGTATGGGGCACTTATGAATGGAGCTTGCAAGACTGGAAGTTGCTCTGTGTCTGTGGTTAGCAAACTCATTAGTCAACAGAGCCAAATATCAACAGTACAACGATTGAAATTTCTTTTGAGAGCCATATTTTTTAAACGTAAACTATATAGGTAGGTACATTATTATTAACTTAATTAGGGTACTCCTAAGCTGGCCTTTGAGCCACACTCAAGGGGCCAAAGAGCTGCATGTGGCTTGCGAGCTGCAGTTTGCTGACCAGGTCTCTGGGTGAATCAGTGAAGGAGTGGTGAGTGAATCTGAAGATCTGGGACATTACTGTACATGACTGTAGACTTCCTAAACACTGTACACTTTGGCTACACTAAATTAAAACAACAACATGAAATTAAATCAAGCACAAGAGAAAGTGATGCGCTCAAGACACACAGTAAACATGATATGTATAAGGCTATTAGTATAACAGAGCATTCTGCTTTATAGAAAACATTTCTTTTTATACGTGGAAAGATGATGCTCCAAAATAATGATAAAAGGATGGTATGTCAAATACATAAACCAGTAACATTGTGTTTATTATCATTATCAAGTTTTATGTACTGTATATAACTATGTGCTATACTTTTATATAAGTAGCAGGACTGGTGGTTTACACCAGTGTCACCACAAACATGATTGATGATGCACTACATTAGGATGGCTTCTGCACTAGCCAATAGAAACTTTTCAGTTCCAGTATAATCTTTCAGGATCACCATTGTTATGTGGTCCATTATAGGTTGAAATGATGCTACATGGCTATATATTATTCTGTGTATATATTATGTTTATCATAAATCAAGTTTTAAAAATATTTACTATTATTTTGCAACATAAAGAGAAATAGGTTTGCTTGACCTATGGTAGTACAGTGCATAAAGTGTTGACTTGAAATGCTGAGGTCACTGTTTTAAAACCCTAGGCTTGCCTGGGTCAAGCCACATACAAGAAGCAACTACTACGAGTTGATGCTTCCCACTCTTTCCCCCACCCATCTCCCTTCTCTAAAATTAATTTAAAAAATTGTTAGAAAAATAAAAAGAGAGCCTGGCCAGGTGGTGGCACAGTGGATAGAGGGTCGGACTGGGATGCAGAGGAGCCAGGTTCAAAGCCCCAAGGTCGCTGACTTGAGCATGGGATAACAGACATGACCCCATGGTCACTGGCTTGAGCCCAAAGGTCAGTGGTGTGAAGCCCAACGTTGCTGGCTTGCGAAACGGGTCACTCACTCTGCTATAGTCCCCCAGTCAAGGCACATATGAGAAAGCAATCAGAACAAAGAATTGATGCTTCTCATCTTCATCTCTCTCCCTTCCTGTCTGATTGTCCCTGTCTGTCCCTTTCTCTCTCTCTCTCTCTCTCTCTCTCTCTCTCTCTCTAAATAAATAAAAAAGAGAGAAAGAGAGAGAGGGAGAGAAATAGGTTTGATATTTTTAATAAGAAAGAAAAAGAATGAAAAGCTTACCTGTAGAACTCTGATAAAATATTTGAATTTCATGTGACTTCATATTATTATGTTCCTCCCAAGAAGTTTATATATTCCAAATAACCAAAACTGGACATTAATTACATTGTGTTTTGATGGCAGGAATTATTTCTTATTGGCTTTTGTATTCTTACAAATGCACAATCTATATTGGTTAAATAAACAGGCTAACAAATGTTTAATATAATCTGTGATTCTCTGTCTATGAAGCTATTAAAATATCTTCATCCACATTAATTAAAAAACATTTCTCTTTAGAAATAAACTTGGAACTTGGACAAACCAAGAAAATAGCATTTAGAAAGTGAGTTTTTTCAAGCTGTTTTCTACTTTTGCCTATGGAACCAACAGCATTTGGTTTGGATTTAGGTGAATGATCAAGGTAATGCTCATAGCCTTGGATTTGACTCTTTTTCCTCAAACCAAGAAACTGACCTGAGAGGAATCATATGGCATCTTTGGACCCTGTAAGCATCATGCAAGTATGCCAGGGTCTCTAAGCCTTGTGTGTGCCAAGTCAGTGAAATATCCTGCCACTCATCTACAATGGAAGGAGAAGGCTACCTTCTGGTCTCCTTTTTAAATTGTAAAGATCTTGGGGGCCACATGTTCCTTGAATGAAAGTTTTTTTATAACCAGTCTATGCTGTTCACTGCCATGTGGTTCTTGTTTCCAGCATCCCTCCACATGTATAGGCTACTTCCTGCTTCTACGAGTGTACACCTGAGTGGCATCCACCCAGGTGCAATCTTGGTGATGTTCAGAAGTTCCTCTCAGAGCAGGAAATTATTACTGAATTTCCAGGCTGATTTTACAGACTAACCATAAAAAGGAAACTCTTGATGTTAACAGGTGCCCATATTCTCTTCTCTATGAAAACCCAACTGTCTAGTAAGTAACCCCAACTACAAAGTAACTTTAAAATAAATTCAGATGATTCAAAAGTTTAACCATAGTTTCTAAGGAGTTAATCACTCAATGACATATTTCCTTTTCTGAATAAACATTGACTTTTTGACATCTGGTGTTGTATCTCTTACATTTATGGATATGGCTCAGTTCCTGGATACAGAAGAGTTAGTTATACAAAGTGAGTCATCTGGCCACACCTTGGTGTACTCACCACTAGGATACTAATAAAGGACTCACAATAATTTCACACATTTTTATCTCTGCAAAAAGTTTCCATAAGAGCAAAAATGATTCTTAAACATACAAATGACAAAAAAAAGTTGGAAAGTTTTCTTATATTAAACACAGTTTGGTTTGGTTACTTGGTGGGAATTTTAGCACTAAGTATATAGTGATAACATGAAGAATAAATTGATATGCTGAAGAGTCTAATTTATAACCAAGACTTCCACAGGTCTTACCTTCTACAGCAGTGTTTCTCAACCTTTCTAATGCCGTGATCCCGCAATACAGTTCCTTATGTTGCGGTGACCCCAAACCAAAAAATAATTTTGGTGGCTACTTCATAACTGTAATTTTGCTACAGTTATGATTTGGAATGTAAATACCTGATATGCATTATGTATTTTCCGATGGCTTTAGGTGACCCCGCCGGGGTCGCAACCCACAGGTTGAGAACCACTGTTCTAAAGCTTTTAATAGTCTGATTTCCTTTCATATCTTATGTTTTCCCACTTTAGGAACTGAAATTCTTCAAAACTTTCTGATATTTTTCTAGTATTAATGGGGGAAACTGATTTTGGGATTACAGAACACACAAAGTTGAATTTTAACATAAACAAGTTCTTAAGATAAGATGCCAGGAGTGAAAAGGGCTTAAGAATGTATATTGGACATAATTAATGTAGACTATAACTAGTTTCATGAAACAGTTGTAAAAACTGTCCTTGAAGAGAAAGTTCATCAACTTCATTTTATTCATTTATTTATTTTGTATTTTTCCAAAGTTAGAAGTGGGGAGGCAGTCAGATAGATTATAATAGTAGGTGATTTTAATTCTCCACTAACATCAATGGATAGATCCTCCAGACATAAAATTAACAAAGAAACAGCAGACTTAAATGACACACTAGATCAACTAGATTTAATAGATATCTTCAGAACCTTTCACCCCAAAGAAGCAGAATATATTCAATACATTCAAGTGCTCATGGTAAATTCTCTAGGATAGACCACATGTTAGGATACAAAACATATCTCAATAAATTTAAGAAGATTGAAATCATATCAAGCATCTTCTCTGATCACAAGGGAATGAAACTAAAAATCAACTACAATAGAAAAACTGAAAAGCATACAAACAATGGAGGCTAAACAGCATGTTATTAAATAACAAATGGGTTAACAATGAGATCAAGGAAAAAATAAAAAATTTCCTTAAAAATTAGCATAACACAACTCAAAATTTATGAAACACAGCAAAAGAAGTCCTGAGAGGGAAGTTCACTACAAGCATACCTTAAGAAGCAAAAAAAACCTCTAATACAAAACTTAACCCTGCACCTAAAAGAACTGGAAAAAGAACAAATCAATCCCAGAGAAAGTAGAAGAAAGGAAAAAATAAAGATCAGAGTGGAAATAAATGACACAGAGGCTAAAAAAACAATACAGAAGATCAACAAAACCAAGAGCTGGATCTTTGAAAAAGTAAAGAAGATTGATGAATCTTTAACCAGAGCCATCAAGAAAAAAAGAGAAAGGACTCAAATAAATAAAATTAGAAAAGTGGAGAAGTAACAAATGACACCACAGAAATACAAAGGATTATAAGAAAATAGTATGAAAATCTGTATGCCAAAAAATTGGACAAGCTAGGTGAAATGGATAAATTCCTAGAAACATATGATCTTCCAAAACTCAATCTGGAAGAATCAGAAAACCTAAAGAAAACAATTACAAGACATGAAATTGAACCAGTTATCAAAAAACTCCCAGCAAACAGAACTCCTGAACCAGATGGCTTTACAGGCAAATTTTACCAAATATTCAAAGAATAACTAACACCTGTCCTCAAGCTATTTTTCAAAAAATTCAAGAGGAGGGAAGACTTCCAAGCTCTTTTTATAAGGCAAGCATAATCCTTATTCCAAAACCAGGCAAAGACACTACAAAGAAAGAAAACTATAAGCCAATATCCCTGATGAACTTAGATGCTAAAAATTTCAACAAAATATTAGCAATCAGATCCAGCAATACATGAAAAAAATCATACATAATGATCAAGTGGGTTTTATTCTGAGGAGGCAAGGCTGGTACAATATTTGCAAATCAATCAATGTGATTCATCACATAAACAAAAAGAAGGATAAAAATCACATGATAATATCAATAGATTCAGAAAAAGCATTTGATAAAATCCAGCACCCATTTATGATCAAAATGCTCAGCAAAATGGGAATACAGAGAACATATGTCAACATGATAAAGGCCATCTATAACAGGCCCACAGCCAACATCATACTCAATGGGCAAAAATGAAAAGCAATCCCCTTAAGATCAGGAACAAGGCAGGGGGCCCCCTTTCACCACTCTTATTCAACATAGTTCTGGAAGTCCTAGCCACAGCAATCAGACAAGAAGAAGAAATAAAAGGCATCCAAATTGGAAAAGAAGAAATAAAACTATCATTATTTGCGATGACATGATACTGTACATAGAAAACTCTAAAGTTTCAGTCAAAAAACTACTACTCCTGATAAATGTATTTGGCAATGTGGCAGGATATAAAATTAATATTGAGAAATCAGTGGCATTTTTAAAAACCAAAATAAACTGTCTGAAAGAGAAATGAAAGAATCAATCCTCTTCACTATTGCAACAACAAAAATACCTAGGAGTAAAGTTAACCAAGGATGTACTATAAGACTTGTACTTGAAAAATGATAAAACATTGATAAAAGAAATAAGGATGATACAAACAAGTGGAAGCATATACCATGTTCATGGATAAGAATAATAAACATCATTAAAATGTCTATATTACCCAAAGCAATCTATAAATTCAATGCAATTCCTATTAAAATGCTAATGGCATACTTCCAAGATATAGAACAAATACTCCAAAAATTTATATAGAACCAAAAAAAAATGAATGGCCTCAGAAATTTTGAAAATAAAGAATAAAGTAAGAGGTATCATACTTCCTGATATCAAGTTATACTACAAGGTCATTGTAATCAAAACAGCTTGGTACTGGCATAAGAACAGGCATACAGATCAATGGAACAGAACAAAGAACCTAGTAATAAACCCACACCTTTTTGGACAATTGATATTTGACAAAGGAGGTAAAAGCATACAATGGAGTAAAGACAGTCTTTTTAATAAATGGTGTTTGGAAAATTGGACTGGTACATGCAAAAAAATGAAACTAGACCACCAACTTACACCATTCACAAAAATAAACTCAATAAGTAAATCAGAAAAAAACAGGAACTGCATTATTCCATACGTAGGTGGGACATAAAAGTGAGACTAAGAGACATTGATAAGAGTGTGGTGGTTACGGGGGGAGGGGGGAGAAGGAGAGGGAAAGGGAGAGGGGGAGGGGCACAAAGAAAACTAGATAGAAGGTGACAGAGGACAATCTGACTTTGGGTGATGGGTATGCAACATAACTGAACGACAAGATAACCTGGACATGTTATCTTTGAATATATGTATCCTGATTTATTGATGTCGCCCCATTAAAAAATAAAATTATTAAAAATAAAAATAAAAATAAATAAACTCAAAATGAATAAAAGATTTAAACGTAAGTCACGAAACCATAAACATCTTGGAAGAAAACATAGGCAGTAAACTCTCTGATATCTCTCGTAGCAATATTTTTGCTGATTTATCTCCACAGGCAAGTGAAATAAAGGACAGGATGAGCAAATGGGATTATATCAAATTAAAAACCTTTGGTACAGGAAAAGACAACATGAGCAAAATAAAAAGACCACCCACACAATGGGAGAACATATTCAACAATACATCTGATAAGGGGTTAATAACCAAAATTTATAAAGAACTTCTAAAACTCAACACCAGGAAGGTAAATAATCCAATTAAAATATGGGCAAAAGAACTGAACAGATACTTCTGCAAAGAGGACATACAGATGGCCAATAGGCATATAAAAAAATGTTCAACATCACTAATCATCAGAGAAATGCATGTTAAATCCACAATGAGATATCACCTCACCTGTCAGAATGGCCCTCATTAACAAAACAACACAGAATAAGGGCTGGCGAGGATGTGGAAAAAAGGGAACCCTCCTGCACTGCTGGTGGGAATGGAGACTGGTGCAGCCACTGTGGAAAACAGTATGGAGATTCTTCAAAAAATTAAAAATGGAACTGCCTTTTGACCCAGCTATCCCACTTTTAGGAATATATCCTAAAAATACCAAATCACTGTTTCAAAAGAAGATTTGCACCCGAATTCTATTGCAGCATTGTTTACAATAGCCAAGATCTGGAAACAGCCCAAGTGTCCATCAGTGGACGATGGATTAAAAAGCTGTGGTACATATACACAATGGAATACTACACTGCTATGAAGAAGAACATCTTGCCTTTTGCGATAGCATGGATGGACCTGGAGATTGTTATGCCAAGTAAAATAAGCCAGGCAGAGAAAGAAAAATACCATATGATCTCACTTATATGTGGAATCTAATGAACAAAGTGAACTCAGAAATGGAATAGAGGCAGAGGCAGTGTCACAGGGAGCAGAGGGACAGCAGTCAGAGGGAAGGGGAATGAAGGGATGGAATCAGAGAAGGTAAAGGGATTAGTGAAATTATATTATATATACATAACACAGAGACAGAGATAACAGGACAGCAAATCCCAGAGGGAAGAGGTGGGAGTTATGAAAGAGGGGTAAAGGGTATATAAAAAAGGACACAGGGGTGGGCGTGAGAGAGTTATATTTAGTGGGACACTTGAATCCATGTAAACACAATAAATTAAAATTAATAAAAATTTAAAAAAGAACAATAAAAGAGGTACATAAAACTAAAAAAAAATAAAATTCTAATAACTATGTATGGTGTCAGATGGGTACAAAACTTACCTGGATGACCTTTTGGTAGATTATATAATGCCTAATCACTTGGTTGTACATCTGAAAATAATATAATGTTATATGTTAACCATAATTGAAAAATAAAAAATAATTAAAAAAAAAACAAGTAGCAATATGAATTCAACTTTAGGGATGGTGTATTGAGAGGGCGCTACAAGTGAGCTTAAACTTATGAGTGTCATGGTAAAGCTATATCTGATTCAAATATACATTGTACTCACTTACTGTTAAAAAAATTACTTGGAAGTATAGTCTATTTAGTTAACTAAGAGAGGAAACATAGAAACAAGAAAAGATAAAAATTAGAGACCAAAAGCATTAGCTGTAAGCATTAAAGACAGTTATGGATAGAGTTGTAGAACACACTGTCACAGATATCATTGCTAAACCCAAGGATAAAGTGAAACACAGCCCTTGAAAATTAACATGTATTTACCTATGAAAACTATAAAATAACAACAATCTTAATTTCAAACTCATTATATTAAGAAGGTTGGGATTTTGGGTTAAAGTACATAGAGTAATAATGGAGAAGCAGAAACAATTTAAATTTCAGAGCTTAAACAGAAGTTGTAGGCAGGAGGGTAGGTCAAAAAGTACCTATAAAAATTTCAAACTTTAGAGTCAGAAAATAGCAACTGGACAATAACTTTTTTGTGTGTGTTTTGTTTTTAAGTGAGAAGAGGGAAGATAGTGAGACAGACTCCCACAAGCTCCCTGACTGGGATTCACCCGGCAACCCCCATTTTGGGCCGATGCTCGAATCAATTGAGCTATTCTCGGTGCCTGAGGACAACACTGGTACCAACCGAGTTATCCTCAGCACCCAGGCTGACACTTGAACCAATCAAGCCACTGGCTACAAGAGGGAGAAGAGAGAGAAGGGGGGAGAGAGGGGAAGGAAAGCAGCGGGTTGCTTCTCATGTGTGTCCTGAACAGGGGTTGAACCTGGGATGTCTGCACACCCAGCTGATGCTCTATCTACAGAGCCAACCAGCCAGGGCCTGGACAATAACTTTTTAAATATTAAAGGCAAACCCTAATAAAATAAAAAGAGTATATGCCTGCCAAGTTACTGGTTTAGTTAAGATCAAAGAAAATTTTGGGTTAAAAAGTAAAAACTAGCAACATACTACTTACAAGAAATATAACTAAAACAGATCCACACATATCTGTTAAAAATAAAAGGATGGAGCAGACGCTTTGGAGAGTTTGGCAGTTCCTCAAAAAGTTAAACGTAGAACTTTATGTTTCCTATGACCCAGAAATTCCACTTCGAGGTATATACAACAAAAATGGAAAACAGGGACTCAAACAGATACTTGTGCACTAAGGTTGATAGCAGCATAATTCACCATCACCAAAAGCTGAAAACAACTTAAGTGTACATTGACAGATGAATGGGTAAACAAAATATAAACATACATACAATGTAATGTTATTCCTGCATAAAAAATTAAAATCTTGATATATTCTACATCCTAGATGACCCCTAAAAACATGATACTAAGTGAAATAGGCACAAAAAGACAAGTATTGTTTGGTTTCACTTGTATTAGATACCTAGAAGAGGCACATACATACGTATGGAAAGGACTAAAGGTTCCCAGGGGCTAGATGGAGAGAAGGATGGGGAGTCAGTGTTTAATGGGGACAGAGTTTCTGTTTGAGATGATGAAAAGTTCTGGACATGACGGTGGTGATTGATGGATGCACAGCAATGTGAATTTACTTCATACCAATGACTTAATTTAAAAAAGGTTTTAAGTGGTACATTTTATGTTACACATATCTTATAACAATAGAAAAACAAAACAATAGGGAGTGATATTTCAGGTGTACTAAAACCAAAAAAACCCAGGGACAACGAAATTAATTTGACACCAGGTAAATTTCAAAATGCATCAAACAACAAAAAATGCTGTTGATAAAATGCATAATACACAAAGAATGTGTAATCACTACTACTAAATGTGCACTTTCCTCTTTACACAAATTATTTCATTTAACCTTCCAATAAATACTACAGAAAAGTGAGCCTTACCACCCTAGGTTATAAAGGAGGGAACTGAAGCTCAGGGAATTCAAACAACTTGCCATGGTCACATAGGTAGACAGCAGTGGAATGAACTTTTTATACATAAATAACACAGTATCAAAACATACAGAAAAAATTTAAGAAAACACAGAAAATTTGACAAAACCTATTTTAACATACTTATATTAACCTTGACAGCTCAATTTATAAAACAAAAACAGAACAAGTCCATAAGAAATACATAAATATAAAAGTGAATCATATAGGTAAAATAATGCATTATTTTATCATAATATGATAAAATTAAAAAAGTAATAAGAAAAGAAGAGCCCTGGGGTGGCGCAGTCCCCAGCACCTGAGGTAGCTGTGTGGGGAAGGTCAAGACCAAGGTTGGGTAAGTCCAAAAGGCAAATGTGGCAGCCAAGGGCCCCATTTTCTTTTTTCTTTCTTTCTTTTTTTTTTTTTTTGTATTTTTCTGAAGCTGGAAATGGGAGGCAGCCAGACAGACTCCCGCCTGTGCCTGACCGGGATCCACCCGGCATGCCCACCAGGGAGCGATGCTCTGCCCATCTGGGGCATTGCTCTGCTGCAACCAGAGCCACTCTAGTGCCTGAGGCAGAGGCCACAGAGCCATCCTTAACCCCCCGGGGAAACTTTGCTCCAGTGGAGCCTTGGCTGCGGGAGGGGAAGAGAGAGAGAGGAAGGAGAGGAAGAGGGGTGGAGAAGCAGATGGGTGCCTCTCCTGTGTGCCCTGGCTGGGAATCGAACCTGGGACTCCCGCACGCCAGGTCGACGCTCTACCACTGAGCCAACCGGCTAGGGCCGGGCCCCATTTTCTACTCAGTCTTTGCGGAGTTCTCAGTGGAAAATAGGGTCTGATCTTCCCAACACCCTTCCTGAAATCTGGCCGAAGGCACCCTGCGCGACTCCAATCCAATTGTCTTGAAGAAGATTGTGTCTCATACTGTAAGGATCCCATACTGTTCACTCGCCTTGAAGGAGTCCTAGGAATGCTTTTGTCTTGAAGAAAGAAAACAACTCTCTTAGCAAGAACGTGTAAGTAGGGAAGACCTCTTCAAGAGACATGGTGTCCTTGTCACACCACCACTCCTGTTCTGTACAACTCCAATGTTGAGTCAAACTCCAGGGAAGAAGATCTGGACACGAGATTTGGAAATGCCCGAACAAGGTGACCCTACAGCAGGCTGGAGACGCTTCACTGTGCCTCTACCTCCGTCCAAGGGCACCCATCCTGCTTTGATTTCGAGGGGCTACTAGGGACAGAAGACCAAGCCCTCCTCTTCCCTTTTGTGTGTTCAAAGTTAACCAAGGTCCCCAGGGCCCCTGTGAATCCCTGTGAATCTCTCCACTCATGAAGGAGAAAAGAAGAAGAGGAAGAAGTTTCCAGAGATCTTGAGATCTGGCTGAGTGGGCTGCAGCCAGAGTTTAAAGCTGCTGAGCAGTTTGGTCTCCTGGTTGAATGAGATGAAACTGGGGTGCACCTAGCTAGACTATCTCAACTTCGCCTGTACATTATCCCTTCTTCCTGTGGAACAGATACTTGGGTCCCCTTCCCTGGCTTTGTTAACTGTGCATGTGCTGTTGCTGCCCTTGAGGTCTGTCCTCTGTTTATGCAGTAGCAGCAGCTGTTACAGCTGTAGGAAATCGGGCTCGCCTATCAGGGCGCCCTGGCTCTACTCAGCGATCCATCATGTCTCCTCCCTACCTCCCGTAGTGTCTTGGCGGGTTTCCAGCTGGGCCACAGACTTAGGAGGAGGAATCACTGGCCAGTGAGAGGCGGTTACAAGGCCGTGGGCTGTGGGTGCGGCATCTCGACGGTGCTAGGAAAGTGTGGCCGCTCTGCGCCTGCGCCAGCAGAAATGGGCACCAATTGCCATAGCTTCCTCAAGCCTTCTCTCCTGAATTGTCTATTGGTGGCTTGATTCAATCTATGTAAAAACCTTGAGTTTCCTTTCAGATTCCGTAGCTGGTCCAGGAGAGAATTCGTGGACTGGGAAGAGTTCTATTTGTGAGGAAGAAGCTGGACGCTTAGCCAGGAAGGTCAGGTTTGGGAGGAGGGTGTGGAGCCGCAGTTGGACTCAGACCACAGGCGTTTATTCCTTTTACAGTGCCGTGTTCTGCTGGTGAGATGTTTGGTTAAATGCCAGGCCGATGGGGTGCTGGTCGTGTGGGGCAAAGGGTGCATCTGGGGGTGTGGCACCAGGTGCCCAGATTCTTGCCTCCACAGAGCCTGACCAGGGCATCTGGACTGGATGCCTGGACAGGGCCGGGCAGGGGCCCATGGCAGGAGGCAAGCCCTCTTGTCACTCTTACATGTCTCTTACAAACTAAAGTGCACAAAGACTGCTCAGCTCTAGAACAAAAACTTAGAGGTTGAGTAGTCTTAGTCAGTAGCATTTTGCAGCCACACTTCTAAAGTTCTAGAAAACTTTCTCAAGTTCCCAAAGGGGCAGGGGTTGATAGCAGTTTTAACCTTTATCTTCCCTAGTGTTCTCTCACCTGTCTGGGGTAGATGCTAGGAGTTTAGCTGGGGGGAGGGGAGGCAGAAAGATCATCTCATTGTAATTAGGGAACCCCACTCCCCACCCCCCATTTCTCTTTTCTCAACACTGGTAAAATGTGTGCTTTTGAAGGCTGCCCAACTACAACTTTCACCATCCCCGAGGTTGTTGAGCCTTTGCCCAGTTACAGGACTGGGCAAGTAGAGCCTAAGAAGAGTGCAGAAGGGGTAGTGGATAGCAGAGAATGTCAGGGAAGATGAACACTTTGTTAGGTTACCTGAAACGGTGCAGGCCTTGTGGGTGCTAATCACACTCTTCCTGAGTCCTGAGAGTCCCAGACTACCTGTTCAGACTACCTGTGCTTTGTCAGACCCTGCAAGCAAGCCCCTGTGTCAGAGCTGGCCAAACACCCTTGAACTGAACCACACCTAAAGAATTCTTGTCCTCACTGCCTGGTGGGGCAGGGCTCCTGGGAAATGTCTTGGTTCTGCAAAATCAGAAGTAGCCAGATGATGTTGATTTGATGTCATCCCTGCAAGCCTCTCTGTGTCCTTGAAAAACTAACAATGTGGAGTTTAAGGGGAAATTGGAGTTTATTTATTTATTTTTAAAATAAACTTAATTTAAGAGTTTTTGCTTGGGAAAAAACATAAGAAAATTTTGGTTAAAAAAAAATTTAGAAATTCCAAAGAATGTTCTTCCAAATAACAAGTGGTAAAACAAAAGACAACACCATAAATAATTATTTAGAAAAATAAGAGAAAAAGTAAGTAAATATTATGATGCACTAAATTTCAGTTGCAGCTTTCAATGTGGCACAAATCTGGTATTCTGCTCCAGCTTCACCCTTAGGCATAGGGAAGTCCAGATGGCTAAATTAGACTTCATTTTTGGTCTTCCTTAGCTTGAGAATGGTCAATGACCGTGTGACCCAAATTTCTAATTAGCACAACATCAATTTATAATAAGACATACCAGTCCAATTTATTTAAATACTCAAAAATTCAGATAAAATTTTTATATACTTTCTGGGTTGAAATTCTATGTTAGTTAAAATGAATGTATATTTGCTACACAAGAGTAACATGCTACAATTAATGTCTGTGAAACTATTAATTTATGTACAAGAATAAAAAAATTCTCAGATAGTTAAATACCTTGATAACAAGACTGTCAATTGAAACAAATGTGTAGGAGAGTGTATTAGGTAAGTAACTTGAGGAAAAACAATAATTCTTTTTTAACTGATTCATTTTATAAAAAATTTAATAAATAAGGTAGAATAATAAAGATTAGATCATATGTAGAATCGTTTGTTGAGCTTACAAATTTATTTATTCATTTTAAATTCCTTTTAGGCCATAAATCAAGAGGCAGTACTATTGGGCCACTCTTTACATCGTATAAATATGAATTAAGCCTGACCAGGTGGTGGCACAGTTGATAGAGCGTTGGACTGGGATGAGGAGGACCCAAGTTCAAGAACCCGAGGTGGCCAGCTTGAACGTGGGCTCTTCTGGTTTGAGCAGAGCTCACCAACTTGGACTCAAGGTCAATGGCTTGAGCAAAGGGTTACTGGGTCTGCCGAAGGCATATGGTCAGGGCACATATGAGAAAGCAATCAATGAACAACTAAGGCAGGGGTCGGGAACCTTTTTGGCTGAAAGAGCCATGAACACCGCATATTTTAAAATGTAATTTCATGAGAGCCATAAAATATGTTTAAAACTAAATATAAGTAAATGTGTGCATTTTATGTAAGACCAACACTTTTAAAGTACAATAAGTTTCTGAATTCTTTTTAATAACGTTGTTATGCTGTTGCTAACCAATGATGAATAAAGTACTTCTTACCATTAATGTGACTTCTGGTGCTGCATGGTTTTGCTGATGGCTTTGTAGTCTGGTTGATACGTGGTGAGGTTAAGCTTCATGCAGGCGTTGAGACTTCCATCCGTTAAACGTGATTGTAGGTTGGTCTTAATGTTCTTTAGATGTGAGAAACACTGTTCACATGCATACGTAGAACCAAACATTGTCAGAACAGCAATACTCACATGCTGCAGTGTGTGGTATATGATGAGAAACGCATTCCAAGTTTTGACAATCAGCTGGTCTGTGGGTTGAAATTTTTTCATTTCTCCCCACTTGTGTTTGCTCACCAACTCTGCTTGCTGTCATGTAAGTCTTTTCAAATCTTCATTCAGTGACTTGAACTTATTCACCCACATGTCTGAGGCCTTCAGGTCAGCAGCTTGTAGCTCAAAATCTCTGATGGAGACACCGTGGATGTAACTCAGGTCGGCGCTGTCCACTGCACACTCATGTAGATGGGTGATGAACTTAAAAAGATAAGTGTGCTCACGAAATTCTCCAAAGTGTGCTTTGAATGACTGCAGGAGATTAGATATGAAGCCTGCTAGCTGCTGGAAATCAAGATGTTGAGCAGGGTCACTTGCTGTGCATGCATCTTTCAACTCTCCCAGTTTTTCAAAGTGTAGTAAATGACCTGTTTCAATGTCGGCGATGAAGAGTTCCAGCTTGTTTTCAAATGCAAACACTGCTTGTTGAAGGGATAAGACTATATTTCCAATGCCTTGCATTTTCATATTGAACTGGTTCAGATGTTCAGTCATGTCCACAAGATAGTAGAACTTCAGGAGCCAGTCAGTGTTAGCTAACTCAGGATGCTCGACATTTTTCATTTCAAGAAAAGTCCGGATTTTGCTCAGACAAGCTGCAAAACAGCTGAGCATTTTCCCTCTTTGACAACCAACACACATTGCTGGGCAGAAGCAGACCAGGATGATTATTCCCAACTTCATCCAGCAGTGTTTTAAACTGGCGATCATTTAAAGCTCGGGCAACAATAAAGTTGACCAGCCAAATGACCAGTGACATCACCTCACCAGGCTGCTTGCCACACATCTGAGCCTAAAGCACCTCCTAATGTAGGATGCAGTGAAAACTTAGGGTGGATCTCTTTTCATGTTCATGAAGAACTGCTATGAATCCTATTTTTCCCCACCATGCACAGAGCACCATCAGCACACACTGAAATAAGTTTATCCATTGGTAGATTTTTTTCTTTAGCGAACTCAGTGAAAGACTTGAATAAATTCTCCCCTCTTGTTGTCTCTTTCATAGGCAAAACAGCAAGACTTTCCTCATGTAGTGTGTCACCGACAGCATATCTTGCAATCACGCTGAACTGGGATAAATGGCTTACGTCTGTTGACTCATCCAAAGCAAGAGAAAAGAATGACTCATCCAAAGCAAGAGAAAAGAATGGTGCTGCATTTATGTCCTTCACTTGTGTTGCCTCAATCTGATTTTCCATCATGATGGTATGATTGTGAACAGTTCTTGCCAATAGAGGCATGTCTTTTATTCATTTGATTACCTTGTCTTTATCCGAAAAGTTGTCAAAAAGTTCATTGGCAACATCAAGCATGAATGTTTCTGCATACTCCCTATCTGTGAATGGCTTTCCATTTCTCACAATTGCTAAAGCACCAGCAAAGCTAGCCGAATTCCAGTCACCTTGTTGGGTTCAAACACAGAGTTGCTGCTGATTAGCTTGCCCTCGGCACAGTAGCTCTTGCCATGCTTTCTTCCTGCTGTCCCCCTCTGTATATTTTGATGCAAATATAGTATGGCGTGTGTCGAAGTGCCGCTTTATATTTGACCGTTTCATCAATGCAATTTTATCATTGCATATTAAACACACTGCAGAACCTGCTCTCTCCACAAAGGCGAATTTCTCTGCCCATTCCTGCTGAAAAGTACGATATTCCTCATCTATTTTCTTTTAGCCATCTTCTTCGTCAAAAGGGTTTCTGCAATTAGCTAGCTGACTACTTGATTAAAAGGAGGGAAGTTTACTTCCTGACCTCACAACGACCCATGTACATTATGCATTATCCAATAAAAATTTTGTATTGTCCCGGAGGACAGCTGTAATTGGCTCTAGCCACCCACAACCATGAACATGAGCGGTAGGAAATGAATGGATTGTAATACATGAGAATGTTTTATATATATATATATTTTTTTTATTTTATAATTTTATTTTTTTAATGGGGTGACATCAATAAATCAGGATACATATATTCAAAGATAACAAGTCCAGGTTATCTTGTCGTTCAATTATGTTGCATACCCACCACCCAAAGTCAGATTGTCCTCTGTCACCTTCTATCTTGTTTTCTTTGTGCCCCTCCCACCCCCTATCCCTCTCCCATTCCCCCCTCCCCACCGTAACCACCACACTCTTATCAATGTCTCTTAGTTTCACTATTATGTCCCACCTACGTATGGAATAATACAGTTCCTGTTTTTTTCTGATTTACTTATTTCGCTTCGTATCATGTTATCAAGATCCCACCATTTTGCTGTAAATGTTCCGATGTCATCATTTCTTATGGCTGAGTAGTATTCCATAGTGTATATGTGCCACATCTTCTTTATCCAGTCATCTATTGATGGGCTTTTTGGTTGTTTCCATGTCCTGGCCACTGTAAACAATGCTGCAATAAACATGGGGCTGCATGTGTCTTTACGTATCAATGTTTCTGAGTTTTGGGGATATATACCCAGTAGAGGGATTGCTGGGTCATAAGGTAGTTCTATTTTCAGTTTTTTGAGGAACCACCATACTTTCTTCCATAATGGTTGTACTACTTTACATTCCCACCAACAGTGTATGAGGGTTCCTTTTTCTCCACAGCCTCTCCAACATTTGCTATTACCTGACTTGCTAATAACAGCTAATCGAACAGGTGTGAGGTGGTATCTCATTGCCGTTTTGATTTGCATTTCTCTAATAGCTAAAGAAGATGAGCATCTTTTCATATATCTGTTGGCCATTTATATTTCTTCCTGGGAGAAGTGTCTATTCATATCCTCTTCCCATTTTTTTATTGGATTGTTTGTTTGTTTGTTGTTGAGTTTTATGAGTTCTTTGTATATTTTGGATATTAGGCCCTTATCTGAGCTGTTGTTTGAAAATATCATTTCCCATTTAGTTGGCTTTCTGTTTATTTTGTTATCAGTTTCCCTTGCTGAGCAAAAACTTCTTAGTCTGATGTAGTCCCATTCATTAATTTTTGCCTTCACTTCTCTTGCCATTGGAGTCAAATTCATAAAATGCTCTTTAAAACCCAGGTCCATGAGTTGAGTACCTATGTCTTCTTCTATGTACTTAATTGTTTCAGGTCTTATGTTTAGATCTTTGATCCATTTTGAGTTAATTTTTGTACAGGGGGAGAGACTGTAGTCCAGTTTCATTCTTTTGCATGTGGCTTTCCAGTTTTCCCAGCACCATTTATTGAAGAGGCTTTCTTTTCTCCATTGTGTGTTGTTGGCCCCTTTATCAAAAATTATTTGACTATATATATGTGGTTTTATTTCTGGACTTTCTATTCTGTTCCATTGGTCTGAGTGTCTATTTTTCTGCCAATACCATGCTGTTTTGATTGTCGTGACCCTATAATAGAGTTTGAAGTCAGGTATTGTTATGCCCCCAGCTTCATTCTTTTTCTTTAGGATTGCTTTGGCTATTCGGGGTTTTTTATAGTTCCATATAAATCTGATGATTTTTTGCTCTATTTCTTTAAAAAATGTCATTGGAATTTTGATGGGAATTGCATTAAATTTGTATATTGCTTTGGGTAATATAGCCATCTTGATTATATTTATTCTTCCTAGCCAAGAACAAGGTATATTCTTCCATCTCATTATATCTTTTTCAATTTCCCTTAACAATGGTTTATAGTTTTCATTATATAAGTCCTTTACATTCTTTGTTATGTTTATTCCTAAGTATTTTATTTTTTTTGTTGCAATCGTGAAGGGGATTATTCTTTTGAGTTCCTTCTCAGTTGTTTCATTGTTGGCATATAGAAAGGCTATTGACTTCTGTATGTTAATTTTGTATCCTGCGACCTTACTGTATTGGCTTATTGTTTCTAGTAGTCTCTTTGTGGATTCTTTGGGGTTTTCGATGTATAGGATCATATCATCTGCAAAAAGTGATACCTTTACTTCTTCTTTTCCGATATGGATGCCTTTTATTTCTTTGTCTTGTCTGATTGCTCTGGCTAGAACCTCTAGTACCACATTAAATAAGAGTGGAGAGAGTGGACAACCCTGTCTTGTTCCTGATTTAAGGGGGAAAGCCTTCAGTTTAGTGCCATTTAATATGATGTTAGCTGATGGTTTATCATATATGGCCTTTATCATGTTGAGATATTTTCCTTCTATACCCATTTTGTTGAGAGTCTTAAACATAAAATTGTGTTGTATTTTATCGAAAGCCTTTTCTGCGTCTATTGATAAGATCATGTGGTTTTTGTTCTTTGTTTTGTTGATATGGTGTATTACATTAACCGTTTTACGTATGTTGAACCATCCTTGAGATTCTGGGATGAATCCTACTTGATCATGATGTATTATTTTTTTAATATGTTGTTGTATTCGATTTGCTAGTATTTTGTTAAGTATTTTAGCATCTGTATTCATTAGAGATATTGGTCTGTAGTTTTCTTTTTTTGTGCCATCCTTGCCTGGTTTTGGTATGAGGGTTATGTTGGCCTCATAAAATGTGTTTGGAAGTATTGCTTCTTCTTCAATTTTTTGGAAGACTTTGAGTAGAATAGGAACCAAGTCTTCTTTGAATGTTTGATAAAATTCGCTGGTATAGCCGTCAGGGCCTGGACTTTTATTTTTGGGGAGGTTTTTAATGGTTTTTTCTATTTCTTCTCTACTGATAGGTCTGTTTAGGCTTTCTGCTTCTTCTTGACTCAGTCTAGGAAGGTTGTATTTTTCTAGGAATTTATCCATTTCTTCTAGGTTGTTGAATTTAGTGGCATAAAGTTTTTCATAGTATTCTACAATAATTCTTTGTATATCTACGGTGTCCGTGGTGATTTCTCCTCTTTCATTTTGGATTTTGTTTATATGAGTTCTTTCTCTTTTTTCCTTGGTAAGTCTTGCCAAGGGTTTGTCAATTTTGTTGATCTTTTCAAAGAACCAGCTCCTTGTTCTATTAATTTTTTCTATAGTTTTTCTGTTCTCTAATTCATTTATTTCTGCTCTGATTTTTATTATCTCCTTTCTTCGGCTGGTTTTGGGTTGTCTTTGTTCTTCTTTTTCTAGTTCCTTAAGGTGGGAAGTTAAGTGGTTCACTTGGGCTCTCTCTTGTTTGTTCATATATGCCTGAAGCGATATGAACTTCCCTCTTATCACTGCTTTTGCTGCATCCCATAGATTCTGATATGTCGTATTGTCATTTTCATTAGTCTGTATATATCTTTTGATCTCTGCACTTATTTCTTCTTTGACCCATTCATTTTTTAAAAGTATGTTGTTTAGTTTCCACATTTTTGTGGGATTTTTTTCCTCTTTTTTGCAGTTGAATTCTAGTTTCAAGGCTTTATGATCAGAAAATATGCTTGGTACAATTTCAATTTTTCTGAATTTGCTGATATTGTTTTTGTGGCCCAACATATGGTCAATTCTTGAGAATGATCCATGTACACTGGAGAAAAATGTATACTCAGTCACTTTGGGATGAAATGTCCTGTAGATGTCTATCATATCCAGGTGCTCTAGTGTTTTGTTTAAGGCCTCTATGTCTTTGTTGATTCTCTGTTTGGATGACCGATCTAGAGCCGTCAGCGGTGTATTGAGGTCTCCAAGTATGATTGTATTTTTGTCAGTTTTTGTTTTAAGATCAATAAGTAGCTGTCTTATATATTTTGGTGCTCCTTGGTTTGGTGCATATATATTAAGAATTGTTATGTCTTCTTGATTCAGTGTCCCCTTAGCCATTATGAAATGGCCATTTTTGTCTCTAAGTACTTTTCCTGTCTTGTAGTCAGCATTATCCGATATGAGTATTGCTACACCTGCTTTTTTTTGGATGTTATTTGCTTGGAGTATTGTTTTCCAGCCTTTCACTTTGAATTTGTTTTTATCCTTGTTACTTAGATGAGTTTCCTGTAGGCAGCATACAATTGGATTTTCTTTTTTAATCCATTCTGCTACTCTGTGCCTTTTTATTGGTGAGTTTAATCCATTTACATTTAGTGTAATTATTGATACTTGTGAGTTCCCTATTGCCATTTTATATCTTGCTTTCTGTTAGTTTTGTGTCTTGTTTGATCCTTCTCTTTCGTTTTTCTATCTTTTGTTTTTATTTGGTTGTATTCCATACATCTTTCCTCTGTTGCTATCTTTTTTATCTCATGTGCTTCTGTGGTGGTTTTTTCAATGGTGGTTACCTTTGAGTAATGAAAAGGGTCCCTACCCTGTTCATTGTAGCGAACTATTTTGTGAGTACTTTTGCACTCCATCGTCCTTTGCTACTGTTAATCTCCGTCTTCTCCCCCTCTTTCTTTTTGTTGTTGTCACAGTTTAAATTTGGTTTTATTGTGTTCTTCTTGGAGCTTTTACTTGTGGCTCTGTTTTTTTTTTGTTCTTTGTATCTGATTGGAGAACCCCCTTTAGTAATTCCTGGAGTGGGGGTTTTCTGATGATAAATTCTCTCATCTTTTCTGTATCTGTGAATGTTTTTATTTCTCCTTCATATTTGAAGGATAGCTTTGATGGGTATAGTATTCGTGGCTGAAAGTTCCTCTCTTTCAGGACTTTAAATATTGAGGTCCACTCTCTTCGAGCTTGCAGAGTTTCTGCTGAGAAATCTGATGATAATCTAATGGGCCTTCCTTTATATGTTGTATTCTTCTTTTCCCTGGCTGCCTTGAGAATTTTTTCTTTGCTGTTGGTTTGTGTCAATTTCATTATGATATGCCTTGGAGTAGGTTTGTTGGGGTTAAGAAAACTTGGAGTTCTGTTTGCTTCTTGAACTTGAGGCTTTAGTTCTTTCCACAGGCTTGGGAAGTTCTCATCTATTATTTGTTTGAGTATGTTCTCCATTCCATTTTCTCTCTCTTCTCCCTCTGATATACCTATTATTCTTATGTTATTCTTTTTGATGGAGTCAGATAATTCTTGTAGGGCTATCTCATTTTTTTTAATTTTTGAGTCTCTTTCTTCTTCTCTCTGTTGTGCCTCAAGTTGCTTGTCTTCTATTTCACTAATCCTCTCTTCTATCTGACCTGTTCTATTAGCTAAGCTTGTTACTTCGTTTTTCAGCTCGTGAATTGAGTTTTTCATCTCTGTTTGATTTGTTTTTATAGTTTCAATTTCCTTGGACATATATTCTTTGTGTTCATGGAGTTGTTTTCTGAGCTCCCTATATTGCCTTTCTGTGTTTTCTTGTATATCTCGGAGGATTTTTAGGATTTCTATCTTGAATTCTCTGTCATTTAGCTCCAAGGTTTCCAATATATTAAATTTTTTCTCCATAGATTTTTCCTCATCTAGCTGTGTTACCTCTCTTTCTTTTGTATCCATGATATTCGATTTTCTCTTCCTTAATGGCATCTGAGGGTGGTTTTGTTGATAGTATTAATGAGATTTAATAAAGAATAAAAAGTTAAAAAAAATAAAAAAATAACAAATCGAAAAGAGTTGTTTTTTTTAAAAAAAATTAATAATGAAATAAAGAAAAATAAAATAAAATAAAAATTTTTTAAAAAAGGAAATTATTCCCCCCCTCTTTTTTTCCTCTCCTCTCCTCTCCCCTCTTTCTTGAGAAAATCTTGTGGTGGACTGTGAGTTATAACAAACAATGCCTGTGATGGAGGGCCTGAATTGGGGAAAAGTAATAAAGGGGCAAAAAAGAGAGAAAGAAAAAAAAAAAAAAAAAAAAAAAGGAAAAAAAAGAAAAAAGAAAAAAAAAAGAGCGTATGGACCCACAAAAAGCAAATAAGGAAAAAATTCGGGTCAAGAATAAAATGATTTGCTTTTAGGTGTTCGTTTTCTAAGAGTTATGATGAGAAGAATAAGAGGAAAATGGAAAAATGGGGGGACAAATTAAAAACTTACTATTGTATTTAGTGGAACAAGAACTAGATAATATGGAGAGCCAGGGATGGGAGCACTGCTAGTGAGTTAAAAAGGTGAAGTAAAAACCCCCCAAAATGCCACAAACATAGGTTTGAGTCCCAGATAAGATAATTTGTTTGTTATTGAGGTTTGAGTGAGAGGAGATGTAAAGGAGAAAGGAAGAAACTAATATAGAGGGAGAAAAGAAAGAGAGAGAGAGAAAAAAAGAGGGAACCACTAAAAGAAGAAAAAATAAAGGAGAGAGAGAGAGAGAGTTAAGGGTTTTGGAGTGCAACCCTCATAGAGAGAAAGGAAGAGAAGAGAAATGATAATGGGAGATGTAACACTTATGGGTAGTGTAGTTCAGGGAGAGGAGAGAGTAAGACCGGTAGAGAGTTAATCGGCCAAATTGGAGGAGGAAAAAAAAGTCTCAATAATGAAGATAAGAGAAACAAACGAACAAATATAATAAAATGGGATAGGTTATAAAGTCTGCAGATTATTCTTGATTTTGAGAGGTTATCTTCTTGCTTTTTCTTTCCTCTCCCTCTTCCTGGTCGGTGACTCTGTACCCCGGGTTCTGCCCCTTTGGCACGCTCAGGTAGAGGTTTGCAGTTGATAAGTCTCTATGGCAATGTCATGTATTGTGCTTTATTCTCGTTGGGAGTCGAGGCTCATTAGCATTTATAGGCTCCGACAGTGAGAGAGTCCGTGTTCCTGGAGCCTTTCTCCTGATCTTTCCTTCCTCAATTAGTAGCCTGATAGTCCAGGTATGGGGTTGCTGCTGCCTCTGCCTGGATAGTAAGAGGCTCAAATTGCTGGCAACTCCCCACTCTATTTCCACTCAGCACAGGGCTCTGGGTAAGGCTCAGTCAGTCAGAGCTGCTAGCATAATCAGGCGGGCTTTCCGCCCACTCGAAGACCTCTGGCTCTGCCACTCTATCCGGTAACACAAGCGGGCGCCCACTTCCGGGGCGCTTGGAGGAAACTCTCACTCACTGTCTGCAACCAGGATATTTGGCCAGCAGTCTCACACTCTGAGTGAAACCCCCAACCGCAGGGAAAATTTGCAGCGTTGGAATTGAGTCTCGCTCCGTCCCCGTGTGCGGCTTTTGCAAGGCGCTGGGGCGGCCCGAGATTCTGCTTTGGCCCACACAAAGGCCCCTGACTCTGCCCCTCTGTGCGATAACATGGGCGCACACTGCCGAGGCACTCGGAGGAATCGCTCACTCCTTATCTGTGCGCGCAAACCAGGATATGAGGCCGGCCCCGTTTCCCTCTGAGTGAAACAGCCTCCAGCACGGAAAATCTCCACCGTTTGAATTAGTTCTCACTCCCTCCCGTGCGTGGCTTTCCCAGGGCGCTGGGGCTGCCCAGAGACTCTGCCCTCAGCCCACAGAAAGGCCTCTGACCCTGCCTCTCCGTGGGGCAACACGGGCACCCACTTCCGCGGCTTAGGAAGAAATCTCTCTTCCACTAACTGCGCACCGACCAGGAGATCGGGTAAAATGGCCGATCTGCTTGTCTTTCTTTGTTTGGGTTTGGCGCGAGTGTTAGCTTGTATTGCCCGGGTTGCCACAGGATCAGATTTTCCTCGGCTTGGATCTCTGAGCCACAGCCTGGTTCGGCCGTTTTTGCTGTGGCGGCCTGGATCTATTCACCCCCTTTGCCCGCCTCAGTTTCTAAATTCACAGTTACCAGAAAAAGCCGCCCTGTTTAGGTTAGTGAGGAAGGCAGAGCATTTCTTACTCCCTATTTCCTTCGGGGTTTGGTTATATATTTAGCCAATTTTTCACTCAATCATACCTTTGGGTGTATTGCGAAGAATCTGGAAGCTCCAAGTATAGGTTTTTCTGTTTCTGGTTGAAGATCTTGTTGAGTTTTGGGGGAGATTTATCGGTATCGCTTCCTACTCCGCCATTACTCTGACGTCATCCTCTGTTTTATATTTTTAACGTTATTATTTTTTTAATTTGTCTGTGAGCCAGATGCATCCATCAAAAGAGCCACATCTGGCTTGCGAGCCATAGGTTCCCAATCCCTGAACTAAGGTGTTGCAACGAAAAACTGATGATTGATGCTTCTTATCTCTCTCCATTCCTGTCTGTCTGTCACTATCTATCCCTCTCTCTGACTCTCTCTCTGTCTCTGTAAAAAAAAAAAAAAAAAGAATTAAAAGCAGAATGTCCACTTCATTGCCTCAGAATTTCACAAGGAAGAAAAATACCTAAAATATGTACAATATTATCCACGAGGAATCATATCCAGATGTAATAAATAATGGCAAAAAGGAATAAAAAAGAGTTAAAGCAAAACAATGTATCCCTTCAAATCTGTCTCCCTTTTTTAGAGCCATTTGAAAGTGAGTGTCCATTCTGAACAGCAAATATGCATGACACTGGTTGAAGAGGCAGCTAGCAGCTAAAGGTCTGAGAAATGACTATGCTTCCACTATGATGTTATTGTTCAAGTATGTCAACACTAAAATGTATAATAAAGTTTTTCTGATTGAAAATATTAAAATCTACAATTCAGTAATTTTTATTTTTTGAATTTATTACTTCTGCTCTCCTTCAATGTCCCTCTTCCCCACCCCTGATATGCTTGTCTCTACTTTTTGTGGCTGTGTCAGAAGGCACTGCTCTTCTCTTTTTTTCCTCCTTTACCCTTCCTTCATTGCGGCAATTATGCATGTACCTACTGGCCTATAAGAAAAATCCCGGCCTGACCTGTGGTGGCGCAGTGGATAAAGCATCGACCTGGAATGCTGAGGTCCCCGGTTCAAGACCCTGGGCTTGCCCGGTCAAAGCACATATGGGAGTTGAAGCTTCCTACTCCTCCCTTCTCTCTCTCTCTCTCTTTCTTTCTCTCTCCCTCTCTCCTCTCTAAAATGAATAAATAAAATCTTAAAAAAAAATATCCGAAGGCTGACAGCCTAGGTCAGTGGGTCAGCAAACTCATTAGTTAACAAAGCCAAATATCCACAGTACAACAATTGAAATTTCTTCTGAGAGCCAAATTTTTTAAACTTAAACTACATAGGTAGGTACATTCCTCATCGAGGTAGCACCCGCACTTGGCGTTTTGTGGAAGAGCCACACTCAAGGGGCCAGAGAGCCGCATGTGGCTCACTTGCTGCTGCAGTTTGCCAACCAGGGCTATGTCAACTCAATGCTAGTAACAGAAGAAAATGTGGTCTGCCTCTGATCTCCTTTTGTTCTGTGTCACTAGAGCCAGCCAATGAGACACTTGCTTTTGTTCTACATATTCTCAATTATCTAGAAGATAGCTGTGCAATTCAGACCCAGCCCAGACTGCTGCTATTCAACCCTGTGGTGCCAAGGTAAAGTCCTAACTGGAATTCAACTTTGCTTTCCATTGTTTCATGTTTCTATTGTTCCCTGGCCTTACATTTCACTTGGAGTTCCTTTAGAAGAAAGGGCTGGCTGAGCTGAGGCAAGATTTGGAGACTTCTGGGTATTCTGGCCAAAGAATGTACTAAAACAATCATAAAACCAACTCCCTGATCTTTTCTCAATTTCTAAAAATAATCAGAAAGTTCACTAAAATTGTAAGAGGAGCTTCTACATAACTGCATGCTTATATATTCAATAAACTTGAAATGGAAAACATTTTTGGATATAAAGGATGGTGATCAAATTGATGAAATTTTGAACAAACAATACGAAGACAGAAATTTAGAGAATATTCCCAATAGGCTCTGGTATTTCTACTAGTGAATTTTATCTAACTCATAAATAAAAATATTTTTCAGTATATAAAGTGTTCCCAAGTATAAAAGAAAGCTATTTATTCATGTCTATCAAGTAAATATAAAATTATTGTTATTATGTAAAACAGATGGTAAGAAAACAGACTAATCTATCTATTGCTAATAAAATTAACTTCAATTTCCATAAAATTTATTCTGGGTATTAGTTTAAGTGGTAGGTCCTTTTCCAGATGGTTGTGTTCATCTATAAATGTTGGTGGTTTAAAAAAATTTTTTTAATCATTTTTTATTTTTCAATTATAGTTGACATACAATATTATATTAGTTTCAGGTGTCCAATGCAGTGATTAGACATTATATGACTTACTAAGTGATCATCCTAATCATTCTTGTACCCATCTGACACCATACATAGTTATTAGGATATTATTGACTATATTCCTTATGTTATACTTCACATCCATCGCCACTACTATTCTGTAACAACCATTTTTTACTTCTTAATCCCTTTACCTTTTTCACACATCCCCCCATACTGTAAGGTGATCAGAAATGGGGGGAGGTCACGTGAGGAACCCAGACCTGGGAACTTTGGCTAGAGCCACCCACAACCATGCACGCATAAAGAAACTCCCCAGGAGTCCTTTGGAAAAGAGTGATTGTCTGCCAGCCAGTGAGATTTCACCACGTCGTATTGGCTCAACCACTCTAGAGACCCTTTAAATATCCCCCACACAGGTCACCCTATGCGACTTCCCTAGCCCGTGTCCCCCAGACCAGAGAACCTCGTTGGGTGGGATGCGCTGTACTAAATAAAGCTTTTATTATTCCACACTTCATGGCTATGCCCCTTCCTTCTTTCTCAGCAGGGAAAAATACCTTACATTTGGTGCTGAAACCTGGGAGAAGTCAGAAGTCCACAAGGACCGCTCCTCTCCCCTTCCTCTCTGAGAAAGAACCAGGACCTCTGACTTTCCACCCACTTTGGCACATGGTGCGGTAAGTCCCCTTCTTCCAGCCTCCCCTCAGTTCTTTCCACCAAGACTCCCTGTCCGAAACCACAGCTGCATCAGGGATCTCTTTTCCGTTCCGTTCTGAGTATGTGTGTGTGCCTGTGGAGACATCCTGAGCACATCCACTTTACCTTATCCATCTGGAGGCCAGAGCTTGAGTTGAGGGACACCAATGGTCAACTCTGACCACTCCGAGAACTGAGGATGACCGTGGTGGCACAGGTATCTAAACCTAATCCCAAAACACTCCTGGAGTTGCCTTATCTGAAATCTCTTGCTCCCTAAGAAGAAACTGTTCTTCTTCTCTGCTGTGGCCAGGCCACAGAACCCACTGGATAATCAAACCAGGTAGCCTCCTGAAGGGACTTTCAGTTTTAACACCCTTACCAATTTAACTATCGCCAAAAGAACTGGAAACTGGTTGGAGATCCCTTACATTCAGGGCTTCTAGTTATTCATGCTCCCATCCTAATCTCTGTGCCACCTGTTCTATGTGCAGACCCTTTTTTGGCCAGAGAAACCTCACCTAAACCCTCCATTCCTGATCTTTCCTCCTTTGCCTGACCCCCAACTCTCTCCCTCTCCTGCCTGACCCTCGGGGGCACCCCTCTCTCGGGACCCCTCTCTGGTCCCTCTACAGACCTCTTTCACTTGGGTCTCTTCCCTCCAAGAGCCCCCCTCCCCTCCCTTTGCAGGATCCTGTTTCTCATTCACCTGCAAATACCAGTCTCTCTTTCTCCTCCCCTACTGGCCAGGGGCCCCTCCCTTCTCCACTGTGTTCTTAAGCCCCTCCTCCATCAGACCATTCTTAGCCTGCCATTGACCCTTACACTGGTTTGCAGGATGCCCAACCCCAATTTTCTCGCAGGAAGTTCTGGCCCTGTCCTGCCTCTGGCTCCAGCATTTCTGGCCGGATCTGGGTACCTGGCTCCCCAGGAGCCCCCCTCCTCTTATTCTCAACCCTCAAGTCCCTATCTGAGGCCTGTGAACATGGCACTTAAAGTTTTTAATGGTCCCAACTAGTAGAAACAGGCCAAGGCTACTTGCCAGACCCACATGCAGCAGAAGGTAACTCCAAACCCAGACTCTTGTGACAACCCTGAGGCCAGCAGAGCAACAGGGCCAAGGCACAGAAAGTGCCCAACCTAAGTCCAAGCCACAAAGAGGAATCCCACCAGCAGCTTGCTTTAAGTGTGGCAAGCAGGGTCATTGGTCCTGGCAGTGCCCCTGCCTGAGGCCACCCACTGAGCCCTGCCCTAATTGCAAGCAGCCTGGTCACTGGCAGAGCGATTGCCCCCTTTGGACAGCAAGCTCATCCTCAGCATCTCTACATGGAGGACAGGCCACTCAGATGGGAGACCAATCCAGCCAGGTGGGCCCACCACTCGAACTCCTAGGACATGCCCTGAACTCGGAGAAGCCAGAGTAATGCTGCAGGAATGGGTAAGTCCATCTCATTTCTTGTGGACACGGGGGCCACCTTCTCTGTTTTGCCATCACACTCTGGACCTCTAGTTCCCTCACAGGTCTCAGTTATGGGAGTGGATGGGCCACCTTCCTTTCCCCTTCTTACGCCACCCCTGACATGCAGTTTGGATGGAATCCCCTTTTCGCACTCCTTCTTAGTTATGCCATCATGCCCTGTGCCCTTCCTACGTTGGAACACTCTACAAAGTCTCAAAACCACTATCCAGCTGACAGCATCTTTCTCACTACCAAGGACTCCCTCATAATCAATGCTACCCTCATTTCTAAACTTTTGCAGGCATTACAGCTTCCCACTGAGGTGGCTGTGGTACATTATAAAGGCCATCAAATCTCTCAAAACCTGGTGGCCTTGGGAAATGCTCAGGCCTACGTGATGGCTCAAAACCGCACCCTGGGAGCCCCCCCCCCCCCCACTCCTCTCATGTTTCTCTCCACCTCTTTAAAACCTTCCTACACTCCTGATGAAGAGTATACCATCCTGTTGCTCCTGTCCCTCCCACCAGGAACCTGCCACCAGAGTGAACTGAAGCAGGGAGCAATGCTATTCAGTAAGACTGGCCTGGTAAAAGAAGCTTCAATCTCCTCAACCATCTGCGAGAAAAATTAAGCAAGAATCTCTCCTTCTACAACCTGCTTAACTCCTAATGGCAGCCACCCATTCTTACCTGGGCTGCCCCATCCTAAATCTTCTTCTAATTATCAGCGTATAATTCATATTTGCTCCTTTTTAAAAAATTCTTACAGAACCGCTTCTGCAAAGTTTCTCAACTCACGGCTAAACAGATGTTTCTCCTGACATGCCTCAAAGCCACCACCTTCCAATCTCCCCTCCCCACGACACCCCTAATTAGCAGGAAGTAGCCAGATGAATAAGTGGTGCCCCTAATAAACACAAAAGATCAGAATGTAAGGTGGTCAGCAATGGGGGAAGGTCATGTGAGGAACCCAGACCTGTGAACTTTGGCTGGAGCTGCCCACACTCATGCGTGCCAAAAAAAACTTCCTAGGAGCCCTTTGGAAAAGAGCGACTGTCTGCCAGCCGGTGAGATTTCACCACATCATATTAGCTCAACCACCCTAGAGACCCTTTAAATATCCCCCACACAGGTCACCCTATGCGACTTCCCTGACCCGTGTCCCCCAGACCAGAGAACCTCATAGGGTGGGATGTGCTGTACTAAATAAAGCTTTTATTATTCCACACTTCGTGGCTACTTCCTTCCTTCTTCCTCGGTGGGGAAAAATACCTTACACATACCCCCTTCATCAGGGAACTGTCAAAATGTTCTCTGTATCTATGAGTCTGTCTTTGTTCTGCTTGTTTGTTTATTTTGTTTTTATATTCAATTGTTGATATATATATATATATATATATATATATATATATAGCCATTTAATTGTTCATTTTTTTTTCCTTTTTGTATTTTTCCAAAGCTGGAAACTGGGAGGCAGTTAGACAGACTCCCACATGAGCTGGACCGGGATCCACCCGGCATGCCCACCAGGGGGCGATGTTCTGCCCTTCCGGGGCGTCACTCTGCTGCAACCAGAGTCATTCTAGCACCTGAGGCAGAGGCCACAGAGCCATCCTCTGCGACCAGGCAAACTTTGCTCCAGTGGAGCCTTGGCTGCGGGAGGGGAAGAGAGGAAGGAGAGGGGGAGAGGTGGAGAAGCAGATGGGCATTTCTCCTGTGTGCCCTGGCCAGGAATCGAACCCAGGACTCCCGCACACCAGACCGGCGCTCTACCACTGAGCCAACCAGCCAGGGCCTAATTGATCATATTTTTATCTTAATTTTTTCTTCTTCTTAAAGAAGACCTTTTAATATTTCATATAATTCTGGTTTGGTTGTGATGAATGCCTTTAGCTTTATTTTGTCTGGGAAGCTCTTTATATGTCTTCCAATTCTAAATGATAGTTTTGCTGGATAATCTTGGTTGTAGGTCCTTGCTATTCATCACTTTGAATAGTTCTTGCCACTCTCTTCTTGCCTGCAAAGTTTCTATTGAGAAATCAGCTAACAGTCTTATGAGAGCACCCTCATAAGAGGGTAGGTAGGTAACTGCTTTTCTGTCGCTGTTTTTTTAAGATTCTTTGTGTTAAACGTTTTGCATTGTAATTATGATGTGTCTTGGTGTGAGCCTCTTTCATCTTGTTTGAGACTTTCTGTGCTTCCTGGACTTGTGTGTCTATTTTCTTTACTAAGTTAAGAAAGTTCTTTGTCCAGAGAGTCAAAGATGGTGACAGAGTAGGCAGACATTCCAACTGCCACCTCCCAGGACCAAATTGGATTACAACTTAATTTAAGAACAATCATCTTGAAAAACCAACTTTGTACTAAACGAAGAGGAGTCTATAACCAAGGATCACAGAAGAAGCCACATGGAGACTGGGAGGAAGGGTGGAGATATGGAAGGGCTGCCCTCTCCCAGGAGCAAATAGTGGTGGAGGGTCCGGAGCGACTCTCACTGTGGAGAGGTTTGCCCTGAGAGATGTGGGTCCTCAGCCCCAATCCAGTGCCCCAACCTAGATCCCCAGAGCTTAGAAAAGGCAACCACACAGCATTTGGCAATGAAAAGAGCTGGGGTTTCTGTCTGTGAGAAAGAGACGGGAGCTTTTGAAGACGCAGACTCTGTCTTAAAGGGCCAGCACAGAAAATCTCATTCACAGCCACTTTCCTGGGGTTTCAGTAGAGGGAAGGCTGAGAGGACTAGAGTTGTATGAGGAGTGTGTGAAGTTGGTGGCCCATGGGGACAGCCATGGGACCCCTATGCTGAGTCATTCTCTAATACCGCAGTAGCCATCTTTATTGGGTGGAGCAATCCCCTCTGGGGGCATGTGGGTGGGGTGGGGGGTGGCAGTGGGGAGAGCAACTGCCTGCCCTCGCCCTCGGGAGTCTCTCCTGCTCCACCCATGGAGACTCAGCTGTTCTGAGAGGCCAGGAAGCAGGGGACCTGTCAGTTACTCAGATTTCTGGCACAGAGACCACAGCTTTCCCCACATTCTCCCGTGTCTATGACTGCTGCTTCCACCTCACGAGAAACTCAGTAGAAACTGTCCAGAGGGCAGGTCCAGACCACACCTTTGGGTCTCAGAGACCACACTCACCAGACTCCTGGGGCCACACCCTACTGAAGTCTGTGGAAAACGTCTGGACAGACTGACACCTGGGGATGAGGCAGGAACCACACCCACCACCCTTCTTTATTTCTGAATTGCCTCAGGTTCTAGACTCTACTAGAGGTGTTTTCAGTGGCTGAGCCCAACAAACAGCCAGCAGACAGAGGCTGCAGGAGGTGGGATTCAGGAAACCTTGGCCTTTTAAGTGGACCTTCCCCCAGGTCCAGTGTGGGTAAAAGCCAGTTTAGGAGTACAGCTTGGTACTTCCATGTGCACCTGGGCCCAGCAGAGGCAGTCACAACTCTGCAGTCTAATGGGGGTATGTGGGTGGGGGTTGAGGGTGTTATATTGAGTGGGACACTTGAATCCATGTTAACACATTAAATTAAAATTAAAAAATAGAATCTGCATAGAAAATTAATAAGAATAAAAACATCAATAACTCTGCAACAGTCTTGACAGTGAAGAATATATTTAAATAACAATCAAATGACCATATATGACCCTATTATAAAATTTAAACAATAGTTTTTTGTCATCACTTTTTTAAATAGGTTTTCAATTTCTTGTTCTCTTCTCCTTCCAGCACCCTAATGATCTAAATGTTGGTGCACCTGAAGTTGTCCCAGAGGCTCCTTATACAATCTTCACTTTTTTAGCCTCTTTTTCTTTTTTCCGTTCTGATTGGGGTTTGTTTGGGTTTTTTTGCTTCTTTTTATTCCAAATTAATGACTTGATTCTCAGCTTAATGTACTTTACTGTTGATTCCCTGTAAATTATTCTTCATTTGAGTGTATCCTTCCTTCTGAATGGTTCTTTTTCATGGATTCTATTTTCTTTTTCATGATTATCATTTCTTTGTTGAAGTTCTAAGTTTCTTGAGCAGCCTTATAACCATTGTTTTGAACTCTGTATCTTATAGTTCACTTGCCCCATTTTGTTTAGTTCTTTTTCTGGAGATTTCTCTTGCTCTTTCATTTGGAACAGGTTTGTCTCTGCTTTTCAGTTGTTTCTCTGTGTTTGTTTCTATGTATTAGGTAGAGCTGCTGCGTCTCCCAGACTTGGTATAGTGGCCTTGTGTAGTAGTTGTCTCATGAAGTTCGGTGGCACAGCCTCCCCACTCACCTGCACTGGGTGCTCCAGGTGCGCCCCTGTGCAGGCTGGGTGCACTGTCCCTTTGAAGGTGAGCTTTGTTAGCTGTTGGCTTCACTGGGAGGGATTGAGCTCCAGGCTGATCCCTCTGAGGACTGGCTGCGACTACAGTGGAGGAACTGTTGTACACAAGTTGACACTATAGAGCAGAACTTGCTTCAGTGGGGCTGTGGTGCTCATAGAGTCTGCCCCTTGAGTGTGTCACTCGTGGAGTGGTAGGGTTGTACTCCGGCATGGTGTGAAGCTATTGGCTGGGTGCACTGGCTCTGGGACCTCTTAGTAGGGGCAAGGTGAGCCACTGCCTGTTCCTTGCCTGGGGACACCCAGTATGAGCTACATTGCAATGTGCAGATGTCTGCTATTTATGCTGGGCTTGAAAATACCCAGGAGAGGCCACTAAAGCTGGCTGCCACTAGAGACAGGCCTGAGACCATGTAGCAAGCGGTATAGGGTACCCAGAGGTCAAATGCTGCTTGTTTGAGAAAATAGGAAAGTATAAAGCATGAGCCAAGATAGACTGTTTGTATGAAAAGCTTCTGAATTCAGCTTGGGTGAGCCAGTAAGTTGGGTGGGGTGAGGTCTCAGAGAATAACCTGGGCTAAATAAACAGTGTGAGCCACATTGATGGAAACTCAGATATGGTGCCTGCTTGCCAGCTGTGTAGAGGGGGTATCTCAGAAAGGAAACAATGGCCTCTGCCAGAACTTTTGTCTGGCAGAAAGCTGCCCCCCAGCTCTTATCCTGATTCCTGACAATCCATTTCCTCCTTATATGTTCTTTGTTCCTTTCAAGCTGCTGCCTCAGTGCTGGAGCTCAGAGGGAGTGAATCTGAGTAAGTCTGTGGTGGGCCCTTTAAGAGGAGATAGATGGCAGGGATTCTTTCAGCCCTCCAACTCACTTAGTCTCAGTCCTTGCTGGTTTTTATAGCATAAAGTTATGGGGACTTCTCTTCCTGGCTCTGGAACCCTGGGCTGAGGGGCCTGGTGTGGGACTGGGACACCTAGCTCTTCAGGGGTGAGCTCTGCAGCTGAGACATCCCTTCTGATTTTAAACCACCACATGTGAGTGTGGGACTAGCTTGTTCTGCATTTTAGCCCCTCCCAACAGTCTTAAAGTGGCTTCTTCTTTAATTTCCTAGTAATAGGACTTCCATTCAGCTAGATTTCTTGTGGTTTTGAATGATGACTGTTCTGTACTTTTGTTGTAATCTTTTTTTTTTTTTTTTTGTATTTTTCTGAAGCTGGAAACGGGGAGAGACAGTCAGACAGACTCCCGCATGCGCCCGACCAGGATCCACCTGGCACGCCCACCAGGGGCGAAGCTCTGCCCACCAGGGGGCGATGCTCTGCCCATCCTGGGCGTTGCTATGTTGCGACCAGAGCCACTCCAGTGCCTGAGGCAGAGGCCACAGAGCCATCCCCAGCGCCCAGGCCATCCCTGCTCCAATGGAGCCATAGCTGCGGGAGGGAAAGAGAGAGACAGAGAGGGAGGAGAGGGGGAGGGGTGGAGAAGCAGATGGGCGCCTCTCCTGTGTGCCCTGGCCGGGAATCGAACCCGGGACTTCTGCACGCCAGGCTGACGCTCCACCACTGAGCCAACCGGCCAGGGCCTTTTGTTGTAATCTTAATGTGGTCATGGAATAGTCAAGTATCACGTTTACCTGTGCTTCCATCTTAACTGGAAGTCTAGTGATTTTAAGGCATCATGCTCCTTAGAGCAGTAGCTAGTCACAGTTGCTTAAATGTAATAAAACTCAACTTTGGGACTCTAGAAAGTCAAGATCTCTCAGCAAGCAGAGGCTTTGACCAATAAGTCATTCTTTCCAGGGAAAAGTTAAAATCCTAAGAAAGTTCTATTCTTAGTATCAAAGTCTGTATTTTGTAATGTCATACAAATGTCCTTTGTAGAATGCTCATGTAAATGAGAAAGTAAATCACTCAAGAAAGAAGTCATCTCCTCTCAGATGGAAGGACAAGAAAAAAATACGGACAATAAAATGGAACCCAAACAAGAATTTCCAGACTACTAAAACCTAATGTTCATGTGTCAGATGTCTGTTCCCTAGCAAGGAAAACCAGACATTGCAGAAGGCTTAGAGCAATGGAGGATGCATGAGGAATACTGCAGAAGTATCACTGAGGTCAGATTCTCAGGTAAACTGTTAGAACAAATAAAAACCAGCCCCAAGATCATGAGTTAAAACGTCAACTGAACCAAGAACATAGAAGTAAAAAGTCATGAAATGTCTCACTCTGGGCTGCTATAAAGACTGGCCTATGAGATAACACCATTGTTCCCATTCTCTGTCTCTCTCAAGATGCCACCTCCCTGAGGTTGAAGGGCAGGAGCTATGCTTGAAAGGCCCTAGTTCATTCCTATAGTCTGGCACTCTAAGATAGTTTAATAAAGCTAATTATTTTAAAACAGTGAAACACTCCAAAATATGCCATAAGTTAAATTACTTGTTAATGGTATCACATTAGTCATTCTGTAAGTATTTATTAAGAACCTTCTACATGTGTATTCGATCAAAGACATATAAGTGACAGTTGCCATCTACTAGTGGAAGAGGCAATAAGAATGAATAGAAAAGTTTAAGTTGCTATGCTGTGTGCTATGGTTGGAGTAAGCACAGAGAAGGAAAAAAGAGGGTCATGTGATCCAACCACCTGAATCTCAGTAAGTTCTGAAAGAAAACCACAAGTTAGCTAGAAGAGGGTAAGGGAACATTTAAGGTGAAAAAAAAAAAGACAAAATCCATCAAACACCCAGGAACCTGGAGGAGCAAGCATACCAGCCTCTTCTGTGGTGTGTGTCACAGAAAGTAGCACTAAGTAGTGTAGTTTGTCAGAAGCATAAAGTGCTTGGCAGTGTGGCAAGAGAAAAGATTGGAGGAATAGACAGAGTAAACAAGCCAGGTTACAAGAGACCATGTATTCTGTGTGTGGAAGTTTGGAAGTCATCCCTAATAATTTTTGTTTTTACAAACACAAAAATTGATTTCTACTTGTGGCCATAATAGAGTACCTGCCATCAGACTAGCTTTGCCACGGTAAACAGTTATAGAACTGGTTGAAATAAATGAAGCAAATGTTTTCTGGCATTGGACACAAGGTAGTACAAGAATTTAATCCTTGAAAGAAGGGAAGTACATGGGATGTGTCCTTTGATTGCTCTGGCTGTTTTCCAGAAACAATTTCCTAATCATGGTATAGAGAGCTGGAGCCCAACAGCAAATGGTAGTTTCCCTGAGCTGAGGAGTCAGAGATCAGGGTTAGAGCTGGTAAAGTTGTTGGAATTTATGGGGGGAAGGGCACAAACAAGAGGGAGCTGCTCTGGGGTTGAAGGGCATATGCAGGTAAAAATCCATAAGAATTCTTCACAAGCCCCTTGTTGAAGGCTAGGCTACACATGTACTGGGTCACATTACATAGGACTTACAAGAGAATAGCTGTTACATGGTTAAACAACATATACTTACCAAAACTGACTAAAGGCCATGGATTCAAAGATGGCTGCAAAGTAGGTGGAAACTACATTCACCTTCTCTCAGCATCAAACCAGATTTACAGCTAAATTACAGAGCAATCATCCTGAATAACCAACTGAAGTCTGACTGAACAGAAATATTATAACCCAGGATTTACAGAAAAAGCCATATAGAGACTGGTAAGAAGGGTAGAGACATGGAAAAGGCTGGCCCCTGAACCCATGTGCAGTGGCTAAAAATCTGAAGAAATATCTCAGGTAAAAAAGTCCCCCCTGAGGAGTGAGGACTCTAACCCCATGCCAAGATTCCCCAATTCACAGCACTAATACTGAGAAGAGAGCCTGCATATCATCTGGTGGTGAAAATCAGCTGGGGTTCAGTCTGCCTGAGAGAGAATGGAGTCTTCTAGAAACCCAGATGCCATCTTTGCAGGGTTAAGCATTCCTATTCTTGCAGCGACAGCCTGGGGAGTACACTAGTCTGGTCCTCTAACTAGTAATGACACCACCCCTGAGCTAAAGTCCTGCAGAAAGGTCTGTTGGCTACACTCAACAGGGACCTTTGGTGCACTATTTATTTGGAGAAACTCTTGGAGAGATTCAGACAGTAACTGAACTGTGTAGCTTTGGAACAGGGACCAATATTTTCCACCTTCTGCACACAGTCAGTACCCCCCCCACACACACACACCTGTTGATTCACTTGGCTTGTCCTTTGACTCAGTGACCCTTCCCTGATGAGTTAAGTCCTGCAGAAAAACAGGAGTGCTGCCTAGAGCTGGGACCATAGAAGCATGTCTCCCTGGGAAGCTCCTGTCTGAGATTCAGATTGGCACTATAATGTATGGCTAAGGCTGGAGGGTGGGACTATTCTTACTTTCTGTGAGCTCAGTCCACACCACTTCCCCAACAGGAGATCCTCATTTGACCTGTCCTTCTGAATCCTGGAGGCCCTCCCTACCCTACTGAGTGTGCTCCTCCTGGGGGAGCTAACATGAGGCACTTGGGCACAGACTGAGTGGAATGGCTTTGGGGTAAGGACTAATTTCTCACATTGATTGCCTGACCATGTTGCCTCCAAGCAAGAGATGCAAAACCAAGATTATTCTACCAAGCAAGGCTATCATGTAAACTGAAGGAGAGGCCTTGCTGGGTTGCTGAGTGGATACAGCATTACCCCAGCATACTGAGGTCGCAGGTATGATCCCCAGTCAGGGCACATACAAGCAGCAACCAATGAGTGCACAACTAAATGGAACAACTAAGTGGAGCAGCGGAGCAGCAAGTTAATACTTTTTCTCTTTTTCTTTCTCCTTCCCCCTCTTCTCTTTTCCCTCTCTCTCGCTCAAATTAATGGGGGGGGACAAAAAACAAAAACTGAAACTTAAAAAGAAACAAAGATCTGCCTAGAAAAAAAGCCCTAAATGAGTTTATTACCACCAAACCAAATTTACAATGCTAAAGAGTCCCCTTGAAGAAGAAAAAAAAGAGAGAGAAAGAGAGAGAGAGAGAGAGAGAGAGAGACAGAGAGAGGAAAACAGGTATAAAGAATAAACAGGTACAATAAATGAGTACCTATAAATAATTACTTAAAATGTAAAGATTAAATACACCAATCAAAAGATATAGGGTAGCTAAGTGGATAAGAAAACAAGACCCATATATATGCTGTCTACATGACACCCATCTCAGAACAAAAGATGCATACAGACTGAAAGTAAAGGGATAGGAGAAGGTAGTCCATTCAAGTGGAAGTGAACAAACAAAAAACTGGGATGACAATAACTATGAAAGACAAAATAGACTTCAAAACAAAGGCCATAACAAGAGACAAAGAAGGACATTACATAATACTAAAGAGAGCAACCCAGCAAGAGAATATAACCAGTGGTGGGATTCAGCCGGGTCGCACCAGTTCGGTAGACCCAAAACCTAATTTTTGTTGAGTTCAGCGAACCAGTTGTTAAAATGGCACTTGTAATCAGGGTTCTCTCTAAGGTGGGCACCTGGGCAGCTGCCCCGTGTGGAAATCACAAACTTACATTCCTTACTCTTTTTTAATGTTCATCTGCACAATAGTGTATTCTAAGTACCTGTAGTAATGTTCATTCTGTCCATAGGTTTTATGGAAAACATTTTTAAAAATTCCAAGAACTATGCAGTTCCTGAAAGTGTTCAGAGCTAAAAATATTGTCAGAACAATTGCTAAAAGTTCAGCAAAAGCGGAAAGGGGTTTTTCAAAGATGAACATAATATGTTCAAAGAGAAGTCTCCTGTTTCTAATACATTAAACACAGTGACTTTTAGTCTAATCGGCCTACCTCTCAAGAAATGGGATCCTACTCGTACAGTGAAAAGATGGTTTGTTAAATTATTTGAATCCCATCACTGCCCGAGTAACAAGTGTTGGCGAGCACGTGGTAAAAAGAAATCCTCGTGTACTTGTGGTGGGAATGCTAATTGGTGCAGTCACTATGGAACACAGTATGATGATTCCTCAAAAAATTAAAAATAGAAATACAATATGACCCAGTCATCCCACTTCTGGGTATATAATCAAAGGAATTGGAACCAGAATCTTGTAGAGATATCGGCACTCCCATGTTCATTGCACTGTTACTCACAATAGCCAAGATGTAGATGACTGGGTGTACAATGAAATATTATTGAGCCACAATAAAGAAGAGTATCCTTTCCCTTGTAACAGTTTAGTTGGACCTTGAGGGCACTGTGCTAAATGAAATGTCAGACTGACAAAGACCAGTACTGTATGATATCAGTTATAAATGGAATCTAAAAAAGACAAACTCAGAAAAGCAGAGTAGAGTGGTGATAACCAAATATAGGACAGGGGAGATGGGGAGATATTGGTCAAAAGGGTACAAAATTCTAGTTATAAATTTGGAGATCTAATGTACAGTGTAGTGATTATAGCTAATAATACTGTATCACATACCTGTTGCTATGACAGTAGATCTTAAATGTTCTCATCAGGGAAAAGAAAATAGTTACTAGGTGACAGGACGGAGATGGTAGCTAATACCACAGTGATAATCATTTTGCAATTTATAAATGTATCAAATCAACACTTTGTACAGTATAAACTTATGTGTCAATTATATCTTAGTAAAGCTGGTGGAAAAAACTTTTGAGCTGTAGATTTAGGTTTATTCAACTTACAGAAAATGCCACATAATCTAATTGGCAGAGTCAAGCCTAGTCATCAAAAAATAAAACAAATGTTAAATGAGACTTATTTTGCTTTAGAAAGTACGACTGGCTTTCAATTGAAATAAAAACATGTTCATGCAAAAATAAAATAAAATAAAAATACATTGTTGAAAAAATAAAAAAGCAAAACCACAAACCAGAAGAAAATATTTGTAACAAATTAATCTGACAAAAGACTTATCTAGAATATATAAAAACTTTTACTAATCACTAACAAGACAAACACTCTCCCCCAAAAAGAAAAGCTACTGAACATTGTTAGTCATCTGGAAAATGCAACTTCAAAACTGAAAAGAGAGACCATTACCCACCCCCTAGAAAGGGCAAAAATAAAACATCGAAGAACACCAAGTATCATAAAAGATGTGAAGCAATGGAAGCTCCCATATACTGCTGCTGGGAAGAGGGCAGGAGACAACCACTCTGGGTAACAGTCTGGCAATTGAGTGTACACTTCCCATGTGACCTAGGTTTTTTGCAAAAAGGAAATTAAATTAATTGCTCATAAATGATTTGTCTGTGAATATTTTTACAACTTTATTCATTTTAACCAAAAAGTATTATTAGAAACAACTCAAATGTCTACCAAGAAGTGAATGGATAAACATTGTAGCATGCTCATACAATAAAATGCTACTCAACAATAAAAAGGAACAAACAGGACAGCATAAATGGTTCTCAAAAACAAACAGTAGGTTATGTGAAAGAAGCCAGATATAAAAGATCTCATTTAAGTGTATATGAATACACTTATGTGATCTTCTAGTGATAGAAATTAGATCTAATGGTAAAATTAGATAACTAGTTGCTTTTGGGTGGGGGAAAGAGGAGACCAATTGTAAAAAGGGGCACAAGGTGGCTCTGGCCGGATAGGTTGATTGATTAAAGCATCATCCCCATATGCCAAGGATGCAGGTTTGATCAACAATCAGGGCACAAACAAGAATCAACTAATGAATGCATAAATATGTGGAACAACAAATTGATATCTCTCTCTCTCTCTCTCTCTCTCTAAAACAACACCAATAAACAAATTTTTTAAAGGGGTACTAGGCGAGTTTATGATTTAATGAAAATAATTTGTACCTTGATTGGGGTGGTGTCAACATGGATTTATATATTTGTCATAGTTATCAAATGGTTATGTGTGCATATTTTATTGTATGTAAATTATACCTCAATAAACTTTATTTAAAAACACACACAAAGCAGTCACTCCATTACAGTTCATATCATAGGAAAGACATCTGTACAGTTTTGAGGTGTTTGTGATAATTACACTGCAAACCTTGTCAAGAGAACAAGGAAACCAAAGAAATAAACATGTCTTGATGTAGCCAAATCCTTGGATCTTTACCTAGGGAACTGACTTCAAAAACACTCTGAGTGTTTGCTTAAAACTACTCAGATGAAAACTCAAAATGGGAAAAATTAAAAGCAGTTAGGTTTTTATTCACTTGATTTTTAGTAAATCAACAGGTTTTTTTTATATTAGACACCATGTCAGAGAGCACAGAGGTGGCTTGGAAGTGGCTGCAGGATATATCGTGGTTGTGAAGGAAAATTAGAATCCTGGCTCTACCCTAACAGTTGTGGAGCCTTATATAAGCTACATGCTGCTTCATTACCTTGTAAATGCAGGAGGGTTAAATGATATGAGAATGTCCACGTCAAGCTTTCAGGGCAGTATCTGTTATCAAAGAGTGCTCCATATAAACACACAATGCTATTACTGTATCAGATGACATTTGGGTGAATTTTGTCTGTAAGAACAGACTATCCTATAGACCAGGGGTCCCCAAACTATGGCCCACGGGCCACATGCGGCCCCCCTGAGGCCATTTATCCGGCCCCCGCCGCACTTCAGGAAGGGGCACCTGTTTCATTGGTGGTCAGTGGATGTGGATGCATCCTGTGCTCCTGGAGTACTGTATGTGGTGGTGCCACAAAGCGCGACGTTGCTCACGTACAGTACTACTTCTGGTGACGCAGGATGCACACGTCACGGCTCCGGAAGCACATTATATCACTTGTTATGGCTAGCAGTGACAAATATGGAACCGGACATTGACCATATCATTAGCCAAAAGCAGGCCAATAGTTCCCATTGAAATACTGGTCAGTTTGTTGATTTAAATTTACTTGTTCTTTATTTTAAATATTGTATTTATTCCGTTTTGTTTTTTACTTTAAAATAAGATATGTGCAGTGTGCATAGGGATTTGTTCATAGTTTTTTTTTATAGTCTGGCTCTCCAATGGTCTGAGGGACAGTGAACTGGCCCCCTGTGTAAAAAATTTGGGGACCCCTGCTATAGACTTTCTTCGCTGTGTATAAAAACGCAGAGAGTAATACACATGAATTACCAATTATACCAAGAATACTTATTCAAATTCACACACACATCATCATCAATGTTTTTAGGCATAAAAGTGGTTGTTTTTATAAAGCGGTAGAGTCATAAAACCAAACTTAAAAGGCGGAGGAAACATCTAGTGGATATCATCCCAGTGTTTCATCAGAGGAAAAGGAGCCAGAGTTCATAGTGGAAGGAAAGGGAGAGATTAAAGCAAGAAGTGAGCGGGTACTGAAGGAAGAGGGTTAGGTCACAACAGTACAAGAGGGACAGAAATTAGAAAGACTTCAGAAGGAGGGAAAGGAGGTGAGTGAAGGGACTGAAGAAAACGTCATATGAAATTTAATCACTTAGCTCTGACCCGGTGGTTCAGTGGATAAAGTGTCGTCCTGGTGCACCAAGGTTGTGGGTTCCATCCCTGGTCAGGTCACTTATGAGAAGCAATCAATGAGTGCACAACTAAATGGAACAACTAAGTGGAACAGCAGGTTGATGCTTCTCTCTCTCTCCTTCCCCCCACTCTCACTCTTCCTCTCTCTCTCTTTCTCTCTCAAATCAGTGAAAAACTTTTCTTTTGAAAAAAAATGTGTTTAACCTAAAGATAAGTGGAATGGAGTTTTCAACCAAAAGGAAAATTGAGCCTATTTCATATGTTCCCCTAATAGACACAAAGCTATCTCCAGGGGACAGAGAGAAATTTCAGCTTAATAAAAGAAAGAACTGTGTAATAGTCAAAGCTGTCTTATATTGGACCAGAGCTATAGGAGCTAATGAACCACAGAAGCCTCTGGGTTCTCAGAGGCTTAAGGTGCTGTGGATAGAGAGGCTTTGGATGTTGCTGGCTTGCTTGTTTCCAGCTCTTGCACTGACACTAGTTATTCTTTTAAATGTCCTGTGGTCTTTATGGACCATTTTCTTTTTGTTTGTTTTTTTTTGTTTGTTTGTTTTTTGTTGGTTTTTTTTTTTTTTTTGTGTGTGTGTGTGTGTGTGTGTGTGTGAGAGAGAGAGAGAGAGAGAGAGAGAGAGAGAGAGAGATAGGGACAGACAGACAGGAAGGGAGAGAGATGAGAAGCATCAATTTTTGTTGGGGCACTTTAGTTGTTCATTGATTGCTTTCTCATATGTGCCTTGACCTGGGGGCTACAACAGAGTGAGTGACCCCTTGCTCAAGCCAGTGACTTTGGGCTCAAGCCAGGGACCATGGGGTCATGTCTATGATCCCACGTTCAAGCCAGCAACTCTGCACTCAAGCTGGTGAGCCTGTGCACAAGCTGGCAACCTCAGGGTTTTGAACCTGGGTCCCAGTCTGATGCTCTATCCACTGCGCCACCACCTGATCAGGCTAGGTCACTTTTAATTTAATTGTTTCAAGAGCAGGCTATTCCCGATATGTGAAGAAGTCTTTTCAAAATTGGCTGTTGTACAGCGAGGGCAGTCTTCTGTTGACTTTCTGTCTTTCTCTGTGCGCTCACACTGAGGAGAGCCACCAGCTTAGCAGCAGTTAGCAGATAAAACACCTTTAGTGTATCCCTAGGAAACACCCGTGAGAAAGGTCTTTTAATGTCTGTTTCTTCTCATTTCTATTTCTCGAGAACAGGATGAACTAGGATAGAGGAAAGGGATATTCTTACCAGGCCATATGAGGTGAGGACCCAGTGTGGTTTGGGGTCATAGTAAGCATGAGCTAGTTGGAGGGAAAAGACCAGAAGCCAAATGAATCTCTAGAACTTCTAGACGCAAGTACGTACAAAAAGTATTTTATAGTCTGTCACATTAATTCGAATTAAACATATCCATGTCCTGATGAATCAAAGAAGATGACTGGAAACTGATATACCTGTATTTCACATGAATTACAATTAAGAATAATAACAAAAGTGTCTCTTTAAGCCAGAAAGGATATTGACTTGAAACCTAAAACAGAACAATTTACAAAACACTCTGAGAAAGTTGCTTTTGGTGTTAAAAGTTCCGATATTTGGTTTCAGTCCAAAAGTGATATTTTTCTCCCTGCATGACTTAGTAGGAAGGCAGTCAGCCATCCCGGGGCTGCCTGCCTGAGGAGAGGCAGCACACGCCCGCAGAGCGCTCCCAATCCCTAAACATTCTACACATTTCACTGCCACAGCTGTGCCTGTGGCATTAATCCCTAGAGGGGCACAGTTCCCACCAAGCGTCCTGAACGCAGGATGCCTCAAGGAGGGCCTTTAGGCTGACTGTGACCCTGTGTGCCGTGAAAATAGAGACTCATTCACTGCCCTAAATAAACAGAAGGAAAGTTTATTTGTGGAAAGAGTGAAGGGCGGAGAGGGAGAGAGAGGCAGCCATGGAATCTAGAAGCAAAAGCAGAGAGCTTTATTCCTATGCCCCCATTTCAGCAGGAAGTCAAAATGGACCCTTGGGGGCCCTTTTAGGGATACTCAGGGAAACAGTGCAGGAGGACACACACACTTGAGCTTGTGGTTTTCTCACACTAAACTTCCAGAGAAGGTTGCTAGTGCTCTCTTGCAGCACAGAGGCTCCCTTAGAGCAAGCTCAGGTTGAACAAACTGGTCTAATGTCTCTACTTTCAGAGTTAAGATCAAACAGTCCTTTGTGGTCCCATTTGCTCCAAAGCCTATGTTCTCAAGGACCACATACCCCTAAGCTTCCATGCTTCCTTTCTCCCTGGCTGTCACCACACTATTGTCTGTGTCTGTGTGTATGGGGCTTTATTGCTTCATTCCTTTACCTGCTCTCATCCAGTCCCTCAAATCCCTTCTCCTCTGACAGCTGTCAGTCTGCTCCATGTATCCATGTCTCTGTTTCCACTGTTTGTCAGTTTCATTTGTTCATTAGATTTCACAAATAAGTAAGATCATATGGTACTTGTCTTTCTCTAACTGGTTTATTTCACTTATCTTAAAAATCTCCAGGTCCATCCATGCTGTTGCAAAAGGTAATATTTTTATTTTTTATGGCCATAATGTATTCCATTGTGTAAATGTACCACAGGCATTTTAATTCACTTATCTACTGATGGGCACTTGGGCTGCTTCCAGATCTAGGATATTGTAAATAATGCTGTAGCGAGCATGTGGGTTCATATCTTCTTTTAGATTAGTGTTTTGAGGGGGATGGGTGAAAAAGGTGAAGGAATTAAGTACAATCTGCCAGTTATAAAAATAACCATAGATATGTATAGTACAACATAGAAAATATAGTCAACAATATTTCAATAATCATACATAGTGCTAGATGGGTGCAGGACTTACTGGGGTTATGTCTTTTTTTTTTTTTTTTTTTTTTTTTTACAAAGACAGAGAGTCAGAGAGAGGGATAGATAGAGACAGACAGACAGGAACAAAGAGAGATGAAAAGCATCAATCATTAGTTTTTCATTGCAACACCTTAGTTATTCATTGATTGCTTTCTCATATATGCTTTGACCATGGGACTACAGTAGACCGAGTAACCCTTTGCTCAAGCCAGTGACCTTGTGTCCAAGCTGGTGAGCTTTGCTCAAACCAGATGAGCCTGTGCTTAAGCTGGCGACCTTGGGGTCTCGAACCTGGGTCCTCTGCATCCCAATCTGACGCTCTATCCACTGTGCCACCACCTGGTCAGGCGGGTTATCACTTCTTAAGTGATATAAATGTCTAATCACTATGACATACACCTAAAACTCATATCATATGGCATGTCATCTAAGTCGAAAGGATTTTTATTTTTTGTATTTTTCTGAAGTTGGAAACAGGGAGTCAGTCAGACAGACTCCCGCATGCGCCCGACTGGGATCCACCTGGCATGCCCACCAGGGGGCGGTGCTCTGCCCATCTGGGGCGTTGCTCTGTTGCAAGCAGGGCCATTCCAGCGCCTGAGGCAGAGGCCATGGAGCCATCCTTAGCGCCCGGGCCAACTTTGCTCCAATGGAGCCTTGGCTGTGGGAGGGGAAGAGAGAGACAGAGAGGAAGGAGAGGGGGAGGGGTGGAGAAGCAGATGGGCGCTTCTCCTGTGTGCCCTGGCCAGGAACCGAACCCGGGACTCCTGTGCGCCAGGCCGACGCTCTACCACTGAGCCAACTGACCAGGGCGGTCAAAAGGATTTTTAGAAAAATCACAGCCACGGAAATTCTGCTTGTGGCATAAACCATTAAGTATTCTTTACACTACTCATTAATAAATGCAACCCTTTCAGCTAACTTAAGAACGTTTGCTTGTGTTGACAGCAAGGACTGGGCATCCAGGAAGCTGTGTGCTAATTGGCTGCTTTTTTCCTTTTTCCACTTCATTGTCTGCCAGGTGTCGCCCTGATTTCCAGAGTGCGTCTGGCTCTCCATCGCATCCTGCTTGTTATCTCTGTCTGGCAAACAACTACTCGGTGCTTCCAGGACTTCAGATCTTTTAGGGCAGCGATGATAAGCTATTCTCAGCCTACTCGGCCAAAAGTTTTTGGCTGACAGACTGAGGAAGACCATTGTTGTCGCTGGCTGCTATCTCCTCCTCCGACTCCACTTGGCAAATGTGCAAGTCCCTCTCTCTGGTGTGGAAACAGGACACTCGCTCTACTCTAGATGACTCAATGCGCTAATAAACAAGTCACAGAGGAAATAGTCACCAGTCTTGAAAACAACAACAAAAAGAAACATTTTGAGGTTTGTTGGATGCTGAGATGTTTGTCCTCCTTAGCGCGGCCCTGCTTTATCTCACTTCCCAGCCTTCCTATCAAAGACGTGGGGAAGTTAATAGTTTATCAAATGTTAATTGGCTGCAATGTTTATGCATTACTTACATAGCATGGAAAGTATTTTTTGGTGCTGGGGGTACTGTTTTCTTTCACTGCGAATTTATAATCTTCATCATTCATCTCCCATTTTGTCAGACTCCATATCCTAGGAAGTCCCTAGTCTACCAAGAAATTTACTGTCTCCTGAGCTTATATTGGTGCCATCAGGAGACCTTCTGTGGCCTCAGAAGTGTCTGCAGTGAGATAAAAGGGGTGAGCTTTCTCCTAAGCAACCGAGAAGCAAAACAGCGACCTTGCTCTGGGGGAGGCCCTGTCCCTGAAGCAGGACAGGGAGAGGAAGAGCACAGCATACCTCCTGCCTCGTGTGTGCTCTGCAAACAGCCGAACGCTGCACACTGAACATGGGCCACAGAACCCAATAACGCTCTGCTTCGGCATGGGTCACACATGGGCCAAACACCAGGCCAGGGTGAGTTCATGGGCACCCAGAGGGCTTGCGTGACAGGCCAACCTTGACTACATGGAGTGTCACAATGGGGATTCTTGAGGAAATGTGGGGGCAGGAAGCCTCCTCTAGTCCCAGGACATTTTCACAGAGATTTAGAATGTACAAGAGTGGTGCTGTTACAATTCTGCAGTGACAGAATTATAAGAGAGTAGTCACATCTCTGAATTTCCTTCAGAAAATCCTGGGTTACCCTGGCACATGTATTAATGACACCTTTTTTCATGCTCAAAGTATCTTCATTTGAATGATAGATGATCCCCTTGTCAGTCTACACCCTAATGAGGTAAAGATAAGGTCTCCTGATGCCACACCTGCACTACAAGGGCCACTTACCACCTGGGCTTTTATTGAATGTAGTTTCAACAAACATTTGCTCAGCACTCCTGAGGTTTCAGCAACTGTGTTAGGCAAAGGGGACAACACATATAGGAGAGACACTCATCAGCAGACGACTCAGGCCCTGTGACCAGTGCACAGCACAGACATGAGGGTGGTGGCACCTCAGTGATCCTTTGAAACTCAGGTTACTGAAGAGTTGCTTGTCCACTTGGAGAATCATACAGGGTGCATGCTGGCTTACAGGTAGGGATAGCAGCGGCAGCGCGAGCAGTATGAGCAGATAGAACACTAAAACCATGGAGCTGGTGTGTGTTTCTGCTGTGCTCTGGGAAGCATGAGCATCTGGATAGCAGGCGGAGTGTGAACAGAAGCACAGAAGCAGTCACAATTTTTAATTTCAATATTATTTTTATTAGTGCTGGGCTACTACTAAATGTATATAACATAAGTGCACTCTAAAGAATGTATAAGGTCCAGGCATGGAGTTCAAGATTAACAAGTAAAATTTCTCCCTTGATTCTGTTTTCCCTTCTGCCTACCTTCAGCAGCTGTTTCTTAGATTCAGCACTGATGCAAAATTGAGCAAGTACTGGCTTTTCTCATCTCTTTAGTGGCTGAGTGAACATGGCTTTGCTCAGATTTGTGCACTTTCTACTTAGCACATCCCCAGCCACCTTCTTCATTTGTTGAAGACCAACCATACTTTAAGACCCAATTTAAATGCCAACTCCTTAAAAGAAATCAGTCTTGATCCTATGAGGCAAGACTGGTCCTAAGCTTATTCTGCATGTTGATGCATGATGGCACTTAGCACATTACTATGTCACAGCCACTTGTCTGCAAGTCATTGCCAACAGCTAGACTCTGAATTCCTGGAAGCAGACACTGTCTCTGATTCATCTTCCCAATTCTAGCATCAATTCTAGAGTTCAGTAAATGATAAGTCTTCATTTGAATACATATAATCATAGATATTTATCTTTTAAAAATGTGAGCAACCCAATGGATCATTTAGAGAGAATACTGAATAACTATCAGGGGTCAAGAATTAGAAAATAACACTCCAGAAGGCCTCCCTTGTAGTGACTGGGAGGGGCTCAGTCACTCCAAGGACAACCACTATTTTGACATCTGTCACCACCAGATACTAGTTTTACTGTTTTGAACATTATATAAATGGAATCATATAGTATATATAATTTATTATCTAGCTTGTTTCACTCAACATTAGGTTTGCGAGATTCATCCACATTATTATATGTAGTTGAGTTAGTTCATTTGGGGAAAAACTGCAAGATATCCCACTTTATGGACATATCAAAATTTATTTATCTATTCTGCTATTAATGTACATATGGGTTTTTCTAATTTGGGGCTCTTACAAATCATGCTGTTTTAAATAGCCTTGTATTTGTCTTATGGTACACATGGGCATACATTTCTGTTCAGAGTAGACTTGCTAAGTCTTTGAAAAGACTTATGTTCAGCTTTTGTAAATAATGTCCAACTTTCTGCAAAATGTGCCAGTTTATATTCTCACTTGCACTATATAAACTTCTGTTGCTTTGCATCTGACCAACACTTGGTATTGTCAATCTTTAAAACTGTAGCCATTCTGGTGTGTGTATAATAGTATTTATACATTTAGGTTTCATCTGTATTTTCCCATGATAAATGTGATTGAGCACCTTTTCATGATTACTGGACAACTGGATATTCTCTTTTATGAGCTGGCTGTTCAATTTGGTTGCCTGTCTTTTCTGTTGGGCTTTATGACTATTTTGTTAATTTGCTTGGCTACAAATATTTTGTTATAGATGTTATAAATACATTCTGCCTTTCTGTGGCTTACTTTTCCATTTCCTTCATTTTATTGTTTGATGACAAACAGTTCCAAGTTGTAAAGAAGATCAAGATGTTAGTCTTGCCATTTGTGGTTAAAGCTTTTAGAGTCTTGTGTAAGAAATCTTTCTCTTTCCAAACTTATGAAGATATGCTCCTAAATTATTTTCTAGGAGTTTTATAATTTTACTTTTCATATTTAAATCTGCAGTCTACTTCAAATTAATTTTTTGCTTGGTATGAAGTTAAGGGCCAACTTTTATTTTTTCATATGTGTATTCAACTTACCCAAAACCAATAATTTTTAAAAAATTGTTATTTTCCCACCACTCTGTGATATTACCCTGCTCATTAATTCATTATTTATATAAACATGGGTCTATTCCTGGAATCTCTATCTTGTTACAGTGATCTAATTGATTTTTATATGTTAATCCAACCTTGAATTCCTGGAATAAACCGGACTTGGTAGTGATACATTGCTCTCTTACTATATTGCTTGCTACATGCAATTTGTTCATATTTTCTTTAGTTTCTGTATCTATGCTCATGACAACTTTTCCTTTATAGTAAGATTTTTGTCAGAATTTGGTGTCATATTTATGCTGGTTCCTAAAACATATTGCAATATATGCTCCCTCTTTTATTTACCTCTGAAAGAGTGTGTGTAAGATTAATTTCTGTGGTAGGCAACCTCTAAGATAGCCCCCAGGTCCTGTCACCCTGGTATAGTGTAATTCCCTCCCCTTTAGTGTGGGCCAGATTTAGGAGCTCACTTCTAAGAAAAGAATACAGTAGAGGTAATGAGATGTCACCTCCAAGATTCGGTAACAAAAGACTGCGTCTTCAGTCTGGAGTGCTCACTATCATTTGCTCACTCTGAAGAGAGCCAGGTGCCATGTTGTATCCTGCCTTATGGAGAGGCCCACATGGTCAGGAACAGAGTGTGACCTCTGGCCAACAGTCGATGAAGAGCTATGACCCTCAGTCAACAGCCTGTGAGGAACTGAGGCCTGCCAACAACCACAAGTGAGCTGGTATGTGTCTTATGGTACACATGGAATATAATCAAAGTCATTAGCCCTTCCAACGACGCTGCAGTCCCAGCTGAGTGTGTAACTATGTTGAGCTCTTGAACTAGAGGTACTTGGGTAGGCCACACCTTATATTTATGATCCACATAAACTGTGAGATAATACAGTGGTACCTTGAGATAGGAACAGATCAACATACAAATTTTTGAGATATGAGCTGTGACTCAGTCCGTATTTTTGTTCAAGATCCGAGAGAAATTCTGAGATACGAGTCATGATTCGGGAAGCTACCGCTAGTTGGCACGTTGGCGCACGGGTTCAGTATTAGCAGTTTGATATATGAGTTGACTGACTTACAAGCTCAGTTACAGAATGAATTAAATTTGCATCTCAAGGTACCACTGTATATGTTGTTTTAACTACCAAATTTTGGAATAATATATTATACAACAATAGATAACCTATACAATTACCATTGTTTCCTCCTTAAATGTTTGAAAGGATTTAATGTTAAAGCATTTAACTCTGTATTTTTAATAGGTAATTTTTAAATTACAGATTAAAAATTTTTAATAGTTATGAAACTATTTAGGTTTTATATTGCTTCTTAGGCCGGTTTTAAGTTGTTTTTCTAGGAAGTTGCCCATTATTCTATGTTTTCATAGTTATTGGCATACAATTGTACAAAATATCCTATTTATGATGTCTGTAGGACCTGAAATGATGTTCCCTTTCACATTCCTAATGTTGGCTATTTCTGCCTTCACTTTTTTTCAGATCAGTCTTACCAGGGATTTATCAGTTTTACTTATCATTTTTATTAGTGTTTTTAAATAAATAACTTTTGGCTTTGTAAGTCCTCTCTTATATTTGTGTCCTACCTTATTTATTTCTCTCATCTACTTTATTTTATTTTTTTGTGACAGAGACAGAGAGAGGGACAGATAGGGACAGACAGACAGGAAGGGAGAGAAATGAGAAGCATCAATTCTTAATTGCAGCACCTTAGTTGTTGATTGATTGTTTTCTCATATGTTCCTTGACCGGGGGCTACAGCAGAGTGAGTAACCCCTTACTCAAGCCAGAAACCTTGGGCTCAAGCTGGTGAGCCTTGCTCAAACTGGATGAGCCTGCGCTCAAGCTGGCGACCTCAGGGTTTCAAATGTGGGTCCTCCATGTCCCAGTCCGATGCTGTATCTACTGTGCCACCGCCTAGTCTCTCATCTATTTATTCCTTCTATTTCCTTTATGTTTTATTTGCTATTTTTCTCTAACTTCTAGAAAGAAGTGCTTATAAAACTGATTTTCAGCATTTCCTTTACACATTTATGTGATTTTTTCCTGCAAATTTAATTTTTGTACATTTAAATTTTCAGTTTAAAACTACAAATTTTTACTTTATGCATGTCTTTAGTTGCATTCCCAAAGTTTCAATGTCATACTTAATTTTTTTTCAATTTACAATATTTTCCAACTTCCATTGTGATCTTTCCTGTGATGCAGGATGTAGAGTTATTTCTAGTAATATATATATTTTTAAATTTTATTTAGAAAATTAACTTTAACAGGGGACATTGATCAACTAGGTTTCAGGTAAAGATTTCTATAGCATTTTAACTGTTGATTATGTTGTGTACCCACCAACCAAAGTCAAATCATTTTTTATCATCTTAGTATTACTTTTTGTTACTTTTGTAGTTTAATTCTGAGTTTTTAGAGCCCAGTCTGCATGATTTTAATATTTTGAAATTTGTTGAAACTTGCCTCATGGCCTAGTATGTGGTCACTTTTCATAAATAACCTGTGTAGTCTGCATATTGTGTAACAATAGGGGCCCTCTTCTATTTAGGCCCCTTTGATCAAACTTGTTAATTGTCTTGTTCAAATCTTCTAAAGTTTTACTGATTTTTAAGTGCTTTTTTTCCTGTAAGTTATGAGAAGGCTTTGCCATTTGCTGCAAATTTATAATTCTTAGGGGGTTTTGGTTAATTAAATATTTTATATCATTATGAATTAGCTCTCTTTATTTCCTGGAATATGTTTTGCTTAGTGTAGTTACCGGTTTTCTTCTGGATAATGTTTCCACATTATAGCTTTCATATTTTCTGTGTTCTCATAATTTAATGTATCCCTTGTAGAATCATAAAGTCATTTTAAAAATAAACTCAGCTTCACAATGTGGTGTGTAGAGGGTGTTATATTGAGTGGGACACTTGAAACCATGTCAACACAATAAATTAAAAATAAATTTTTTAATTAAAAATAAACAAGAAGAAAAAATAAAATAAACTCAAATAAATAAAATCAGCTAACTGACCCTGGCCGGGTACTCAGTTGGTTAGAGCAGTGGTCCCCAACCCCTGGGCCGCGGACTGGTACTGGTCCGTGGGCCATTTGGTACCGGTCCGCAGAGAAAGAATAAATAACTTATATTATTTCCATTTTATTTATATTTAAGTCTGAATGATGTTTTATTTTTAAAAAAATGACCAGATTCCCTCTGTTACATCCGTCTAAGACTCACTCTTGCCGCTTGTCTCGGTTACGTGATACATTGATTCGTCCCACCCTCAAGGCCGGTCCGTGAAAATATTTTCTGACATTAAACTGGTCCGTGGCCCAAAAAAAGTTGGGGACCACTGGGTTAGAGCATTGTCCCAATATGCCAATGTGGGTTTGATCCCCGGTCAGGGCACAAACAAGAATCAACCAATGAATGCATAAATAAGTGGAACAACAAATCAATGTCTCTCTCTCTCTCTCTCTATCTCTCCACCCTTTCTCTCTTCCTCTCAAATATAACAACAATAAATAAAAGAAATGCAGCTATTGGTATTTATATTTTAAAGCATTTTGTCAATATATAATTAATGTATTTTTTAGTGTTTATTTATTTTAGAATTTACTATCTTTTTAACAGCACTCTAGTCATCTTGCCTGTCCAGGTACTCTTTTCTTCCCTTTTCTCTTTTGCCTTCTTTGGAATTGGTTCAATGCTTTTTTCCCATAATGCAGCAGTTTCCAAACTTTCACTATTCTTTTATTGCTGATTATCAAAAGCTAAGATCATTAATACTTTTGCTTCTAAATTCAATACACCTTAGAATAATTTCATTTATACACTTCTTGGTTGCTGAGATTTTAAAAAATCTATCAATACTTACCCTGCTTGAGGTTTATAATGATTTTGTAATTTATGGCTTTATGTCTTTTATGAATTTTGAAAAATTCTCAGCCATTGTCTCTTCACATACTGTTTCTGTCTCTCTTTCTTTCTCCTTTCCTTCCAGAACCCCAAATACATGTTCTATTTTCCATGGCATTCCCTGCTCTTATCTGTATTTTCTGAACTTTCTTTTCCATGTTTGATTTGGGTTATTATCTTAAGACTTTTCTTTTACTTGACTAGTTCCTGCTTCAGCTAGATTTCATCTTCTATAAATCCTATCATATTTCCTTAAATACCATTTTAATCACTAATTTTAAAGTAATGTTATTATCTGGATCCCCTGTGCGTTCTTTCTAGTGTTTATTGCTTCTCTTGGGAATTAGTCACATTGTCTTAACTCCCATGGGCATGATTATACAAAGTGAGGCAAAAGTAGGTATATAGCTGTTCATATGGAAAATAATACAATAGTTAATAAATAGTAATATAAGAATAAACTCCATGTTTTACATGTTTCACAACTATTTTTCTCCACCATGTATTTGACTTTTATGGACATTGTATATGAAAAATTGTAGAGAGAATTTAAGGCCCAGGATGATGTTATGTTCCTCCAAACCATCTGGCCAGAGCTTAATTTCTTCTATTTAAAAAAATATATATATATTTTTATTTTCAGAGAGACTAACAGAGGAAAGGAGAGAGAGGGGAGAGGGAAGGCAAGCATTCATTTGTTGTTCCACTCAGTCGTGCCCTGACTGGGGATCAAACCCACAACCTTGTTGTTTCCAGATGATGCTCTTAACCAACTGAGCTAACCAACCATGGCCAGGCCCTTATTCTTTTAAGTGGAAAAGAAATGATTGTGACTCAGTTAACAAAGTAATTTCATACACCTGATCATAGAAATAGTAAAATTGGGTAGGAGGAATGCGAGGGAGGCACTGACTGCCCCATCTGCCAGCGCAGTGGTAAAAAGCAGGTCAAGATGAAAGGGAACGAACAGGCTTGACTAGGAGGTGGCACAGTGGATAGAGCGTCAGACTGGGACGTGGAGGACCTAGGTCCAAAACCCCGAGATCACCGGCTTGAGCGTGGGCTCACTAGCTTGAGCACAGGGTCGCTGGCTTGAGCCTAAGGTCATTGTCTTGAGCAAGGGGTCACTCGCTCTGCTGTAGTGTAGCCCCCCCATCCCCTTGTCAAAGCACATATGAGATAGCAATCAATGAACAATTAAGAAGCTGCAACAAAAAATTGATGCTTCTCATCTCTCTCCTTTCTTGTATGTCTGTCCCTTTCTGTCTCTCTCTCTCTGTCCCCCCCCCCCCTAAAAAAAGAAGAAGAAGAAAGGGAATGGACAGGAAAGAATGAAGGCCATTGTAACAAATGTAGTCAGTAGAAGTAAAAGTTTTGTGAAAAATGGAAATTTTTTTTCTGGACTCTGATTTTACAAATGTAGTATAACATTTATTCCTTAGAGTTCTCACACTTGTCAGGGGATGGGGGGGGCTACACTACAGCAGAGTGAGTGACCCCTTGCTCAAGCCAGTGACCCTGTGCTCAAGTTCTCACACTTGTCAGATGAATTTGCAGTTTCTATTAGCTGCTCCATAAGTCCAAAATGTTATCACTTGTATTGTGTGTTTCTATAATATATTTTCTATAAAGATACGTGCTAGGGTACTAGGTGCTTTGACAAGAGACTTCTTCGATATGTTAGTAGCATCATTCTCAGCCATATGAATTTGTCCATTCACATACTAATTCTCTCATTTGAGAAGCACTTAACAACATTTATATGCTAGGAACTAAGAAAACAGATAAAAGACATGGTCCCTGCTGCCAAGAAGTTGCTTGGCATGAGGATGGAATTTCCCAGCAACCTTGTTGCTTTTGGCTATGTGGACATTCGACATTTAGATGTTTACTTAAGGTTATTCTATTTAGCAAAAGAGGTTTCACTTGTTTGTTGAAGTTGCCATTCAGGTATTAAGTATGAGTGCAAGCCTCGTGTCAGGATCTGAGTAAAAACTGCAGCCCTTTTTGCACGGAGACAAGATTGTATCACTTTTCCTAAAACTGTGAAGACAAGTGATAAGTGGTAAGTGGTATATTATTGCTTTTAAATCTTATTGGCCAAGTAGAGAGCCAGTGCCCTGCCTATAAAGGAAGAAAACAGCTGTCACTTCTGTATATTTGCTAGGATGCGAATGTCAAAATGGCTGGGACATAAGAAACGCTAAAGCTCAGGTAGCATTGTTGTTTACAAGTGAATTAAAGTCAAAGCCTATTAAACATTCAGTTCCTCAGTCCCACTAGCTGCATTCTAAGTGCTCAATAGTCATCTGTGGCTAGTGGCTACCATCTTGACAGCACAAATAAAGACTTTACCATTACCATGGAAAGTTCTATTGGACAACACTGGAAATGAAATGGGTCTCCTAAAAATGATGAAAGTTGGGACTGTCCATGGTGCCAACAGGTTTAGATGGCAATGTAAGGAATTATGGTCATGTACTACATCAGGGGTCCCCAAACTATGGCCCGCGGGCCACATGCGGCCCCCTGAGGCCATTTATCCGGCCCCTGCCGCACTTCTGGAAGGGTACCTTTTTCATTGGTGGTCAGTGAGAGGAGCATAGTCCCCATTGAAATATTGGTCAGTTTGTTGATTTAAATTTACTTGTTCTTTATTTTAAATATTGTATTTGTTCCCGTTTTGTTTTTTTACTTTAAAATAAGATATGTGCAGTGTGCATAGGAATTTGTTCATAGTTTTTTTTATAGTCCGGCCCTCCAACGGTCTGAAGGACAGTGAACTGGCTCCCTGTATAAAAAGTTTGGGGACCCCTGTACTACATAATGACATTTCAGTCAACAAAGGACCGCATATGAGTCAGTGGCCCTGTAAGATTATAATGGAGCTAAAAAAATTCCTATTACCTAGTGATGTCACAGCCCTCATGATGTTGTAATGCAATGCATCACACAAATACCATTGTGTTACAATTGCCTACAGTATTCAGTACAGTAACACGCTCCAAAGGTCTGTAAACTAGGATCTGTAAGGGAACAAAATTTGTTACCACAAAATATGTCTATTTGGCATAAGGATTATTTTAGCCTAGTTAATTTTAAGAAACAGCAGACACAAAAGTTCTAAAAACCAGAAGTTACCGTTTGTGAAAGTCATTTATATTTGTAAGGAACATCTCCTTTGTAAGGGTGTCTCTCTCACTGTCCCAGGAAGAGAGGGATGACTTTACCTCTATAAACTCTCATCAAAGCAGAAGACTAGGATTTCAACCTGCATAAGAACCTTACCTATGTTTACTGTGCTTCTGGTAACCTCTCATAACTGACTGTCCCCACCCCCAACGTCTGTTTTTCAGCTGAAGATGGTATTTAAGGTGGTGCTTCTGCCATTTTGGCAAGTTGCTCAGTTTTCCTGGATATACAGGAGGTATACAGGCTATTAAACTTTTGTTCGTTTTTATGCTGTTAATCCGTTATTTATTACAAGGTATTTCAACCAAGAACCCAGAAGACTAGAGGGAAATTTATTTCTCCTCCCCTACAGAGGAACAGGCTAGACCACATAGCCTAGGTTTGAAGTAGACTACACCATCTCGGTGTGTGTAAGCATACTCTGTGATTTCACACAATGATAAGACCACCTAACAATGTATTTCTCAGAATGTATTTTGGTCATCAAGTGGCACATGACTGTGTAATTAAATGAAATGAGAAATGTTTTTCAATGGTTCAGTAGGCACTTCCATTTCTTGGCATGTAATTCCAACAAATAATAATGGTGGAAACAAACTTTCTCCTGCCTGAGTGTTTGGATGACTGATTGTTTTGAATCCTGTCTGTGAAAAACGCAAGATGTGTGCTCGTGTCCAGCACCAGGTGGGCATGGGACCACTACTTGTGTTTTCTATGTGTTATCCAGCTGCTGGCTAACAGAAAAGGCCGTGCAAAGTAAGACACTGAGAAAGGGAAGCACATTTGTCCCATACAATAACAAATACCCTGTCACCTGTTACTGGATTCCATAATATGGGAGAAAACCCTTTTAATGAGAGGGTACTGTCATTCTGTGTTTGGACCCTTGAAGGTTTGCCCTTGACCTGATCACATGGGAAGAAGAATGTGCAATCATTTCTCACTGGATTTTTGTTTAGTGCGACTTACCTTGCTCTACTCTTGATCTTAAAACCTAAGAGGTGCATGAGTGTATTATTTCTTGACTCTTGTGGATAAATGAGACCAATAACAATGTCAAGCCTGTAACTGGGGCTACATGAGATGGGTAAGCACTGGTTTATGTCTTCTGTCTACCCCCTGGTGGAGGGATTCATTACTAGTCAAATCCAAAGAAGGAAAAAGAAAGAGATAAAAGCATGAATTATTTCCCGAGTATCTATTCAGTCCCTCCCTCAATAACCTAGGGTTTGTTGCTTATACAGGATTGCTGGCTCCATGGAGAATAAATGAAACCCATTATTTCCCTTTGAACATGTTCCTTCCTGGGAATGGCAGGAGTGGTCCTCAGCAGGAGGGCTTCCCTGCCAAAACGCTTCACTCCAAGCTGAAGGGGCCATCACTCTGGGTGCAAAAAAAGACTTATGAGCTTTGCTGCCCCGGCAGCTCTGGAATTCTTCCCTGGGCCATGAATAATACCTAATGGTTCAGAGGAAGTAATGTCAGTTCTTCAAAGCAGACCTAGCTAATTGTGTAATGTTATTCTGAGGCACTAGAAGAAGCCAAAAAAGAAGGGAGGTTGGGCAGAAATTCCTTCCTTTGCAATGATCAGCTTACATCCTGCACCATCAGATTTGATTATCCTTATCTTTTCTTGCATAAATACAAATGTTATGACTGGATATAGGTGACCAGACTTCCAAAAAAAAAAAAAAGAGTCCAGCCACAATATTTGACTCCATGACTGCCTGTGGTTGTGAATTCCTCAGGCCAGCCCCACGCTGTGTGCAAAACTATTTCCTTTGATTTATTCATTTACCAGCTTTTAGCTCCATCAGGTGCCCCTTGTTCTCACAGCAGAGAACAGGCAAAAAGAAAGTCTGTCCATGTTGTATCACCCCTTATTTATGTAGTTTAATCTAAATGTCCTCTGATTTCTTCTTCTTAGAGTGCAAAATAATTTTATAAATCAATTCCTTATTAAAACTAGCTTCATAAAATCAAATACATAATACAAACCTGATTAGAATTATGCAGGCATCATAATAAATAGAAGAGGTAAGTATCTCTCCTATGGCATGTCCTTGTCTCCCAGGTCCCACCTGCAAGCCAGCCATTAATTACCACCAGCTGCTGGTTTATGCTCCAGAAATATCCAAACCCATGTAGGTGTGCACTTGCTCCTTTACAAATGCATTTTCACATAACAATATATGTTAGAGATCATTTCATTTGGTCATACATAATGCTACTTCATCCTCTTTTCCAGAGTCTCATAATATTCAATCATGGCTATACCATAATTTATTTAAACAGTTCCATACTGATGGATATTGATATGTTTCTAGTAGTGTGCCCATATATGAAGAGCTCCAACAAAGATATTTGTAGCCTGACCTGTGGTGGCGCAGTGGGATAAAGCGTCGACCTGGAAATGCTGAGGTCGCCGGTTTGAAAACCTGGCTTGCCTGGTCAAGGCACATATGGGAGTTGATGCTTCCAGCTCCTCCCCCCTTCTCTCTCTCTGTCTCTCCTCTCTCTCTATCTCTCTCCCTCTCCTCTCTAAAATGAATAAATTTTAAAAAAAAAATTTAAAAAGAAGATATTTGTATACATGTCTCAACATACAAATACAAGTACATACATTTTAAATGTTGATAGGTATTTCTAGATTGCCCTCCAAAGAGATTAAATTGATTTTTACTCTCACCACCAACTGTAAGTGAGTCTTCATTCCCCATTTCCTTGCCAACATAATATATTCTAATAATATTTTACAATCTTCTATCAAATACCAGTTTTAGCTGCAAAAACTATGCAAGGTCTAGGGACCTCCAAATAAACATTAGATTCTGACACTGGGCCTTCTACAGCCTCTTGTAAAATCAGCCTCCCCTCTCTAAGTCCAAATACTTAACAGTAAAACAAGCAAGATAGCCTGACCTGTGGTGGTGCAATGGATAAAGCGTCAACCTGAAACACTGAGATTGCTAGTTCAAAACCCTGGACTTGCCTGGTCAAGGCATATATATATATATATATATATATATGGGAGTTAATGCTTCCTGCTCCTACCTCCTTCTCTCTCTCTCTCTCTCTCTCTCTCTCTCTCTCTTCTCTCTAAAATAAATAAAGTCTTTTTTTAAAAAAGCAAGATTAAAACAAACAAAATGGGTTATATGAGCAAACCAATTAGAACCACCTAGAATTTTCTGGGTACTACCAAGTTTGTGACTGTCTGGTTCCAATTCCATATTGTTAATCATTATGATATATTCTTTCCTAACTTGATATAGCTATTACTATTACAATTCCTTTATTCCAGCTACTGGTTGAACATAGTAATTGTCAATAATCTGCCAGACTCAGAATCATTTGATTAGTTAACAATGCCTATAGATGATAGCTTTTACTTTAATAACCAAAGGATTAGCTCAGGAACCATTTAACTAATACATGCCACTATTTTTTATCTCCAGATATTCACCTTTGTAGATATAAGACTTTTTAGGTATAGCCACTAGTCTATATTGCAAAAAAAAGAAGGTTGGGTATTATTGTATTCAAGGTTAAAATGTAAAAAAAGGGGGGGGGGATGGGAGATAAAATCAGAACAGTCAAGTCTTTTGAGAAGTATAGTCAATTTACTAAATCACTAGTAAATTAGAGGTAGGCATTAAAATAGGATGTGAGGCTTGCTTAAGCCAAAATATTTTGTCTTAAGAGAGTCTCTGGTATAACTAGATCTTCTCACTCACTTTATTTTATAATTTATCTAGACTAAAACATTACTGAGTTCTTTTTTTCATGACGATAGAATAGAATCGCTTTTTGTTCAAGTTGACTGAAACTTTGGTAGTTGAAGGTGCACAGAGGAGAAACCATTGCAGAGTGGCATCAGTAATAGGCAGAGTCTACTGGCAGCGAGGGCAGTACGGACCACCCAGCGTGCTGTCCATTGTGCAAGGTGAGCCGCCAGCACCAGCACCCTCCCACATGTCCTTTCTTTGGGTTTCCATATTTCTCCCAGTGCGGGACTGCACTGGAAGCTTCCCAGGTGGACTTCCTGCCCTCCTCCCACACCTACTCAGAGCCACACTCTGACCTTTCCATTCCCATCTCCATGAACAAAATGGCTTTCCAGGTTCCTGTGGTATCTACTCTCAAGTTCTCTGCCTAGCGTCCAAGGCCCAGTGTAATTAACTTCCCTCTGATTTATCCAATCACTTCTTCATTACGTCGCCCACCTAACCCTCCTTCAGGCATGACAAAGACTTCAACTGTCTTTAGCAGATGTTTGTTCTTATTCTGTCTGGATTTTTCTACCCGCACTCTTTGCAGGGTAATATAATACAATGAAGTATAGACTTTAAGTCAGACAAGATGTAGGTGTGACTCTCAGTCAAATTCTCTCTTTCTCAATATATATAATCATTTATTGAGTAGCTTTAGTATGTCAGAAAGCATGCTAAGTTGTCTTGTTGAGCTGTTTCTTCACCGCACACGAAGCCTGTGAGGTAGCTATTATGATTTTCCCCAGTTTACATGTGAAAAAATACTGAAACTCAAAGAAATAAATCACAGCCAGTCAGTAAAAAAGATGGGATTCAAATCCAAAACTGCCTGGAATTCAGAGCCCGTAGTCTTAACTAGTAAATAGCAACTCACTAGTATAAACTTGAACGAGCTCCTGAATCTCCCCAATCCTTAATATTCTCATATATAAAGAGGGATATAAATGTCTCTTCCGCAGGACTGATAAAATTATGCATGGGAGCTACTGTCAAAGAGTCTGGCATTCAAAAGAGGTCTCCATAAATGCTTCTGTCTCTTTTCTGTCCAATTACATTCCACTCATCTCAAATCCTGCTTCTTTCATGAAGCCTCCTTGGAAGATGGAATAAACTATTTCAGACTACAGTGATTTCTTCCTCCTGTACAATCCAAAAGTTCTAAAATTTAGTTGCAAACTGTTTTCTAACTATGTCATTTAAATTAGCCTTTGCTTCTTCACCTAAAGTTTTTTCAGGCAATATCCACATATTATACTTTGATCACGTCCCCTGTACTTTGCAAAGTACATCATAAAACTCAGATAAAAGCTGACTGGATTAGCAATGTAGCCCCCTGGATGCAGTCAAAGAAACAGTCAAAGATAGATTTTTGCTTTAGAGAAAAATTTCATTTTCCATTTTCAAATGCTTATAAAATAGTATTATTATAAATACAGATTCATAATCTATCATTTATCCAATATGGGTAACAATGAATTGAAAATGAGAAAGAAACTTTAACTTTCCTACTTTATTTGCTTAGTATGTTTAGGTACCTAGTGCCTGTGATGTCCCTAGTTGTTGAAGGCTAACAAACTCTTGGTATTTAAAAAGGTATAATATATCTTACTGAACTGTTGTATTACCAAGGACATACTGTTGATACTAGAAATTTTTAATAGTATCTATTCTTCAAGATACATGGCAGTCATTTAACATGTAAGTGCTTCATAGATGTGTCGATTACTCACAGCTGATGGTTTCCCTCTGAGGTAGTCATAAAGACTATTAAGGTAAGTGGAATTTATAGCCCTGACTATTGTGTTAAGCCAGTCCTGGGAGTAAGCCAACAGAAGAAGCCAAAAAAATTATTCCACTGATAAAAACTAGCGCCAAAACAACAAAGACAATTGCTTTAAGGTTTCAGACACAGCTCATTCTAAGTTCTTTAGGTCTAAGACCACTGAAGCCTGGCCCCAGCATCCTCCAGGACTTTCGGTGTAGCCCTTTTCCATCCCCAAAACTAATTTAACCACAAGCCCCAGAATGGCACAGCCCTACTTTATAGTTTCTGGCATGGACTATTCTTCAAATGTTCTTAATTTTACTTATCATACTTATCACCTTTTTTTTTTTTTTGCATTTTTCCAAAGCTGGAAATGGGGAGGCAGTCAGACAGACTCCCGCATGTGCCCAACCAGGATCCACCTGGCATGCCCACCAGGGGGCGATGCTCTGCCCATCTGGGGCATCACTCTGTTGCAACCAGAGCCATTCTAGCACCTGAGGCAGAGGCCATGGAGCCATCCTCAGCGCACGGGCCAACTTTGCTCCAATGGAGCTTTGGCTGCGGGAGGGGAAGAGAGAGACAGAGAGGAAGGAGAGGGGGAGGGGTGGAGAAGCAGAAGGGTGCTTCTCCTGTGTGCCCTGGCTGGGAATCGAACCCAGGACTCCTGCATGCCAGGTCGATGCTCTACCACTGAGCCAACCAGCCAGGGCCTACTTATCACCTTTTTAATGAAACAAATTATCATTCATCTATAGTTTCTCAACTTGAGATGCTTGAGTTGAAAAGAGTCAGTGGGTATCAAAAGGAGACAATGCCATGTAGTAAGAAATTCTCTAAAGCGTACATTGGGAGCCAGATGAAGGATGCCAACTACACTGTTCAACTAAATAAGGGCCAAGCTAAATGGAAAGATATCTTTTTCTTTTTTTTTTTTGAAGTGAGAAGCGGGGAGGTAGAGGACAGACTCCCATATGTGCCCTACCAGGATCTACCCGGCATACCCACTAGGGGGCGATGCTCTGCCCATCTGAGGCATTGCTCTGTTGCAACTGGAGCCATTCTAGCACCTGAGGCGGAGGCTATGGAGCCATCCTCAGCGCCCAGGCCAACTTTGCTCCAATGGAGCCTTGGCTGTGGGAGGGGAAGAGAAAGATAAAAAGAAGAGAGGGGAGGGTGGAGAGGCAGGTGGGGGCTTCTCCTGTGTGCCCTGGCCAGGAATTGAACCCAGGACATCCACATACCAGGCCGACACTCCACCACTGAGCCAGCCAGCCAGGGCCTGAAAAGATATCTTAAAGAAAGAAAATCTCAATATAGTTATTTTCACTGTTTCCAAAGAATTGGTCAATTTCTGATATAATCAGAAATAAACAATTTGTTGCCTGACCAGGCAGTGGCGCAGTGGCTAGAGCATCGGTCTGAGATGCTGAGGACCCAGGTTCAAAACTCCAAGATCACCAGCTTGAACAGGGGCTCACCAGCTTTAGCAGGGGATTACTGGCTTGAACGTAGGATCACAGGCATGACTCCATGGTTGCTAGCTTGAGCCCAAAGGTTGCTGGCTCAAAGCCCAAGGTTGCTGGCTTGAGTGCAAGGTCACTGGCTTGAGCAAGGGGTCACTCACTCTGCTGCAGCACCCCCAGTCAAGACACATATGAGAAAGCAATCAATGAACAACTAAGGTGCCGCAACAAAGAATTGATGCTTCTCATCTCTGTCCTTTCCTGTCTATCTGTCCCTGTCTATTCCTCTCTGTCTTTCTCTCTAAGAAAATAAATAAATAAAAATAAAAGAAATTGACAATTTTAAATGCAAATTTTACCTACACTTCTAACAGTTATATAGTTTGTTAGAGAAAATGTCAAGCAATTGAATTGTGATGTATCAGAATGAAAAGATACTAAATCAATACTTAAGCTTCCGGACAAGGAGGTTTATGAATACCCAACTGAGCCAGATTGAAAATAGTCTTTCTTTGAAAAACTTCTGGAGACTGCTTATACAATCTCCCTAAATTATGTTATGGTGTCTCAAGTTTCTCTTCATTCTGCTACATGCCAGGCCTTGTGACACTTGCACACAATGTATTATACATTCTATTTCAGAGAGAGAATATGTCAACACAAAATCAAATATTCAGATGAAATTCAAGATAGGCAATCTTCTGGAAATTTCCAAATAGCTTATAATTGGCATTGTATAGGCTTAACATCTAGATAACTATCCCCAATTATTGATCAGCACATGAAGAAAAAAACCTAGGTGCATCTCTCTGATGAAATAATATATTGTATCAGTTTTCTTTCAGATAAGAATTCTAGAAGGCAATGTCTAAATATTAGAAATCTTCATTTCTATCCTTTTCCATGAACATCATTAAGCTGCCTTGGCAATGACCAGATTGTTAAGGACCACAGAGAAGACAGCTCTTATTATGAATCCCTACCAACCCACATTCAAGATAACGGAGGCATGGGTTCAAGGGCTCTCTCTTTCACACTACTTGAATACATGTTTTGATGAAATAGATACTCATTCTTTCTAGAAAGGGTACATTTGTTATCCAGGAAGTCTGAAACAGATGTCCCAAATTCTCTTCAGGAGTAAAAGGAAAACAATGTCATAACTAAGTATAATTCCAGAATCTGCAGGTAATTTCTGGAATGGTTCCCAAAAATGGACAAAAAAGAACACAACATTATCATGTCACAAGAGGCTGTAAGGCAGTGTGGTGTTCCCAAAGAAAAGACAAACCACTCACCCGTCCAGAGCCCCTCTCAGCTATGCCAAGTGGGTGGTAATTCATTACTGTTGGTTATTGGATTCCAGTGAACTGAAATGTCATCCCTTCATTCACAACACTGTCTCGTGGAATTATTTTTTCCGGATTCTTTAGGAAGTTGAAGTATTTGAGAAGAATATCAGGAACTGTTGTTTCAGCCTGTTTTGTGAGTAGATAATTGCTTTCCAACTCCATCATTTCAGGAAATGATATGTGCGGCATTGTTCCTAGATGGGGGTAGCACTGGGTTTTAGTGAGGCCCATACTTGCTTATTAAACAAAACCAATCAAAAGCATGCAGTCTAAGTCACTTCACTGAACTCAGATTTTTTGAATCTGGTCTCCAGATAAGAGGCCGGCTCCAGACAACCTACTCGCATACCAATCACATTCTTTTGAAAGGGTGTAAGCAAAACTTGTTGTGAGAAATGAGAAATTTCATCAGAATTACTAAATGTAGTAATAAATAACTTTGGTAAATTATCAAATTGGGCTCAGCAGAGACTTAACTTGAGAGGCTAGATTTTTCCTCTTAGGTCTGAATCAAAGGCCAGCCTGGGAACTAGGAGTAAAACATTTTACCCTGGGAAGTACCTTGGATTCTTTGGAATACATTAGCTGATCTTCCTGAAATGTGACATCATTTGTGGCACCAGCTGTATGGGTATGTCATCCAAAGAATTACAAACTAGTGTTTCTTTGGCTTTAACATGTACTTTAAGATCATAGAAAGCAGTCTACTTTGCTAAGTGCTCCAAGGGGAACTGATCTGGACTTCATTTTAAGAAGTTTAAACTACTTATGATTGTGACCAGTTAAGCTTTTTATGGATGGCTTATATATAGTAAATTTCCAAATGGACACCTACAATCAATGATTATAAAATTGTCATAAAATCAAACATTGAACATATAATTTATATGTCAGGCTATGTTTTAATATAGCACAAAAATTAACTCACTTAAACTTCAAAACAAACTTATAAGGTAAGTTGTGGTTCTTTTACCACCCTTGTTTTACAGATGAGGAAACTGAGGCACAGAGAGGTTAATTTAACTTGCCCATGGTCACCTAGTTAATAAGTAGAAGAGGTGGAATTTGAACTCCTAGTGGACACTCTTTCCCCCTTAGGTACCCCATTTTCATGGTTCTCAGATTCTTCTGATTCAGTGATAACACAAATGATTACATCTCCTCTTATTGGGTGTTATTACTAGGATAGTTTGTTGAGGAAATAAAATGTTTCCCAAATAATCTAGTTAGAGTCTCTATTATTACTTAACATTAGTTTTCAATAGTTGTTTGACAGAGGTATTATTTTCCTCTTGAAGAGATGTCTAGATTTTGATCCAAGCAGCTAGCTAAACAATGGTGTTGTATACTGAGATGGAGCAGGCTGGAGGAGGAGCTGGTCTGGGGGCAGAAGCATCAAGAGTTCTGTTTCGACAATGAAGTTTGAGATGCCTTTTAGATAAATCCAAGTGGAGATGCCAATCAGGCAGTTGAGTGTGTGAGGGCAAAAGTCAGTGCTAAGGATATAAGCTGGGAGTTGTGAGTTAAGGTCATGTGACTGGCTGCCAGGTTGGCAGTCTGATCCTGAAGCATATCAAAATTAAGGGCTGGACAGAAGAGAGATACCCAGAGAGGTAGAAGGCAATCCAGAAGCATGTGGTAACCTGAAAGTCATATGAACAAAATTGTTCTAGAAGGAGGGAATAATCAACTGTGTCAGCTGCTGAGACAGAATAATATGAACTCAGGATCAAGGCTCCATGGAGGCTGCCAGTGACTTTGACCAGAGAGTTCTGCAGAGCAATAGTATTAGGCGGGCTGGAGAGTATTCAAGGGGGATTCAAGGAAAGAGGAGGGGAGACAGCAGCAAAATTCCAGAGCTCTATGCAGTAGCTAAGGAGTAATGTGGAGCTGGCAGTTCTAACATGTTTGTTGTATAAGTGTTTGTTTCGCATAATCTCTAAGTTTTTATCTTTTCATCCTTCTGAAAAAAATGGAAATACATGGACAGAACCTTCCTTAATTCCCGCCACACAGCTGAAATCACACTGAAGCATTTAAACAAGGTTTCACTGAGAATTTGGGGGTTGTGTCATAGAAATAGCCACAAAATAAAATATAACTAGGTAATCTGGTTTAAAAAGCATGACTTGCCTGACCATGCGGTGGTGCAGTGGCTGAACATGGGACTGGAATGCGAAGGACCCTGGTTTAAGGCCCTGAGGTTGCTGGCTTGAATATGGGCTTATCCGGCTTAAGCGCGGGCTCACCAGCTTGAGTGCAGGGTCGCAGGCTTGAGCATGGGATCATAGATATGACCCCATGGTCACCAGCTTGAGCCCAAAGATTGCTGGCTTGAAGCCCAAGGTTGCTGGCTTGAGCAAAGGGTCACTTGTTCTGCTGTAGTCCCACGGTCAAGACACATATGAGAAAGCATTCAATGAACAACTTAAGGAGCCACAATGCAGAATTGATGCTTCTCATCTCTCTCCCTTCCTGTCTGTCCCTATCTGTCCCTCTCTCTGTCTCTCTGTCTCTGTCACAAAAAAGAAAAAAAAAGAAGCAAGCATGATTTACTCATCTTTGGTTCAGGAATTCCTGCAAAGATAATTTCCTGACTACCTCCATGTGGCAGAGGCTATCTGTGATTTCTACTCCTTGGGAACGCTATCAGGTGTTCCTAGACACCAAATATCCGGATGAGAATGGAGAGGGAAAGGGAGAAGAGGGGAGAATGGTTCTTACACCCTGGTCCTAAGAATCATCACTTTCTCAGGTGATTAATATCAGTAATGTCCACACATTCCAGGACTCTGCCCTTAATAAAATAACTACTTGAGATTATAATACACCAAAGAGCAGTGCAAGATATATATATATATATATCAGATTCATGAGAGGAAGATGTTTTGTTCTACTCTTCATTGCAGACCCCACTGGAACCTGAGACCTCCAACACCACCCTAACCCATTTCAAGGCAACCGGGTCTGTGATGGCAAGACTAGCCTGAGCAAGAAAGAAGGGGAACAAAAAAATGATTTTTGCCTTTCTTTGACTGGTTTACTTCACTGATCATAATAATCTCCGGACATGGATACACGAAACAGACTGACAGCTGTCAGAAGGAAGGGAAGATGAGGGACTGGATGAAAGAAGGTGAAGGGATTAAACAAAAAAATTAAAAAAATTTAAATATATATAGATAAAACATATAGACACAGACAACAGAGTTGTGATGGACAAAAGGAAAGGGAGGTGGGGGTAGATGGAGGTGAGCAAAGGGAGGGAAATGGAGACAGAAGAGACTGCTTGGGGCAACGGGTGCCCGAAAGCAATGTGCAGATGACATTTTATTAAGTTTCTCACCTGAAACTATACCCCAATAAATTCATTTAAAATTTTTACTTTTTTTCCAACAGAGGGACAGACAGGAACAGACAGGAAGGAAGAGATGAGAAGCATCAATTCTTCATTGTGACACCCTAGTTGTTCATTGATTGCTTTCTCATATATGCCTTGACCGGGGGCTACAGCAGAGCGAGTGACCCCTTGCTCAAGCCAGCGATCTTTGGGCTCAAGCCAGTGACCATGGGGTCATGTCTATGATCCCATGCTTAAGTCTGCGACCCCGCACTCAAGCTGGTGAGCCCGTGCTCAAGCTGGTGACCTTAGGGTTTTGAACCTGGGTCCTCAATATCCCAGGCTGATGCTCAATCCACTGCACAACCACCTGGTCAAGCAAAAAAAAAAAATTTTTTTTAAAGAAATAAAAATAAACCCTTGGAAGCTGCTTTCCACCCTCACCTGTCATTTCTCCAGCACTAGTGTAAGCCAGTAGGTAGCGACCGCAGCATATTTAAGTCAGAATACCTCACATTTAGAGAACCAAGGACAGAGTGTTATGGAAGCTCACTGAATCTGCACATTGGGCTACCTTTACCCAGGGACGGGTTTAAAATGTGACCTAAGCACATTTTAAAATGTTTCTGTGGTTGTGGTGGGGAGGGGTGCTTTTCTTCTCTCATCTACTTCTTATTCTCAACAAATCATATTAAAAACTTGAAAATCTCTTCAGCACCAGATAAGTGAGAAAAACGTGAGACTTCATTTGGAAGTGAGATGGGGAGTTTTGTTTTGAGACAGTAAATAAAACAGAAAGGGAAGGAGACTGCTGGGAGGCCAGGACTGAGGACAAAGGATTTGGCCTAAACTGTAGAGCCTTCCTTCAGAACTAAGGGCTTCTGTTTCCCCTGTTCCTAGCTGGTAACATGACTTCCAGAGCTTTTGCAAGAAGAGTACATTCCAATCTGTGGTGGCACAGTGGATAAAGTGCCGACCTGGAACGCCAAGGTCGTAGGTTTAAATCCCTGGGCTTGCCTGATCAAGGCACATACAGGAAGCAACTATTACGACTTAAAGCTTCGCACCTACCTTCCTCCCCCCTCTCTAGATATAAATAAATAAAATCTAAAAACATAAATAAAATAAAAATGCTTTAAGAAGGGTACATTCTGAGTCTGACAAGTTGAAACTCTGGATATATGTCTAAAAAATGATTAAATATAGTGGCTGATTACTAGCTTACAGCATTCACTTACTCTGTTCCTGCCAATACTGGTACTATATCATGGAACACAGACAGTCTTTGAGCATTAAGAGCCTGTCACTATGGACACTGTCTTCATCTGGAAATTCATTGCAAGTTCTAAACAGATAACCTAATTTTTTTTAAAAAAAAAGTTAATTGGGAATAACTTTTCTTTTTCAAAGAGATAAGATGTCAAGTTTCTACTTTAACCATATATAGTTTACCGTAAAAGCTCTTCTGGGACAACTAGCAAGTATCACAAGGGGGTGACGATAGAATAGAAACCTGATAGTATAGACTAGAAATCATGAAACACATTCATCTAGCTCTAGCATTTCCCTTCATATTCAATCACTGTAAAATAAATGTAAACAAGGACAGTTTGAATCTTCCTTTATCAAACTTAGGACTAGCTAGCCCTATATTGGAGACAGAACTTTCCTTTTTAAATACAGAACACATGTTTAAGCATGGGATATTATAAAACAGCATGGAACACATTCTTTGTCCTTGAACAATTTAGTCTCCTAGGAAAGGAAATGGGACATCCTTAAACAGGGATATCTGCTTAAGAAAATCCCATAGTATTTTTTTTCTCACTAATTAAATAACAGCAAAATATTTATCTAGACAAAGATAGCTTTTTAATATCTTAATATCTATTTGGATTTCCTAATTTATAGTGATTAATGTTCTCAAAAGCAAAAATTCAGTCACTTGGGTGAACAGTGATGAATATACACATAAAAAGGCAATAAAGCCAGTTACCTAATCTGCAGCTGTGCTAGTAATTGTCATAAGTAATGTAAACAGCACACAGACATATCTATATATGGATGTTAAAAATTCCCACTATCTTAAATTCCAAACTAAGAGTTTCATCTCTATCCCTGCTCTGTCTAGACTATGCATTGCTATTTTCAGCTACATTCTCAAAAATCCATGTGCAGGGTAGTAATTTCCTCTATCAATCATACATCTGAATCTATGGAGCAACCTTCCTGTCGTGTTTTCCACATGCACTTACTCTAGTAGTCGCATTACCTACAGAAAAAGAAAGTATTAAAGCTGGAAATTGTCTAAGTGATGTGTTTAAGTTCTTGTATAAATTTAGAGACAGCATATCTAAAACTTACATCGTTTGACTCTCAAACTAGTGCACTTCCCAATTTCCAGTCTTATCTACCACTGTTTTCAGCACCAAAGAAGTCTGTAATCATCTGAATTTGCCAGTACAGTACTTCTATCAATATTTGTGTTTTTGATGAACAAGAGCAGAAAGCAAGCTTTACTTTTTCAGTATTCCTAACATCTGTCCAGGAATCTAAGTGGGTGGAACTTGGGTACTCCATACATGCTTAGGGAACTGAGCTGAATAGGGTATTTTGACATGCTTTCATTCTGTAAATCTTACTGAATTAAAGTTTTATTTTTATTATAAATAATTATCTGATCATAATTCACAAAGGTAGTTCCTACTGGAATTCCCTTCATCATACTTTGCTTGTTTTGTATATCATGGCTTTTAATGTCTAATGTAATATCTTGGCCTTGGTTTTTCTATATTATTACATGCACACAACTTGATTATAAATCCCTTTAAGACGAATTGTTGTTGACTGTTTCTCTCAGCATAGAATTCAGCAACAGCAGTGTTGTGATGAATGAATGCTTTATTAAGTTCCACTTTGGGTCCTGGCCAGTTGGCTCAGTGGTAGAGCATTGCCCAGTGTGGGAATGTCCCGGGTTCGATTCCCAGTCAGGGCACACAGAGAAAGTGCCTATCTATTTCTCCTCTCCTCCCCGTCTCACTTCTCTCTCTCTTTCCTTTTCCCCTCCTGCAGCCATGGCTCAACTGGATAGAGTTGGCCCTGGGCTTGAAGGATGGCTCCATGGCCTCTGCCTCAGGTGCTAAAAAAATGGCTTCCATTGAAACGGAGCAAAGGCCACAGATGGGAAGAGCATTGACCCCTAGTGGGTTTGTGGGATGGATCTGCATTTTTGTCTCTAAAGATTACTTTTGCAATTATATAACTGTACCTTAATTTGAAGGCAGTTTTTCAAGATCCGTTTAAAAACTTTACTGGGAAGGCAGTTTCTTAATTTAATTTTGGTTACACAAGTTGTAACCTAATGAATTTTACACTATCCTTTACTTCAATATAAAGTCCAAAACATCACCAGAGGGGTTTTACTGTACTTTTACCATTAAAAAAACCTTGAAATGTAAAGAAAGTTAGGAAAAAATACAATTCTCAAATGTACTCCTAACCCTCCAGGAATACCATGTAAACTTTACCACATTTTGGTATTTTTGTTTAGTAATATTACTAAATTCATTATCTCTGATAAATCTTTGTTCACAGATGTTATGTACTCACTTGCACCGAACTGCTTAGAGGGGGGAAAATCTGTTATTACAGTGACACCTGCTGGTTTTTAACTATAAATTTTAGATTAAAAATGAAGAACAGATTCTTTCATGTCAAATTCTCTTAGTAAAATTAAATATTAATGTTTCCATTTTAATAAACTGTTTGATATGTAATTAATTTTTAAAACAAATTTAGTATACAATTGACCACATGAAAATTTTTTTGGTGACAATAATTTTATGAACTACTTTCTTTAAAAAATGCATTTCCAAAAAAGCTGCTTAGGCATTTCAGAGTACATGGAATATTTTAAAAATTGATTTATTTTGTAGCTTTCTTGTAAAATTATTTACAAGTTCTATTTTAAGGAAATGCATTATATTAAATGTTAAAAAAACACTTGTAGAATTAAGAATTATAATTTTAGCAATATGGACAATTCCATAAAAGTTAAGAATTAGATCTATGTAGTAATAGAGAAACTTGTAAACATAATCTAGCTGACCTCATACATTGATTTTTTCCCCAATTTTATTTAGATAGAATTGAATAAACATTATATTAGTTAAAGGTGTACAATATAATGGTTTGATATATATATAAAATGAGATAATCATATAATAAGTTAATATCCATCACCTCACAGTTAAATTTTTTTTCCCTATGATGAGGACTTTTAAGATTTGTCTTAAGAACATTCAAATAGACAATACAATACTGTTGACTATAATCACCATAGTGGACATTACATCCTCAGAATTTATTAATCTTAAATCTGAAAGTTTGTACCTTTTGACCCCCCCTTTCACTCATTTTGCCCACCCCCAACTTTCACAACCATCAATCTATTTGGTATTTCTGAATTTGGTGATGGTTTGTTATTAAAATTCTACATAAGAGATGGTGCAGTATTTCTTTCTCTTATTTCACTTAGCATAATGCCCTCAAATGTCCATCCATTTTGTCACAAATAGCAGGTTTTTCTTTTTTTTCTATAGCTGAATATTTCAGTGTGTGTGTGTGTCTTTGTGTAATGTATTGAGGTGACATTGGTTAATAACATTCCTTAAGTTTCAAGTGTACAATTACATAATACATCATCTCTATACTGTACTGTGTGACTCCCTACTCGTTTAATCTCCCTTCATCACTATATATTTGATCCCCTTTTCCTCTTCATCCTCCCCTACTCCTCTTCCCTTCTGGTAACCACCCTTCTGCTGTCTGTGTCTGTGCTATAAGCTTTTCTGTCTAGTGTTTTAATTTGTTGCTTTCAGCTGTATATCACACGAGTGAAATCATGGTTCTTGTCCTCTTCTGACTTATTTCACTTAGCACGATACTCTCAACAGCTATCCATATAACCTTATTTTATGTATTGTTTGCAGGTTATCTTCTACCATTCGGTTGGCTGCCTTTTGGTTTGTTGATGGTTTCTTTTGCTGTGCAGATGCTTTTTAGTTTTATGTAGTCCCATTCATTTATTTTTGCTAAGTAGTACTGCACTGTATATTTGTACCACATCTCCACATCTTCTTTATCCAATTATCCATCAGAGGACACGTAGGTTTTTCAGGCCAGCATGTATAATGCTACAATGAAAACAGGGGTATAAGTGTTTTCAAATTTTTAGGGTAGATACCGAGAAGAGGGACTGCTGTGTCATATGGTGGCTCTATTTTTAGTTTTTTGAGGAAAGTCCATACTGTTTTATACAGTGGCTGTATAACTTTACATTCCAACTAGCAATAAATGAGGGTTTCCTCCACATTCTCTCCAACACTTGCCATTTCTTACTAATAATGGCCATTCTAACAGGTATGAGGTGGTATCTCATTGTGGTTTTGATTTGCATTTCTCGTACCGCTAGCTGAACATCTTTTCATATATCTGTTGGCCATTTGTTTGTGTTCTTGGGGAAAGTGTCTGTCAGGTCCTCTGCCCATTTTTTAATTTTGTTGAGTCCTTTATTGTATGATTTTTTTCATATGTTTTAGATATTAGCTCATTATTGTATGTATTGTTTGCAGTTATCTTCTCCTATTCAGTTGGTTGCCCTTTTGTTTGTTGATGGTTTCTTTTGCTGTGCAGATGCTTTTTAGTTTGATGTAGTCTTATTATTTATTTTTGCGTTTACTTTCCTTTCCTTTGGGATCAACTTCATAAAATCCTCTGAAACCATGGTTAGTATTTTCTTGTTTCAGATCTTCTTTTAAAGTCTTTAATCCATTTTGAGTTAATTTTGGTATATGGATAGGTGTCTAGTTTCATTCCTCTGCATATCTGTTCATGTCCTCATCCCATTTTTTATGGGAATTTTTGCTTGTTTGTTGATGAGTTTTGTGAGTCCTTTGTATATTTTGGATATTAGCCCCTTATGCGAGCTGTTGTTTGAAAATATCTCTCATTTAGTTGGCTGTTTTTTGTTTGTTTGTTTGTTTGTTTTTGTTGTCAGTTTCTCTTGCTGTGCAAAAACTTCTTAGTCTGATGTGGTCCCATTCATTTATCTTTGCCTTCACTTCCCTTGCCTTTGGGGTCAAATTCATAAAATGTTCTTTATGGCCAAGGTCCATGAGTTTAGTACCTATGTTTTCTTCTATGTAATTTATTGTTTCAGATCTTATATTTAGGTCTTTGATCAATTTTTGCAATAATTTTTGTGCAAGGAGGCAAACTGTAGTCGTTTCATGCTTTTGCATGTGGCTTTCCAATTTTCCCAGCACCATTTATTGAAGAGGCTTTCTTTTCTCCATTGTATATTTTTGGCTCCTTTATCAAAGATGATTTGACCATATATATGTGGTTTTATTTCTGAGCTCTCTATTCTGTTCCATTGGTCTGTGTGCCTATTTTTCTGCCAATATCATGCTGTTTTTATTATTGTGGCTCTGTAATATAATTTGAAGGCAGGTATTGTAATGCCTCCAGCTTTGTTTCTTTCCTCTTAGGATTACTTTGATTATTTGGGGTTTTTTATAGTTCCATACAAACCTGATGATTTTTTGTTCCATTTCTTTAAAAAATGACATTACAATTTAGATGGGAATTGCATTAAATTTGTATATTGCTTTGGTTAATATGCTCATTTTAACAATATTTATTCTTCCTATCCAAGAACAAGGACTATTTTTCATTTCATTGTGTCTTTTTTAATTTCCATTAATAATGCTTTGTAGTTTTCAGTATGTAGGTACTTTACATTCTTTGTTATGTTTATTCCTAGGTATTTTATTTTTTTGTTGCAACTGTAAAAGGAATTATTTTTTTGAGTTCATGTTCCGAAGTTTCATTGTTGGCATATAAGAAAGCAATAGACTTCTGTATATTGTGTCCTGTGACCTTACTGTATTGATTTATTATTTCTAATAGCCTTTCTGTGGAGTCTTTGGGGTTTTCTATATACAGGATCCTATCATCTGCAAAAAGTGAAACCTTTACCTCTTTTTTCCCCAATATGAATGTTTTTTATTCTTTCTCTTGTCTGATTGCTCTGGCTAGAACTTCCAGCACTACATTGAATAGGAGTGGATAGAGTGGGAAGCCTTGTCTTGTTCCTGATTTTAGAGAAAAAGTTTTCAGTTTTTTTGCCATTTAGTATGATGTTAGCTGATGGTTTGTCATAAGTGGCCTTTATTATGTTGAGATATTTTCCTTCTATACCCATTTTGTTGAGTGTTTTAAACATAAAAGGATGTTGTATTTTGTCAAATACCTTTTCTGCATCAATTGATAGGATCACATAGTTTTTGTTCTATTTTGTTGATATATTGTATTATGTTAATCGTTTTAAAAATTAAAGATGGTGCTGCCCACGTGGAGGCCGTTGACCAGGTGATATATATATATATATTTTTTGTATTTTTCTGAAGCTGGAAATGGGGAGAGACAGTCAGACAGACTCCCGCATGCGCCCGACCGGGATCTACCTGGCACGCCCACCAGGGGTGACGCTGTGCCCACCAGGGGGCGATGCTCTGCCCCTCTGGGGCGTCGCTCTGCCGTGACCAGAGCCACTCTAGCGCCTGGGGCAGAGGCCAAGGAGCCATCCCCAGCGCCCGGGCCATCTTTGCTCCAATAGAGCCTTGGCTGCGGGAGGGGAAGAGAGAGACAGAGAGGAAGGAGGGGGTGGGGGTGGAGAAGCAAATGGGCGCTTCTCCTATGTGCCCTGGCCGGGAATCGAACCCGGGTCCCCCGCACGCCAGGCCGATGCTCTACCGCTGAGCCAACCGGCCAGGGCCTATGTTAATCATTTTAGATACGTTGAACCATCCTTGTGTTTCTGGGATGAATCCCACTTGATCATGATGAATTACTGTTTCTTAATGTGTTGTATTTGATTTGCTAGTATTTTATTTAGGATTTTTGCATATGTATTCATTAGAGATTTTGTTCTGTAGTTTTCTCTTTTTTGTGTTATCCTTGCCAAGTTTTGGTATGAGGGTTATGTTGGCCTCATAAAACATATTTGGAAGTATTGCTTCTTCTTCAATTTTCCTGAAGACTTTGAGAAGGAACCAAATCTTCTTTGAATGTTTGGTAGAATTCACTAGTATAGCCGTCTGGCTCCAGACTTATTTTTGGGGACATTTTTGATAGTTGTTTCTATTTCCTCCCTGCTTATGGGTCTATTTAGGCTTTCTACTTCTTCAGAATCCATCTAGGAAGATTGTATTGTTTTAGGAATTTATCCATTTCTACTAGATTGTTAAATTTGATGGCATATAGTTTTTCACAGTATTCTACAACAATCCTCTTAAAAAATGTTTAAGTTTTAATTTATTGTGTTTACATGGATTCAAGTGTCCCACTGAATATAACTCCCTCACCCCCCCAACCTTGTGTCCCTTTTTGTGCCCCCTTCCCCCCCCCTCCCTCCCTCTACATTAATCCTTTGTGAAGCTATGATATCTGTGGTAATTTTTCCTTTTTCTTTTGGATTTTGTTTATATGAGTCCTTTCTCTTTTTTCCTTAGTGAGTCTTGCCAGGGGTTTGTCAATTTTGCTGATCTTTTCAAAGAACCAGCTCATTGTTATACTGATTTTTTCTATTATCTATTTCATTTATTTCTCCTCTAACTTTTATTACTTCCTTTCTTCTGCTGCTTTTGGGTTGTCTTTGTTTTTCTTTTTCTAGTTCCTTAAGATGTGATGTTAGGTTGTTTACATGGGCTCTCTCTTGTTTTTTTATATAAGCCTGTAATGATATAAACTTCCTTGTTATTGCTGCTTTCACTGCATCCCAGAGATGCTGATATGTTGTGTTGTCATTTTCGTTTGTCTGTACATATCTTTTGACCTCTGCTTTTATTTCTTCTTTGACCCAGTTATTTTTTAGAAGTTTGTTGTTTAATTTAAACATTTTTGTGGGTTTGTTTACTTCATTTTTGCAGTGGAATTCTAGTTTCAAAGCCTTATGATAAGAGAATATGCTTGGTATAATTTCAATCTTTCTGAATTGGTTGGTGTTAGTTTTGTGGCCCAGCATATGGTCAATTCTTGAGAATTTTCCATGGACACTGAAGAAAAATTTACATTCTGATGTTCTGGGATGAAATGTCTTGTAGATGTCTATTATGTTCATTTGTTCTAGTGTTTCATTTAAGGTCTTTATTTCTTTATTGATTTTCTGTTTGGATGAATGATCTAAAACCATCAGTGGTGTTATTGAAGTCTCCAAGTGTGATTGTATTTTTGTCAGTTTGTATTTTGAGATCAGTTAGTAGATAATCTTACATAGTTTGGTGCTCCCTGGTTTGGTGCATATATATTAAGAAGTGTTATGTCGGAGATGACGTCAGAGTAATGGCGGGGTAGGAAGCGATACCGATAAATCTCCCCCAAAACTCAACAAGATCTTCAACCAGAAACAGAAAAACCTATACTTGGAGCTTCCAGATGCTTCGCAATACACCCAAAAGTATGATTGAGTGAAAAATTGGCTAAATATATAACCAAACCCCGAAGGAAAAAGGGAGTAAGAAATGCTCCGCCTTCCTCACTAACCTAAACAGGGCGGCTTTCTCTGGTAACTGTGAATATAGAAACTGAGGCGGGCAAAGGGGGTGAATAGATCCAGGCCGCCACGGCACAAACGGCCGAACCAGGCTGTGGCACACAGATCCAAGCCGAGGAAAATCTGATCCTGTGGCAACCCGGGCAATACAAGCTAACACTCGCGCCAAACCCAAACAAAGAAAGACAAGCGGAGCGGCCATTTTACCCGGTCTCCTGGTCGGTGCGCAGTTAGTGGGCGAGAATTTCTTCCTAGGCCCCGAGAGTGGGTGCCCGTGTTGCCCCACGGAGAGGCAGGGTCAGAGGCCTTTCTGTGGGCCGAGGACAGAGTCTCTGGGCAGCCCCAGCGCCCTGGGAAAGCCACGCACGGGAGGGAGTGAGAACTACTTCCAACGGTGGAGATTTTCCGTGCTGGTGAGGGTTTCACTAAGAGGGAACCGCGGCCGGCCTCATATACTGGTGTGCACGCGCAGATAAGGAGTGAGCGATTCCTCCGAGTGCCTCTGCAGTGCGCGCCCGTGTTATCGCAGAGAGGGGCAGAGTCAGGGGCCTTTGTGTGGGCCAAAGCGGAATCTCGAGCCACCCCAGCGCCTTGCAAAAGGCGCACACGGGGACGGAGCGAGACTCAATTCCAACGCTGCAACTTTTCCCTGCGGTTGGGGGTTTCACTCAGAGCGTGAGACTGCTGGCTGGATATCCTGGTCGCAGACAGTGAGTGAGAGTTTCCTCCAAGCGCCCCCCAGAAGTGGGCGCCCACTTGTGTTACCGGACAGAGTGGCAGAGCCAGTGGGCTTTGAGTGGGCGGAAAGCCCGCCTGATTATGCTAGCAGCTCTGACTGACTGAGCCTTACCCAGAGCCCTGTGCTGAGTGGAAATAGAGTGGGGAGTTGCCAGCTCTTTGAGCCTCTTACTATCCAGGCAGAGGCAGCAGCAACCCCATAGCTGGATTATCAGGCTACTAATTGAGGAAGAAAAGACTAGGAGAAAGGCTCCAGGAACACGGACTCTCTCACTGTCGGAGCCTATAAATGCTAATGAGCCTCGACTCCCACGAGACTAAAGCACAATACATGACATTGCCATAGAGACTTATCAACTGCAAGCCTCTACCTGAGCGTGCCAAAGGGGCAGAACCCGGGGTACAGAGTCACCGACCAGGAAGAGGGACAGAAAAGAAAAAGCAAGAAGATAACCTCTCAAAATCAAGAATAATCTGCAGACTTTATAACCTATCACATTTTATTATATTTGTTCGTTTGTTTCTCTTATCTTCATTCTTGATACTTTTTTTTCTTCCTCCAATTTGGCCGATTAACTCTCTACTGGTCTTACTCTCTCCTCTCCTTGAACTACACTACCCATAAGTGTTACATCTCCCATTATCTTTTCTCTTCTCTTCCTTTCTCTCTATGAGGGTTGCACTCCAAAACCCTTAACTCTCTCTCTCTCTCCTTTCTTTTTTCTTCTTTTAGTGGTTCCCTCTTTTTTTCTCTCTCTCTCTCTTTCTTTTCTCCCTCTATATTAGTTTCTTCCTTTCTCCTTTACATCTCCTCTCATTCAAACCTCAATAACAAACAAATTATCTTATCTGGGACTCAAACCTATGTTTGTGGCATTTTGAGGGGTTTTTACTTCACCTTTTTAACTCACTAGCAGTGCTCCCATCCCTGGCTCTCCATATTATCTAGTTCTTGTTCCACTAAATACAATAGTAAGTTTTTAATTTGTCCCCCCATTTTTCCGTTTTCCTCTTATTCCTCTCATCATAACTCTTAGACAACCAACACCTAAAAGCAAATCATTTTATTCTTGACCCAAATTTTTTCCTTATTTGCTTTTTGTGGGTCCATACGCTCTTTTTTTTTTCTTTTTTCCTTTTTTTTTTTTTTCTTTTTTTCTTTTTTGCCCCTTTATTACTTTTCCCCAATTCAGGCACTCCATCACAGGCATTGTTTGTTATCACTCACAGTCCACCACAAGATTTTCTCAAGAAAGAGGGGAGAGAAGAGGAGAAGAAAAAAGGACGGGGGGAATAATTTACTTTTTTAAAAAATTTTTATTTTATTTTATTTTTCTTTATTTCATTATTAATTTTTTTAAAAAAAAAAAACTCTTTTCGATTTTTTATTTTTTTTTATTTTTTTTAACTTTTTATTCTTTATTAAATCTCATTAATACTATCAACAAAATCACCCTAAGATGCCATTAAGGAAGAGAAAATCGAATATCATGGATACAAAAGAAAGAGAGGTAACACAGCTAGATGAGGAAAAATCTATGGAGAAAAAATTTAATATATTGGAAACCTTGGAGCTAAATGACAGAGAATTCAAGATAGAAATCCTAAAAATCCTCCGAGATATACAAGAAAACACAGAAAGGCAATATAGGGAGCTCAGAAAACAACTCAGTGAACACAAAGAATATGTGTCCAAGGAAATTGAAACTATAAAAACAAATCAAACAGAGATGAAAAACTCAATTCACGAGCTGAAAAACGAAGTAACAAGCTTAGCTAATAGAACAGGTCAGACAGAAGAGAGGATTAGTGAAATAGAAGACAAGCAACTTGAGGCACAACAGAGAGAAGAAGAAAGAGACTCAAAAATTTAAAAAAATGAGATAGCCCTACAAGAATTATCTGACTCCATCAAAAAGAATAACATAAGAATAATAGGTATATCAGAGGGAGAAGAGAGAGAAAATGGAATGGAGAACATACTCAAACAAATAATAGATGAGAACTTCCCAAGCCTGTGGAAAGAATTAAAGCCTCAAGTTCAAGAAGCAAACAGAACTCCAAGTTTTCTTAACCCCAACAAACCTACTCCAAGGCATATCATAATGAAATTGACACAAACCAACAGCAAAGAAAAAATTCTCAAGGCAGCCAGGGAAAAGAAGAATACAACATATAAAGGAAGGCCCATTAGATTATCATCAGATTTCTCAGCAGAAACTCTACAAGCTAGAAGAGAGTGGACCCCAATATTTAAAGTCCTGAAAGAGAGGAACTTCAGCCACGAATACTATACCCATCAAAGCTATCCTTCAAATACGAAGGAGAAATAAAAACATTCACAGATACAGAAAAGATGAGAGAATTTATCATCAGAAAACCCCCACTCCAGGAATTACTAAAGGGGGTTCTCCAATCAGATACAAAGAACAAAAAAAAACAGAGCCACAAGTAAAAGCTCCAAGAAGAACACAATAAAACCAAATTTAAACTGTGACAACAACAAAAAGAAAGAGGAGGAGAAGATGGAGATTAACAGTAGCAAAGGACGATGGAGTGCAAAAGTACTCACAAAATAGTTCGCTACAATGAACAGGGTAGGGACCCTTTTCATTACTCAAAGGTAACCACCATTGAAAAAACCACCACAGAAGCACATGAGATAAAAAAGATAGCAACAGAGGAAAGATGTATGGAATACAACCAAATAAAAACAAAAGATAGAAAAACGAAAGAGAAGGATCAAACAAGACACAAAACTAACAGAAAGCAAAATATAAAATGGCAATAGGGAACTCACAAGTATCAATAATTACACTAAATGTAAACGGATTAAACTCACCAATAAAAAGGCACAGAGTAGCAGAATGGATTAAAAAAGAAAATCCAACTGTATGCTGCCTACAGGAAACTCATCTAAGTAACAAGGATAAAAACAAATTCAAAGTGAAAGGCTGGAAAACAATACTCCAAGCAAATAACATCCAAAAAAAAGCAGGTGTAGTAATACTCATATCGGATAATGCTGACTACAAGACAGGAAAAGTACTCAGAGACAAAAATGGCCATTTCATAATGGCTAAGGGGACACTGAATCAAGAAGACATAACAATTCTTAATATATATGCACCAAACCAAGGAGCACCAAAATATATAAGACAGCTACTTATTGATCTTAAAACAAAAACTGACAAAAATACAATCATACTTGGAGAGCTCAATACACCGCTGACGGCTCTAGATCGGTCATCCAAACAGAGAATCAACAAAGACATAGTGGCCTTAAACAAAACACTAGAGCACCTGGATATGATAGACATCTACAGGACATTTCATCCCAAAGTGACTGAGTATACATTTTTCTCCAGTGTACATGGATCATTCTCAAGAATTGACCATATGTTGGGCCACCAAAAAACATCAGCAAATTCAGAAAAATTGAAGTTGTACCAAGAATATTTTCTGATCATAAAGGCTTGAAACTAGAATTCAACTGCAAAAAAGAGGAAAAAAATCCCACAAAAATATGGAAACTAAACAACATACTTTTAAAAAATGAATGGGTCAAAGAAGAAATAAGTGCAGAGATCAAAAGATATATACAGACTAATGAAAATGACAATACGACATATCAGAATCTATGGGATGCAGCAAAAGCAGTGATAAGAGGGAAGTTCATATCACTTCAGGCATATATGAACAAACAAGAGAGAGCCCAAGTGAACCACTTAACTTCCCACCTTAAGGAACTAGAAAAAGAAGAACAAAGACAACCCAAAACGAGCCAAAGAAAAAAAATAATAAAAATCAGAGCAGAAATAAATGAATTAAAGAACAGAAAAACTATAGAAAAAATTAATAGAACAAGGAGCTGGTTCTTTGAAAAGATCAACAAAATTGACAAACCCTTGGCAAGACTTACCAAGGAAAAAAGAGAAAGAACTCATATAAACAAAATTCAAAATGAAAGAGGAGAAATCACCACGGACACTGTAGTTATACAAAGAATTATTGTAGAATACTATGAAAAACTTTATGCCACTAAATTCAACAACCTAGAAGAAATGGATAAATGCCTAGAAAAATACAACCTTCCTAGACTGAGTCAAGAAGAAGCAGAAAGCCTAAACAGACCTATCAGTAGAGAAGAAATAGAAAAAAACATTAAAAACCTCCCCAAAAATAAAAGTCCAGGCCTTGACGGCTATACCAGCGAATTTTATGAAACATTCAAAGAAGACTTGGTTCCTATTCTACTCCAAGTCTTCCAAAAAATTGAAGAAGAAGCAATACTTCCAAACACATTTTATGAGGCCAACATAACCCTCATCCCAAAACCAGGCAAGGATGGCACAAAAAAAGAAAACTAGAGACCAATATCTCTAATGAATACAGATGCTAAAATACTAAACAAAATACTAGCAAATCGAATACAACAACATATTAAAAAAATAATACATCATGATCAAGTGGGATTCATCCTAGAATCTCAAGGATGGTTCAACATACGCAAAACGGTTAATGTAATACACCATATCAACAAAACAAAGAACAAAAACCACATGATCTTATCAATAGATGCAGAAAAGGCTTTCGAAAAAATACAACACAATTTTATGTTTAAGACTCTCAACAAAATGGGTATAGAAGGAAAATATCTCAACATGATAAAGGCCATATATGATAAACCATCAGCTAACATCATATTAAATGGCACTACACTGAAGGCTTTCCCCCTTCAATCAGGAACAAGACAGGGTTGTCCACTCTCTCCACTCTTATTTAATGTGGTACTAGAGGTTCTCGCCACAGCAATCAGACAAGACAAAGAAATAAAAGGCATCCATATCGGAAAAGAAGAAGTAAAGGTATCACTTTTTGCAGATGATATGATCCTATACATCGAAAACCCCAAAGAATCCACAAAAAGACTACTAGAAACAATAAGCCAATACAGTAAGGTCGCAGGATACAAAATTAACATACAGAAGTCAATAGCCTTTCTATATGCCAACAATGAAACAACTGAGAAGGAACTCAAAAGAATAATCCCCTTCACGATTGCAACAAAAAAAATAAAATACTTAGGAATAAACATAACAAAGAATGTAAAGGACTTATATAATGAAAACTATAAACCATTGTTAAGGGAAATCGAAAAAGATATAATGAGATGGAAGAATATACCTTGTTCTTGGCTAGGAAGAATAAATATAATCAAGATGGCTATATTACCCAAAGCAATATACAAATTTAATGCAATTCCCATCAAACTTCCAATGACGTTTTTTAAAGAAATAGAGCAAAAAATCATCAGATTTATATGGAACTATAAAAAACCCCGAATAGCCAAAGCAATCCTAAAGAAAAAGAATGAAGCTGGGGGCACAACAATACCTGACTTCAAACTCTATTATAGGGCCACGACAATCAAAACAGCATGGTATTGGCAGAAAAATAGACACTCAGACCAATGGAACAGAATAGAAAGTCCAGAAATAAAACCACATATATATAGTCAAATAATATTTGATAAAGGGGCCAACAACACACAATGGAGAAAAGAAAGCCTCTTCAATAAATGGTGCTGGGAAAACTGGAAAGCCACATGCAAAAGAATGAAACTGGACTACAGTCTCTCTCCCTGTACAAAAATTAACTCAAAATTGATCAAAGATCTAAACATAAGACCTGAAACAATTAAGTACATAGAAGAAGACATAGGTACTCAACTCATGGACCTGGGTTTTAAAGAGCATTTTATGAATTTGACTCCAATGGCAAGAGAAGTGAAGGCAAAAATTAATGAATGGGACTACATCAGACTAAGAAGTTTCTGCTCAGCAAGAGAAACTGATACCAAAATAAACAGAAAGCCAACTAAATGGGAAATGATATTTTCAAACAACAGCTCAGATAAGGGCCTAATATCCAAAATATACAAAGAACTCATAAAACTCAACAACAAACAAACAAACAATCCAATAAAAAATGGGAAGAGGATATGAATAGACACTTCTCCCAGGAAGAAATACAAATGGCCAAGAGATATATGAAAAGATGCTCATCTTCTTTAGCTATTAGAGAAATGCAAATCAAAACTGCAATGAGATACCACCTCACACCTGTTCGATTAGCTGTTATTAGCAAAACAGGTAATAGCAAATGTTGGAGAGGCTGTGGAGAAAAAGGAACCCTCATACACTGTTGGTGGGAATGCAAAGTAGTACAACCATTATGGAGAAAAGTATGGTGGTTACTCAAAACCTGCAAATAGAACTACCTTATGACCCAGCAATCCCTCTACTGGGTATATATCCCCAAAACTCAGAAATATTGATACGTAAAGACACATGCAGCCCCATGTTTATTGCAGCATTGTTCACAGTGGCCAGGACAGGGAAACAACCAAAAAGCCCATCAACAGATGACTGGATAAAGAAGATGTGACACATATACACTATGGAATACTACTCAGCCATAAGAAATGATGACATCGGAACATTTACAGCAAAATGGTGGGATCTTGATAACATGATAAGAAGCGAAATAAGTAAATCAGAAAAAACCAGGAACTGTATTATTCCATACGTAGGTGGGACATAATACTGAAACTAAGAGACATTGATAAGAGTGTGGTGGTTACGGGGGGAGGGGGGAATGGGAGAGGGATAGGGGGTGGGGAGGGGCACAAAGAAAACAAGATAGAAGGTGACAGAGGACAATCTGACTTTGGGTGGTGGGTATGCAACATAATTGAACGACAAGATAACCTGGACTTGTTATCTTTGAATATATGTATCCTGATTTATTGATGTCACCCCATTAAAAAAATAAAATTATAAAAAAAAAAAGAAAAAAAGAAAAAAAAAAGTGTTATGTCTTCTTTTTTTTAATAATTTTATTTTTTTAATGGGGCGACATCAATAAATCAGGATACATATATTCAAAGATAACAAGTCCAGGTTATCTTTTTTTTTAATAATTTTATTTTTTAATGGGGTGACATCAATAAATCAGGATACATATATTTAAAGATAACATGTCCAGGTTATCTTGTCGTTCAATTATGTTGCATACCCACCACCCAAAGTCAGATTGTCCTCTGTCACCTTCTATCTTGTTTTCTTTGTGCCCCTCCCAGCCCTCTTTCCCTCTCCCATTCCCCCCTCTCCCCCGTAACCACCACACTCTTATCAATGTCTCTTAGTTTCACTATTATGTCCCACCTACGTATGGAATAATGCAGTTCCTGGTTTTTTCTGATTTACTTATTTCGCTTCGTATCATGTTATCAAGATCCCACCATTTTGCTGTAAATGTTCCGATGTCATCATTTCTTATGGCTGAGTAGTATTCCATAGTGTATATGTGCTACATCTTCTTTATCCAGTCATCTATTGATGGGCTTTTTGGTTGTTTCCATGTCCTGGCCACTGTGAACAATGCTGCAATAAACATGGGGCTGCATGTGTCTTTACATATCAATGTTTCTGAGTTTTTGGGATATATACCCAGTAGAGGGATTGCTGGGTCATAAGGTAGTTCTATTTGCAGTTTTTTGAGGAACCACCATACTTTCTTCCATAATGGTTGTACTACTTTACATTTCCACCAACAGTGGATGAGGGTTCCTTTTTCTCCACAACCTCTCCAACATTTGCTATTACCTGTTTTGCTAATAATAGCTAATCGAACAGGTGTGAGGTAGGATCTCATTGCAGTTTTGATTTGCATTTCTCTAATAGCTAAAGAAGATGAGCATCTTTTCATATATCTGTTGGCCATTTGTATTTCTTCCTGGGAGAAGTGTCTATTCATATCGTCTTCCCATTTTTTTATTAGATTGTTTGTTTGTTTGTTGTTGAGTTTTGTGAGTTCTTTGTATATTTTGAATATTAGGCCCTTATCTGAGCTGTTGTTTGAAAATATCATTTCCCATTTAGTTGGCTTTCTGTTTATTTTGTTATCAGTTTCTCTTGCTGAGCAAAAACTTCTTAGTCTGATGCAGTCCCATTCATTAATTTTTGCCTTCACTTCTCTTGCCTGTGGAATCAAATTCATAAAATGCTCTTTAAAACCCAGGTCCATGAGTTGAGTACCTATGCCTTCTTCTATGTACTTAATTGTTTCAGGTCTTATGTTTAGATCTTTGATCCATTTTGAGTTAATTTTTGTACAGGGGGACAGCCTGTAGTCCAGTTTCATTCTTTTGCATGTGGCTTTCCAGTTTTCCCAGCACCATTTATTGAAGAGGCTTTCTTTTCTCCATTTGTGTTGTTGGCCCCTTTATCAAAAATTATTTGACTATATATATGTGGTTTTATTTATGGACTTTCTATTCTGTTCCATTGGTCTGAGTGTCTATTTGTCTGCCAATACCATGCTGTTTTGATTGTCGTGGCCCTATAATATAGTTTGAAGTCAGGTATTGTAATGCCCCCAGCTTCATTCTTTTTCTTTAGGATTGCTTTGGCTATTCGGGGTTTTTTATAGTTCCATATAAATCTGATGGTGTTTTGCTCTATTTCTTTAAAAAACATCAATGGAAGTTTGATGGGAATTGCATTAAATTTGTATATTGCTTTGGGTAATATGGCCATCTTGATTATATTTATTCTTCCTAACTAAGAACAAGGTATATTCTTCCATCCCATTATATCTTTTTCGATTTCCCTTAACAATGGTTTATAGTTTTCATTATATAAGTCCTTTACATTCTTTGTTATGTTTATTCCTAAGTATTTTATTTTTTTTGTTGCAATCGTGAAGGGGATTATTCTTTTGAGTTCCTTCTCAGTTGTTTCATTGTTGGCATATAGAAAGGCTATTGACTTCTGTATGTTAATTTTGTATCCTGCGTCCTTACTGTATTGGCTTATTGTTTCTAGTAGTCTCTTTGTATTTTTTGGGGTTTTCGATGTATAGGATCATATCATCTGCAAAAACTGATACCTTTACTTCTTCTTTTCCGATATGGATGCCTTTTATTTCTTTGTCTTGTCTGATTGCTCTGGCTAGAACCTCTAGTACCACATTAAATAAGAGTGGAGAGAGTGGACAACCCTGTCTTGTTCCTGATTGAAGGGGGAAAGCCTTCAGTGTAGTGCCATTTAATATGATGTTAGCTGATGGTTTATCATATATGGCCTTTATCATGTTGAGATATTTTCCTTCTATACCCATTTTTTTTTATAATTTTATTTTTTTAATGGGGTGACATCAATAAATCAGGATACATATATTCAAAGATAACAAGTCCAGGTTATCTTGTCGTTCAATTATGTTGCATACCCATCACCCAAAGTCAGATTGTCTTCTGTCACCTATCTAGTTTTCTTTGTGCCCCTCCCCCTCCTTTTTTCCCTCTCCCCCCTCCCCCCGTAACCACCACACTCTTATGAATGTCATTTAGTTTCACTTTTATGTCCCACCTACGTATGGAATAATGCAGTTCCTGGTTTTTTTTCTGATTTACTTATTTCACTCTGTATAATGTTATCAAGATCCCACCATTTTGCTGTAAATGATCTGATGTCATCATTTCTTACGGCTGAGTAGTATTCCATAGTGTATATGTGCCACATCTTCTTTATCTAGTCATCTATTGACGGGCTTTTTGGTTGTTTCCATGTCCTGACCACTGTGAAAAACGTTGCAAAGAACGTGGGGCTGCATGTGTCTTTATGTATCAATGCTTCTGAGTTTTGGGGGTATATGCCCAGTAGAGGGATTGCTGGGTCATAAGGTAGTTCTATTTTCAGTATTTTGAGGAACCATCATACTTTCTTCCATAATGGTTGTACTACTTTACATTCCCACCAACAGTGGATGAGGGTTCCTTTTTCTCCACAGACTCTCCAACATTTGCTATTACCTGTCTTGCTAATAATAGCTAATCTAACAGGTATGAAGTGATATCTCATTGCAGTTTTGATTTGCATTTCTCTAATAACTAATAATGATGAGCATCTTTTCATATATCTGTTGGCCATTTGTATTTCTTCCTGGGAAAAGTGTCTGTTCGTGTCCTCTTCCCACTTTTTTATTGGATTGTTTGTTTGTTTGTTGTTGAGTTTTATGAGTTCTTTGTATATTTTGGATATTAGGCCCTTATCTGAGCTGTTGTTTGAAAATATCATTTCCCATTTAGTTGGCTTTCTGTTTATTTTGGTATCAGTTTCTCTTGCTGAGCAAAAACTTCTTAGTCTGATGCAGTCCCATTCATTAATTTTTGCCTTCACTTCTCTTGCCTGTGGAATCAAATTCATAAAATGCTCTTTAAAACCCAGGTCCATGAGTTGAGTACCTATGCCTTCTTCTATGTACTTAATTGTTTCAGGTCTTATGTTTAGATCTTTGATCCATTTTGAGTTAATTTTTTGTACAGGGGGACAGCCTGTAGTCCAGTTTCATTCTTTTGCATGTGGCTTTCCAGTTTTCCCAGCACCATTTATTGAAGAGGCTTTCTTTTCTCCATTTGTGTTGTTGGCCCCTTTATCAAAAATTATTCGACTATATATATGTGGTTTTATTTATGGACTTTCTATTCTGTTCCATTGGTCTGAGTGTCTATTTGTCTGCCAATACCATGCTGTTTTGATTGTCGTGGCCCTATAATATAGTTTGAAGTCAGGTATTGTAATGCCCCCAGCTTCATTCTTTTTCTTTAGGATTGCTTTGGCTATTCGGGGTTTTTTATAGTTCCATATAAATCTGATGGTGTTTTGCTCTATTTCTTTAAAAAACATCAATGGAAGTTTGATGGGAATTGCATTAAATTTGTATATTGCTTTGGGTAATATGGCCATCTTGATTATATTTATTCTTCCTAACTAAGAACAAGGTATATTCTTCCATCTCATTATATCTTTTTCGATTTCCCTTAACAATGGTTTATAGTTTTCATTATATAAGTCCTTTACATTCTTTGTTATGTTTATTCCTAAGTATTTTATTTTTTTTTTGTTGCAATCGTGAAGGGGATTATTCTTTTGAGTTCCTTCTCAGTTGTTTCATTGTTGGCATATAGAAAGGCTATTGACTTCTGTATGTTAATTTTGTATCCTGCGACCTTACTGTATTGGCTTATTGTTTCTAGTAGTCTCTTTGTGGATTTTTTGGGGTTTTCGATGTATAGGATCATATCATCTGCAAAAACTGATACCTTTACTTCTTCTTTTCCGATATGGATGCCTTTTATTTCTTTGTCTTGTCTGATTGCTCTGGCTAGAACCTCTAGTACCACATTAAATAAGAGTGGAGAGAGTGGACAACCCTGTCTTGTTCCTGATTGAAGGGGGAAAGCCTTCAGTGTAGTGCCATTTAATATGATGTTAGCTGATGGTTTATCATATATGGCCTTTATCATGTTGAGATATTTTCCTTCTATACCCATTTTGTTGAGAGTCTTAAACATAAAATTGTGTTGTATTTTTTCGAAAGCCTTTTCTGCGTCTATTGATAAGATCATGTGGTTTTTGTTCTTTGTTTTGTTGATATGGTGTATTACGTTAACCGTTTTACGTATGTCGAACCATCCTTGAGATTCTGGGATGAATCCCACTTGATCATGATGTATTATTTTTTTAATATGTTGTTGTATTCGATTTGCTAGTATTTTGTTTAGTATTTTAGCATCTGTATTCATTAGAGATATTGGTCTGTAGTTTCCTTTTTTTGTGTCATCCTTGCCTGGTTTTGGTATGAGGGTTATGTGGGCCTCATGAAATGTGTTTGGAAGTATTGCTCCTTCAATTTTTTGGAAGACTTTGAGTAGAACAGGAACCAAATCTTCTTTGAATGTTTCATAAAATTCGCTGGTATAGCCGTCAAGGCCTGGACTTTTATTTTTGGGGAGGTTTTTAATGTTTTTTTCTATTTCTTCTCTACTGATAGGTCTGTTTAGGCTTTCTGCTTCTTCTTGACTCAGTCTAGGAAGGTTGTATTGTTCTAGGAATTTATCCAGTTCTTCTAGGTTGTTGAATTTAGTGGCATAAAGTTTTTCATAGTATTCTACAATAATTCTTTGTATATCTACGGTGTCCGTGGTGATTTCTCCTCTTTCATTTTGGATTTTGTTTATATGAGTTCTTTCTCTTTTTTCCTTGGTAAGTCTTGCCAAGGGTTTGTCAATTTTGTTGATCTTTTCAAAGAACCAGCTCCTTGTTCTATTAATTTTTTCTATAGTTTCTCTGTTCTCTAATTCATTTATTTCTGCTCTGATTTTTATTATCTCCTTTCTTCGGCTGGTTTTGGGTTGTCTTTGTTCTTCTTTTTCTAGTTCCTTAAGGTGGGAAGTTAAGTGGTTCACTTGGGCTCTCTCTTGTTTGTTCATATATGCCTGAAGTGATATGAACTTCCCTCTTATCACTGCTTTTGCTGCATCCCATAGATTCTGATATGTCGTATTGTCATTTTCATTAGTCTGTATATATCTTTTGAACTCTGCACTTATTTCTTCTTTGACCCATTCATTTTTTAGAAGTATGTTGTTTAGTTTCCACATTTTTGTGGGTTTTTCCCCCTCTTTTTTGCAGTTGAATTCTAGTTTCAAGGCTTTATGATCAGAAAATATGCTTGGTACAACTTCAATTTCTCTGAATTTGCTGATGTTGTTTTTGTGGCCCAACATATGGTCAATTCTTGAGAATGATCCATGTACACTGGAGAAAAATGTATACTCAGTCACTTTGGGATGAAAAGTCCTGTAGATGTCTATCATATCCAGGTGCTCTAGTGTTTTGTTGAAGGCCACTATGTCTTTGTTGATTCTCTGTTTGGATGACCGATCTAGAGCCATCAGCGGTGTATTGAGGTCTCCAAGTATGATTGTGTTTTTGTCAGTTTTTGTTTTAAGATCAATAAGTAGCTGTCTAATATATTTTGGTGCTCCTTGGTTTGGTGCATATATATTAAGAATTGTTATGTCTTCTTGATTCAGTGTCCCCTTAGCCATTATGAAATGGCCGTTTTTGTCTCTGAGTACTTTTCCTGTCTTGTAGTCAGCATTATCCGATATGAGTATTGCTACACCTGCTTTTTTTTTTTGGATGTTATTTGCTTGGAGTATTGTTTTCCAGCCTTTCACTTTGAATTTGTTTTTATCCTTGTTACTTAGATGAGTTTCCTGTAGGCAGCATACAGTTGGATTTTCTTTTTTAATCCATTCTGCTACTCTGTGCCTTTTTATTGGTGAGTTTAATCCGTTTACATTTAGTGAAATTATTGATACTTGTGAGTTCCCAATTGCCATTTTATATCTTGCTTTCTGTTAGTTTTGTGTCTTGTTTGATCCTTCTCTTTCGTTTTTCTATCTTTTGTTTTTATTTGGTTGTATTTCATACATCTTTCCTCTCTTGCTATCTTTTTTATCTCATGTGCTTCTGTGGCGTTTTTTTCAATGGTGGTTACCTTTGAGTAATGAAAAGGGTCCCTACCCTGTTCATTGTAGCGAACTATTTTGTGAGTACTTTTGCACTCCATCGTCCTTTGCTACTGTTAATCTCCATCTTCTCCCCCTCTTTCTTTTTGTTGTTGTCACAGTTTAAATTTGGTTTTATTGTGTTCTTCTTGGAGCTTTTACTTGTGGAGGCTCCAAGTATAGGTTTTTCTGTTTCTGGTTGAAGATCTTGTTGAGTTTTGGGGGAGATTTATCGGTATCGCTTCCTACCCCGCCATTACTCTGACGTCATCCCCAAGTCCAGGTTATCTTGTCGTTCAATTATGTTGCATACCCATCACCCAAAGTCAGATTGTCTTCTGTCACCTATCTAGTTTTCTTTGTGCCCCTCCCCCTCCTTTTTTCCCTCTCCCCCTCCCCCCGTAACCACCACACTCTTATGAATGTCATTTAGTTTCACTTTTATGTCCCACCTACGTATGGAATAATGCAGTTCCTGGTTTTTTTCTGATTTACTTATTTCACTCTGTATAATGTTATCAAGATCCCACCATTTTGCTGTAAATGATCTGATGTCATCATTTCTTACGGCTGAGTAGTATTCCATAGTGTATATGTGCCACATCTTCTTTATCTAGTCATCTATTGACGGGCTTTTTGGTTGTTTCCATGTCCTGACCACTGTGAAAAACGTTGCAAAGAACGTGGGGCTGCATGTGTCTTTATGTATCAATGCTTCTGAGTTTTGGGGGTATATGCCCAGTAGAGGGATTGCTGGGTCATAAGGTAGTTCTATTTTCAGTATTTTGAGGAACCATCATACTTTCTTCCATAATGGTTGTACTACTTTACATTCCCACCAACAGTGGATGAGGGTTCCTTTTTCTCCACAGACTCTCCAACATTTGCTATTACCTGTCTTGCTAATAATAGCTAATCTAACAGGTATGAAGTGATATCTCATTGCAGTTTTGATTTGCATTTCTCTAATAACTAATAATGATGAGCATCTTTTCATATATCTGTTGGCCATTTGTATTTCTTCCTGGGAAAAGTGTCTGTTCGTGTCCTCTTCCCACTTTTTTATTGGATTGTTTGTTTGTTTGTTGTTGAGTTTTATGAGTTCTTTGTATATTTTGGATATTAGGCCCTTATCTGAGCTGTTGTTTGAAAATATCATTTCCCATTTAGTTGGCTTTCTGTTTATTTTGGTATCAGTTTCTCTTGCTGAGCAAAAACTTCTTAGTCTGATGCAGTCCCATTCATTAATTTTTGCCTTCACTTCTCTTGCCTGTGGAATCAAATTCATAAAATGCTCTTTAAAACCCAGGTCCATGAGTTGAGTACCTATGCCTTCTTCTATGTACTTAATTGTTTCAGGTCTTATGTTTAGATCTTTGATCCATTTTGAGTTAATTTTTTGTACAGGGGGACAGCCTGTAGTCCAGTTTCATTCTTTTGCATGTGGCTTTCCAGTTTTCCCAGCACCATTTATTGAAGAGGCTTTCTTTTCTCCATTTGTGTTGTTGGCCCCTTTATCAAAAATTATTCGACTATATATATATGTGGTTTTATTTATGGACTTTCTATTCTGTTCCATTGGTCTGAGTGTCTATTTGTCTGCCAATACCATGCTGTTTTGATTGTCGTGGCCCTATAATATAGTTTGAAGTCAGGTATTGTAATGCCCCCAGCTTCATTCTTTTTCTTTAGGATTGCTTTGGCTATTCGGGGTTTTTTATAGTTCCATATAAATCTGATGGTGTTTTGCTCTATTTCTTTAAAAAACATCAATGGAAGTTTGATGGGAATTGCATTAAATTTGTATATTGCTTTGGGTAATATGGCCATCTTGATTATATTTATTCTTCCTAACTAAGAACAAGGTATATTCTTCCATCTCATTATATCTTTTTCGATTTCCCTTAACAATGGTTTATAGTTTTCATTATATAAGTCCTTTACATTCTTTGTTATGTTTATTCCTAAGTGTTTTATTTATTTTTTGTTGCAATCGTGAAGGGGATTATTCTTTTGAGTTCCTTCTCAGTTGTTTCATTGTTGGCATATAGAAAGGCTATTGACTTCTGTATGTTAATTTTGTATCCTGCGACCTTACTGTATTGGCTTATTGTTTCTAGTAGTCTCTTTGTGGATTTTTTGGGGTTTTCGATGTATAGGATCATATCATCTGCAAAAACTGATACCTTTACTTCTTCTTTTCCGATATGGATGCCTTTTATTTCTTTGTCTTGTCTGATTGCTCTGGCTAGAACCTCTAGTACCACATTAAATAAGAGTGGAGAGAGTGGACAACCCTGTCTTGTTCCTGATTGAAGGGGGAAAGCCTTCAGTGTAGTGCCATTTAATATGATGTTAGCTGATGGTTTATCATATATGGCCTTTATCATGTTGAGATATTTTCCTTCTATACCCATTTTGTTGAGAGTCTTAAACATAAAATTGTGTTGTATTTTTTCGAAAGCCTTTTCTGCGTCTATTGATAAGATCATGTGGTTTTTGTTCTTTGTTTTGTTGATATGGTGTATTACGTTAACCGTTTTACGTATGTCGAACCATCCTTGAGATTCTGGGATGAATCCCACTTGATCATGATGTATTATTTTTTTAATATGTTGTTGTATTCGATTTGCTAGTATTTTGTTTAGTATTTTAGCATCTGTATTCATTAGAGATATTGGTCTGTAGTTTCCTTTTTTTGTGTCATCCTTGCCTGGTTTTGGTATGAGGGTTATGTGGGCCTCATGAAATGTGTTTGGAAGTATTGCTCCTTCAATTTTTTGGAAGACTTTGAGTAGAACAGGAACCAAATCTTCTTTGAATGTTTCATAAAATTCGCTGGTATAGCCGTCAAGGCCTGGACTTTGAG